>NC_071113.1:8085000-8727500 GCF_024256425.1 Clarias gariepinus
AACATACAGATTACGTAACACTTTGACGACAGAAGACTTGCTTGACTTTACCAAGCACTCTGAGTGATCTCTCTGCATGCAGATTCATCACAAAATACTGACGTCTCTGCAGTTACCCTGCATTCGAATGTGTGGTTTCACCCAGACGTGAACCGCCGCTCGTGTAAGCAGCTTTTTTAAAAACGAACCTGAGCCCACTTGCGGTTGCTGCTGGTCATGTGCGTGTTGTTGATGGCGCTGAAGAGACGCTCGGCGGAGACGTGCTCGGGCAGACGCGTGAGAAACTGCGCCATGTGGATGAAGTCCAGGTGCACGAGCACGTCCTCGTACAGGCGCAGAATCCCGAGCGCAGTCCGGAATAGGAACTCTTCCCCGTCTCGGCAGAACACGTCCCACACGCGGCACGCCACGTCCAACGGGAGGGACTTGCTGTAGAGGGTGAAAATCCTGCACACAAACATAAATCATTGTACGTCGATCAGTACAGGCACAAAAGTCACAGCAATGAAGACTTCTGTGCCTTTTTATATACAGAACCCCACACATACTAAACACTATACACTGCATTCACAGCTGAAAAATGCCGTCTAAACCTCTAATTCCAGAGGTGCCGTCTAAAAGGCGTCTCATTCCAGAAGTGCCGTCTAAAAGGCGTCTTATTTCAGAAGTGCCATCTAAAAGGCATCCAGGAGATTTGACGCACGACAGTCACGCACGTGTATCAAGACCTCGCTTGTTTAACAGGTCAAAATTTCTTTAATAATTATGCTTATCTTGCAAAACACTCAGAGTTACTCACAATCCAAAGGTTTTACTGTAGCTTATAAAGACATGTTCCTAGTGATCTAGAAAACCCTCCCGAATCGCTCACCAGTCTATCAGGTAGAGGTCCGGTGTGAGGTTGGAGTTTTGGAAGTGAATGAACAACCTTGGCAGATTTTCCTCAAAGAACACCTCGAACGCCGCGAAGTACTTCAGCATCTGCAGGTAACAAACGCAGCGCAGTGAATTAAACATAATGATATCTGAACCAAAAATTATTAAATAAACAAAGTAATAAATAAAAAAAAAAGTGTTAAGGGGTCTGTAGTCTGTACCAGCTCGTGGTCGACTCTGAAGAAAGCCATCTGACACGGTTTGTTCAGGAGGTTGGCGAAGGCGATGAAGGCGTCTGCCTCTTCCAGGTTCAGGATTAACACCGCGGCGATGAAGGACATGCCCTGCACCTGAAACACACACGTGGTGATGGTAAGCATTCAGTAAAAGAGACACCTACACAAATGTCAATCATGACTGATTCACATGCTGAGCTGACATGTTTACCGCCCTGCTCTTTAGCTGTATTACTGATTGACAACCCCTAAAGGCGTACGCCAACACTAAAGCAACGAGCTCTTACACACAGCTTGGCAGGCTGGTAATTAGGCTTGCTTGGATAGTTGTCACCGTTTCATCTTGTGGTCGACTGATTATACAGTGGCACTTTAAAACAGCTGCAGACAAGGGGCTTGCCTTCATGTTCCCTGAGGTCATGCTGCATCAGTTTTAGAAATTAACTAAATATAATCCTAATCCTAATGCATATCCTGTTAGATAAAATAAAATAAAATAAATAAATCACACTCACGTATCCTACATCAGGCCGGTAGCAGGTGTACGCCCCAAGCACGCTGTGCAGGAGATCATGGTACGGTCCTCCCTGACAGAACGACAGAAGAAGAATAAAAAACAAATAATAAAAAATACAAATCTTATTTATGAGCTCTAATCGAATCTCAGCAAGGTGAATGTTTACCGAACGCACCTTCTGAAAGATGAACAGAGAGGGAAAGGTGCGGGAAATGTCAAGCTTGATCAGATCCAGGCTGGATTCTCGATCGGCCAGTGATGCCCCGCTGTCCGCTGTGGACGACATGAGAAAGTGAAATCACGATTGTACTGTCTTCATGAGCCATGCTTCACACACTAAAGTGACGGAAAATTGTTTATCGGGTTTTAGCCATACACTGAAGGGAAGGGAGTGAACTCAATGCAGGGAGGTCAAGTGGAGAAGAAAAATAAATGCTCAGCAATATAAAGTAAAATAATCAGCGAAGAATAAATAACATCTGGCTTATACTCCTTCCTGCCTGAGATACTGCTGAAACAACAATAAAAAGATGAGAAGGAAAGAACGCACTGATCACGTTCGGCCAGCTCTGACCTTTTTTCTTTTTTTCCCTTATGGAGGAACACTCGAGTATAAATCAAAGGGACAAAGTCAAGGGTACGAGACTGCATGCTTATTTTTTTTTTTTTTTATGAGGGGAATAAATTACTGACAAACTAAAAAAAAGCAAGGACAGAAAAGATGCTAAGATTAATTTTAAAGATTGTTTTGTTAAAAAAAATTATATTAATGCTTGTATTTAACAATATGTTTTAAGTGTTCTTTATGTTCTTATAATTATAGTACACTTATAGTACACTTCCAGCTGTTTTAGACCTAGACACATCTGGTTCACTCCACACAGAATTGTTTTTTAGAAACAAGTTTATATCTGATGAACAAATCAAAGTTTAAATCCTCTATCAAACATAACTATGTACAAGTGATTTCATGTAACTGCGACTGTGGGCGAACCTGAAAACTCCAAACACACAAGTCTATATTCCAGATGTTAAAAGAGCAAACTACAGGAAGAGCTCGTGTCCCGGGGGACCGGGGCTCAGAGTTTAACAGGAGCCAGAAGACAGCTGTGCGGAAAAGCTAAGGGGGAAATGAGCTGGCCTGGCCTGGTGTGTGAGAGGAAGTTTCTGCTGAAAGAAACTGGCTGAACGAAAGCACGGAAACAGAATGGTTCTGATGTCTGCGTGTCCACGCGGCGTGGGTGAAGACGTACCCTCTGCCTCGATATCGCTGCCCATCTCTTTGAAGCTCCTCCAACGCTCCTTAGCCCGGGAGAGAAAGATCTCGTACAGCTCTGCCGAAAAAAAGGGGACAGAAAGACGGTTGAAGAAGGAGACGTGCGGAGAAATTAATAGAAAAGTTCTAGCTGATGTTTTTTGTTTTTGGTAAAAGGTGATGCAAGAATGAACATGTTACGACCTCTGCGCTAGTTTAAATGCAATGTTTGTTAGTGGTGGCTCTAACACAAACATTAGTATCTTGTATTATTGTAGCTGTTTATTGACATAAAAGTACAAATCAGCAAATTAGGGCCATTTCCCATAAACTTCCAAATGAAGCCCCGCCCCCCCCTTAACACAGGATGCTTAGGCTAGGGTGCCTGTTTACTCTTTCTGAATGGACAGCCATCATGTGTGACAAGGCAGGAAGTTCCTCTCCGGATACAGCACTTATATTTACTTAAGAAAAAGATTTGAGCTGGACGGATGATGGTGAGGGTAGACTACCGCTGCTGCTTTGTTGTAGGAAACAACCTACATAACTGCTTTTATGGGGAAAAAAAAAATCACTCAGTATAAAGTCACTTATAATATAAAATACCCGACGTGATGTTGAGTTCATTGCCAATCGCTAGGCTCCACACTTTGCCACGGACGTTAGGAGGAAGTCCCTGCCACCACAGATCTTTAACCCGACGTGTGCCGCGCCTAAACGTGACAAAAGAAATCGAAGGTTGAGGTAAAAAATAAAAAATAAATCAACCTGTCTGTATGAACTGTGTGCATGAAAGACATCACAACCATAACTGTAATTCATTTAAAACTGTTGCCCTTCTGCCCCGTATTGGGTTCAGAAAGCCCCAGGCTATATGGATGGAGGAAGACTTGGACTCACATGCTGTCCCAGTTTGGTAGGACCTCGGTGTTCCACACCACCATGGCATTAACGATGCTGTCCTCCTGCTTGAAGCGCTCCTTCATCTGCTGCTTCTTCTTCTGGGCCTCCTTCATCTCTGCGTGCACACACACACAAAACTTAATTAACACATTTTTAAAAAACTGCTGTGTGTTCTGCATTTTTTAAGCGTGGAAAAAAAAGACTCTGAATTGAAAGAGGATCTACTAGGGGTGTTCAAGGCAAACCGGGACTTGATGAATAAAGGCGTGAAAATGATTGACATTTACAGAAAGTTGTAAGCACAGTACGGTGATGAGACTCTTAAAACATTTAAAAGGTGCAAACATCTTAACGAAGGCCGTAGTCGTTTCTGTAAACAATCAGAGACTGGAACACCTGATTGTTGAAAATCGATGGATAACTTGTCGCCAACTTGTCGTTTGGGAGTTATAGCCACATCCCCCTAACAAAGCCTGATTCGCTCCATGCCATTTCCACATATTTGGCCTATTAACGAAGTTCCTGGGAGGCCGGCGTTTCAGACATGAAGCAAGAAGCATAAATTAGGATAAATAAAGGGAATTTTTTAATAACTAATCATAAATTTGTTCTGTTATTCCGTCCAACCAAAAGTCCGGGTTTGACTTGAACGCCCCTTATACTTGGACTTGGTTTCACCTCGTCTCTTGGCCTCTGCCACCATTTCGTCGTATTCCTGCCGGTGGCGCTGAGCTTCCTCTTCGGATTTAGCTGGAAGGTTACTGAGAAGGAAATGAGAGAAGTTTAGAAAGAAATGCGGAAAAAAAAGAGAAAACAGGAACATCTACATGGGTAATGAAAGTCATTCACAGTTACGAGTTGGCATGCAAAGGGTTACAGTACAAGCAAGTAACTTGAACACCGCAACCATACTGAATCCTTAAAATTGATTTATATACTGTATATGGAAAAATCCTCTTGTTTTGGTGATTTTAGCTCCATCCAAAGTGCTGTTTATTTTTACCTCGACATTCCCAACCCACCGTTACCCATATTCCAAAATGGCAACACAAGTACCAATAGTCACTATCTGCCCCTCCGGGTTTGTCTGCAGTTCCTCCTGCATCACAAATTCCCTCTCGTCTTTCAGCCGTCATTCATTTTTAATGCGTGCCTGAAGGAAATGGAGCAGTCTGAAAGATGTTCCACGTGGTGAAACGAGAGCCGTCGTACACAGGCCCATTTCTGGCTTTTTGTTTGAGACAAAGCTCCTCGCTGGACTACAGGCAACACCGAACACTGTACGCTACGCCACACCCTGATCTGCAGGGAGAGGAGATGAGGACACTGCACGCTAGAAGCCTGAGACTGCCAAGAGCTTGTCTGGATGCCCAAGATTGTGGAGTGCTGTATCCTGATATGACACTGAGGTCAAAGAGGCTCTAATGCTAACTGATACTGAGTGCACTTTACTGTATGTGATGGGAAATTGTGATTCAGAGCCAGGAATACCAGAACAGGGTTGTTTTTTTTTTTAAATGAATACTCTTGGGAGGTGTCGTCATGTTTTGCTAAACAAATCCAGCCTGGTGCTGAGAGCCGGGATGAATGCAATGTAGGTACAGATGAAAGAACCAAATGTGTAAAGAGTAATATACGCAGCCCAGGGCTCGGGAGGAACTGGACCGGCAGCCGGGTGTGATGGTTTAATTTTAGTGAGGAAAAGGAATCATGAGATAATGGTACAAGGTCACAGCAAACATGCTTTATGCTTAATGCTAACGTTGAGAGGACTTTTTTTGGACACTGTGGGCTTCTTGGAGATGCTACAAAACCTTTTATATATGTTAAAATGCATAATAAACATTCTTTAGACAACATTAAAAAAACTAAGCAATGTGTTTATCCATCCATGTGTCCATTAACCCCACTACTCACGCTGGCCGGTCTTCTAATATGAGTGCTGTAGTGGACAGCGGTTCAAACTCCAGGTTCTTACGTCGTCCGTGAGTGGGCTGCAATGGACTATGGGCTTCTTTACCAGCCTTGGCCTCGTATTCCTGTGAATTAAAATGAAAAAAAAAAAAAAATGAGGATCAACTCCCTCAGCGCTAGACGACGAGCAAGCCGAATGTACGTCACAGGATTTTACAGACTGGGAAGCTGCTTTAGAAACAGTGTATGGATTGTGAAATGACGATGAGGCAGCAAGAGAACAGATGACTGAGATTACGATCACAAGGTCCACTGAGGCCTTTAGGGCGTTGCGTGTGATCTTTAGAATGAGGAGAAAATTAAAGGATGCTGTAAATGCAGTAAGGAGGACCTCATGAAAGCCAGAAAACAAAAAAGGCACAGTTCTCTATTGACTGTGTTTCGAGACGACAGTGCAAGAAAAAAAAAAGAGAGAGAAAAAAAAAAAACAGCACTCAACTTTAATGGATAAAACTGTATATATATATTTTTTTGTTTTGTTTTTTTTTCTCCCATGAGGGGGTTTTAGCCCCCAAGACATGTTCATAGTCACAAACCAACTTCTAAGAGGGTGAGAAAGAATGAACGATTAATAATGGTAATAATGGTGGAAATGCATGCATATGTAGCTTCATTCATCTTTATACATAGACAATGTGATTATAGCCATAACACCACCGCCAGGTGAACTGAACAACATTGATTATCAATTATGGAGTACCAGTAAAAAAGTGACAGGATGATGGGCACCCAAGGCTTATTTTTACACCTGTGGGGAACGAAGGCTACCCTGCCTGATTTGATCCCGCAGAAAAGCCAATGTAACACTGAAGAAAGTTAAAGCTGGCTGTGATAAAAAGGTGTCAGGAAAGCCTGCTGTGAATAGATTGAAGGTTGTTGGTCCAGCCTCCAAACTCCACCGATCTCAATCTGACCAAGCAGCCATGGGGATGCAAACGAATCACATCCATAACTTAAGGATCTGCTGCGAACATCCCGGTGCCAGATACCCCAGTACAGCTTCAGAGTTTCTGTGGAGTCAGAGCTATTTTGGTGGAACCTAAAACCTATGTGGGTTTAAATGTTATGGCTAATTTGTGTGTGTGCATAAAACATAGTGCCATGAAAAAGTACATTCCTGAATTTTTTATTTTATTTATTTATTTTTTACACATTGGTCACACTTCAGTGGTTGAGATCATTAAACAAATGTTAATCTTACACAAAGATAACCAGAGTAAGTACAAAATGCTGTTTTTTAAATAATGCTTTTCTTTATTACAGGAAAAAAAGCTGTCCAAACCTGCCTGGCTTTATTTGAAAAAAATAATTGCTCCTAATAACTGGTTGTGCCCTGAGCAACCTCAGTGGCAACAACTGCAATCACGCAATAGTTTATTAGTTATTAGCAATATACGTAGATAGTTATTTGCAATATCTGGTAATGAGTCTTTCAGATCACTGTTGAGGAATTTTGGTCTGATATATCTGGCGCAAAACTATCAAGGATTTCATAAGAACATTATACAAACATGGTGGTGGTAGTGTGATAGTCCAGGTAGTCTGATGGTCTGTGATGGCCACTTCAGGACCTTGAGACGACTTGTCATAATTGATGGAACCATGAATTCTGCGCTCTACTTGAAAATCCTGAAGGAGAATAGGTGGCGATCAGTTTGTGACTTTGAGCTAAAGCGCACTTGGGGTTATGCAGCAGGAGAATGGTCCAAAATACACCAGCAAGTTTAGCTCTGAATGGTTTAAAAAAAAAAAAAAAAAAAAAAAAAAGAGGAGTGGTCTAGTCAACGTCTGGACTTAAATCTAATTGAGATTACCTAAAACAGGCTTGAAAAACTTGTGGCTGAATTAAAACAATTCCGCAAAGAAGAGTGAGCCAAAATTCCTTCACCGGGACGTGAAAGACTCATTGGCACAACCAGTTATTGGGTTCAGGGGAAATTAATTTTTCATGCCGGTTTAGACAGCCTAAATAAATCAAATACTTCGAAAACTGAATTTTGTATTTACTTACGTTAAAATTTGCTCAATGATCTTAACCAATTAAGTGTGACCAAAATGAAAAGAAAAATAAATTAAATATATATATATTTTTAAATCAAGGGGCAAATACTTTTCCCACAGCATTGTGTGTAATTATACATGAGTACAGCAAATCTCAACATTAACCTTCAGATGAACATGAACTTGAAAGTGAATGCACACATGACAGAAAAGCAGAAGACGGACATACTGACTCACTGAGGCTGATTAATAAATGCATCAGCATTTCTAACCCTAAAACATCTGCAAGCCAGCAAAACAAGTTCTGGGCAAATGTCCAGAAAAGCAGGCGCAAGCACAGGACATATCGATGGCTCAGACGGACGATGATCCATGCAGAAATGACGACACGCAATAACAACGGATATTTAAAAGATGAAAAAAAAAATCCATACCCCTGTGCTTAATAGATTGGGAGTTGAAACAGACGTGAGACTGCCTGGGTTACTCTCCTGAAGAAAGAAAGAAAGAGAAGAGAAGAGACTGCACTCAGGAAAAAAGAAGAAGAAACTAACTCAAATAGCTTTTCATTTATTGTTAGCAACTACCGTGCTTCTGACTCTTGATTGCATCACGTAAAGACAAAGTTTCTGTGAGCTTTTTCAACATTTTATCTCTAAATGTTAAATCATATGACAAGAAAACTTTTCCTGAGCACTTATGGGTATACACATGCATTATTTAGCCATAACAGGCCTCTGAGTAGTGAAGCTGCCTGAAACAAGGAGGCTGGGATGATTTCAGAGGACTGGATGACATTTGGCTCACCTCTGTGCTAACTGAGTCATAATTTTACACACACACACACACACACACACACACACACACACACACACACACACACAGACACACACACAGACACACACACACACACACGCTTTATAATGTTTAAGGAAGCCTGAAATAGATACACATATATAAATACAGAAAAAAAAGAAAGAGCGCATCATTTCCAGCTTCAACTTTAACCCAGGTTGCTTAAATATTGCTCTAAGGTTTAATCTGGCGATATGATAATCTCAGATCATCATTGTGAGGGAAAAATGTAATCTTTTTCTTTTGCACCATTCTCTCACCCGCCAAATCTGCTCCCTTGGTTCCCGGTTCCTGTGGTATCATTTTGACTCAATGTGCTTTTTAAGGCATTCCTTTGTAGCTTAAATGTTTTCCAGTACACGCAATCGACAATCAACACTGCACTAATACACTATTTATTTTTTGAAGGTTATTAAACCCTGTTTTTTTTTTTTTCCATCATCCATGCAGGAACAAAGGTGAAACGCTTTGGTACATTTGTAAACTTGTTAAACAGTGAAAAAGGTGAAGGTTAATACCGGTAGAGGTCGTAGATAGAGTCTTAAGTGTAAAGGCTGAGATAGCTGCCTACTTGATATGTACTTGTCCTGCCTAAGTAAACACTAAAACAGAATCGAAAAGTAAAGCAAGAAATCACGTGCACTCTGTGACGAGGAGAAATAAACACAAGTGTGCGTACACACACGCATTCAGTCAGCTGGTAGTCTGGATTTTAACTGCAGAAACAGATGGCCCCGAGTTCATCGTCATTCTTAACACATTCAAATATTTTATGTCCGAACCCTATTGTGGTCCTTTAAAAGAAAAGTGAAGCCTGCACAGGGTTTTTGAGCTGCTGCTAAAACCCTTTGAAATGCTTTGTTTGTGAAAATCATCAGGTTTCATTCCTGGCTCCCTTCCCTGTACAGTAAACACTTTGGCATGGAAATAATACTAAAATAAGCACTGGTTCAAGTAGTAAATGACCTACCACTTTCCTTTAATCACAGGCCACCTAGTAAAATATGAAAAGAACAGAAAAATAATCTGGTGTTCCTCAGGGCTGCGTTCTAGGCCCAATGTCTTTTCTTCCTCTTCATGCAATATCTTAAATAGCTTGAATATCTAAAAATGCAATTTTTTATAAACATGTTTTTATCTTCCACTGCAACATTAATGATAGCATGTCAAGTGAAAAACACCAAATTAATACATTTAAAAAGAGGCATTAGATCCTGGATCTTCTGCTTATTTCTTCTACATACTTAACTTCGAGAATACAGGCAGCCTTGTACAGTTGTAATCTCTCTGATTAAGCAGTCACCCTTGACTCACAAACCTTTAATGTTGTGTTTAACCATCTGGAAACTTTTAATGATTGCAAACTTTGCACCAGGTATCATTTTAAAGTATTTACTATAAAGGATCAGTAGTTGCTGTAGTAGTAGTAGCACCATGTTCACTTTTTTTTTTTTTTAAAGATATCTGTGATTTGATGATAGACCTGTTGGATGGTTTTAGAGTCTTTGGGAGGGCTCTCTCTCGGCGGGACCTTCCCGAACAGCTTCCAGCCGGGAGCGCTTGCAGACGACTCCTTCTGCTTTCTGGAGAACAGGCTCCTGAAAAACACACAAGCAAAAACACACAGTGTGTGAAAAAAAAAAAAAAAAACTGTGAACATTCATACAAAGAAACAAAAATAATAAAAATGCAGTCTGGTGTACTCTTATCAAATTGCCTTTGAATAAAAAAAAAAAAAAAAAAAAAACAGGGCTTAACCCAAACCAAAGTCTGAAGGAGAACTGAGAGGTAGGCCATGTAAATGAATCTCTAGGCAAAACACATAGTGCATGACGTTTCCTGGTAATGTTCCACTTTGTACAGGCTTGCTTTTTTTGCAGAAGTGCAAGTGTTAAAACAGAGAGTAGATCTGTAACCTAGTTTTTTTTTTTTTTTTTTTTGCATGCACCATTATATTTTTTAAGGCACTGCTAAACCCAAGACTAATGGAAACTGCTTTAAGCCGTCTCCACCTCCTGCCTCCTTCCCTTATGCCGTTCTTTTCTTTGCTTTAATGACATATTTAATGACAATGAGCCCAACTATGCCACTCTGCATATTTAAAAATAGGCCACTGGCTCAGACGAGGAAATGCTCGATATCTGATCCACAAAAGAACCCGTGATTAAAGCCGAGACAGAACTAACACTCATATTCTGTATCAGATTAATAGATCAGTGAATTTCATCTTGAACTCTTGTGAGCTTTTTACCTCGCTGTGCTCTGCAATTCAGCCAAATTGTTTACACTCGGCCTCAAGGTCCACTTCGAGAGCTTTGGTTATTTTTTTCTTTTTTTTCCACAACACCTACGCCCTGTATTTACACACTTAGTCATCACTCGACGACTACAAACGCTAAGGGGTCCGAATTTCAATCTCATGGTGCAACAAGGCAATTGCTCGACAGACTCAATAGGCAAAAAAAAAAAAAAAAAAAAAAAGGGGGAAAATGTTGGGGTGGGGGGGGGGGGGGGGGGGGGGAATGTTGTACTGGCTCCTGATATATAGTTCAGTGCATTAGTCACTTTCATACATATGATGCATATAAACCGAAAAACATCCTGGGGTGGACAAATCATAAATTTGTTATACAACTCCTGTGTGGTTCAATGTTTTGCCCAGAAGCCTAACTGAGTAGGATAAAAAAGCAATGACTAGCGATGGGGACGATAATTTGTTGCCGGCTTGCATGAAGGGAAAAAAAAAAAAAAAAAGGACAAGCAAATGACTGCAAATCTCCTGGGATTTCCATACGTGACCATTTAAAAAAAAATTACAGTAAACAGTAAGAAAACTAAAAATATCCAGCAAACAGCAGTAGAATAAAGTGAATAGCCACACTGGTTCAGACTACTTTAATACTCTAAAAAATCACTTTATACAACCGTCGTGAGCAGAAAAGCATCCCAGAATGGGATGAGAATCCGAGACTACAGTGGATATGACAGATTTTTGATCACTGAAAAAACATCACCTGCCAAAAACATTAATTGAATCTGGCTCAAGAGACTGAGGGCGTTTTCCCATTAGGCACGATTGATTTGTACCATGGCCAGGAACGACCGCTCCCCTCCCCCGCTGGCCAGCGTTCAAATTATTTTTGCTTTCCATTCTTGTGTGCACTTGCGTATTGACACAATTGATGCAATACAGTAATACAGCAGAAGACAGTACGTACGAAAACGAGGAAGCTAACCTTCATGCTATGCCTAATATTACTGATATTTCAGAAAAAATAGCACAACTAGCTTCCCTTTCTTATTACATCCATGTCCGAGCATGCTGTATCGTTCTCTAGACCACCTTTTAAAGCGGACTCAATGTTCCCGAGCATGAAACGATTGTGTTCTCACTGATCAGAATGATTGACTTTGCGTTCAAGTGTTCACACACACACATCGAGACCTTAATTATACTGAAAGGCCTACGATTCTGCAAGCTGATGTGCAATGGGAGAGTTGGAGGAAGTGTTCGAGCTGCTGTTTAAAACGGTAATTTCTTCAATCAAGAAACATGATGACCTGATGATGTTTGGGATTTCTAACAATCTGAACTATGAGTTAAAGGATCCATGCATTAAATGCAATTCAACCACATCAGGGAGTATGGATATCCCATTTCAACTAAAGAATGGGAAACTGATACTCATTCCACCCCACAAGTTGAAACCATGTGAGTCGATGATTCACCTGGGACATCACGATATTATCACGATACCCAGGTGCTGATTCGATTTGTGCTGCGAATCCGCAAGTGTCCATGATTAATTATAGAGGAATAGCAACATTTTACCACCTTAAAAGCAAATAATATTAATTAATAATTATATGTATATATATATATATATAAAAAAAAAACATTTTGGGGTCATAGTGGCGATACGTGGACTGACACATAAAAGACACTGATACATCCCTGAACTGAGTTTCTCCCCCGCATCTTGCAGCTCAAGGAGAAAAAAAAATTACTAATGTTCAATACTCTGCCCATGTCAAGAATTTCACTCTGGAATTCAGCACTCACAGCCAGGACCTGACTGACTTACATTGAGGCCATTGTTGAATTTGTCTTAAACCCATTTGTTTGCTCTGAGACATACCTGCACTTGACTCTCGCACACTCGTGAGCAATGAGACATTTCCTTCTGTACACACGACGTGAAGAAATATCCCTCACCTGGCAGACAGACTGCCAGACCAGCAGTCTACAGGAGACTTTCAGGAAATATCTCACAAATATCTTCCTAGGTTTCATCTCATGTGTATGAAATGAGCAGCTGACTAAATGTTTATGCGTGTTAAGAGTTTATGTATACAAGGCTGCAGTAGCAGTGGTAGTATAGCTTATATACACACACAGATTTTATATGTAATATAGAGACTGTGAAAGTGATGTGGTTTCCAGATAATACAAGTTAAGACAATAATGGAAAATAAATACTTGTAACGAGAGAGAGAAATACCTGACTTAAGGAAGCGATTTAGACAGTCTGTTACATGTGATAATGATTAACATCTGTCTAGGTTTAAATGACTTTTCACATGACCAGACAGCTCTGATTGCAGCACCTGATGAGAACATGTTGGCCTGTCAGCAGTGTGTGTGGGTGTGTGTGTGTTTGTGGAATATACATGATTAATGGTATGCACTCCGGCCTTGGGTTACTGATTAGTTTTTCATCTACTACGCACACAATCTCAGCAGGCTAATGAAATGAAACATTTAAAACCCTTCCTCTAACACAAGCTCCAGAAGCAAGCACCTGGCCGATCCTCCTACCTGCCGAAGATCTCCGAGATGCCGTGTTTCTTCTGTCTCAGGGCCGGCTCGGCGACATCAGCCACGTTATCCGGGGCGCTCTGACGCCGGCTGATTTCGTACGTGTTCCTCGAGCCCAGGCTCACGTCCACAAACGACGGGTCCGTGCAGGACTCGCTGTCCTCGGGGCTCGAGAGAGTCCGGGAGGAGCACGGCTCGGCTTCCGATAAGCAGTCGTTGGAGGATTCCCGAGTCCTATCCACAGCCTCTGAGCTGGATGATGAGGATGATGCTGACCTATGACCTGACCTTGAAACCTTGGGCACTTCTTGTTCTTCTTCACCATCATAATCATCATCTTGTGGGCTCACGTGACCTGACTGAGGTCTGAGGGCAGATGAGAGCGAACTGGTAGACGGTTCACCATCAGCCTCTGAGGGCAGTTCCCCGTTCTCCAGGACGTCGGTGCACGAGCAGTTTTGGGACGCGTCGCACGGGCAGCTCACGTGACCGTTGGGGAGCTTGATCGCGTCGCGCGCACCGTCCTGATCGCTCTCGTGTCGCGTCGCGCGGCTGTCGCTTCCGCTGCCGTGCCGGAAGTTGTCCTCCTGTGGGTCCGGTCCGTCCATTTCTCCTCGTTTTTCCGTAACATGAGCGGCGGAGGGTGTTGGTCTGCCTTCCTCGGCTGACGCGACCATCAGCTCCGTCTGTGACTCGGCGCGTCCGTTAACGACCGCATGACCGGGAGCGTTTCCAACGGCGGCTGCGCGAGCTGTAACGAAATCAATCATATTCGTATTCCCATCGTACACACACACACACACACTAATTTTAACAATGCGTTCAGAACACATACCCGGTCCCTGTGCCGCTGATGTCCCACTGATCTCTGAGACGCCTCGGCTTTTATCCACTTTTACCCACGAACGCCTAGCTTTACCCGCAGATTCCGTCTACATCTAAGCAGGTCTGCCACAGCTCCATTCTTCTCGGCTCGGTTCCTGGTCCCGTTCCCAGCCTTCACTCGGCTCCATAACAACAGTGCCGAGCTGGCCGCAGCGCTAGCACACTTAGCACTTCCTCCTCACATACCATGGCGGAAAACCTCCCCCTCTCCTGAAACGCGACCCGTGTGCTATATCTGAAAGTAAACTAGTACCGTTTTAAACGGCACCACTCCAAAAACCAAGACTTTCGAGATTAAAAGCGAGAGTTCTGCTCACTAGCTCTCTCTATGCCCCGACCCTGAATTAAAGCCATCTTGGAAATGCCAGTGACGTCACCACATGGTTGACTAGAGGATGGAAACGGGTCACGCGGCGCCCCCTGGTGTTTAGTGATTTTATTACTTTCACATCCTCATGCACGGATTTGCACAGCAGATCTGTCTCTCTCTCCCTCTCCCTCTCTCTCTCTGTATATTTACTGTATATAATACAGACGGGGCACTAATGGCTCAGTGGTAGGTTTCGTGCCTGCCATGTGAAAGACATGCCTCCTTGGTCAAGGGTTTGATTACCGCCATTGGGTTTAAATGCATGTTCTTCCCGTGTTTGGTGGGTTTCCTCCTACAGTCAACAGACATGCAGATTAGGTTAATTGGCGTTCCCAAAATGACCGCACGGTGAGAATAAGTGCTCCTGGTTTGCGATGGATTGGCACCTTGTCCTGCCTAATGTCCAAAGTCTTCTTCTGACTCTGTACAGGATAAGCATTATAGAAGTTGAATGAAAGAGCATTTTATATATATCTGTTGGTTGCAACACCCCATATACCCAGCCTGGCGTAAAATCAGTGGTAAGTTGTTGTGCAGATTGATGGCGGCCATTCAACAGATGTAGCTGAAAGACCAACAATATATATATATATATATATATATATATATATACAGTCGTGGCCAAAAGTTTTGACAAAGTTTGCTGCTAAACTGCTTTTTGATCTTTGTTTCAGTTGTTTCTGTGATGTACTGAAATATAATTACAAGCACTTCATACGTTTCAAAGGCTTTTATCGACAGTTACATGACATTTATGCAAAGCGTCAGTATTTGCAATGTTGGCCCTTCTTTTTCAGGACCTCTGCAATTCGACTGGGCATGCTCTTAACTTCTGGGCCAAATCCTGACTGATAGCAACCCATTCTTTCATAATCACTTCTTGGAGTTTGTCAGAATTAGGGTTTTTTTGTTCGTCCATCCGCCTCTTGAGGATTGACCACAAGTTCTCAATGGGATTAAGATCTGGGATGTTTTTAGGCCATGAATCCAAAATTTCAACGTTTTGGTCCCCGAGCCACTCAGTTATCACTTTTGCCTTATGGCACGGTGCTCCATCGTGCTGGAAAATGCATTGTTCTTCACCAAACTGTTGTTGGATTCTTGGAAGAAGCTGCTGTTGGAGGGTGTTTTGGTACCATTCTTCATTCATGGCTGTGTTTTTGGGCAAAATTGTGAGTGAGCCCACAATTGAGCACATCTGCGTGCAGATGTGCTCACACCATTCCTAAACAAGCTCTGCACTGGTGGCACTTCGATCCCGCAGCTGAATCCTCTTTAGGAGACGATCCTGGCGCTTGCTGGACTTTCTTGGACGCCCTGGAACCTTTTTAACAAGAATTGAACCTCTTTCCTTAAAGTTCTTGATGATCCTATAAATTGTTGATTTAGGTGCAATCTTAGTGGCCACAATATCCTTGCCTGTAAAGCCATTTTTATGCAACGCAACAATGGCTGCACGCATTTTCTTGCAAGTCACCATGGTTAACAATGGAATGGCATCACCCTCCTTTTAACATGTCAAGTCTGCCATTTAAACCCAATCAGCCTGACATAATGATCTCCAGCCTTGTGCTTGTCAACATTCTCACCTGAGTTAACAAGACGACTACTGAAATTATCTCAGCAGGTCCTTTAATGACAGCAATAAAATGGACCTTGCAGTGGAAAGGTTTTTTTGGGATTAAGTTAATTTTCATGGCAAAGAAGGACTATGCAATTCATCTAATCACTCTTCATAACATTCTGGAGTATATGCAAATTGCTATTATAAAAACTTAGGCAGCAACTTTTCCAATTTTCAATATTTATGTAATTCTCAAAACTTTTGGCCACGACTGTATACAGTATTTTATATATATATATATATACATGAAATTAAAACATCTGCTGTGTAAATCGATGTGTGACGAGGGGGATGTGAAAGTGGCATAAGATGTGGTCCAACACAAATGCAGATTATTTTAAGTGTTTTTTTTTTTTTTATTGGATTGTTTTCACTCAAAGAGGCTCGTGTAAACCTTTTAGTTTTTTTATTTTTATTTAAGTGGACAGCTCTTGAAAGCACAGGAAGATGCACTAATCCCCCAGTCCTGCTGTCCTGCTATTAATTCATTTAGTAAACGAGTAGGCTCATTTATGTGAATTTTTTGAGAGTCCACTCACACACTTGGCTATTAGCGTGACTCTTGTAGTGTAATTAATCTGTACAACTGTTCCATCCCATGGCACCGTGGTGTAGTGGCCTTTAGAGTCAAGGTCCGATTCCCGCCTTGGGTCTGTGTGTGTGGAGTATGCATGTTGGTGGGTTTCCCGCTGGGCTAATTGGCTGTATTGTGTGTGTAAGTGTGTGTGTGGGCCCTGCAATGAATTAGCACCCTGTCCAGGGTGTATCCTTCCTTGTGACCAAAGTCTCCTAGGTTCCAGGAAAGCAGAAAGCAATAATAATAGTAATAAATAATGGATTGAGAAAGTAAAGTCAAAGAAGAATCATTATTGGTACAAAAGGAAGTTTTAGACCTTCGACAGAAACAAGTTATCAGCTTGCCAGAAGTGTTTTCTAGATTATACACCATGCACTCAGGCATTAACATTAACTCAACCTTTATATAAAAGTTAACACAATGTCAGATTGTTAAGCATCCTTATGTCACCAAAGTCAGACCTCAGTGCTGTAATAGAGACATCTAGAAAAACTAAATATTATATTATATAAAATTAAAACTAAATATTATACAGACACCACAGAGTTGTAAACATATTTTAGGTTTAAGATAATCATTGCAGAAAACCACTACACGATGTCAACTTGCTTATTTCTAAATAAATAAATGAATCATATTCCTAAATATATACAGTCATGTTGATTCAAATCCTCAGGGCTCCAAAGGTTAATTTAATTAACCTGAGATTAAAAAAGAAGACGTGGATTATAAAGTGTTAAAGGTGTTAGTGGTTGAATTTGTGATCATTCTGTCACAAATGCTTTAATGAGGTTAAATTGTGATTCCAGGTGAGGATGTCTAGGGCGTATCCGGTTTTCTGGTTCATCCTAGTGGTGTCCTACTGGCATGTTTTTGGTGTGGATTTAAGGAAATCTGAGAACCTTGAGGAAACCCACCTGGCTGTAACACCAACAATACCCACGGTGCGATGCAACTTTGGGAATACCTTTCTCACCCCTAAACGTCTTGTGAATTGTGTGCATTAAATAACTTTTCTGAAACAAACATCTCTTTCGTTTTGCATTTATTGTCCCTGTAATGGAACACTGAAGACGCACAAAGCAAAGCATCTCAAACATGACATTACAAAAGAATTCCATGCATAACAAACAAGTCGCAGAGAGTCAGAGACATGACGTAACAACGACGTTCGCTGGAGTCTTGTGTAACTCGGTTCTGCTGTTCAGACCGGCTGTTAGGAAAAGTCTCAGTGAAAACTGTCTGCATTACCAATGTTGTTTTCAACACAGCCTTCTTCTTATGAATGAACAGCTGCACGAGGGCTTGTTTGTTGCCTCGTGCCCAGGTTAAGTGCTAAATGTTTGTATTAATTAGTAATAAAACAATACATCATCTGTCATATTATTGGAGAGGTTTGCCATGTTTAAAAGGTAAACGTCAATTAATACTGGAGATGAACTGATTGCATTTTTCATGGACAACCGATGTCTGACCCGATGATACAGATTTTTGGTTGGTGCTAAACTATAATTGATAACATATACAAAAAATGTGTAACTTTTCTTTAGTAAAAAACAATTACAAATAAAATCCGACTAAACATGAGAATTCTACAAAGTCTGTCAGTGGGATCCTCTGAGACAAATGACGCCGATAAGGGGGCGGGAATAAAGCGAATAGGCCCATGATTGGCTGGTGCCGCTCTGAGTGATGTGAGAGGGTGCGATCTGTTCCCTAGACTCTCAGGTAGAGATGGCTGTAGCAGGTTTCGAGCTCGCCATCTCCGGATAATAGATTGAATGCCCGATCACTGGACGACCAATTTGGGGGATCTCCTAATTTTTTTTTTTTTACATTTTACAATTTATTGAAAGCTGCTTATGAATGTAAAACATGAAAAAGTGGTCTCACAGGCTCTTATAATGAAATGTCAGGGTTGCTTACGGGACACCCGATCGGAAAACAAGTGTACGCGCATTTTAGCAACTTGTTTCATTTTCATTTATTTCATCTTTGGTGTCTCTGTAAAATTAAACCGGTGCAGTTTTATTCATTTAAGCCATCTGCTTTCTTATCGTCTTTTAGTATTTTGCTTATATGATCTAAAGATGTATTTGATTGTTTGTTAAGGATTTAAACTTGCCCTAATTAAAGCTTCAATTAAATATGATGTAATCGAAAACTGGCAAAATCCTAGCTATGAAGTTAAAATTGGTCCAGTTTCATTAAAGCAGATAAATTTACAATGAATCATCATTAAAAAATATATATTATTAAAGTTTTCCTGGCATTTTACTTTCTTAAATCAGATTTTGTAGAACTTGCTAAAGTTGCGAATTGGCTCACTACTGCAATACATGCACCGATTAAGGTGTGGTCATCGTTATTAGATTTTATTTAAATTTTTTTGTTGGAAGATAGGGTCCATGCAAGTGAAAGCTGACTAATAATTAGCTTAAATCATGTGTGCGCTTGTCGCTACACAACATTGCAGAGTTAAGCGCCTTTTCTTGAGGATGCATTAAAGCGATACAGAAATGCAGAAAACTCGCTGCTGTTTAAAAAGTTACGAGATTGTCCTTTACAAATATCCATCTTGTGTACGCGTAGGATACCTTGAAAAGAACACAGCACCACTGAAATGGAATAAAACTGACAGCAAGAAGAATTGATTTAATGCCTTAATTGTGTAACAATATTTAGTAATGTTTCTAGTGTAAGCTGTGGTGTGAAAGCTACAGTGTGTAAGATTTATTATTTTTTTAGAAAAAAATAATATAAAAAAAATAACTGACTGAGGGGACAATAAATTTTAGTATAACATGATGTTCCTGAGCTGAGTCACCCTGATAATCCTGTAATCACACGTCGGATCGGAATCGGCTAGAAATTTGTACACATGACTGTGAAAAAGGAAAAAAGTCATCACGGCCAACTTTAGGCACAAGAAAATCCCTACATAGTCACACCCTAGAGAAAGAGAGAGACTAGCCTGTAACTACTAGCCAGTAGTTGAGTACTATAGACAGAGGGCAATTCTAGGGTCTCTTGGGGCCCTAGGCAAAAAATTTGTAGTTGAGTTGAGACAATTATTTCAATCAGCGTTCATCATGGATTATCTTATAACAATTAACAAGTTTGTCAGCCCCCTACTGGCCTGGGGCATCAAGTAGTTCCCTGCTGTGCCTGTTGACCAGCGGCAGCTCCGTCAGACCTACAAGAGGCGTTTCTTTATACAGGTAGTCCCTGACTTACGAACGAGTTCTGTTCCTGAAGCAGGTTTGTAAGTCTTGTACTCCTTTGACACGTATATATACACAACGTAAAACATACCAATCAATTTTGTTTTTTCCCCCACTGTTTCCTTTCCATTTTGAGCTGTTTTCCACTGTATTGGACTTTTCCACGATCAGGACAGCTTTACAGGACAACCATTTTCCATCATCGTGCTCCTGGACTGAATCTCCCAAGGGGCCCAAAAATTTTTAAAATCCCCTTCCCAACTGCGTTTGCCACTTAGTTAGTTACCCAGTAACCCAGATTAAGGATATATCCAATGACGGAAACTTCAAAGAACTTTTTGTAAGGATAAGAGCGTCTGCCAAATGCCTAAATGTAATGCAAATGTAAACTACTTCCAGAATTGAACCGGTAGTAGAACCACAGTCAGTTTGCATCTGCAGAAATTTGTAACTCGGATGATCGTAAGTCGGGGATACCTGTATTTCAAACTTGGCTATATCATAAGAGAGTCAACTGTGCGCTCTCTGTTAACCATTCGCTGATCATCTAATGAAGGATTTGAGCTAGCAAGCTTACAAGATGTTTTTGGAAAGCTACAGAACAAAATAATAAACCTTTTTTTCTTTTGGTCAGGTTTGGTCATCTAGCCTACTAGAGTCCGGTGACTCTAAATTTACCCTGTAGTCATGCAATCCTGTAAACTTCAGCGGACTATATATTCTCGGGAAACACCCAGCCACACATAACTGAGCGTCCTTGCTGTTACTGTTATTTAGTCGTATAACTTGTCTGAGACCTCATAAACTGACATTCCCAGTCAGGAGATGCCCAAATTACAGAATGTTCTTTCACAAGTAGCTTCACAATGTATTTATTACCCCTTGACCCCATTCCCAAGAGAGGGCGAAATTCCAAAATCTTACATCCTGTAGCTTTACCTGGATTACCAGCAAACCATGAGTACCTCTGGAACTGGCATACGTGTTATACATTACATCGTCCAAGCATAGAATCTTTTAAATACAAATATCAATATCAATAAATCAACATGCTGGTACAAAAAAAAACTATGTACAAATTGTTTTAGAGTTGTGTAAAATAAATAAATAAGTCACATTTGTAATGCATTAGGCTTCTTGAAAGTTGTACATTTACAGTGTTATAGACTGACCGATTGAGATCTTGCTGTGGAGGAGGACAGATGTCAGTGCACAGGATGAGTAAAAACACTTAACTCTGTACGATGAGAAGTGCAAAGGAAGGAAAGTAAAAAAGATGGAACGGAACATACATTTCTATACAGCGTATTACTGAGGATGTGCATGCAGTGTGCAAAAAAACCCTCCAAAAAAACAAAACAGTCCTTTCTGAAGAGTCAAGTGTTAATCCAGAGTCCCGTCCGGTTGTATAATCTGATAGGTGATCAAATATTCAGGATAAGCCTACAAAGAAACAATTTAGTAAGTAAACGAGCGAGTGAGCATTTTTTGCACTATTTCGTTTTAAAGGACAAAAAAAAACAACAACACAGGACTGGGATTTAGACTGCAGTCTCAAGGGTAGAGAACTTTACAAAACAGCGGACTACTATGGTACCTGCTCTCCTCTGTAGATGACGTACTCGGCGAGGGCGAGGCCGTTAACGCTGGGTCTGCCCGACACCGAGTGGTGTCCCGGTGGAGAGTGGGCCATCTTCATGGCGCTGAACTGGAGGAAGGACTTCCCAAGAGTTACACGACAAAACAGCAGCTGCCTGGAGCCAGAGAGAGAGAGAGAGAGAGAGAGAGAGAGATGACGCACTCTTAAGAAAAAACATCTACAGCTCCTGTATGCATGTGTCTCTTTACCAGAAACCTCACCTCTGACACACATAACATGACCTGTCCTTGTGAAGTGGACATCCGGTGCCTCCTCCTATACCATACACGTACTGGTTGCTCTTAGAGGAGTTCTCGGCGAAGTAGATCCCGGCCCCGAACATGCCTCCGATGTAGGCGTGTCTCTCGTCAAAGCCTTTGTGGATGATGGCGTTTACGAATGGAGAACCTGCGTAATCAGGTTAAAAAAAAAGATTAAAAAAATATATATATATTGTACACATTATCATTATTATATTTTTTTTACCAAGTTCCTGAGAACCCTGGAAAAGTAAAAGCTAGTAAGTGAGACGCTTTTTAAAAAGCTGGTCATCTTGAACAAGAGCACTAAGCTCCGTTATATCCTACTGTTTATGAGACAAACAGATGCTTGTAATTGTCCCTGATCCATCTAATTGACAGGAACGTGAGGAAAGCCATTATGTTCATCTGGACAAAACCTGACCGCTGAAGGCTGTTGCATCATCATCTGTATTTTATCTCGCTTTAAAGCCTGATTCACCCTAGACATGATGTTCTGCTCATCTGAGAGAAGCCAGGTGAAATAAACGTGTTGACAGAATTTAGTCCTCCATGACACAACTAGAGACGCACTGTGTCTGTCTGCTTCCAATAACAAACCCTAGATCAGTTCAAAGTGAAAGTAAATGTGAAGAATAGTTTGAAATGCTTATATGCTTAAAAAACAAGATTATCCTTATATATATATATATATATATATATATATATATATATATATATATATATATAGTGGATCAAAAAGCATCCCAAGATGTGTGCAACTCTGGTAAACAACTACAAGAAACGTCTTTCCACTGTGCTTTTCAGCAAGGGTTTCTCTACCAAGTACTACGTCATGTTTTGCTTGGGGATCAAATAGTTATTTCCCTCATTGAAATGCAACTTAATTCATAACATTTGTATCATGTGCTTTTTCTGGATTTCAATCCTTTACCATAATGGAACCAAACCAAAATATAGACCCTGTGATTTATTTCAGCTGCAGCATTAACAGACGCACTTTAAGGGACCTCTGAGACACACGTATGATAATACCATGATATGGGACCTTTAATTAACACAAATGCACAAAGTAAAAATAATATTTTGTCAATTTGGATGTTGATCCATGACGCACAAACTGTTCTCAAAAGTAAAACTAAAAAAATGAAAAAAGGGGGTTTCAAAAGTCAATAATTAATCACCAGTTTCTTGCTTTAAATGCTCATCAACTTAGCGTTGAGATTCATAGGGCCTTCTTTCTTATCCTTTTTGCATTACTGCTCCAGTGAATAAACCAGTTTTGCATGTTTGTTTTTAGACTTTGCTCTTCCTGCACACACTTTTGATGATTATTAATCATACTGAAAGTGAATCAAGATAAATTTCGAAATAACTATGACGGGAATACCCCTACTCATTAAAATACTTTCAATATAACACCTAATCAATAAATATGATTTAATCTAAAAAAAACAGCTGATAGTGTACAGGGGAATAATGGATTTGTTGGCGGACACCCTGCTTGAAAACGCTCACCGTGGAAGAGCATGCGCTCGTTGGAGTGATTGTGGTTCTCCTCAGACACCTCCTTCCTGCGATGTGTGTATCTCTCCCACAGCTTCTTATTGCACACCTTCTGAATCTGTATACAGCGCAGGAAAAGTTACAAGCCTGACTCAAAACTTCCAAAGGTTAGAGTTAAGGTTTGGCAGGAAATAAACAATAAGGATTGAGTTTTACCTTAACAATGTTGTATCTATTGAAAACTCCCCCGGCGTGACCGCCATCTCTGTGCTCTCGAATTGTGCTTTGCATCTGTTTAAAGATGACACGTAGAAAATGTTGCATGAAGTGGACATTCGGTAATGTAATGACCGAGACAGGTTATACACGTGTAAGTGCAGACTCAGTCAGAACTATAACCCTAGTAAGAATGACTTCATCCTTTAAAGTCTTTAATATTGACTTTTTTTCTCCTTGTGTAAAACTAATCTAATCCGAATAGGGCTGTAGTTTAACATATGAAACTAAAGCTAATCATGTAGCGTTTGAGACGAGTTCTCAGACAAGTTACCTCCTCTTCAACTGACTGAAATTCCTTGTCGTCCGAGGCCAAATCGATCAGTATGGTTCCACTGTTGGCCGTGTTCAGAGTTAAATAAGGATTCAGACCTAAAAACGAGCAGACAAAGAGTTCATTTAACCCGCGTTTGTTAATATGACGCGGATACGCACAATAGCTGCTCTACTGAAAAGTTGTACACAATCTCTTACAAATTGTTGCCAAAAGAATTCATTGAAAGTTTCATATTCATTGTGCTTTTACCACAAGCCTGGTTAGAAAATTCCTAGCATAAAACTGGACAATCTAGAGTTAAACTATCGTCATTCATCATTAAGGGTGATTACAAACCTCACGGTTCGAGTCGTATCACAGTTTTTTGTTAATAGATAATGTGTTTGTATATACATACATAGAGAACATGAGGAACCATGTTGTTAAATAAAAAAACAATCGCAATATTTTAAAATATAAGTGGCGTTCAAGTCGAACAGGGACTTTATTTTCTTCAGATGAAATTTCTGGTTAAGATGTAAAACCGATTCTCATTTACAGAGGAATTCTTATTTACACAATATGATGATGAGACTCTAGGCTGCAGTAAAACATTTGAATTGTGTGCGAACGTTTTAATAAAGCCCACACATCCGTAAATGACCATCCCGACCGAGGTTGGCGATCACTCAAGTAAACATAAATCGACAGCTAACTTGTCGACAACTTGCAAAAGAGATGCAAGTTGTGAATTGTGCACACAATCGTTTGTGAACGCCACAGCGCGTTTCAGACCCGAAGCATTTAGTCCGGTCACAACTCTGGCATACGGAAAACTTTCTACCTTGATGGTGTTCAAACACTAGTGTAACCCTGGGATAAGTGCATTAGTGTAGCAGGGGATTATATAGAGAAATAAAGGGGGTTTTTACTCTGATAACTGTGCTCTGTTACACTGCATAATCAAAAGTCCTTGGTTTGAAAAACCACTAAAAAAAAAATAAAGAAATAAATCTATACTCTGTGGAATGAGGCATAATAATTCTCTTTCTTTCCTTTCCAGTTTATTTCATGATGTGACTACAGACTATGTTTTTCATTCAAATTTGGGAAACTTTTTTTATTATCTCAGTAATAAACATTAGGCTAATTTTAGTGAAACAAAGTATGTACATATATAACTTTTCTACAATATAAAGTCTAGTACAAATATTATTTGTACTTTTTTTCAGAGTGAGTGATTTTTTCAGCACTACATAGGGATTTTTTATTTTAGATTATTTGGCAACCCATGTCTGCACAATGCAAAAAATATAACAGCATCCTCGATTTACTGTTTTCCACTAAAATATTTTTACTTTTTTATTTCTTACATAAAAACATACTAATTATTTAAACTAATATAAAATAACATATGCAATACAATTACACTAGAATGGTGGGTAGTTCAGGCTTTTTGCTTTATTTATTCCAGTATCTTTGTATCTAGGTTACTTCTATCTGTGATCATGACCACAAACAAACTGCAATATAATTAAAATCATTTTACTACGCTTAAGACGTGATGATGTAACAGTGGAGAAAACCTGAACTTCCTTTAATGGGAAACCTGCCACAAAACATATCCACACCAACTCCACATTTATCATTTTGACATTTTTGTTTATTCCAATTTGTATATTGTTTGAGGATCCTTACTTTAATCTTATCGTATTATAACCATAAAATGAAAATATTTTACATTTTCAAAATTTTTGCTTAGCCGAACGCAGTGTTTAAGTCTGAGATTAGGATCTGGTTGAACCACACGATGTAGAATTCCTCGGGAGGAGAAGCTGCACTTACTCTGAGGCCCGGTAATGAACCTCTCCACTCCCTTGATGATTTTGTGTCTGTGGCCATAAGCGGTGATGCCGATCTCCTTTAACTCTTTGTGCCCCATTTCCACCAGCACATCCAGAGTGATCTTAAAACAGAAAGAGGTGAGAGGAAAATGTCCAGGAATGTCCGATTTAAGCTGACCGGAAGCCTACAGTAACTCAAACACACACTCTTTACAACTGTGGTAAGCAGAAAAGCATCTTAGAATGTACTGAGGTGGATAGGAGACAGAACAGGTTCTACTACCGTCAGCAACACACGAACCAGAGCCTTTAGCTATATGGTTATCAGTGTTGGGTGTAACGCATTAGAGTGCATGGATTACTATTTTTGATGTAAGAAGTAATCTAACGCGTTAGGTCCGCCATTAAAGTACTCAGTTATTTAGTTACTTTTTCAAAAATGTAATCCATTATTCCGACAATTTATGCAATCCGTGAGCCAGTCATTCATAATCCATTAATGTGTGTGTGTGTGTGTGAGAGAAAGTCGTCCTAAAAGGCCCGCCCCTGATAACCCGCCCCCCTCTCTGTTATTCCTGCTGTTATATCTATCTCACCTATGCGGTTTGACTATGCGAGGACCGACGCGTGTAAAGATGGAAACGAAAAACACAGCAACAAAACTCGCGGTGAATCATGATGAACCGTACTTACAGCCACCGCGCGAAACCGCGTAGGTGAGATAGGGGTATTAGTAGTTAACAGATTATGGGCCAAACTTCGCTGAGTGATAATGGTAGAATAATTATAAAGGTCTTGACTAATACAACATGCATGAGGAATCACAAAGAAGTTTTCATTTTCTGCAATGGAAAAGTAGTCTAACTAGTTACTTTTATCAGAAAGTAACGCTG
Source organism: Clarias gariepinus (assembly GCF_024256425.1). Classification (NCBI taxonomy): domain Eukaryota; kingdom Metazoa; phylum Chordata; class Actinopteri; order Siluriformes; family Clariidae; genus Clarias; species Clarias gariepinus. The sequence continues at coordinate 8,111,791 of NC_071113.1, forward strand.
TAATGTAACTGATTACTTTTTAATGATAGTAATTTTGTAATTAGTTACTTTAAAAAGTAACGTCCCCCAACACTGATGGTTATACAGGCTGGTTATCCAAACTGGTTTCTGGATCTAATTACCTATGAGGTTTATTCCCAGGCTTTGGTTATGGGTTTGAAACAAAGTAGCCCTTTGTATGGTTTTATGTATGTAGCAAAAAAAAAAAAAGGGGGTGAGGATTGGAAAAGTTTGGCGCACCTGTTCCCGGTCGAAGATCCCCAGAAGATGTTCCAGTCCAAGTTTGTGAAGAAACTGGCTGATGGTGAGTTCCATGGCTGTGCCTTTCCAGAGAGAGAGAGAGAGAAGTCTTAAAACATATTCACTTCAGTTTTCTGACTTTCTATACTTGGCTTACTTTTGCTTATAAACAAATCATCTAAAAAGTAGGGAAAATGTGATTTTATGCTTTCAAATGAAACTCGGAGCTCAAGGTGAGAGAGAGAGAGAGAGAGAGAGAGAGAGAGAGAGCAATGTTGCTCGGCAACAGACTAGTTACAAAATTAGGCTGGCTAAGACAAGAATAAATTCTCATTTAATATTACTCATTTCTCTTAACTGAGATAAGGCCTTAGAGTACTACGGTAATGCATTAGTAATATAAATGTATATATCATATTAAATGTATATTATAAGCCACCCTCCGGTTATATCAAGACTTCTTTTTGCCGCACTGACTCAGCAGCGCTTTCTGTTCAAGGCTACTGTCTCCCCAGTCACTGCTGTACAGATGTCAGCGTTTTACATTAGGTTTTTTGTAACTCCGGTGCGAGCAGAAATGGACGCCTCATACGAGAGCAGCGCGCAGCGATTCGTTTTTGGTGATCTGAGGGTGTACCTAGTGCTGAGACAACTCACAGAAGAGCCTAAACGGAAGCGTTTGGGTATCTGCAAACTAAATTTGGACCGATACTCTAATAAAGGTGAGAGTTTCTTAAAAAAGATCATTACTGGGGACGAGACATGGATTCATGGAGTATGGAACGAAAACATCCACACACACTCACCCTCCTCGGCTTTTTCCACTCCCACCGCCCCCTCGGCCCCCGACTGCCCCGGCAGCTCGGGCAAGTGGCCATCCTGTGACTCCGGGTCTAAGGCGGAGGGCTGGGTGCCAGAACCAGAACCAGACGAGAGGTCAGAGGTTGCGGCACTGCCGACGCCCGACACGCTTATGACCTGAGGCTTGTAGCGAGCCGGCAGTGCAGACGGAGGCATGGCTGCGGTCAGCAAGGCACGGACATCATCGGCCTGGAACGAGAAACGTCACGTGCTAAATCTTAAACACTCGACCTATAATCAGTTAGGTTTAAGAAAACCTTGGCTGTTCTTCTGAAGGAGGGAGTGTCAACAAGAGGGGGTGGTCATGTGACTACAGTCAGGCATTTTTAGCACCTCAGTTCCTCTCGGATCAAACCGACCCAAACAATTTAAAACAGATTTGTAGTCCTTTTTTTTTTCTCTCGTGTCTTTAGTTTGCTTCTAGTTTTGCCCTGGCTCGAGGACGCTATTTTTACATACGCGTAAGAGAAGCGTAAAACTATTAGTTCAGCATTCTGCGAATTGCGCGTCACGCGTCAAGTGTTAGATAAATCATTAATTTTATTTCCGACCAGAGGGCTAGTAAAAATAAAAGCCCTGGACGGCTCATCATTTCTAAACACATAATTTTACCTTCAAAAGTTAAAAACATGTTTTTAGCTGTTCTGACCATAAAATGTGTAAAAAACAAAAAGAATCTGTTTTTCCAAAGAGCAGTTTTGAAGCTCAATTGTGAGAGCACTAGCCATCTAACATTACCTTGCATTCGATTGAACTCTGTCGTCCGTACCCTACTTCATTTCTTGTGTTAAGTTAAAATATAATGATTACGTAACTGGTTAGCTAAAGTGATGAATAGCAGAGACATCTAGCGGACCGATATTAGGATCGCTCAACTTACTCAAACTGGTCATGTCCCTAATTATGCGAAAACGTATAAAAGCTGAAATGATTACATCGTTCCGCATGGTATTGTTGCATGTCTATGGATCGTTTTTGACCTGAACAGAACTTACGTTTCCAAACAAATACACAACCAGGTCTGACATCCACTTTTTTTTACATGCAGATGAGCAAAAATAAAACAGTTTGTTGCATCACAGATGGTGAAATCACAAATAACATTCAGGCACAACGGACACACCGAACACTGAGCGCACTGCAGAGTGAGCGTGCATCTTGATGTCTGGTGATATTATTTACGTCCCTTACGCATTCATCCATCCATCGTGACACGATGCGAGATGATGTGAGCATAGACCTCAATGAGACATGCAACTATGACCGTTGACTTATTTAGACATCAAAATGTAAGACTGCAACAAAATCATGTCACCAAAAAAAATCCATCTATCGCCATGTTTAGTAATCCATAGACGATATTCATCAATCGATTTAAATTTTTCTGATTAGAGGTTCCAGCTGAACTGTTTACATGGACGATGATCTGATAAGATGTGCTTTTATTCTGCTGAAAACATAACAGAAACTTTGAGGTTAGATCAGGCTTCCTGTCTTTCCTGATAAATCCCGCCTTCTGCGTTATGATTGGTTACAAAAATCCAGTCTTAAATCTGATTGGTTAGATGCTTCATGACATGTGAAATGCGAGCCAAGCCCCTTTTTTAGCCTGAGACGCAATGTATGAAAATGAAGACTGATAAGAATTTTAAATGTATTTTTAAGTGACGAATTTATAATACAGTACGTGCTGTGAAACAACCTGTTATGATTCATGTTATAGCAACTATCCACTCTTTTTGGAGTCTTACGACACTCCTCCCTGGGCTGAAAACAGTTCTCTTATCGGTATTATGTAATCAGAAAGCATGGAAAATAAACCCTGGTGGTGGACAGTCTTGTAAACGTGGTACGTTTCTCTTTATGTCTCTGCTTATTCTGCTTTACAATATCCTCAGCTAACTAAGGGTTTTCGAGTTTGAATCCCAAATAGCATAAAATAGAGTGTGAAGACTCCCTCGTTCCACACACCAAGTAGTGCCCTTAATTAGGACTTAAAAAGGGATTTGGGATTCAGAAGAGCAGTTTCGATCAAGACACACAAACACATCCACAAATTTCCTAATGCTTGTTTTTTTTTAAATTATAATCAGAAATAGAATAACCCTGAGAATAATCTGCGCAGAACTAGTTTAGTTTCTTCCTCACAAGTTTGCTTTTTCCTCTTTTTCTTCATTATGCTTCATTGCACTTTTAAGCAGTATGCTCATGAGCACACTTTGAGGCAGCACATCACAGGATGACAGATGGATGAAGAGGTCAGTATGAAGAACCCCTTCCTCGGGGTGATAATGCAAAGCAGGCAGAGGGAGGGACTAATGGGATACCGTCACGAGGTCCAGCGGCGACTGGCCCTCCTGGTTGCGTAGCGCAGGATCGGCACCGTGCGCGAGCAGAAGCGCGCACAGCTGCGTCCTCCCTTTCTGAGCAGCCTCATGCAGCGGCGTGAACGCCCACTTATCGGTAGCGTTGACGCATGCGTCGTACTTGATGAGCAAAGCAGCCACGTCCACGTGCTGTGAAACACCAAACACACGGCTTGCTCCAGATGAGGTTGTGTGTTGATTTGGTAAACCCCACCCTCGACACATCACACACCTTAACCCTCGTTTGAAAAGGCTCACATTATTCAGTCCGATATGAGGCTTTGAAACCTAAATCACTCATCAAGTGCAAATGAAAAAAAAATGGCTGATTAAAGAATTACGAATATAAATAAGCATTGTGTGATCATCTACAAGTCTACAATAATAAATTTGTATACAGAGCCTTTCAAAAGCCTGAGCATCTCTTAGTCTGTTTGTGATTATAAGAAAAGGCAGCAGTCTGAAAGCGTGTCTGAGACTCACCCCATAGGAAGCAGCATTATGTAAAGGAATGAGACCTCCTTTGTCCTGCGAGTTCACCTCTGCGCCATGCTGCAACAAGTACTCCGCCACCTCCAGGTTGTTATAACCAGCTGTCGAGACACAAAAACCAAAAGTCAAAGCGTTAAAGTCCATTTAGCTGGATTGTAAAAGCAGACTATAGAGAACCTGGTTCTGCTAAACTGGCTGATAGCTGCTGATAAGTGAACGCACTCATATGTTGTCAATGCAGTATAACCTACAGTCTACTGTATATACTATGAAATCAGTAAAATAACGACTTATTCAGACTTATAAACTACCTTTATCTCTCTCTATATAATCCGCTGCTACACTAATACACAATACACAATACACTACGTCCTTGGTTGCCTTGGAATCGAAAATTCAGGCTAAGACTAAGCATTCCCATTCTGCTTTATATTAGACACGCCTAATATCTATTCGTTAACTGTAACACGTGCTAACCTGCCAGATGGAGGGGTGTAGAGTGGCGCCCCTGTGTGTCCCTGCAGTTGACATTCCCTGCGCTGCAGAGTTTTTTCACGCGGGTCAGGCAGCCTTTCTTAGCTGCGTCCAGCAGTGCCGCGTCTCCCCTCAGCAGGTCCTGGATGTCGGTGTCGCCCTCTTTCACCAGGTCCAGAGGTGTGTTCCCGTCACGATTCTTCTTGGTAGGATCGGCGCCGTGCTGGGGATACAGACAGAGAAAAAAGTAATATAATGAATAGCATTAACGTCTAGGCTCTGGTCATCTTTAATTAACCAATTACATTTATGATAAAAAGTTTAGTAACGCCCCAAAAACTCCATATATGGCAAAGGCTACCAAGAGCTGAGAACAACAAAATGATGAGTAAATGGTAGAAACAGTATAAGTAATATATATAAAGGAGGGAGTGCTGTTGTGAAGAATATAATGTAAAAGCTGCATTCCAGAACCTACAACTGCGACACAGCGGTGATGATATCCAGCACAACAGCATGATCTCCAGTGCAATATTGCTTTTATACAGCAGGTCCACAAACACAGACTATGATTTGTTGGTTTACTTGTTATGAACTTGTTATTTAAAACTGGTGGAACTAACTAACCGTGACTGATGGAGTCGGCTACCGACAGTTAGCGACTAACAGTTAGCGTAATTACCTGGGGTGAAATTAGCTCATGGGACGTGAACCATTTCCGACCTAACTGTATTTTCACAAACCTGTCAATGTTTCAGAAATACTCTCCTTCATATCAGACATAATGAAATGCGGCACATTTTGTTTAATTACAAAAATCTGAATAAAAACCAAACCATAAATACATCTTTGTAGCGGTAAGTAACTATATTAAATCATTTTATAACTAAACTCAGCAAAAAAAGAAACGTCCCTTTTTCAGGACTGCGTATTTCAACAATAATGTTGTAAAAATCCAAATAACTTTACAGATCTTCATTGTAAAGGGTTTAAACAATGTTTTCCATGCATGTTCAATTAACCATAATCAATTAATTAACATGCACCTGTGGAATGGTCGTCCTTAACAGCTTACATAAAGTAGGCATTTAAGGTCACAGTTCTAAAAACGCAGGACACTAAAGAGACTTGTCTACCGACTTGTGAAAAACACCCAAAGAAAGATGCCCAGGGTCCCTGCTCATCTGCGTGAACGTGCATTAGGCATGCTGCAGGGAGGCATGAGGACTGCTGATGTGGCTAGGGCAATAAATCGCCATGTCCGCACTGTGAGATGCCTAAGACAGCGCTACAGGGAGACAGGAAGGACAGCTGATCATCCTCGCAGTGAAAAACCACGTGTAACAACACCTGCACAGTGTTGTGCAACAGTGCTCAGACTGTCTGCTATAGGCTGAGAGAGGCTGGACTGAGGGCTTGTAGGCCTGTTGTAAGGCAGGTCCTTAGCAGACATCACCAGTAACAACGCCGCCTATGGGCACAAACCCACCTTCGCTGGACCAGACAGGAGTGGCAAAAAGTGCTCTTCACTGATGAGTCACGGTTTTGTCTCACCAGGGGTGATGGACGGATTCGTGTTTATCGTCGAAGGAATGAGCGTTACACCGAGGCCTGTACCCTGGAGCGGGATCGATTTGGAGGTGGGGGGTCCGTCATGGTTTGGGGCGGTATATCACATCACAATCGGACTGAGCTTGTTGTCATTGCAGGCAATTTCAATGCCTTGTGGTACAGGGAAGACATCTTCCCCCCTTATGTGGTACCCTTTATACATGCTCATCCGGACATGATCCTCCAGCAGGACAATGTCACCAGCCATACTGCTCGTTCTGTGCGTGAGTTTCTGCATGACAGCAATGACAGTGTTTTGCCATGGCCAGCGAAGAGCCCGGATCTCAATCCCATTGAGCACGTCTGGGACCTGTTGGATCGCAGGGTGAGGGCTAGGGCCATTCCCCCCTGAAATGTCCAGGAACTTGCAGGTGCCTTGGTGGAAGAGTGGGGTAACATCTCACAGCAAGAACTGACAAATCTGGTCCAGTCCATGAGGAGGAGATGCACTGCAGTACTTCAAGCAGCTGGTGGCCACACCAGATACTGACTGGTACTTTTGATTTTAAGCCTCCTTTTATTTAGGGACACATTGTAAAACATTTTTAGTTTATGTCTTATGGTGTTGACTCTTTTAGTGTTCATACAAATATTTACACATTAAGTTTACTGAAAGTAAAAACAGTTGAAAGTCAGAGGACGTTTCTTTTTTTTGTTGTTTTGCTGTTTTTAACTATATTAAGCTTCCTTTTTTTTTTGATAAACTTGCATGTGCCAATTTGAATTATACAGTATAAAATGGCAGGAAGAGGTTTCACCTGAAGCAGCAGCTTGCAGATCTCGTACTTGCCCTTTGCGGCAGCTTCATGCAATGGCGTGAACTTCCACAGGTCGGCCACGTTAATCACAGCACCGTGTATCACCAGCAGCTCCGCCACCTCGTAGTGTCCATATGAGCATGCGTTGTGTAGCGGAACCAGACCTCTAAAGCAAAGTTTAAACCAAAAATGTACCACTTGTAAATCAGGGTGTTCTTACATATGATAAACAATACATGTAACAAGAATGACGGGAAACAAGTTTGCACCCTTTATCTTTAGCGTGCACGTCAGCACCGTGCTGCAGCAGGTACTCCACTACGGCCACACGGTTGTACCCGGCAGCAAAGTGAAGCGGTGTGGACTGACGTCCCTCTGCGTCCCTGCAGTTAACGTTCTGTAGTGTACACAACTTCTGTAACAGCACACAATCATAATAAAAGACATTATGTTCTGCTTCAAAGCCAAAAAACGCTTTCCCACATTGAATTTTTCTCACATTGAATCTTAAATCTAGAAGAGACATATAGACCCAGCAGGGGAGACGATTACCCACAATTCCGCAGTGCAAGAGAGAAAAAACGTTGGCTCACTTGTGATCACGTAACGATCTCGGCAGCAAGGCAATACATGGTACTTGATACATGATACTTGGTACTCGTAAACCAAGACTTGCTCGTTTTCCAAGTCAAAATTTATTAAAAAAAAAAAAAATCTTTGTTCCGTCTTGCGGAACACTCGTAAAGTAGAAGATTTACTAATACAAGAGTTTTATTTTTATTTTTTTTTATTGCCACTTTATTAAAGAAAGTTTAAGGAGTCCATGTCAAAACTAAACAGGGAATTTTGCATATGTTTGGGTACAATGATCCAAAAAGCCTAACCCACCTACAAACTGCTACAATCTGCCTTCTGAACCGCTATGATGTATTTTTACTTAGAAGACTGGGGGCTCCAAGCTGGAATCTAGGGATTCGAGCCCAGCCGTCTGTGGTTGCCACAACCCCCCCACACCTGCATCTGGCGTAAAACCTGTGCCAAGTTGTGTGTGGATCAGGTGGCTCGCTGTGGTGACCCCTAGGTGGGAGGAGCTAAAAAAGTTTTTAATGATATATTTTTACCTGAGGACATAATTAACAAAGAATATACTAGGGAAGGCAGCTCCAAGTATATCTGCCCGTGCTTTTTAAAAATCTGTCCTAGAGAATTGCGCCATCTGCGATTGATTGACTTATTATTTTATCATATATAATTAAAACATATATACACCTCACAAATGATTTTTCCATTTATAATGCAGGACCCAAGATGATGACACATTTTACCTTTACAGTCTCCAGATCTCCTGACTTGGACGCCTCCAGCAGCTGCCTCTCTGTGTCCAAATTCCCTCCCAGCACTCCTTCTAGTGGAAAAAAAACAAGCTGCTCATAAAAACAGCAATATCGCCACTTCACTGTTGTTTTAATAGGCTGTCCATTTTACTGTATGGCTTAGTGATTTTCATTTGATTCAACAGCACTAGCTCCAAGATAGCAGTTAGCTTAGAGAGATGTAAAACAGGTGTGGATGAGAACTTCGACAAAAATCGACTACACAAGCCAGGTGTCCACAATATTACGTCCATTAATTATATATGAACTGTAGAATATAGCAACTATACCTTTCTCCAAACGTCTTTTTCTGAACACACATTCAGTTGGAGTCTATTCCAACAAAAAAGTTTGCCACCTTGTGGCCTTATTTGGTTATAGCGAGTAGCCACATGCCCAAACTTATGACTGTCACAGTATAATGGACTGTATTGGATTAAAAATAAATAAATAAATAAATAAAAATGAATTGGCTTGTCGTGTAGGCATGGCGGCCCGTCAGTCTGTACAATTACACTTGTAGTACTAAAGAAGAAGCAATACTCCTGCAAAAAATGAGGATTGGCAGAAAATGCATACATTATTTCCTTTCTGCAAAAGCTGTGGAATAGTTTTTTCTAAGGACCAATTTAATCTTGAGATCTGAGTGCACAATTGCTGTTCTGTAAATGCAATAATGGACGTAAATTGTTCATAAAACTAGAGCACACTTTTAAAAAAAGAAAGAGAAAGAAAAGAAAGTAAGAAAAAACGAAAGAAAGGGGAAAATGAGAAATATTGAGAAAGAGAATAGGATGGAGGAAGTAAGAACGAAATTTCACACTTAGAAACTGCATGGCAGGTTTTGTTTCCTGGAGGTCCTTTTCATACATTTTTCTGCTTAGCACTTCAGTTAATAAAAAGCTGCTAGTCAGCTCGCTCACCCTGGAGTACGTCCTGGATGGAGTCGTTGGAGAGCTGGGAGGGTGTGAAGCCCTGCAGTGAAGTGATGAGCGGGTCCGAGCCAGCGCTCATTAGCAGCCTACAGCTCTGCAGATGTCCGCACTGAGCGGCCCTGTGCAGCGGCGTCTGCCCCTGACTGTCCAGTGCGTTGACCTAAACATACCGGAACGCATCCTTTGAGCTCAGGTTTGTCGCTTTTTTCATTTTTTTAAAAGTACAAACAGCACATTGTGTGCGGAGAGCTGATAAATGTGCTTACTTTGGCTTCGTGTTTGATTAACAGGTCGATGATGTCATTGTGGGACATCTCAGCAGCGAGATGCAGTGGCGTCAGGAGGCTGGAAATGAAGGAGAGAAAAAAAAAAAAAGTGTTAACGTGGCAGATGTGTATTTTAGGATGCAATAAAAAAAGCACATTAGCCAATAGAAAAGTCTGTTATCTCTTTTCTAATTAGATACTTTTTTGTTATGGTTTGTACTGTACAGAGCCGTGAAAAAGTATTTGCCCCTTTTTGCATAGTTATCTCAATTAAATGATTCAATTCATCAAACTATTTTATTCATATATCATTTTTTTTTTAATATTACACAAAGATCAAAATAACCCATAAAAATCTGATTAATCACAGATCAATATTTAGCAACGGAGAGCAATTAACTTTCTTTAATAGGGCCAAATTGGTTTGGACGGCTTTTTTCACTTAATAAATAAAATCATTATTTAAAAACTGCTTAAAAAAAAGCTACACTCTAATATCAGGGTGTGAAAGGAATAATTATAATTATAACAGCAAAACATCATCTCTCGAACAAAACAGCTGGTTATTCTGCTAAAAATATCCTTTGGTGGTAATGAGCGCGGATAACACACAGTAAGCCTGCGAGCAGTAACACAAGGTGTGAGACTCACTCTTTTGTCTTGTCGTTTATATTAGCCCCCCTTCTCAGCAGAATTTCACACACTTGCTTCCTCTTAGGGTAAAGTGACGCAGACGCGCAGTGCTGCAAAGAAAAAAATTTTAAAAAGAGAAGAAAAATCAAAGAATTTTCACTGGTGCCGGGAAACAAACATATCTTAATATGGACACTGTTTTAAAGAATTTATTAGCAAATAATTCACACATATGATGCTGCGCTGCCTACCAATGTGTGAAGAGTTTAGAGCACCACCTGTAGGACTATAGGGGAACTGCAACATGTTTTGATGCCTTCAGCATTGTTGTGTAGAAAAAAAAACATTAATCAGTAAAGACCAAGAGTTAGAAAGTGTTTCCAAACTTTTGACTGGGATTTTAACTAAATCGATTTTTCCCCCCATATCTATCAGAATCTGGGCGAACAAGGTCACTGGGACGGTCAGGCATATCGAGTTTGGCAGATGAGGCCATTTTCCAAATTCTGCATCAGCACAGTGAAGCACAGTGGTGGTAGGATCATGTTGAGCATTACTCTTGGCCTTTTTTGCTGTTTTTCTGACCAAATCCCTCTCTTCACCTGGTCAGAATAGCCACGTCTGGTTGACCTGGACCCCACTGAGCACCTTTGAGACAAACTGGACTGTCGGTCCTCCACTCTTAACATCAATGCCTCTCTTGCGACTAAATAATCACAATTCCCTACAGCCACGCTGTAAAAGCTTGTGAAAAGCCTTCCTAAATACAACTGGGTCATTATAAAAATGAAACAGGGATTAAATCTGGAAAGAGATGTTTAACAAGAATATATGGGTGTCATGATCAAGTGTCCACAAACTTTTTGACCATATTTTACATTTAAGATAGGATAGTAATGTTCAGCTATAAAAGAAAAAAGAAAAAAAATAGACAGGTACTGTATGTTATGGGCACCCATGAAAGATTTTTTCCGTACCAGAGCCGTCTCGTGGGTTTGGGGATGTTTGAAGTTGATGATGTCCAGCGAGATGTGTTTTTTAAGGCGGAAGAGATCGGCCTCGCGCGCTGCCTGAAGTAACGCATAACCCCTGAACTCATCTAGAGGGAACAACAGCACAGACAGAGGGACTTTACATTCAAAGCAACAGTTTTTTTTCTTAAATCATAATATCTAATAAGCCAATATAATGTATTCATTCCTTAATCATCATATCTTCTATATGGACAAAACGTTTTGGTATTGGTGCTAAAAAATGTCTCACCTAGTGGTAGTGTCGGTTATTTTTTAAAATTCAAATATTTCAACAATCTTAACTGTCATTCAGATGAAACTTGGCCAGTTTAAAGACGTAATGTTCTAAAATGCAAAATTATTAAGATATGCGATTTGACAGATGGATTTGACATGGTTACGGACACTACAGATTTTTTGCTTTTTAAGCTTTTGCCAAAAAACTATTTAATAAAGGAGATCAAATTTTAATTTGATACTGCGATTTTATAATTATTTTCTAATATCATAATCATATCACTCTGATCGTCCAATAATCAAACAATCCGATTGTGCTTTTGCCAAATAACCCCATCAGATGAAGAACTAACGATGATTAATTACTCCAGCTGACACAGAACGACATCATGAGCAATCCTGCTACAAAAACTGACAGACAAATTACTGTCATGATAGGCAGTGATGGTGTTCTCTAGCACAAAGTTTAGCTCTTACAGGCCAGGCGGTCCTTCAGTAGTGCTGTGGGCGCCAGGTCGATGGCGCTCTTGTTGTGGCAGTTGAAAAAGGTGGGGTCGGCGCCGTGACTCAGCAGGAGGGAGCACACCTCCATGCGGTTCTTGGACGCGGCCTCGTGCAGCGGCGTGAACTGCCACAGGTCCGTCGCGTTCACGCAGGCACCATGCTGTAGGAGGAGCACGAGAGAGAAGATAGGAACACACACGATTATCACAACACTAGGTTAGAAACAGATGCATGACAACCTTCTCAAAGTGATTTATCTTCAGTAATTTATCAGAGTAATGCAGAAATGCAGTTTTTGGTTCTTTAAGTGAAAGTTTTGCCCAGATTTAAGGGATATTAATTGTTTAATAAAGTAATGTGATACGTGATAGGGATACAGTTAAAAATCACCTGCCTCTGGGTATAAACACAATATTAAATAACTGTTTCAGGATATGAACCTGATTAGACATGTTGGTGCATCAATAATTGGACCATATTAAAGCGGGGACGAGATAAAATAAGTTTTAATATTACACTCAAGACTTATGGACTTGCAACAATTTCTTATATATGTGACCTATAAGTGGTAAGTGAAAGCAGCATTACCTTTAGGAGCAGTTCAGTCACCTCATAATGGCCGTATGAGCAGGCGTTATGGAGAGGCACCAGATCACTGGAAGAACACAAAGGGCAAATAAAACACTGGTTTTGTTCATGTGCACTTTTTACTGCATTTGAAGAGACGCTCTAGGTGTGAGAGACACGCTGCTGTACCCTTTGTCTTTGGCGTGGACGTCAGCGCCATGCTGCAGCAACAGCTGCACCGTCTTCACCCGATTGTAGCCTGCGGCCAGATGCAGGGGCGTCGACTGTTTAAATAAAACAGTCATAATTATTATTATTTAAATAAACAGAAAAAGCCAAGTGTTATATTCTTTTGTTCTTAATGATAATATACGAGGGTGAGTCCGCACTCTGACTGTAGAATTTGTTTTAATTAACCTTCACAAAAGACACATACGTAATTTTTCCACATCATCTTCTTGCCTTTCAATACACTTTGTCCATCTTTGTCCAACACACTTTTGTGTTCCCTCATTAAAAAATGTTTTAGGCTGAGCTGCGAGCCACGAATGCGCTACTATTTTCACTTTCATCACAAGTGCATCTTCTTCCTCGTAGTTCTGCTTTCAGGGGACCAGGCATGTGAAAGTCTGAGGGAGTGAGATCAGGCCTGTAGGGACAATGCTTCATCACCTCAAAACTAAGTTTGTGCAGAAGTGTGCGGATGTACATCGTCATGCACGATCACGGCGCCCTTGGATTGCAGTCCTCAGTGTTTAATTTGAAGTTTTGGCTTCAGTTCTTTAATTAGTGTCTCACTGTAATGAGCACTGTTGATTGTTGAGAATCCCTGCCCTGCTCTTCTATTGTGCAAATCACAAGTGGTGGGCCGACGGGATCATTTCTGACTTGCTTTCGTATTTGTATTGAAAAACATGGAATATTATGGTACATTTTGATAATTATAATTGACACACCAGTTAGCTCTGGTGCACTAATTTGACATATCAGTGACTGTATGTTTGTTAAACAGCAGCATGGTTTTGTAACACATTTGTTATAATTATAAGATCCCTGTGGATCAGGCAATAATGCATAGAACAAATGCATTAATATAAACCTGGGTTTTAAGTTGCAGTCTGCATTACGCTCTACATGCAAATGTCTAAATCTGATCCTTTATGACATCATACCTACTTTGCGTACAATTAGGAAAATCTCGATTCAAATGTTGCCTATCGTCGTGTTGCTGCGTAGAGCAATTGTACAGGAAATGTTCCGCTGACTGTCACTTTGTGTCTATCGCAACGAGAAAATCCTTTTTCGATAAGCACACGAGTTCGAAATACCTTTCTTCCATCACTGGCGTGACAGTTCACATTCAAAGGAGTGAGCAGGCTCATCAGCTTCTCCTCGTTTCCACTCCTGCAAAAAAAAAAAAAAAAAAAAACACAAACCCCAGGTGAAGTACATTACCATCAGAACAGACAGTAATTCGAGATTATTGATCGTGTAGGAAGCTTTCGAGCGGAGGCCAGCGTACCTTGCACTCTCGAGAAGTTCATCCTTCCTGTACTCGCCTGTGAGAGGAAATGGCCAGGGCTTAGTTTCAGAATGACTAGTCCTATGATTTGTCTAAGCAATTACATCAGGAACACGGGCTTTTCGCCAACAGGACGATGTAAAATTAGCACATCACTGCATCATACACAAAGCATGCCAAGATGCGATTGTGTGTAAAAGTGATGATCATCTCACCGGTCAGGACAGCCTTAGCGGAGGCCTCGGCTAGGTCCAGGGCCGTCCTCCCATCTGTGTTTCGGATGCTCGGCAGAGCTCCATGCTGCAGCAGAACTGTTTTAATAACAACGAGGATGTTAGAAACACTGCCACAGACCATGAGCAAGCAGGAAACAATGGGCAACAATTATTCCAGTACGAGTTTACCGTTAAAAAAATGCTATAAAATAATAATACTAACATAATTAATAATAATAATAAAAATAAAAAAAAATAATAATAATATCAGGGATGGGAATCACTAATGACCACCTGATATGATTTCACCGCGATACCTAGTTGCCAATTCCATATGTCTCGCAATTATATATTATTAGAATTTTATAAATCTCCTGATTTTTTTTATATATACAGTATACATACAGTCTTATGCAGAAGTTTAGGCACCTCTTGATAACAGATTTTGGTGATTTTCTTTAATGAAAAGATAAGTCTCTTAAGGTTTTCCATAGTGGATTTCGAGGTATGTTTAGGATCATTGTCCTGTTGTAGAAGTCATCCTCTCTTCAGTTTCGGCTTTTTTACAGATGGTATGATGTCTGCTTCCAGATTTTGCTGGTATTTAGTGGAATCCATTCTTCCCTCAACCCATGCAATGTTTCCTGTGCCATTAGCTGCAACACAACCCCAAAGCATGATAGATCCACCCCCGTGCTTAATAGTTGGCAAGCTGTTCTTTTCATTAAAATCTGCTCTTTTTTTCTCCAAACAAGCCTTTGCTGATTGTGGCCAAAGAGTTCTATTTTAACTTCATCAGTCAACAGCACTTGTTTCCAAAACGCATCAGGCTTCTGTAGATGTTCTGTTGCAAACTTCTGACGTTGGATTTTATGATGGGGTAAGGGTTTCTTCTGCTGACTCTTCCATGAAGGTCTTGTGGAACGGTGCACCACCACTCTTAAGTCTGCTAAATCCTGCAGGTTTTTTGCAGTCAAATGGGGATTTTGATTTGTCTTTTTGACTAGCATATGAGCAGTTCTCTCTGAGAGTTTTTTTTGGTCTTCCAGATCTCATGACCTTTACAGTTCCCCTGCAAGCTGACAACGCTTTGCTATTTTCTTGTACCCTTCTCCTGCACTGTGGGCACCAATAACTTTCACTTTCAGAGTCTTACACAGCTGCTTAGAGGAACCCATGGTTGTTGATGTCCGCAAGTGTGTGCAAAGGTTTGAAGAGTCAAAGTATTTGTAAAGCTTTGAAATTGGCATTTAATAATGACAGCTGTTGCCATGCATTAGATCTAATGAGCTGATTAAGGTCTGAAACTCTAAGGGTGCCCAAACTTTTGCACAGTGGCATAATAATATTTGTATTTTTTTTATTTTTGTTCAATTTATGGTATAAGAAGTAACTATGCATCAATGTTTGCTGAAAATATTGCGCATTTTTTCCATTTCCAAGAGAAACTGTGTTAACGTCTTTTAAATAAAAAAAAACACAAAAATCTGTTATTTATCAAGGGGTGCCTAAACTTTTGCACAAGACTGTGTGTATATATATATATATATATATATATATATATCGTACAATTCTAAGCAAACTTAGCAAATAGTTAAATAACAAAAACGTAAAAAATTAATGTGAATAGTTTACAGCACCATCTATAGTATATTAAAGGAAGTGCAACATTTTACCACCACATCGACATCTCTAATAATAACGCATTAGAATGAAATAATAACAATAACAATAATAATAGTTCACAGTCAGCACTATCTTGGGTCAGAACTGACAGGGAAACGGAACTGTCAGCCTCCCTTGTCTCCTTTTTATTTATTGTGAATTATTTATACTATTCCTTTGTTGCATAATCAGGTCTTAAACATAATGCACAAATGGAATCAATCATGACTCCAGAATCAGATTTTACCGATGCAGACGTCGATCTTGCCCTTGATAGCTGCCTCGTGGAGAGGCGTGTAGTTCCAGTTGTCTCTGGAGTTCGGGTCTGCTCCGTGCTCCAGCAGCAGGTTGACCACCTCGGCGTGGCCGAACGAGCAGGCGTTGTGGAGCGAGATGAGGCCGCCGTCATCCCGCGCGTGAACGTTAGCGCCGTGTTGCAGCAGGTAGCTCACCACATCTCTACGGCCAAATCCTAACATCACACGGGAGCGGCACATCAGGTACAGCATACACACGTTTACGGAGCGCAAATTAGCTCCAGCCATTATAACAGGTCATTTATAAACATGTCTCATTAACTTAGACAAAATATGAAGCACTGACAATATGGAGACTGCAATTAAATTCCACGCAAATGAAGCCGCGGGCACATCTAGTATATAAAAGAGTCAGGCTGTAGACGGACAGTAAGTGTAATTAACTTCTGATTGTGACACCCGTGACATGGAGTGATAAATAAAGTTAAAAGTCTCAGTGCTGTTATGCACTATTATAACCACTTGTGCAACACCCCACGTCCAATCAGAATACTCAATCGAAACTAACTTTGGTATACTACTGGTATAGTACTGTATATAATATGGTGTTCACACAAGATTTAAATCAAATAAAGTCCTTTTCACAAAATGTTAAGTTGACGTACGAGTGTACAGTCACGCACCGCAGAACATCCGTTTGGACACTGTCCGACCAACCAAGCTTGTGCAGAATACACTTCAACTGAATATTGTAAAAAGAATATATATATTTATTATATTTTTAAGTGGACCAATGTAAACATTTTGTGCAAAGCACAGCACAAAAGTGTGTGCATCTGAAACGGGTCTTTTTTTCCATTGTTTTGAGTTTTTTAGAAGTCTGCTGAAAAACACAGACTAAGCGAAAATTCTGCCTGTCTCCCAAATCTTTCTCTCTCACACCTTTAGTGGCTGTCACACTGAGCCATGTTCCCACTACGTTCCTCAAAACATGTGGGTTTTAGCAGGTAGGGTTTGGCTCTGTCCTCTGTGCTGCTTTTCATACCAACCTACTTTCACCCAGGCTGTAAATGATGTTTGTAGAACAACAACTATGACACAGAGTAATACATCCAGTTAAACGCCCTGTTCCGTCCATCATCACTGCCAGTGGAATCAGACTGCTCGGTTGGAATAAACGGCTGTATAATGTAATTATGGTTGATTTAAAGTAAACAATAAGATATGCAAATGTTAAATGGAAATACTAGACTAATTTATTTAAGGAAATTTATTATCTTTGGATTTGGGAGCAGGGATCATCATGTCAATCAATCCCCTGTGGATAAGAATGAGCTCATTAGTGATTCTGACCAATCAGAATCAAGAATTAAACAGCACTTTGGTATAAAGACACCTCCTGTTACACTGAACCTCCAGTCTCACATAGTATGATGCAGATCAATCCCTGCTATTCGTATCATCCAAATGAGGATGGGTTCCCTGTTGAGTCTGGTTCCTCTCAAGGCTTCTTCCTATTACCATCTCAGGGAGTTTTTCCTTGCCACTGTCGCCCACGGCTTGCTCACCAGGGACTATCTTATCATTTTGATTCATACTAGGGCTGCAACAACTAATCGATAAAATCGAAATTATCGATAATGAAATTTGTTGTCAACGAATGCCGTTATCGATTAGTCGGGCTGCTCACGTCACTGAGGAGCGCGACCACAAGATGCACAAATACACACAGATACACAGCCGCTCGCGCAATGGATGTTACAGAAGCGTCTGCAGGAAAAAGCGCGCGCCCCGAGTCCTCCAAGGTTTGATAGCAATTTACAATAAACGCCTCTAAGAAGACGGTAACCTGCACGCTATGCAAGACCGAGCTTTCATGGCATGTCATGCACGAACACTTAAAAAGAAAACATGTTGGTGTTACGGATGGCGAAACGTCAGCAGGGTCGGTAAAAACTGTATCTCTTCATCGTGTAAAAGTTGTATAGTTTAAGTGCTTTTGTTTAAACTGTTTGCTAACTTCGGGACAGTTGCACTAGATCTGTTCACGGGCTACTCACTAGCATCACATTGCGCAATCACCTCATGAGAAATAGTGATTAGTTAAATGGCGCTATTTTAGATTATCTTAAATTACACGGTGCGAATAACAGTAGAATATTACATTTAGTGATTGTTGTGGTTTTCAGCGAATGCAAATAACAGTACATTTGTGACTATTAGCTTTTTGCATTTCTACAGTTTTTTTTTATAGTCCACTACAAAGTTAACTTGTAATTTACTGTGGTTTTACTTATGCATACATCATTTTATTATACAAAATTACATTATTTTAGCTGTTTATATCTTATTAACTTAATATATCAGTGTATTTAAAAAATAAATAAATAAATATATATATATATATATATATATATATATATATATATATATATATACTGTATGTATTATATACTACATTTCATTTAAGGTTGAAAATGTCAAAATTAAAGATTATTAAACTCTATATGTGACTTTTGCATTTTTAAAAGTTTTTTTTTTTATACATAAATAATACCCTGATTTATGTTTTTTTAAAATAGTTATAAGCAAAATATCAAATTAAAGAAATGGTTAGGTTTTATCCGATTAATCGAAAACATAATCGCCCAACTAATCGATTATCAAAAATAATCGTTAGTTGCAGCCCTAATTCATACACACTCACATCTCATACAAACTTTAATAATTCTTTTGATTGTGTAAAGCTGCTCTGCGACAATGACAATTGTTAAAAGCGCTATACAAATAAAATGTAATAAAGTAGAGTAAATCTCGCTTACATAATCACACAACCGAAAACACAGATAGATAAACAAATAGATAGATAGATAGATAGATAGATAGATAGATAGATAGATAGATAGATAAATAGATAGATAGCCACATATATAAACAGATATATATAAACAGATGGACAGAGAGACAGATAAACAAATACATAGATAGATAGATAGCCACATATATAAACAGATATATATAAACAGATGGACAGAGAGACAGATAAACAAATACATAGATAGATAGATAGCCACATATATAAACACAGATAGATAAACAGATATATAAATAATGTATGGCTTTATCGCTGTATAAAGATGTACCAAAGCGCACGCGACCACACACACACACACATTTTTTGTATGCTATTAAATCTGTATATTTTCTGTACTGACCGGCGGCGAAGTGCAGCGGGGTGGACTTGCGGCCCGCGGTGTCTCTGCTGTTGACGGTCTCGGCTGTGAGCAGCTTCTTGACCCGCTCCAGCTCTCCGCTCCGGCAGGCCTCGAACAGCTCCCTGCCCGCCACAGGCTCCAGCACCGCCGGAGACCCGGAGCGAGCCGCGCAGCGCCGCAGCGACATCCGCTACGTGACTCAGCACGAGAAACAAACCCCCGGATCCTCCGCACGTGAAGCTACCTCCGCTTCAGCTCGCTCATTACGGAGCTACACGCTAAAGCTAACGTCCATCCCGTGGTTACGCAATGCACTGTCTCACCTCACTCCGGTGGAAAGAAATAAAAACACAGCGGCGCGGCGCTGCTACAGCACTACTACTAAACACACACAAACACACACACACACACACACACCTGAGAGGTTATTACTGAGACTTAATGACTGACTGAGGAGATTTAACACCAACCTACCCTGCTGCCCCTCTCATCATCCAGTCTTCCTGTTTTTTCTTTTTCTCGCTCTCTCTCTCTCTCTCACACACACACACACGTGATCTGAAGCTGGAGCCACCTACCTACTCACACTGTACCTCACCTAGCATAAACACACACTCCAACAATACTGTATTATATACTAGCGTTAGTACCTGTCGTTGACGGTTAAAGAGATTAAAGAGTAGAAAGAGTTAAAGGATTAAAGCTAAAAAAAAAAAAAAAGAATCTGGTTAGCTTTAATGTTATCAGTTACATTATTATTATCATTTCAGGTTAAAGCCTGTGTACATGTCTGTCTGCAACAAAGATGATCCTCTTAATTTTTCTTTCAACTGTCATTTCGTTTGGTGTGACAACTGGAATAGTCTGGATTGGTAGAAATAAAATATTGGGAAATTTTTACAAAATGTACAATATTTTAAATCTACTGTTGTTTTATCATATTATAATCAATGTGAAAGGGGGGATGTAGGAAAGTCTGGTTTACAGCTTGTTTTACGCTAAGTTGTAGTTCTTTCATCGTCAGCCAATACACTCCCTGTTCGCGTAAAGATTAAGTTTTGTCTTAAAACGACTCCAGTGTGTTAAAATTTACTTATACCACTTCAGCTGTGTTATTTTAACAGTAAAACTATGGACTAATCCCAGTAAAATCCCAAATTGCTTACACACCCATTCACACTCCAGGGTGTGAATGGGTGTGTAAGTATGTGTATGTGTGTGTGTACACTGCGATGGATTGGCACCCTGTCCAGGGTGTACCCCGCTTCATGCCCTAAGTCTCCTGGGATAGGCCCCAGATCCCCGCGACTATGAATGCAGGAGTGATGCAGGAGTTCGTCTCCATTAAGCAAGTAGCTTATTAATAGCTTATTTTAAAGTAAATTATCAAATTGGCCACAGAACTGTTCATAACATCGCTTTTACTCAACATTTTGATTTTACTTATGGTGAAGGTTAAACTTCAGACAAATACCCAAGAACTGCCGAAGTTTTATTAAATTCTGGCCAGCTTGTTTTGCGTGATGCCTTGACAAAATGGACAGACATACAGACAAACAGAAAAATACAAAAAGAAAATTTTCTAAGACTTCCAATACATGAAAAGTAAAGATATAATTAAAATTAAGTATAAAGTATATACATGTAATATATGCATATACTACATGTTTATTTAAGTACAACCCCAGTAAAAAAAGGATATTAGGGAAATTGTCAATAGAAATAAATATGAGTCATCTGTAAAGTCTCTTCACCATGTACTATATTGAAAAACTCTACAACAACTCATTATTTGAGTTTTACATAAATTGAATTGTTTGTTAAATATGGACTCATTTCAAATCTGGTAGCTGCAACATTCTCCGAAAAAGTTGGGATGACGAGGAGTTTCAGAGAAAGGCACAGTCCTTCTAGAGCAAGAATGGGGTAAGCTGACGGATTTGCCAACAGAAGCACCAGCAAATTATCCAGTACTTTCAGGATAACGGCCCAATACCACTTCTGAATACGTCAACATTTTAAATAGTTTTTGGAAACAACAGCTGTCATGTTCTATTTGTGAAAGAGAAAAAAGACCATACAAACTGTTAACAGCATCAGTCATGGTATCGGGGTGTGCCAATGCCAAAGCTCATGACATGGGTAAACTGCATATCTGTGAATGCACCATTAATGCAGAAAACAATATTAATTTCCATGCTGCCATCAAAAAAAAAGCTGTTTTACAGCCACAGCTTACTGTTCTTTTTTTCAGCTGAACAACGTCAAACCTTATTCTGCTCATTCTGGATTACACATACATGGCTGCTTAGCACAGAGAACGGGGGCAAGACTGGCCTGGTGCGATCGGCCTTTCTGATGACCGGCACTGCATCCAGTGACTGGGGTTTAGACACTGGGTGGGAATAAAATCGGGCCTTCCGCATGGCAGGCAAGAAACCTACCACCACCTGGTGTCCCAGAGCCTATCTACGTCCCTAGGGACCAAAGCCCAGCCCACCAGGCTAAATTCTACAGAAAAGTCATCGCTGGCCACGACAGAAAGTTATCCACACCCTGCCACTTACAGGGTGTGGAATTTATGGTTGTTGACCCAGCGCCCAAATTCCACAGATGCCAATCCAATCAAGCATCCACAGGAATGCGCGGGACACACAATCTCAATCCACGGTGGCCTCCTGGTGCCAGACACCACCAAAAATAAACAATGTGGTTTTAATGTTATGGCCGATCAGTGTATATTCCTTTAATTTAACTTCTTGTCAGGGCATCATGCGTGGTGCACACACTCATTTACAAGCTCATTCAATAGGCAAATATTGTTTTTTGAAAGTTGGGAGGAAACCAATGATAACCTGAGGTTTTGATCAAAGAACTATGACGCAGTACAAATCACTAACTGTAACTAAACTTATTAAATAAAAATTTTATTGTGTAAACCCTCATATAGCTTTATTTTACACATCATCTTGTATTCACAGTGTGTCAATCACTTCTACTCCATCCACCGAAGATATTTACATCACACTAAGTACAACAGTGACCCTGACATAGCAGTGGAATCATAGTGTGTGATACTTGAATGAGTATTTTGAGCACAGTAATGTCGTGTTCGGGTTTTACCGACTACATTATAACACACTTGTCTACAGTCGATCCTTTGGAGTGCATGGTGGCCATCTCGTCATCTTTCATCAGAGGTTTAAAATCTGTGGACTTTTTTAGTTGGCAGATGTGCCTCCCATATCAGTGAGACTTATAATCCAACAGTGAAATAATACACATAGTTAAAAGTAAACAGAATTACACTTGTGTATTTCATTTGTGTAAATGTACTGTGTATATTAACCGATGTCTGAAGGTCTAAAAAGTGCTCATAATACCCTGAACATTGAACATTTAATCACTTTTACCTCAGATAATAACATTTATAAAACATTATTATATACATGAGGGGTTTCGCCGCAAAATGAGATAAAGTCATTCTGCAGTTTTGACTGAAATGACTTCCCATGCACATACTTATAGATCTGTCTTAGTATCTTTCTCTCACTGGAAGTTCAGATAATCCCAAGTCTCATCCTTTTTTTTCAAAACACATCTGGTGGGAGGAGCCAGATCGAGCACATCGTCGAAGCTCCTAGCTTTTCATTCTGTGTAGTATGAAATAGGCCGCTTCCATTTTTTTTTCACATCATCTGATTGCTGCTGTTTTTTTTTTTTTTCATCGTTAATTTAACACACATCAGCAGGATGCCCGAATCCCAGGTTGAAATCAGACTTGAATACTGAGTAATACAGGCTGTATGAAATCTGGCAGTGGTGCTGCTCTTTAAAAAGCGAATACATTTTTGCAACGGTCAAATCACTCGGCAAATATTTACATCCCGGGCTGTCCTTCCGACCGTAGTGAGAGGCCTGACACTGAAACTGTGAGATGTGTTGGCGGATGCTGTCGCGCTTGGCTTTGTTCTGCTCGACGTTTCTGGGTCCTCCGCGGAGCTCTGGTCTAGGCGCGCAATGTGCTGCGAAGTACTGACAAACCCTTGCCACTCTGTCTTTAGAGATACCTGTCAAATGGAATAAAAATCATTATGAAAAAGGGATTTTATCTTAGTCTTCAAAATTCTGATATTTGCCAAAATTAGTGTTCGCTCACTTTTAATCGTAAGAACAACAAATACATGAAAAGCTGAAAAAAAAGATAATAAAGAATTTTTTTTTTTGTTTTTACCCAAAACGCTGATGAAAGTTGCTTTGCAGACAGGAACCCTTTCCATGGAGCCTTTACGTAATAGAAAGTACGTAATGGAGAGGTTCCTTGGCCTTTTCGCCGCGTTAGGACTGACACGTATTCTTTTTGGAAGAGAGAGATTCACCAGCCTAAGAATGCCTTCGTCTTGTTTTTCTTTGTTTGCCGTCTCGTAGAAAAGGCTGAAATTCTGCAACAGATCGTCTGTGTGGAGGAAAAAAAAGAACAAGTCTTTTCATTGTTGAGAAAATGTTACTAAAAATGACACGAAATACAACGTGCATTGCACAAGACTTTTACAAATACTGCACATTAAGGTTGTTTAAATTTAAATATCTGGAATTGACAAAATAATATTCGTTGTATCTGAACTAAACAGCCAATCAAATCCACTGTTTGTTTTCAAAAGCACCGCCCCCAAAATTCATAGACATTGCCAAGGTAGCGACACTCACAACTACAATTACTGTCTGACGTTTATAGAAACTGCCAGTGTGTATACACACGCCCGCTGCTGATTGGCTGGAATAATGCTGTGTGGCATGGTTCAGGGTTTCAGGGTTCATGAACTTTTTAATAAACAAATTTCTATAACTTTTGCATGCCTTTTCCAAGACTTTAGATTGTGTTACGTGATCATCACTGTGTAAAGCTCTTATGATCTTGCGGTCAATCCTTCGGACTCGGATGTATCCTTCATTGCTTTTCATTTCAGAGATATTTATACATGATATTATCCATTGTTTACTTTAAATGCTACAGTAAAATTAGTTTATCTTCATTGTGAACACTCATGCATGTGAGTTTGGAATGGGAAATGTCCTTTTTATTTTAGAATTACAATAAATCTAAATGTTGGAGACTTCCTAATAGTAATTCTTTAAAAATGTTTGTCAATTTAAAGTTTATTTATTTATTATTTTTATTAATATCATTATATAATCATACTTAATAAAATTTTCCCATTTTTTATATAAAGGATTATAACAGTTCAGTTTTTATACTCAGATATTGTATATTGATGTGTGATTGTTTTATAACTTATTTTTTTGTGTGAAGTTGCTATGTTTCTGTTCTGTTGTAACAGTTACTTCAAGCTACAGCTATAGCTTGACAACGCCATTTAATAGATCTACTGCTCTTGTCCGATTATACAAGCCCTATTCCACCATTATACTGTAGGTGGCGATATACCTCCTTTCAGCTCCTTAAAATTGCATTTGCAGTTGACCTGTGAAGTCACCAATCAAAAGTCGACAATCAAGTTAGTAAGTAGCACACCAGTAGCATGTTGAGAGGTGAAAACATGAATAACATTACAGCCTTGTACATTTTGTACATGCTATACGCTTTATTTTTTGTACAAACGAGATCCCTTGTGTTTACGGTGTTATCCGAAGGCAGACGATACCGTGGTTTGGTTAGTGGTTTCTTCAGCTGTTAAACATTGTGTTCGACTTCCAGGTTAAAGCTCGGGTTGGGAACGGTACAGGATGCGCAGAGTGTGTAGGCTGATTTCTGTGTCTGAGTTATAAATACAAGAGTAGCCCGACTCCCACCCGCATTATCCAAGAGTGCTAGTCTGACTTTGAGAAGTGTGATTTAGTACTATTTCAGTCGTACATTTATTTTAAAAGTCTGGTTTGTACTCTGACTTTGTGAACTTAGTGACTAAACGCATGAGATTACCAGATACACCCAAGTCCACAATGTGGATGGAATATCCAGAGATCTAATGTAACAGATTACACAGAACCATCAGGATTGGAGGCGTTAGTTATCTGATGTGGTGAAGGTGTACAGAGGCCTGCCAAAGAAGAAATTCCTCCAGAGTGCATCTTAGTATTTTTACATGCTGTGGTGTCAGTTTCTGGAGCATTTTCATATGCTATATATTTATTCAATCTTTACAAACTTCATGGATAGATTATTTGTAACGAATGCTTAGTAACCAGAAAATTGCTTAAAAAAGTGCAATAAACAAGGAAATATAATGAAAATCGTCATTTTTCCCCCTTTAAAAGTTTTGTTCTAAATATAGAGAAGACACAGATGGCAACTTTACACATATCAATGTAAAAACACTTGCAGAACATACTTTAAAACAAAATAAAATTTATTTCGTCCATTAGTCTGTTTTGTTGTCCATTAGGTCGTCCATTAGTTTTTAAGATATAGACATTTTTATAAACAGGGTGTTAGGCACGTTCGCCAATGAACAAACAAACACAAAACAAACCAACTGCAAAATGAAATGCTGAAATTAAAATATGTCAAAATATTATTAATTAAAGGTTAAATTAAGAGGAAGACACAACACATGGACAAAGGTAACCCTAGCTGTGAAAGTACGTGTGACAGTTCCGGTCCACTATGACGCACAGGGTCACTTGCCGCGCCTCACACTTAAATGGAGAGCACTTCCCGCACTGCCAGGGTGTTTTTGATTTTGATTTTTATGCACCAACAAGAAAGTGCTAAAATCTACAGTATAGCCAGTAATATCAGACAACACACAAAGCTTAATTCCCCACTTTGTAGGCTTATTCCTGATATCCCGCTCAACAACACAAAGGATTTTGTCTGGGTGGTACACAGCATTGCAGGCTACAAGCAAACAGTCATACAGAGGAAGTATCCTGTGCAGCGTGTTGTGCCTTTTTCCTGTCGTTGGCGGCATCTTCCTCAAGGTCACTCAAGTGCATATTCCATGTGATGTTGAGGAAGCAGTCTCCGAACATGTTCTTTTGAGGGTAGGAAACGTGGAAGATGGAATTGCCACGGCGGTGATCTCTGAGCTTTGGCAGCTTTACGCGCATGCAGAGTGAGAGGCCAAGGTATTAGTATAGCTCTTCCTGTGTGACTTCAGTCCACTTTCTCCCCGAAGCAATATTTCTTGCTGCGTTTTTATCAGTGTTGCACAACGTTTCGATTGCGGAATCATCAGAATACATTTTAAAAAGGCCAGAGGGCGTGTTTTTTTTGGCTAAAGTTGATAGAGGTGATTGGAGACCTGCCTTTCCGTTGGGCAGGAAATGGTGGTGGTGGTGGGGGGTTGCGGGAATGAGGCAAACTGTCTGGATCCTTGTCTGTTTCCCACCCGCCAAAGTGACTTAATGTGCATGGAGGCTCTGAGTGTCTCCAATGTCCCGCAAACATCTTCAACACTACAACAAAGAACATAAGTAAAACATTAAGTAAGTTCTTTTTTTTCCCCGAACAAAAAAGTGATTAAAAAAAGACTAAAAAGATCATCATGCACTCAGGTTAATTTCATGATTGCAGATAAAGTAAAGATGTGAGGTTTACCATTAAACTACAGTAGTGTGAGACTAGGGGAAGCAATACTAGAACGGAAAATGAAAAAGTTGGTACAAAAACATACTCATTTATTAACAAATAGATTTCACGTTTCATTATCTATCTCAAAAACAAACCATATTTCACAAACATATACTTACACGTCCCGGCCAAGATCTAATCCCTTTAAGAAAATCTGCTTCGTCCCCAATAGAGGCTGAATCTGGAGCAGACGAGTAGCTGGAGAAATCGTCCTACTCCATCTCAGCGAATGCTACCTTGCCGCCAATCCTCAGCTGTGCACTTTTTATTCGTAAGCGTCCATGCGTCTGTTCGTCACCGTTTAGGTGAGGATGGTTTTGTTTTATTTATGCATGCAGAAGTGTTAGTGTGGGTGTGTGAGAGAGAAAGACATGAACATATCAATGAGCATACCAAAGACAGCAAAGACTGAAAAGCAACAGAGTAGTAGCCAACGTAACACCAGAGAAAGCATGTGAATCGTTCTCGAGGACACGTTTTAAAGCATTTCTATATCAACTTTCGGGATTGTTTTCTGAAAACATGTGACCCCAAAGTCTGTTTTATTTTGATCAGTGAGAACACAAAACCGTGTTCAAACCGTTCCAGAGTCGTGTGACATTGACATTCATCCACTAAATAAAATATTAACAATATTAAGTGTAACGCAAAAGTTAACCTCCTTGTTGTCATCTTCTCGTGTTTAATGCTGGCTCACAAACCAAGTAGCTGCATACTGCCACCTGCTGTATCGGAGGGTGTCATTACGCAAGCGTACTGGAGTACAATGCACAAAATATAAATAAATAATGTGAACGCTGGGAAAGTGGGAAAAGGGAAACAATCGTGAAAACACCCAGAGCAGGGGGTCACGTGGCTCTGGCGAGGATGGCTGGTTGATTGTTTGGCTCCGACAACCCGCACACAAAAAAAGTTATAATACTCCTGTAAAGTTAATTAACTCCGATCTAAATTAATAATTTGAGTATGTCCAAACATCCTACCCCAAAACAGTGTGACATTTTTACTAGAGCTCGTAAAGCAGGCGTGGAAAAACAGAAAGTTCAAGCCGTTCCTGACCCAGCTGTCATGGCGGATACGTCAGAAGTGTTAGCTGAATTGAAATCACTGAGAACGGAGCTTGGAACTAAATTGGACGGTATTGAAAAACGATTAACTGAAGTATCATCGTCGGTCAAGACATTAGAGAACAACCTGACAGAAATTGGGAAAGCGGTAACGGCCAACGAAAAAAGAATCGACGACGCGGAAGACCGCATTGTGGCGGCAGAAAGCCGACTGGATACAACCGACTCTTTCATCAGCTCGGCTTCTAAACGCCTGAATCTCCTGGAGGCAAAGGTGGAAGATTTAGAAAACCGCAGCAGGAGAAAGAATCTCCGACTGTTCGGTCTTCGCGAGGGCGCAGAAGGCTCAAAACCGCTTATGGACTTTATCAAAGACATGCTGCCTCAATGGTTGGGCATGACACTTGACACACCATTCTCTCTGGAGCGGGTTCATAGGACTCTAGCTTCAGCCAAACCCAATCAACACAGGGCCGTTCTCATCCGCTTCCTTAAATTTCAAGAAAAGGAGCTGGTATTTCGCTCAACAAGACGCAAAGAAATCATCTACGATGGAAACAGGCTGTACTTCTCCGAGGATTTCTCAGTCGATACAATGCGACAACGCCGGGAATTTAACAACGTCAGAAAACTGTTTGCTGATAAAGGGATGTATCGTGGATTTCTTATCCAGCCCTGCAAACTGCGAATTCTTCACGACAAAAAGATTTATCTGTTCTCATCTCCTAAAGAAGCTGAGGAGTTTTATCGCGGGGTTGGCTAGGGTATCCATGTGAGTAATCGTAACGTTATATGGATCGGATTAAAATGAATAAGTTAGTTGGGGTATAAATGTCTTGTTAAGACTGACAAAGACTGTTAGAAAAATATGTAAATTATAATTTGGTTTTGTGAGGAAATATATTTGTTTAATAAGTATTATGTTCTTTGAATGTCCTAGCATTGTTAGTCTTTGAGATGACAATTTTTATTTATTTTTTATTTTTATTTTCTGTAAACTTGTGTGCTGGGAAGTTGAGCGCTATCACACTGGTTATTATATGTCCAGAGTTAGTTCGGTTATGGACCTGCCCTGTCGTTTGGGGACAGGGCTCGTGCCAAAAGGGATGGGGGGAGGATGGGTGTGGGGAACTAGTTTGCAGTTCTCACAGTTTGAACAAATTTAGCACATTGTATTTAATCTTTTATTTGCGAGTATACAAATAGATGGTCAGGGTAACCTATGTACTACTGTTAAATGGAAAATATCTGTAAAGTGATAACATGGAATGTCAGAGGGTTGGGTCACCCCATTAAGCGCAAACGAGTGCTCACTTTCCTTAAAAAAGAAAAAGTTAATATTGCCTTCTTGCAGGAAACCCACCTGTCTGAAATAGAACATCAAAAACTTAAGAGAGATTGGGTGGGCCAAGTATTTTTTTCAAGTTATACAACTCAAAAAAGAGGAACAGTTATACTTATACATAAAAATTTTCCTTTTTTATTTAGAGAACAACAGAGCGACACAGAGGGAAGATTTATATTAATTAAAGGCACTTTATATGATCAAGAAATTACTCTGATGAATGTCTATGCTCCCAATATAGATACCCCCAAATTTATGAGCAATATTGTTTCTTTATTCAATCAATACTGTACTTCTTTAGGGCTTTTGGCAGGGGACTTTAATTGTTGCTTGGATGCAAATTTGGATAGGTCTATATTCTCAATGTGTAACCATAACTCTTCTAAAGCCCTTAAATTAGCCTCCAGTGAAGTAGGCTTAGTTGATATATGGAGAGAATTAAATTCTGGGACTAGAGATTATACATTTTACTCAACAAGACATAATACATATTCCCGCATAGATATGTTTCTTTTTCCTCAAGAATATATTTTCTTGGTAAATGCATGTACTATTGGATCAATACTTATATCAGATCATGCACCAGTTTATCTTAATCTCTCCATAGGTCAAGGCTCACCTCAACATAAACACTGGAGGTTTAATTCATCATTACTTAATAATAATGATGCACGTAACAATATTAAAGAATGGTCCAAATATTATATGACTGACAATGCGGCCTCGGACGTTTCACCAGCTGTTATGTGGGATGCTGCAAAGGCAGTTATCAGAGGGAACCTAATATCCTATACTTCTGCCAGAAAAAGGGCAACAAAGCAGCGCATGATGGGGCTAATGTCAGAACTCTCCAAACTTGAACATCTCCATAAACAGCGTCCTTCAGAAGATAATCTTAAAAAATTACAGGATATTAGAAACCAATTAAATATTATACAGACTGAACAAACTAAGAAATTGCTGTCTTTTACGAAGCAGAAGTATTTTGAATTTGGGAATAAACCTAGTAGATTATTAGCTTATCAGTTGAAGAAGGAACGTGCGGAACATACAATTAAAGCAATTCGTAACTCTAAGGGTCAGTTGACATATGATACAAAATTGATTAATCAAGCATTCGCTGAATTTTATAATGAGCTCTATAATTCTGAGAATCCCTCTGATTCAAATATACAAACATTTTTGGACTCCATAACTTTACCATCATTGGGGGAGGAGGGGAGGGCATATTTGGATGCATTGCCTACTTCATTAGAAGTACAAGAAGCTATCAGATCCTTGGCGTCAGGGAAAACCCCTGGATTAGACGGATTCCCTTCTGAATTTTATAAAGCATTTTGGCCTCAAATCGAACCACTTTTTATGCCAATGGTAAATGACTTCTTTGAGAAGGGGAATCTCCCTGTAACAATGAAGACTGCTATTATAACTCTAATTCATAAAAAGGATAAAGATGCAACAGAATGCATGTCATATCGCCCAATTTCGTTACTTCCAGTTGATCTTAAAATTATTTCTAAGCTTCTTGCCAGTAGGCTGGAAAAAATTCTCCCCGGTTTAATTCACCCAGATCAGACGGGTTTTGTTAAAGCTAGATATGGCTCAGATAATATTCGTAGGCTCTTGAATATAATCAATCATTCGAAACTGAATAACTTACAAACATTAATAGTATCCCTTGACGCCGAAAAGGCATTTGATAGAATAGAATGGAAATTTTTATTTGCGGCACTAAAAAAATTCGATATGAGTGATAAATTTATATCGCTGATCCAAAGCTTATATAGTAATCCCTTAGCAAAAATCTGTACTAATAACTTTATGTCTCAAGAAATAGTATTAAGAAGAGGCTGTCGACAAGGCTGTCCTCTTTCCCCGTTACTATTTAATCTAGCAATTGTACCACTCGCTGAAATTATACGGTGTAGGGACGATGTCTCAGGGGTCTATATTACAAATACTGTTCATAAGATATCTCTGTATGCAGATTATATTTTATTATATTTAACTAATCCTGACCAATCTATCCCTTCAACACTTAGTATTATTAATGAATTTGGCAAGATATCAGGCTACAAAATTAATTTGGCTAAGTCTAATGCCTGTTTATTATCCTCCCCAATTACTGAAAATTTTCACAATATGTCCCCCTTCATTTGGAATCAGACGGGTTTTAAATATCTGGGAGTGGTGATATCTCCTAATCTTGAGGATCTGTTTAGCCATAATTATCTTCCGTTAAATAAAAAAATAAAGGATGATTTAGAATATTGGTCTTTATTGCCTTTATCTCTTCTGGGTAGAATCAATGTGATTAAAATGAATGTACTGCCACGTTATAATTACTTATTTCAGTCTCTAACATGCTATTTAAATAAATCATTTTTCAAAACCTTAAATAAGCAAATTAGCACTTTTATTTGGAATAACCATCCACCAAGGATTGCTCTTAAAACTTTATGCAAATCAAAAGAAAATGGAGGTTTAGGGCTTCCAGATTTTCAACTATATTATTGGGCAGCACAAACAAAAAATATTATAAGTTGGGTACACCCTCGAGAAAATGCACGTTGGACTGATATTGAGAAACAAGCCATTTATCCAGTATCATTACCATCACTACCTTATATTAATAATATAAAACAGGTAAATAACTGCGTAAAGACATTTGTGATTTATAATATACTGAAAACCTGGCAGGATATTAAGAGATTTTGCAGATGGCATACAAAAATTTCTATCTTGTCGCCTTTGTCCTATAATCCACATTTACCACCCTCTATAGGGAGGACATTATTTATTAACTGGAAGGATCAAGGCATTACCTCCTTTAAGCAAGTCCTTAAAGAGGGCACACTTAAATCTTTTTCTGAACTAAAAAGTGAATTTGATATTGACAATAAAGATTTTTACAAGTACTTACAACTCAGACACCTGATAAATGATTTACTTGCAAAGGGTCATATCACACTGAATTTATCTAAATTAGAAAAAATTTTAGAGAATACTGTAGGGTTGAAGGGAAAGATATCTGAAATATATGTAGTTCTAAGAGATCAAACGGATCAATCTTTAACCTCATTAAAAAATGTATGGCAAAAAGATCTTGGTTGTAATTTTGATGATGATCAGTGGGATGTTGTACGCAGAAGTGTCTTTTTCTCATTTTCTAGTAACAAAATAATTGAACAAAACTATAAATTTATACAAAGAATATACTTGACGCCGGTTCGCCTCAGTAAGATATATCCTGGTGCATCGTCTTTATGCAATAGATGTAAGAAACATAAGGGCACCATTATGCATATTTTTTGGCATTGTGAAAAACTGAGAGAGTTTTGGGATACAGTACATGAGTTTTCAGTGATGGTTCTGGGAAAGAAGTATCACAAGGCTCCTTTAATATATCTTTTTGGGGTGGACTTGAATGAAGTATCAAATCCTTTATTTATCAAAAGGGTAGGTCTGATTTCTTATGTATCTAAGAAATGTATTCTGTTAAACTGGAAACAGGAACACCCTCCAACTTTTGAATTATTTAAAAACGTCATAAATGACACACTGCATTTGGAATATTTAACATACAGTTTAAAAAACAAAACATACATCTTCTTAGAGACCTGGAATATTTTTTTTGGATCCTTTATAAACCCTTTGACTTGTACCTAGATATACTTGTACCCATTGTTATCACGATGACCATTCATGGGCTGCTATTTGATTTTTGTTTTAATTTAGCAGTATAATTTGGATCTGATGATGTATATGTTTTTATATTTGTATACTCTGATGCTATTTAATGCTGAATATTTCTTTTGTCAATTGTGCTGATTGTTACATTGTAAAACGATAAATAAAAAAAAAAATAAAAAAAAAAACACCCAGAGCAGACTTGGGCACGGAATGATTGTGTTCTTCCTGATCAAAATGGACCAGACTTTAGGGTCAAGTGTACTCCGAAACCATACCGTGAAGCGGAACACAGGCTCCAACTCATAACTCTATCGCCGCCCATTTTGAATATAGCTCAGCATGGTTTCCGCTAGGAACACTAAACTGGAATGTGGTCGATTTTGATACAGAAGCAACAACTGACTTTAGGTAGTTTTCACTGGGGAGTCTCATAAGTCAGTGTGCCAAAAGACATTATCCTGTGTACAACAGGAGCCGTGTAACTGGTGCTATTCTGACCATTCATCATGGACAACAAGTTAAAACGAAGAGCGAACATAAAATTCTGCATGAAACGGGGAAAATCTACCATAGAGACGTTTGACATGATTTGGCGAAGTTGGATGACGTTTATTGCGATGCTGCAATGGGTCAGTCAAGGTGTCTTGTGTGGCAGACACAGTGGTTTCAAGAGCGTAAGAACGTCCCTGAAGAGAAGAATCTTGAACATGCTCAACCGCCAGAAATGTCAGAAGTATTCGTAAACTTGTGCATGATAATCGTCAGAGAGCAATCCACAACACTGCCGCTGTTGTCGGTGTGTCATACAGAACAGTCAGGCAATCCTCAAGTGTGATTTGAACACGTGCAATAAAGAACATCACCTCGAACACTGCCAAGAACTCCATCAGCGTGCCGTCTACGTCTTGCCCTTCGTGTCGAGGATCATTCCTCAGGCGTATGGGTATACAACCCTTTTTTACGACCCGGGTTTTAAGGCGTCTGATGGAGGAGGTACGGCGAAACTTTTTGACACCACCAAGCAAGCCATCACACCACTCACACCACCACGGGTACACTGCAGCATGCACGGATTTCTCTTCATGTAGTCAAAAACATTACATTTAAAGCTTGCCTATAGTCCCCCCCCCCCCCCCCCCCAATCCGAGGATCATGCGCATGCGCGTGTTTACCTTTTGACAGACTGGAAGCTCTGCAGAACTTCTCTCCTACGTGGTTACACGCTATAATCGGCTCTTTCCCACTGCCGTCGTGTCGTTTTTGTTTCATCACTTCTCGTTCTTTCGTAGGAACCGATCGTTTTCGCTTCCTTGCACTCACTAACGGCTCAATATGTTCCAACAGTCTGACAGACGCGTTTAGTTTTAAGTTGCCTCGCGAAGCGTTTAGTTCATCCTCCTCCTCCTCTTCTTCTTCTGCACCATCTTTCAGGTTTATCAGCGGCGCAGCGAGTTCATCATATTCCTCGTCTTTTAAGTTGACTGACAGCGCATTTATTTCATCATTAAAATGTTCTTCCTTTAACTGTATTGCTTGCGCATTTAGTTCGCATTCTTCTTCCTCTTCTTTTAAGTTTATTCGCGGCGCGTTCAGTCCGTGCACGGCGGCCGCCATTTTGCCCAGCGCGTGGGCGGGCTTTGTTGATCACATGACCGAAAGACGCCTTGCGTTTGGATCACGTTCTTCTTCTTGATGTTTTTCTGGGTTCAGTAACCATAACAGTAATAGTGCGTTAACGCCAACGCCTGGACTGGAGTATGCATCAGGAGTATAATTAAACTTGTGCAGTTCAGACCCTTTTACAAAAAAAAAGGCAAGATATCACTCACTCGATATACCGGTTATACCACGTGTACAGACTTTTTCATACACACATTCACACACTTCAGGCAATTTGGGAACGCTAATTACCCTAATCTGCATGTTTTTAGACTGTGGGAGAAAACCGGAGAACCCGGAGAACATTCAACATGAAGCAACAAGCTTCATACGCACAGGCCGAGGTGGGTGGGAATCGAACCTGGACACTGGCAAAGTGCTGCCCCGAAGACAAAGTTGGTTATAACGCGTTACTGTGTGTTACTATAATCTAATTAATTTTCCTGAAAACGCAGTAATGTAACGCATTACATTTTAAATGCATGTAATTCAATTATATTTACCAATGCCAATAACATTACTTTATTAGTGTTACAAATGTCGTGTTTAAAAATGAATCAAAATGGTTTAAAAATCACGTTTTGCG
The DNA here is from genome assembly GCF_024256425.1 of Clarias gariepinus. Lineage (NCBI taxonomy): Eukaryota > Metazoa > Chordata > Actinopteri > Siluriformes > Clariidae > Clarias > Clarias gariepinus. The sequence goes on from NC_071113.1 coordinate 8,146,939, forward strand.
CGGCAGCATCAGTTAAAGAGCAGAAAAAATGGGGAAGGGTTAAAGGAGGGAGGAAGGGGAAAATATTCCTCTAAGGGTTTTGTCCCTCTCTCAGCATCATATTAATTCATTCAGTCATTCATTAATTTTCTACATCGCTTCTCATTTACAGCAGGGGTCCTAAACTCCAGTCCTGAAGGGCTAGTGTCCCACACAGTTCGTGATTCTTCTTCTCACACAGCTGATTCAACTAATCTGTTAAATACTAGGTTCAGTGGGTGTGTGGGTGAATTACAAACTGTGCTGGTCACTGGCCCTTCAGGACTGGAGTTGAAGACCCCTGCTCTATAGGGTTATGGGGGGCTGAAGGATATCTCAGGAGACTTTGGGCACAAGGCGTGGAGTACAACCTGGACATTGTGCCAATTCATTGCAGGGCCACACACATACTATGGGCAATTTGGGTTTAGCAATTAACCTAATCTGCATGTCTTTGGACCGTAGGAGAAAATCTGAGTACCTGGATGAAAACTCCATGCACACAGGCCAGCAGTGTTGGGGGATGTTACTTTTTAAAGTAACTAATTACATCACAAAATTACTGTCTTTAAAAAGTAATCAGTTACATCACAGCATTACTTTCTGATAAAAGTAACTGGTTGGAGTACCTTTCCATTGCAGAAAATGAAAACTTCTTTGTGATTCCTCATGCATGTTGTTTTAGTCAAGACCTTTATAAATATTCTACCATCATCACTCCTAATACCCCTGTTTCACCTACACGGTTTCGCGCGGTGGCCGTACTGTAAGTACGGTTCATTATGATTCACCGCGAGTGATTGGTGCTGTGATTAAGTTTCCATCTCTCCGCGTGTAGGCCCTCGCATAGTCAAACCTCATAGGTAAGATAGGGGTCTAACAGCAGGAATAACAGAGGGGGGCGGGTTATTGGGGGCAAGGCTTGTAGCACGAGTTTCACACACACACACACACACACATGGGGATTGGAAATGACTGCTGTCTGTATAATGGATTACATTTTTAAAAAAGTAACTTAATAACTAAGTACTTAAATGGCGGGCCTAACGCGTTAGATTACTTGTTACTTCAAAAAAGTAATCTGAGTTACACTCACCAGTGCGGACCAGTGACAGACCTGAGACACGAATCAAACCCATGGCCCTGGAGGTGCGGGGCCACAGTGCTAACCACTATGCTGAACTGTATTTTTGCATTTTAAACAATGTACTGTTTACGCCCACACTGTAGCCTGAATATCATCATCTCTTCTCTCCTACTTTTCTTCTTGTCAATCTAATCTTCCTTAGAATGACCATCTTTCTGACTCTTTCTTGTTCCCACTGTTCCCATTTTTTTTAATCATGACCTTCAGTTCTGTTTTACTAAAGCATCCTGTAGATTCAGATTCCTGCTCACAGTTTTTCTTTGACTTAAGTTTATGTTCTGGTATATAGAAGATCATTTCTATCTTAAAGTTTGAACTCATTGAGCACCATTTAAATCTAAACACTGTAATAATGATTTTCTACATGGGTCCAAAGCGTTTCTTAACTCTGTACTGTTCCATTGGGTCCAATAACATTAAGACTAATGTCTGGAAGTATCCATTAGTGTTTGGTTGGTACCAGAACACTTTGACTTGCACCTTCTCATTCTCGCAGTCATTTGCTATCGCACTTAACATGTACAGGGTTGAGGGAGGCCTATTCCATGGTACATGGAAAACTGCCTTTATTTAATCCCATTCCTTTCATTTAATCTCACTTACTTATCGTCTATACCGGTATACAGGCTTGGAGCCTTTTCCAGGAGACTTGTAGATCATGCGGCAGGTAACACCCTGGACACGTGCCAATTCATCGCATGGCATCAAACATACACATACACTCACACACTCTGGGTAGTTTGGGAATGCCAATTAGCAAGGAATTACCCAGAGACAACATTACAATGGCGGCTGGAAGTGACCAGCATATATTTGGCAGCAAGTGAACCTCTTTTTCCTGAAGTTGATGTTTTGGAAACAGAAAATATGAGTAAGCATAAGGGTTTGAGTGACTTTGACAAGTTCCAAACTGTGATGGCTAGAGGACTGGGTCAGAGCAACTCCAAAACTGCAGGTCTTGTGGGATGTTCCAGGTCTGCAGTGGTCAGGACATACTTCATGTCCACATGAATTAGCCATGAGACAGTCATGGTATAGTTTATCCTACATACACACATAACACTTAACAGTTTGATATACCTCTTTATTAGTCAACCATTTAAAATATAAATCTCTGTTATATAATACAACACTTCAGAAATGTCAATATTAGTAAAGCTCAACAAAAAAATCCCAGATATTTTTACCACGAGAAGTGGAATATATTTTAACAATCATGTTCCTACAAATATCTTTATTGTAAGAATTTACAAAAGCTAACTTATTTTGGCTGAGAATTGACTGGTTAGTGGTTTAACATTTTCTTATGGCTTAATTTTTAAGAAATCTAAAAGAATCAGTGCAACAATAACTGCAGCTATTACTGAGGTTGTTACTTATTTCTTATATAGTATGTTAATAAACTCTACTTACAAAAGTATATGAATATCTAAGCATCACATCCATATTTGGTTCTTCCAAAACTGTAGCCTCAAATTCCAAAGCACACAGTTGTATAGAATCTCTCATTACGATGCCCATTCAGGAGAACCAAGAGGCCCAAAGCTATTGCAGCATGATGGTGCCCCTGTGTCCAGTGTGAGCTCCAGTATGACATGGTATGCCAAGGTTGGATTGGAAGAACCTACACCCTGACCTCAACATCATGGACTCCTTTAGGTTGAGCTACAGTGCCAACACTTTCAATATTAGTAACGCTTGTTACTGAGTAGACTTCACAGCCATGCTCCAAAAGCCTTTCCCGAGGAAGGAAAAAGGTACAGGCTGTGACCGAAGCACCGAAGGGGGGCTAAATGTGAAGTAGAATGATCAAAAAGCACATATGTCTGCAATGGTCATGTGTTCATATACAGTACTTTTGTCTTTACAGTATAGTTTTTAATCAATCAGCATTTCTAATGTTGCAGTGCTTCTTCAGCAGATGCTATAGTTTGTTCCTTTGACCACAACCCTGTTATTTTAGCAGCTATTGCAAGTTAATGTACAATTAAGCCTGGTATTTTAACGTGACACATAACAATATAATGTTATATTAATATTTAGCAACTCTTAAGTGGTTTGTATACAGATATTGTCTGGAGAATATGGTAGAAGCTTTGATATAAGTGGTGAAGGCGTATGTTCTACTGTTTAAAATGGTGGTGGTGGTGGAGGAGGAGGTGGTAGAGCATTACTCTGTCCAGGAAAAGGAGGTGGTGGGGGAGGAGGTGGTGGTGGAGCATTACTCTGTCCAGGAAAAGGAGGTGGTGGAGGAGGTGGTGGTGGTGGAGCATTACTCTGTCCAGGAAAAGAAGGTGGTGGAGGAGGAGGTGGTGGTGGAGCATTACTCTGTCCAGGAAAAGGAGGTTGTGGTGGAGGTGGTGGTGGTGGAGCGTTACTCTGTCCAGGAAAAGGAGGTGGTGGAGGAGGTGGTGGAGCATTACCCTGTCCAGGAAAAGGAGGCGGAGGAGGTGGAGAAGCACTCCCCTCACCAGGGGTAAAGCGAGGTGGAGGAGGTGGCAAATAACCCTTTCCTGTAGTAGGAGAAGGAAATGGAGAAGGTGGTGAAGCCATGGAGACATAGTGTGGAGGCGTGGGTGGTGGAGGTGGCAAATAACCTCCCAAAGAAGGATATGGCATTGAATTTACAGGAGGTGGAGGTGGAGGAATCATGAACTCGGTTTCGGGAGGTGGAGGTGGTGGTGGTGGTAAACCTAAGTCTGTAAAAGCTGAAGATGGTGTAGGTTCAGTTATTGGAGTATTTTGTGGGAAAAGTGGTGGTGGAGGGGGAACAGTATCACTAGAAGCTGGAAGAGGTGGCGGTGGTGGAGTATCTTCACAGAAACTCAGGGGCTGTGACATAGCGGAGACTGGTGTGGCTGAAGGAGTTGTGGTTTTCATACCAACCCATTTGGGAACTGAAGGTGGTGGAACGGCAATACCAAGGCCAGGTCTATAAAAAGAAAACAGCAAGACAAGAGATACATCAAACCTTTCACATTACAGCACATTCTCAAATAACAGTAAAATTGGTACATAAGTTAATTGGTAAATCATTAACTTACCCGAAATGATGGCCTCCTTCTTGTGAGATTGGTTGTTGGATAGGTGTCTGAGCTTCAGGCTGTTTCCTTGGTGCCTAAGGATTAAAACATGATATTAAGTATGCATTGTTTATCATCTAAAACATGACATGCACACAATTACTCTACAGACACCTACGGGTTTGGTATTGTCCCAGACTCCATGTCCAACTGAGTCTAGACTAGCGTAGGATATTGGGACACGCTCATATTCAGCCTTGGGTTCTCCAGATCTTGCTGGAGGAACAATCTTCGGAACACATGGGATTTTGCAAGGAGCAGTCAGAACACCGATCTCCTGCCGCGCTACTTTCTCCTTGTACATGTCCACCGTCTGAGAAATAATATTAACAACAGGTTTTGCATTTAGGAAAATACACTATATGGCCAACAGCAAAATAACAAAATAACCTCATAATTTTTTTTTAAATAACCCATTCCACTTTTTTGTTATGATAACCAATTTATGTTATGTTCATTTAGCCACAAAAGCATTAGTGAGGTCGGGCACTGATGTTGGACCAGCAGGTCTGGGATGCAGCCAGTGTTCTAGTTCTTCCACGCCACCCATGTTTTGATGGAGATTGATTTGTGGTTGGGCCTTTTAACTTCAGTAAACGGTTATAGTGATGCTATTTAATGCTGGGTAATGTTTATTTCAGTTTGAGGAAAAAACACATCAATCAAGCAGAACCATGACCATGTGGCAGTCGTGCTATGAAATAGTCATGCAGCAAGAGATCAAGACCTTCAGTTACTTTTTACATCAAACTAAGAGAAGATAAAGCAGTTCCCTTTCGAAAGCTATACTCAATGCTTCGTGAATATGCTATGGGAACGTTTCCTCGTGACCGGTTGTGAAGCACGTGTGTGTCAAACACGCCAAATATTTTGGCTTATATAACATATATATGGTTTATATATATAACTCTCTATTGAAGTTCCTTGCGCTCGGCTCGCGGTTTTAAAAACAAAACCGCATTTTTCGCGTGCATATCTGGCGGAAGCGCACGAGACGGAATTTTCCTTTTTTCTCTCTCTTGCCAGATCATGAGCTTTTACCGTCCACTTCTCAAGCGCGCTTCGGCGCTTCCTGTGAGTGAGCGGAAGAAACTTTCTTTTCTTGGAAACTATCACTTCAGAGTGCTCATCTAATGATGAGCGAGCATATCAGTTGTTATTAGAGGTGGTAACACGCACGGTCGAACGTGTACACCTCGATTCGCCCCAGCACCTTTAGGAGGCCGTGGATCAATCTCCGCTATCACTGGTGTTTCAGAGATCAGAGGTCTCCAGTGAAATGTTAGGTGTTCGGTTCAGGATGCCGAACATCTAACACACCCATCTAGCCGAAGTGTAAAAATTTGTGCACCTTTTAGAGAGGCCGAGGTTAGATTTATTTTATTCCTAGTCAATTTTAGCTGTAATTTTAGCTATTATGATTTTGGCATATCATTTAAAAAATACAATCATTATGAGAGAATAATAGTTTGTTACGTCTTTATGATAAGCAAAACTACACATATGCTGGGCTGCACGATTTGTTCAAAAAATCTTATTGCCCTTATTTTGACACATACAGTATAGTAATTGCGATCGCAAACTAATAAAGAGATTTTTTTGTCAATATTCATTTATCAACTCAAATTTATTTAAAACAATTTTAAAAAATCCTTAAATTATTGACAAATACTACATAAATTCACAACTTTAAGTCTATTAATTGTCACAGTCTTTTGCAATAAGACCTTTGCACAGGTCTATATTGTGATTTTATACAGTAAGATGCTGCTGTAATCCTGTTGTTACCATCCTGGCATCCATAACATAACACCTTAATTAATATTTTAACTGTAGTTCTATGAGTTATTCATAGTAGCTAATGAATAAATGTTTTAACTATCCGTCCATCCATCTAGGATGTACAATTTACAGATTTACAAACATGGTGGGACCTCCGGTGAACATTCACAAGCTCATTCACATACTAAGGGAACAATTTGGGAACACTAATCAGCCTAATCCGCAAGTCTCTGAACTAAAGGAGGGAACTGGAGAACCCGAAGGAAACCCATCAAGCACGGGGAGAACATGCAGACAGGAATCGACCATTAGTTTAATTGGTATAACAGAGGTTTCTTTAAAGAAAACAACAAAGGAAAATGACTGCATATAATAATAATAATAATAATAATAATAATAATAATAATAAAAAGCACCAGGATTCCGGGATGTAATCTCCTTTAACGCACCTTCTGTATTAAAGCTTACCATGCTTAGATTGTTGACTGATGATTCCACATGCTTAAGCTGGACGGCCTGCGCATCCAGCAGTTTTAAGACACTTGCTGCCAGCGTGTTGATTTGGTAAGCGACGCTGGCCAGGGCCTGAGCGGTGAGAGCTTTAGATTCTTCCACGACTTTGGCTGTGTCTCCTGCCTAAAGTTTAGAAATGAAACAAACACAGATTTTAAAGTGGAAATGAAAACCTCATTCTAGTAAAATTGTACGCAATATTATAATAAAAATATTTATATTTTTATTATATTAATAATAAAAGTCAGCAGCTTAGCAGTTAATTTTTGATTCTGGTGACATCACTAAATTTTGTATATCATCAATCAGTTATATATACAATATAATAAGTACATAAATTATATATAATGTAACCGAATAATAAATAAAAACATTTGCAATGTTTTTGCTCTGAGAGCAGTAATAGCTTCCAAAGGACTTCCTGAAAAGCTTTTCCGCAAGAAGAGGTGGAAGGTAACTTTGTACATTTAGTTTCCTACTGTACTTAAGTACTTCAATTAAGTTGCAATTAACTTGATCAGTTTTATTAGAGGATAGTTTTTACTTTGGCTTCACTATATCCTGTGGCAAATATCTGTACTTTTTACTTCACTACCTTTCTGCACGGCATTGTGCTACATAGCCACGGGGGTGTGAAGTGGAAATTGACACCTTCTGATATCTTTTATTATATATAAGTAATTGTGAAGATGAGTGCTTTTTATTTTAATCAAGTAGAAATGTAATAACTTGATAATAATGGCTCAGTGGTAAAAGTGCTCGCCCTATCATCCGGAGATCACAAGTTCGATTGCTGTAACCTCTCGCAGCCGGAGGTCTAGAAAGAGCTGATTGGCCAAGCTCTCTCAGAGGGGACGGATGGGAGGTACTTAGTGCTCCCACATTAATCACGGCTCTTCAGGCGAGCAGGGGCGTCTGTGAGCTCATGCAAGCGGAAGGAGCGAAAAGCGTTGTCCTCCGAGTGTGTTACTCCGCCCCAAACGGAAAAGATGCGGACGGCTGGCGTCACGTGGGTCGGAGGAAACACGTGATAGTCATCGTCCCTCCCGACTTGTAAAAGTATACTTGTAATGCTGAATGCTGAGTGGATAAAGCAGATGAGAGGAGAAATGAGGTTGCATAAACAACCAATTTTTTAATTGTGTCTTTACATTTGCAGCCTGTCAAAAGATACAACTTTTGATCTGTCAGATGAAAAAATTGTTCTCCTTTCTGAACAATGGGGGCTGAAGCCTATCCCAGGAGACTTAGAGTACGAGGCGGGATGCCAATCCATCGCAGGACAAATACACTTGTACAGGCAATTTGGGAACGCCAGTTACCCTAATCTGCATGTCTTTGGACTGTGGGAGAAAACCAGAGAACCAGGAGGAAACCCACCAAGCATGGGAGAACATGCAAAATTAATGCACACATACCCGAGGCAGGAATCGAATTTAAGCCTCGGAGGTGCAAGGCGACAGTGCTAAGCCACTGCTAAAACCAGTGGCGGCTGGTGAAAATTTTTCCTGGTGGGGCTGATGTGACAAAATATTTCTTTGCTTAGTCCAATAATCTCCTCCTCAAAATCACCAGTTTCACAGATAAAGTAAATGAACAAATTTCCATTGTATAATACGCCATGCATGCTTAAGGGAGTATCAAATACAATAATCAACATCAAAGGGTATGATCAGCTGGATCACCTTTCAAGCAAAGTTGCATCTCAAAGTGGTTTACACAAAGAAAAACAGTTTTAAAAATGCAATTTAACACAACAGTCTAAAACGGGTATATTAATAAAGATCTCACCGAATTTGGTGGAAACTGCTCTTCGCTCGTTAAGTTCGCCATCATTACTCTGATTGACCGCGCCTCTCTCTGATTGGCCGCGCCTCAAAAGAAAAAAAAAACTTAAATCTCGCGGTATTTTCTGCGGCTTGGGGCAGAATTTCCAGCGCCCCAAGACCATAAAATTCTGAGAACCTGATTGGCCGCATATTTATTAATTTACCCTAGCAACAGCTACATGACTGGCTATTTGGCTGCACTCAGGGGCGCTTTTTCTCAGCGCCCCATGACAGAAACGATACAAGTCTGTCTGTGGAAATTTACTGGTGAATGAATGTCACTAGGTGGGAAATGTTGTATATGTTATTCATATCGCATGTAGGCACATACTGGTGGGTAAACCGAATTTAAAAACTTAATTAAAATTAAAAATGTAAAAATATATTTTACATTTTTAGCCCCTCTTATCAGGGAGGGCGGTGCCCCAGCGCCCCCTATGGGCCGGCCGCCACTGGCTAAAACCACTAAATGGTTTTACGGCCACCTCTAATGCTGGCCATAAAACCATTTAAACGAAGTAATAAAATACAATTTACTTACATTTAGTTAAATTAGATTAATATGAAGAAATAAGGCTGACTCAAGACCTTTGCACATTATATATTTACTGTATGTACATCTTTTTTTGTGGCGGCAAAATCACGCAACACAGATTTATTTGATTGGGGGTAAATAGAAAGCATGCAAGATCAAGCACAAGCTTGTCATGTAACTGAGAACTGTCTCAACATTAACTAGCCTGACCGTAATGCTCATCTGAGTTATTATCGCGTAGCTGCAAGAGGAGCTCTGAAGACATAGAAATGGTGCAACTAAAGAACGGGAAAACTTAAGAGATTGCAGATCGAAAATGAGACAACAAGGCATGCACAAACATGCAGTGTAAAGCAGAGTATGCAGAGGAAGATGAACAGTAGGAGCTCTGGAGGGCAGAGCCCAGGGCAGGCCTCCTACACATCCCAGCTCTGTTTGGGTGTGTACAGATTTCCATTTTTGGGAAAATGTTAAGAGGAGAAAGCATGTCTGCAGGCAAATATTTTTAACATTTAAAGAACCTTTTATTTTATAACCCTTTCCCTTTATTTCCCAGGTACAAACATGGTTAACACAGATCTACAAAATCAACATTCACACCGTTTTCTCAAAACTAAATTCTTGGAAGCTAGCTATTCATAAATTCAAGATATTCGAAATTCAAGGAGGCTGCATACTTTCTTCTGACGTCCCTGACATTTCTTCTTTCTCCTGACACTTGTAATAACTACAGAATTAAAAGAGACAAATGAACACACCTCCAAGTCTAACTTATTGTGTACTTACGCTTGAGTACTTGTTTTCGCAGTAGTCGGCCACCTTGTAGAAATTGCTGTGGTTGTCCAGCAGAGCTTTCCTGGCTGCCGGGGCCTCTTCCAAAGTCTTCACGATTTCATCTGCGTTATTGTACTTCATTCTTAATCCTGTGTGTCGTAGAAAGCTGAGGAAGTGCTTGTTTTGGAGATACAGGTAGCTTCAAGGAAGACGCAGGTAAAAGGGAGACGAGTAGGCTTATATTCGGGGCAGAAAGCAGGGCGGCGTGTATGGACATGTTGGCAGGAAATTGCATCCACACACACAGGAGAAGGCTGCTTACAGGAAGATGAAGTAAAGAATTGCACACCATTACAAACTGTTACATTTAAGTGAGACAGCAGAACAAGAAAGAACTACATGTACTGTTTTTATTTTGAATTAAATCTGATACCAAAAGGTAGTGGTCCCTTTTAAGTAAGGTGTAAGTAGAACTGGGGTGTACTTCTGTCATGTGGCCACAAGAGGGAAGCCACGAGCCACAGTTATTTTACTTCATTGATTTTTTTTTTTCAATTTTTTTTTTGTGTGTGTGTACTGTATATATGTGTGCTGCGAAGGATTGACACCCCATTCAAGGTGTAACCCACCTCATGCCCTAAGTCTCCTGTCCCCGCCCCCACTGCCCCCGCCCTGTATACAGGATAAAGCGTTATAGATGATGTGTGAGTGAGTGAGTGAGTGATTCTTATGTATCATGTCCCAGTAAGATATGGTCCAGTTATATAGATCCAGTTAGCTGGCTTTGGGGTGTAGATGAAAGAAAAATCCCTAATATTGTCATTCTGATCAGGTTTGCAGTGGATCCAGATTTAATTGTGAGAAAGCTGGAATACAGCATGGATATATACCCTGATTTATCACTGAACACCATGCATGCACTCATCTACACACCTGGGGCAACTTAGCATAGCCAGTCCACCTACTAGCATGTATTTGGGAGGTGTGAGGAAACTGGAAAACCCCTAGCAAAACCTTGTGTATGGGAAGCATATGCATTAAAAACTCAGCACGGACAGTAACCCAAGCTCAGGATAGGACTGGTGACCCTGGAAACAGTGAGCCAGCAAAACTACTTGCTGTATACAGTACTGTAAGTGGCACAAAGGCTTAGAGATTAGCACTGTCACATTCCATCCCGAGGTATGGAGGTTCAAATCTCACCTCTAGTCTGTATGCTGAGCCCTCATGTTGTTGCTGGGTTGGTTTCACCTGAGTTCTAAGAATGTATGTGTGTTCTTATTCCCTGTGACAGGTTGCCACCCCATCCAATGTGTACCCTACCTTAATTATAATGTTAAATATAAATATCCATCTCAGATTTGTCTATATTTACAAACTCTAACATTAGGCACAAAAAGGTTTTCTGATTATTAAATGTGCTGATGCTGATCTCAAATCAGTGTTCTCTAAATTCCATAAAGGTGCAGTAGATGCTGCTAATCCCACTACTGCGTGTAAGGACAGCTTCGATGGCATCATCAATCTGCATCCATTAGTTTGGGGGCGAGCTTTTGATTAGTGCTAAATGTGGGAGTGGGTTTGTGGGTCTTGTATGTTTTGGCTGTTGAGATTAAATATTATCATACATAGTTACACCACTGTTTTTGTTAATCTGATTTAGCTGTGTACAGGATATAATTTGCTGCTATTTTATTCCTGGACGTTCAAAAAAATATTTTATGATTTTTTTTAGGTTCAAGCTGAGATGGTTTATAGATCTACTTGTTTATGAATGATTGAGGTTCGATAATGATGAGTTAATTATTAATTTTAATAAGTGTTTTTTTTTTTTAAAAGGGCCGTTAATTCCCTACCAGAACTAACTTTATCTTCTAAAGCTTTTAATGATAATGGCTTGCGGGTAATTTGCCCTTGGTGCATGGGGCTGATGGGGAAATTTTTATCATTGCAAAAAATTTATTGTAATTAGACACGTGTAGTAGTCGACTAGTGGGTGTGTCATAAAGTGGCACACATGGGCAAGCCCTTTGAATGTTTATTGCACTTGTTGAACAGAAATATAAAGTTATGTTAGAAAGATTTTGAACATCAGCGTTATTAATATGAACATATTTCTGACAGTTAATGTGCAGGTTAGCTTGTTGGATTAATATATATATATTAATCCAACAAGCTAACCTGCACATTAACTGTCAGAAATATGTTTATATTAATAACGCTGATGTTCAAAATCTTTCTAACATAACTTTATATATATATATATATATATTTATATATATATATATATCTCATACATTCTTATTTACATTCTTATTTATCTTTTTTTTTTTTTTTAAGTAGGAACATAAACTGATTGACACCGATACACACACACACACACACACACACACACACATATATAAAGACATATGTATCGGTGTCAATGAGTTTATGTACCTATTTAAAGAACTAAAAAAAAAAAAAAGATAAATAAGAATGTGAGTTAACCAGAAAGAACAACCACAAATTTCATTGCCATAAATCTTTATTGCCTTTTTCTTCTTAGATATAATTATATTCAGCTTAGTTTTATTAATTCTTCCACTGTCGGCTGCTGACAAAGAGCGTTGTGTCTCATCTTGGACGGGCAGCCGTGTGATGTTATTTTGACCCACGCTGAGTCTAGACTCTTTGTGATCTGAAGCTTGAAATAGCCGACATAAATGAGAAAACAGATAAACCCACCCAGTGCAATAAAGTTTTTTAATATATTGACATATATATTTTGATGCAGCAGCATTTAATAACTGCAGGAGAATAGCAAACCAAAGAAAACATTGTGATGTAAAATTGTTCAAACACTTAGTCTGGTACAATCTCTGGATTTGCTTTAAATGTCACATATTTTAGTATTTTTTAACAATTTTATCTATTTTTACTATTAGATTAACACAGGTCACAAGGGGTCCCCAAGCGTGTCTGTTAATGCTCTAGGTAAAGCTTCGCTAATTCAACTCTTTTTCCAAACTAGCAATTTCAGTGTCTATGTAAATGAGTTCCTCCTGAGCCACGCCCCTCCAGAAAACAACATGGCTGAGCCCCAAGCCTGGAGAAGATCACGTCTCGTATGAGGTCACAGAAGGGGTGAATTCTAATTCTTGTATAAGCAGTGTCCCGAAAAACAAACAAACATGGTACACGGACATGGATACCCATGTCAATGTCTAGAAATGAATGGATTTAGCATAAAATCAAATTAAAATCAAATGTGAATAAATTTTGCATAATAGTCCTCCTTTAATAAAATCAAATATGGTAACTCTGATTTTGGATAGAAAAGCTCAAGCCCAGTCTATCAACTTTAATCTACTGTAAATGAATGAAATCTTATCTTTCTTTACACAATCCTGTGGCGTGCTCTGATATCCCAAGGCCACAAGGCAGACAGACCTGCTGAGTCTTGCTAAACAGGCTATTTAATGTAATAAATACTGTTTAATAAATAATACTCCAAAGTGTTTTAAGATAGTGTCAGGTTTCAAGAAGAATAATTACTGCTTGATTTGTCCACCACACTTTTAAACAACTAACCGGCTAGACCTTCGAACCTTTAGAGATTGACAAATATACACGCACTTGTGAAATCTTGTTTATGATCAGCATAGAGAGCATATTTAAGCTTTTGGCTAGGTGCCCTGAGTCACGTACATCCCATACATCAAAAGAAGCAGTAATTAACATAGGGAGACCCGGAGACAGACGATAGGAAATTCATTAACATTTTCCGCTTAAACAAAAGAGTTCCAGTGGACACAAGCTATTTGGATGGATATTTGTCCGAACTCACGCTATACAGGAAGTGTATGGAATCAGGTTTCAGTTATCCATGGAAGGAATCAGGAAGCGCAACGAGGGAGTTGTTTTATGGACATAGAGACATGGGAATGTTCACATCCTATTACAAGATTTTTCAAAAGGGAAAATTAAATGGAAATTATAGCTAAAGAATCGGTAAAAACAACAACAACAACAACAACAACAAAATCATATTTAAATTATGTCCAAATTTCGGGGATTGAGGTCTGATCAAATGTCTTCATATTTTATGCTCTGTCCCAAGAGGTCAGCCTGGATGCTCTACTTGCCTCTCCTTACACTCTATATACTCATTTAAACCCTAATTTATAAACAGATAGGTAAATTCCAAGGTATATAGTACCATTGAATTTATGACGTGTATATACAGTCTGAGTACTGTCGTACCTATTTCCTGACATACCACACTATGATAAATGGTTCTATCATGTACTCCAATTTGGTACCATGAAATGCATACCAGGATCCTGTCAAAAACACATTATAAATTTTTATGTAAGATAGTGGTAATGCTTTTACAGTAACATCTGCAATGACATTTTATCTGCCATAGTTGGCATACCATGGTAAAATACCAACTGGCACTGTTTTTTACCTGTATTATATCATAATAAAAGTATGTATTAACATGTGTAGTGTGGTACATTGTGTACAAACATGCCATATTAGATATTTGCCTAACTTTTGTAGCCACTGCGGGACTCCAAATGTACCATGATATTTACCAAAGAACTTGGATACACACTATAGTGCTACCACAGTACCTTTTAAAGTGCCACAGTACCTACAGCATGCTGGTATTCTATAAAGTCGTATGGTGCCTACAATGGGAATGTCAGAGAAATACTTTGGTTTATTATGGTATGTTCTATAATGTAAAATAGTAAACTGTAGTACACACAGTATCATAGTAAAATGTCTTAAGGACTGTGTATTTCACATAAACACCAGTCATCATTTCCCTTTTCTTCGGCAAATATGTAACACCAGGTTGGCTGAGTAGTTTTTACACACCATCCAGGCACCATTAGAGATTCTGGGCACTTAAAAATTTTATATCTTGACCCCCAAACCTTCCACAAAGCCAAGCCTTTTATAATTGCCTAAGCACGTTTAAGGGGTCACTGGAATCATTCTTACTGTTATTCACCAGCTGATGAAACCCCTGCTCACCATACACTTTCCAAGCTCTGCTAATATGCATACTCAGGTCTAACAATTTCCCGACTAGCAGGGCTAAGCCTGGCTAATACTAAGAGTGTTTGACTTGCTATAATGCCTGCTGTCTGCTGTTGAGCTTACAGCATGTTAGTCAAACTTCTAAGTCTTAACACTGGTGCCTCTGCTCAATATGCCACATTGTCAAGCTGACCAGCAAGTGTTGCTATACACCGGCAATACACCACTCTGAGGTTTGACCGGTTTCCCTTGGCTAACTTTTCGGGGTTCTCAATTCAAGGCAATTTCATTTCAACCTGATTTCAAAGCAAGTACTGCAGTACTTGTAGGGTTTTAAATGCAATCCCTACCATCCTAGTGATGTATCATCCATCCTAGGAAAGTTAACTAGATGTCCCCTGGCTAGAGGCACAGATATCGACATGCTGCACCTGGCTGTCCGATTCTAATAGGCTTTTAATTACAGTTTGATAAACAGAGGTCAAAAAAGGTATCCAAGTCTTTTCACAATGTATAGTCAGACATGTGCCCTTCAACAGAATCCTCCTTGGAACTCATAACTTGATTTATTATTGCTGTGGCTGCATCTGGGAGATATTAACATGCTGACAGTGAACCAACAGTTGAATCGCAATGTTCTACTCCAGCTTCAGCACCATCTGGAAACAAATTTCAACAACACATGGCACTGTACTCTTCTGTTTACAAATGAGTTCATTGTGCCAGAGTGTAAAGATTTCATGGAGAGCATTAGGCTTTGGATGCTGTGCTATACTACGCATGGGCTCTGTTGTGTGCCTTTGCTAAACATGATGAATTACAAGCAGATTGACTTAAAACTTCTATCACAAAACCTTTTCCCCAGATGTTTGCTAAAACATACAGTAGACCATGGGGTAGCTCTTGCCAATTTGGTTTAATGTAAATCAACCCAGATGGGCCTGCCCTGTGTGCCAGGGTTACTCTGCCCAGAGCACCTGAAAAGAAGGACAGATTTCAAGAAACTACTTAAGCTACTTAAATTTGCTACACCACAACTCGTCAGTTCAGCTCCTGCACAAGTTCTGCCTTCTCCAAGCCCTCATTAGACTTCATCATAGGTTCAGGGCTTAGTCAATATCAGACACCCATTATGTTTGCTCAAGAATTACATTTTTTCTAAAAAATGTAATCCCATACTTCAGAACAAAGGTTCTACTCAGCCTATCTCATTCTTCAGAATTGTCACTTCCATCCAATTCTGCATTTGCTCAGTGTTCAGCATGCTGCTTTGTAGGATTTGCTTATGAATGGTGTGCGTCACATTATTTGGATCACATCTGAGGGTTCATAGACCTGTCACAAGCTTTCTGAAGATACAGTAGGGGCTCCATTTGCTATGATCTCCAAGGAGCCTGATTGGATCTCATCCTTGTGTTAGAGTCCCATATGAGCCCATAAAGAATGGAGAATTTTTAGAAACTGATTTTTTTTTGCCAAAGTCGTATAACCTACTTATTGATGATCTTGCCAATTTCAATGTGGGTGAATTAGCTAAGCCTTCTATTTTTACACCCAGTACAAAGGCCTACTATTTGGACCGAATGGTCGGAAAGTGATCATCAGACCAACTATGCATCTATCACAAACAAAGGCTTGTATGGGTGCAGAATTTCATTTCAACCTGATTCCACCTGTTTAATGAGTTGATTTTGGCTTTCAATGGACTAGCAGGTGTGGCTTCTACTTGGATAGAATGAAAACCTGCATACTCACAGGCCCGTCTAGAGAATATTGGACATGACTGCCTATCCAAGCAGAGTCTGCCCACTGGTTGATGGACATGATGACTGTGGTCTACAAGCAGGTCGGCCTCCACCCCTATCATTACTTGCTACTTTACATCTTCTTCACATGGGCATAACTTTAGGCCCTAGGTAATCTGTCCTGTTGCTGCTCCTCCATTTTCTACAAGTAGACATTCTTCCAATGTGAGTGGAGGTCCAGGGTGTACCCAGCATTGCCCACCATTCCTCCTGCAACCCTGTAAAGGATAAGTGGTATCATGAATGAGTGAGTGACTGGAAGTAACCCTCCACTCACATACTTTCACTTACTATGATGTAATCTGCATGTCTTTGGACCGTAGGAGGAAAACCAAAGGACCAGGAGGAAACCCACCAAGAGCACAAGACGAACTAAATCCACACAGACCTGAGGTGAGAGTTGAACCCTCTGCGTGTGAGGCCATACACATCTGTGCCTCCAGTGGAAGTGACTTTTTTTAAAATGATTTTTCTTCCTCTTTTTAAATATAGTGCATGTAGTTATTTTCCATGTTACAGAACTTGGCAAAAAAAAAATCTAATAAAAACTTATTTTATGTGTTTTTATGGCACTTTATGGTCTGGTAATTTTTTTTTTTTTACAAATGATTTATCTTCATGTTTAAAATGACCTGTGGGTAATATGTAACTGAGCAACATTTTCTCACTTCATGCCAGAGCACTAAGGAACCTCCCATCGATAGCCCATATGTTCGCTCCTTTTTAGATTACTTCATATTTTGGGAGTTCCCACAGTGTGCACAATGGACCTGGGACTGTTCCAGTAACTCGTTTGGTGCAACTAAATACTGAGTCTGCAACTCATGATGCCTGGAGGCAAACCTAGCCAAGCTGTTCTGCTGAGCTGCAATCCCGTGTCTCCTTTACTACACCTGACCTGTAAAGAAAAGAATAGGCTGTCATAACTTGGAACAGATTTTTCAACTCCCTCGTCCATGCCACTGTTCCTAATGGGGTCTATCCGCTCCCGAAAAGTAAACATAATTAGCAATCCAGTCCCTTTTTCCATGCTCTACAGCAGACATTTTCTTTTCCAAAAAAAACACAAATCAGCAAGACAAGGGTCATGACTGTTAAAGCAAACATTTACTGTAATAGATAAGTATATACAGGATGAATCAGTGTGCTAATTGACCAATTGTACTAAGAGGAAATGAATTAATGTTTTAAAATAGTTAATTATGTTATGTAATATTTAATACAATAACTGTCCCCTCCTTTGAGTCTTTTGGTCCGAATCGTTCGTTCTTTTGTCACATGACTCCCATAGACACAATGCAGAGCAGTACACAGGAAACAGAATTGAGCGATTCTTCTCACTGAGTATTCTAGTCCTAATCGATCGTTCTTTTGTCATGTGACTCCCAGTGCAGTACAATAGATTCAAAAGGAACGAACAACTTGGACCAGAAGATATGAGAGGTGAGCTACTCATTCTGTTTATTATAATATGTCCTTAGCTGCAGTGTAATATTTTAATTACTGGAACTATAGCCAAAATTTGTGTCTGTAGATGTGTTGGGGGTCTGTTTATGAAAATGTAACATTTTATTTTATTTCTGAACAAAGGAATAAAAAAAAAGACTGAGTCACTAAAATTATTCAAGGTTCCCATCACTAATACACTTCCTGGCCAAAAAAAAAAACTTTGCAGACACTTAGATTTTACCATTTGCTCTGGAATAGGCTAAAAATAGACTAAGGAGAAAATGAAATTAATTATATACAATATGGTATAAATATAAAATTATAAAGAATTTAGTTATACAAAAAGTGAAACCAGAGCGATGATATTAGATAAAGATAAAGTGACTGTGTAAAAGTGACTATGTACTGAATTTGTCAGTCATTAGTGGGGTTGAGTGTTTATTGCCCTTATAGCCTGGCTGAAAAAGCTACTGTTCAGTCTTTCAGTTCGTGCCCTGAGTGACAGGAGTCTCTTACCAGATGGCAGCCACTGAAACAGATTATGATTAGGGTGGTGAATGTCTTTAATAATGTGTTTTCCCCTGGACCTGCACCGCCTGGTCTAAATGTTAACCACATGACCTTTTCCCGTTGTTCCAAAGTCCAATCTCCCTAGCAAACTGATGATGAGTCTCACTAACAAGTGGTTTTCTTACAGCCACACAGTTGTTTTGTCTTATTCTTCTGAGCTCTCGTCACATTGTGTGTGTATAAAAAAGATGGTATATTCACTATTAAACACAGCTATGGTTCTCACTGATGTTTTTTTTTCCATGCAACTTCATCAAGCATTTACTTTGATCTCAGTTTATGATTTATTTTTATCTGACCACAAATTTAAAATTTCCTTAGTTGTTTTCTTTGCTTTCCTTCAAAACAACCAAAAAAAAGCTTGTAATTTTTTTCCACGATAGTGTGTAGACTACTTCACCTTTTCTTGATCTCACAGTGATGCTGTTTTCATTCAAAAAATTTGTTGGCACTCTTAATTAATAGCACTCGATAACATAAAAAAATCTAAGCAAATAATTAAATATGTGCAAAATACATCTGCATGATTCAGCTAAATGAAGAGCTACATATTTGTACCCAGTACTATTACTGTATTACCCAATGTTGGTCAAAAGGGATGAGTGGAACACACTATCAGCCCTGACCCCTGTTTCTGCTTGTACCTTTTCTCGTCCTCCTGTATCTGCACTAACAGATATATTTAAAGTGCATCTTTAAAATGTCATTCTGAGCTACATGAAGGATGCTAGCCAGAAGAAATATTAAATCACCTCACTACTATGGGCACTGAATAGGTCAGCGCTGTGTTGTTGTTCCTAATGAGTTGAAAATAACAGGAAATGTTATCTTTTTCTAGCTAGGAAAACAAAGGAAACGTCCAGGAAACCTGCAGTTTTGCACATGTAAACACGTAAAGGTCTATAATGTTCTCTTTAATGCAACAGACTGATTAAATCAGCAGGACTTTATAGGCTGTGTCTTCAGGCGCTGAATCTTTAGCTCTGGAGTCACGTTGCTCGCAAATGCACACAGTTCTCCCTGCGTGGGTATATTGATCAATAAACGATTTAATCTCAGCTTAAGGTAATTGGCCGCCGAGGCTCACGCCATGAAGCAGATAACAGCGGTTCTTTGATAATCTTTCTGGGATGAAATCCAAACATCACATACTTACACAGTATATTGTCGGTCACAACCATTTTTTTAGATAATCGTTCAGGCTTCAAACGCAAACATTGTGTTTTTCTTTGGTATCAACATGTTGGCCGTCCTAAAATAGTTGAAAGCACGAGGGGTGTTTAAGTCACAGTTATTAAAGTAAAAACTCCCTTTAATTCTCTATATAACCCCCGGCTACACTGGTGCACTTATCCCAGCGTTTCACTAGCGCTTGGATATAATTGAGATAAAATGTTTTCTCATTACACCAGAGCCTCCTGCTCTGATCAGACTGCCTGCTTTATGTCTGAAACCCTGGCCTCCCAGGAACTCCTTTAATGGAACAAGCAAGTGGAAATGGCTTGGAGCTAAGTTAAAACTGTGGCAAAAACTCCCAACCGGTATGTGCAAATGGTGTTTGTGAATAATATGTGTGTAATTGTATTTCGACAGCCAGATGCATCCGTTCTGCAAGTTGGAGACAAGTTATCTGTTGATTTTTAAATATCAGATGTTGCACTTGCTAAACTTTCACATGATTGCCTGCAGTGAGCTTTAAGCACCTCAGCCAGGATTGTCATTCACAAATATACCATAATAGAGTCTTATCACAAGTTTTCTGTAAATGTCAATCGGTTTTACGCCTTCATTCAGTAGAATGAAGTTCTCACCACAAGCCTCGGTTTGATTTGAACACGCCTTGTACATTGAAATGAGTTTCCTTTTGCTGCTGTTGTTCCTTACAATGCATGGCAACAATAGCAAGTTGTATCATTTTTAACAAAAGCATGCTACTATTATCATATTCTTCATTATTATGTAGTGGAACCTCTGTATCTCTGTTCACCATCAGTAGATCAAATATAAATAAACTGAGGTTTAAATTAGATTGCTGGGCTATTGTTTGCTTTAGATGTGTTTACCTACCCTAACTAATCAGGTGCTGTCATAATAAAAAAAAATCCCTTCATGGGTTTGTGGGCAAAAATCACGGTGAGAATGAAACGTGGAACAATAGAAGAACAATAGAAGAACAATATAAACTATATATATATATATATATATATATATAGTTTATCTTTAAATCTTATATACATTTCATAAGAGATGATAGCCCTGAGCGATAAGGTACGAAGAATGAGCACGAATGACTTCCAATGACCTCACAGTGATCCTTTATCAATGCTGATATACTGTAGGCACACACTTATTCGTTTATTTACTAAAAACCTCTTGTAAAATAAATTAATTAATCATCAGCATTTTTTCAGATACCGTGTTGACAGTTCGATGAACTTGTAAAGGTAAGATATATGGCATTATCAGCCCGCTATCGGCTACTAATCATGTACAGCAGTACATTAGCTACAAGCAAAACGTGATAACAGACGCACGTGTTCACAAAGAGTCATTTACTTGGTCAGCATTATTGTGTGTTATTTTATGATCTCTGTTATGTGGAGGGTTTATTAAAACCTTGTCAGCAGTTTTATTGGTTAATCGTTTTATGGTGTAGCTTGTTTTTCACATCTGGAGTAGTGTGAAACCTTTGTGTTCTTTTTAAATTAAGGCACAAATTTAAAACAATATAACACCATGAAGTCAAATAATCATTTTTTACAAATTTGCTGGGCAGAAAAGTGTCGTGACAAATCACTCCTTAAAGGCAGATGAGCCACAACCACTTAAGACACCGGTCCAGTCAACCACAAAGAGGAATCTGAGGATATACTGTAATAGGCATAGGTTTACTGAAACTGGACACAAGATAAGATGAAAATCCTATAGTTCGGGATAGGGCCCGAATCTGGCATTAATCTATTGACCCAACCTGCCTTGTGTCACCAGGTCAGGCTAGTGGTGGTGGTGTAATAGTGCAGGGTATGTTTTTTTGGCCGTATAATAAAGCAATGCAGGAAACTAAATAAAAAAAGTGAGATAACATTACAAAATACAAAATACACGAAATTCCTCCCTCTGCTGTGGCTCCCTGTGGCTTACGACGAACAATAAGTATTATTTTTTATTTATTTGATTTTAATTTGTTATTTTTTTAAATGTAAATTCTAAATTTGAAGATTATGGTGATCTTGTAACATAAAATGACATTTTTTGTCGCTCAAAATATGTGCCACAACCACCAACGTGTGCCACCCACCTGTACGCAATTTAATGAGCTTTTCAAGCCTCAGTTTTATTCAGGTTGACAGCTGACTACACGCTCCAGTACATGTGATAAAATGACGGCACACAGAAGCAGACGGTAGTTTTGGTTTGCTGCAGGTGGATATTAATTCAAGTCTGACTTTTAGTTTAAGTTTGAGTTTTATTTCATAAATACAAGTAGGACTAAAATAGACATTAAAATTAAATTATTAAAATATTTTTGTTGCATGCAGAAATAAAATTTTGTTTCCACTGTCGCAGTTCATTGATTTCATAAATGCAACAATGTTTTTTTATTTTTTATACAGAGAATAAAGGTAAAAAAAACAGCTGAATGTCTAAAAGTAAATTTTGCATAATAGGTTCCCCATAAATTCCAGATGTTTAGTGTACATTTTTTTTAAAAACATTTTATCATTGGGAACACATCAAGGGGCGGTGTAGTGGTTAGCACTGTCGCCTTGCACCTGGGTGTATGTCTGTGTGTGAATGACTATAAATCCTGAATAGTTAATGCCACTTGTCAGTCCCCATGAATTAAAGCTTGTATTAAATCTGAAAGGATTGTTTGAACTCACTCTTGATTACACACACTCGTGGCATTCTCTCTTCAGATTCACAAGGTAGTCATCTGGAATGGTTTTCAATTCACAGGCATGTATTATAAAGAGTTAATTTGTAAAATTTCTTGCATTCTTAATGTGCTGTAGACCATCAGTTGTCATGTGCAGAGGTAGGGTGTGTACAGAGTCAGTAGCCCTATTAGTGCTACTACAACTACTGGCAAGTAACATTCAGTTCAGTAGAAAGAAAAGACAATTTTCTTATTACTGATTTCTTATTACTTAGGATAAGAAATGAGAGCCAATCTTATCTGAAAAATCTCGAAAACTTTAAATGTCTCTCTAAGTGCAGTCGCCAAAACCATCCAATGGCTCTCATGAGGATTATCCCAGGAAAAAAAGACCAAGTGCTACCTCTGCTTTATAGGTTTATTAGAATGACCAGCTTTAGCACGTGCAGATTTACAGCACCTCAAATTAGAGCTCATGGAAATGATTCTCGGAGTTCAAGCATCATACATATTTCAACATCTACTGTTCTGAATTGCCATGATCGAATTGCAGCAACAACAACAACAAAAAAAAACATTAACAACAAGCAGAAAAGACTTTTTTTGGGCCAAGAAACACAAGAAACAGACTTTATTTTTGGAGATTTTTGGTTCTAACCATTATGCCTTTTTTAGACGTAAAGATAGCAAACAGACAGTTCCGCAATCCGTGGTTCCCACTGTGAAGCATGGTGGGGGTGCTTTTCCTGGGACACTGCTGGTGACTTAGTCGAAATTGGGAGCACACTTAACCAGCTTGGCTATCACAACATTTTGCAGCAACATGCCATCCTATCTGGTTTGCCCTTAGTGGGACCATCATTTGTTTAACCAGAAACTGTGAAGGTAAAGCAGCCAATAAGTCCTCAGTACCTCTGGGAACACCTTCAAGATTGCTGGTGACTACATCACGAGGTTGACTCAGACAACACCAAAGCTGTCATCAAAGCCAAAAGGTGGTTAAACTGAAAATTGGAAAATATAAGCCAATATAAATATAAATATTTAACACATTTCTGTTGACTACATAATTCCAGTGTCGTTAGTATTAATATGCAATGTTGAAAACAATGAAAACTAAGAAAAAACATTAAATACAAACTTGTGACTGATACTGTATACTAAATAAAAAGTTACCACTTCAATTTAACTATGCAAAAAGATAAGAGCCTTATATCGGGTCATTAATGCGGTGATTAATGTGGATCCGCTGCAACAAGTTATTTAAGCCTAACTGATAAAGTGAGTAGCTTCACATTTCCTAAAAAAAAAAAAAACATGTCAAAAGATACTGTATCTTAGTCCGATCCACAAGGGCCAAATTATTATCCAGCATCAAGCAAAGAAAACAACTAAGGAGATTGCTGAAATTGGGTTAAGAACTAAATAACGCTTTATTAAAAGAAGGAAGGGCAGTGATGAACCATTATCTTCGAGAAAAAAATGTGGTGAGAAAAACATCCTGAATGAGTCTGATGACATGTTTAATAGTGAAAGTAAGAGCATTTCCACACACAATGTAAAGAGAATTCAAGATAATGAGACTTAACAGCTGTGTAGCCTTAAGAAAACACATCAGTAAGGCTTTTTGAGGGAAAAAGGATTACATTAGCTAGGGAGTATTAAGACAAGACTATTACAGGCATTGGAAAAAGGTCATGCCATGCCCTGAGTTGAGATTTATTCAATTCCAGAGTGATGTGAGCATCAGGGCAGGAAGAGAGGCGGATGAGGTGATGCACCCATCATGCCTAGTGCCTAGTGGAAGAAGCCAGAGTTCTTCTAGTAACTTTATAAAACTTGCTCCTCTCTATTTTCATGCAAAACCCAGGAGGCTTTGTTAGTTCTTTTTTTGCTTCCAAACTGTTATGTAATATGTAATAGAAAATATTCTTAACAGTCATGCAAATATTATTTTGTCATATTATATATATATATATATCATGGATTGGTAGCTTGCATACATTCTAAGATGTATCTAAGAACATACAAAATTCTAAGACGGGTTGTCTTTGTGATGCAAACCAAAAATTCAACATCACATGTAGATTTGTTTACACATTAGCACCCCTCCCTTTTAATAAAATACATGTTTTGTGTAAAAACATAAGGTGGGACCTTAAGAGAGCGATGCATAAACGAATGTTCAAAAACCTCAATGAACTGAAGCAATGTTGTAAAGAACTTTGGGCCAAAATTCTTCCATTATGATGTTGAAGGCTGATAAAGTATTTAATGAAAAATAATACTTCAAGTTATTGCTGCTAAAGGTACATGTACAAGCTATTGAATCCTGGGGTACTTAGTTTTGCCCATATGTTTTTTTTTGTTTATAAATAAATAATGGTAAGGTGAAAAAAGTTTTATGTTGATATTTATTTGAGGTTGTGTTACCAAACTTGCTTAATGTTTTTATTATATTGCACAAAAAAAATCTAATAACTAAATAGAATTAAAAAAAGAGGGGGTATTAACTTTTGAACACATCATATATACAGTACAGTGGCAAGTAAAAGTATGTGAACCTTTTGGAATTTCATGATTTTCTGCATTAATTTCTCATAAAATGTGACTTGATCTTTATCCAAGTCAAGAGTTTTGACAACTCATTCAACCATTCAAGAAAGGTAGTGGAAAAAGTAAGTGGACTAATAGTAGGAATAATAACTTTTTTATTACAAAAATTAAATGAAGCACTCATTAAACGAACTACCTTTTTTTAATTACGTGAAGATAATCAAATGAGTATGTAATTGCTTTTTTTTCTGAATGGTGTATAATCTGCCTGTCTGTCTTTCCTGGCATAGACACAAGACTTTGCAATGCATATTCCCGAACCGGAATTCCTCCTGCAGATCATGTTGTTAATTATGATTTTAGTCTGTTTGACAGAATGTAAAGGCTTACGCTTGCCCCATGGAGTGCAGCTCTTTTAGCTCAGTAAATGAACTTGGACTTGGCTTTGACACTGCCCTTCTGTGTCCAAAGAAAACCTGCAGGGATAACATCATTTTCTTGGTGATTGAGACAGATTTCTCACGGATGTAGTCAACTGGTCGTAATTATGGAAATTCCCTATACACAGCATATGGACTGAGCTCCAAAACCTCCCACATCAAGATGGCTCTGGTTGTGAGTCGTGTACAGGGATCAGGGGTTTGGTTTTGGCACACCTGCCATGATTGTGTAACACTATTTTTCCTTCGCTAACACGACTGGGCGCTGGGAAGAAATTGCCTTCAGACTACTGGTGTTGCAAGAATCGAAATTTCTGTTATTACAATGCAAATTTGAACCAATACAATGAAGCGCGTTTCCATTGTCGTGGTTCATTCTCTGCTGTAATTGATTTTGCTCTTTTGACCAAAGCTCACGCCGGTCTGTTGCTGAGAGACAGACAGATATCTGTAAGTGACAGCCAGAAAATATCGTGTTTCATATGGCTTTGCAAATACAGATTGAAAAAGCCTTGCTGTGAACTAATTCAGACTATCGATCTTTAAAAAAAAAAAAAAAAAGATCTCAAAATCAAAATTTTTGCGTCCTGATCAGTGGAGAGATTAATTCACAACAAATGATCCTCAGCATGGCAGAAAGACTTGACCACGTTTAGTCTACGTCATATAATTCTACAAGGGACTAAGAGACAATAATGTCATTGTTTTTAAAAACGACTTTCGAGCAACATTACATACACTACCTCTGGGTGAGGGCAAGGATTATACAGTAAATGTGTCACGAGGAAGACCTTTGGATTGTTACAGCCTGTTTTAGTTCACTGAAACCTTCACCATGAATAATTTAGTTACTCTTTCTCACCTATTTCTTGCCAACAAGTGTGCAAAAAAAAAGGCACTTTGTGTTTGTAAGAGATAGATCACTGGAGTCCTAATGCGTGTAGAAAGCTGTTTAAATCTCTCTCTCTCTGTCCAAATGCCATTAAGGGAGAAAATTGCCCCTGGAAATCGCACTGCGCCCTCCTAGCTCTCATCCTTATCGCTTTCACATTGCTTTTTTTTTCCCCCATAAAAAAAACAACAACCCCCTCATCCATACTCTCCCCTCTTCCACTTTAAGCTGCGAGAGAATGAGGCGTTTGACAGCTCCTGAGTGCTGTGATTGAAGAGTGAGAGCACAGAATGCACAGCTCATCTTCTGCCTGTGACACCATTATCAGCAAGAGCAGCTGCAGCGCTGAGGGCTTTTAGGCTCAGAAGCTTTGCAAGCTCCCATTATCGCTTTCTAACCAATACGGACAGAAAGGGGCAGACAGGTAGGCAGGGAGGGAGAGAGAGAGAGAGAGAGAGAGAGAGAGAGAGCTTTGATAGTAGGAAGGTGGGCATTTGGGAGAGATGGAGAAAAAGACAAAAGGGAGAACAAGGAGGGGGCGTGAAAGGAGGGATTGAACCCTTTTCGCATCAGTTTGTGTGGGGAGGACTGTGGGTTGGGTTTAACGGCACTTAAAAGCAGCCGGTTGCAAGCATTCCAAGCCTGAATAACGGACAGATAGGCAGGGGGAAGGGGGGAAGAGGAAGACATAGAGATATAGGAAGAGTGAGAGAGAGAGACAGAAAAAGGAGAACCACTGGAAAGG
This sequence comes from Clarias gariepinus, assembly GCF_024256425.1. Lineage (NCBI taxonomy): Eukaryota > Metazoa > Chordata > Actinopteri > Siluriformes > Clariidae > Clarias > Clarias gariepinus. The sequence continues at coordinate 8,173,994 of NC_071113.1, forward strand.
ACCATCCAGAGGTGTTGGCACCTAGACACACTTCTGCATCAGGTTTATTCTTAGCTTGCACTCGTACTTGGAGTTTCCTGTCACTTTTTTTCCACTCCACCGAACCCACGATGCACTGGGCAGTGTTGCTGCTGTCCCTAGTCGGAGTCGGGGTGGCCCTGAGACCTGAGTGGAAGCCTGGGACGTACCTGGCCACAGAGGCTGGGGCACTTCTGTTTGTGAATGATTACAACTCGACTGCTGAGGAAGTGTTCTCCTACAGCACAGAGGCAAGCTGGGAGTATAAAACCAACCTGACAAACGAGAATTCCCAGCAAGAGGTATGAGTCATGATGCATGTCAGATGCTCTGTCATTGTGGTTGCTGTTATAATCTTTAAGTGGTATGTCACATGTGTCTGGGGTTAAAAAGCTGCCCAGGTCCTTAAAGCTTATATTATGCGATACAGACTGCTGATGACTGCTGCTTTGTGAAACTCTTCCCACCTCTATAGCCATAGCCCTCCACATGGTACGGTTCCAGTCTGTTTTCGCAAAAACCGTCCTGATGTAATTGCTGGCCATAAAATGACGCACGTCTATGGTTCCTTGTGTTATTTTTATCATAACACTTTCAAAGGGCCTACGATTAACTTCACCAGAACCTGGAAATTTAGTGCGAGCTAAATGTCAGCTGCAGATTGTCATGTATTTATTTTAGTAAACAAAATGATCATGAGATTTTGCAATAATGTAATCAGTGTACAGTACGATGGAATAAAAAGTTGACTATTGCGTAATTGTAAAGCATTCGCACTGAGATATCACCTACACGATATATGAAACTGAACGTGAAAGGCTGGACATGATCTATTGGGATTTATAGAGCGCAGCAAAAATCATCAGGACGCTGATGCTGAGGCAGAGGCTTAGCATTCCTACTCTACTAAAAAAGCACACACACACATACACACACTCTCCCACCAGGCATCTCTTCGCAAAATCTCTCACTTTCCACACAGCTGTCCCAACACTGCTTAACACTGTCAGCTGGGCACGCGGGCAGCAGCCCAACCTCGTTACACCCAACAGGTGTGACCGCGCTCTGACCTCAGACCGTCATCCTAGACCTCGACAGGACACTCCCGAAAGCTGAAATTTCAAGAGCCAAACCGACGAGAGGCATGCGGTGCACTGAGCCTAACCTGGGGCTCGCCTGGTGTGATGTGTATTGTTCTGGACAGATCAAATGAGGTGATCAAAGCGCCTCTGTCCTGGGCGCAGGTGTGGGACTGAATCTGTACTAAACAAATACAGGCATGAAAAAGGAACAAACCCCAGTTCCTACATACCGCAACAGCTTGTAGTGTTACATATTTGTAGTCACAACATCTGATCAGTGGACAAATCATAAATACATTAACTAACCATGAAACATAACATAATAAGAACTGCACAGGACTTTATTATACCCAATTTTGCCATTCGTTTAACGTACCTTTGTATTCCTGATCATCCATCCGATTTGCACACAACTTGGCACAGGTTTTACACCAGATACCCTCCCTGACACGACCCTCCCATTCTATCTATGGGTTTGGACATTGGGTGGGAATTAAACCCAGTCCTTTTACTTGGCACTACCACCAAGCCACCAATACATGCCATATAAATAAATCCACCTAGTCCTGTCACAGGGGCCCTGGAGCCTATGCTTAGGGCACAAAGAGGGCACTCTGGATGGGGTGCCAACCAACTGCAAGGCACAAGCACACAAACACGCACTCAATCATACACCCCAATCAGCCTACAATACAATGTCTTTGGACCTGTAGGCGGAAAAAGGTGTCTTTTTTTTTTTTTTACTGTATTTAAATGTATTGTGCTACTAAGTAGAACATTTCTTATTACTTGCATCCAGCAGGAGCGGATCAGATACAGTAGAAACTGCCTACGAATGCCTGTGAATGTACACGGACAACTAAAATAATTCTGGTTAGGCTGACTATGATTTCATCCGTGTAAGTGAGAAAGGTTAAACCAGTGGCTTAGTTCAAAGAGCAGTGCCTGCTGGTCTCAATCAGGATGATTTTTAATTAGGCTTTTAAACACTTTAAAGTGTTGATGCTGTGAAACGGAGTGCAAATGGCACAAGCTGAATATCACATAACGGACCAACAGGTATCGGGTAGGAGTACAAAACGGACGAACTACTGCATTGGTCTAACATTGAGTTCATTTCTGGCAAAAGGAGTAAAAAAGTAAATGACGTATATCTCTATAATGCTAAAAATAAAGTATACAACATGGATTAAACTTTATTAGCGAAAAGGGTTGAACTGATTTCTTTTCCTTAACTTGTTGTTTTGAGAATCTGCTCTCAGTTTTTTTTTTTTTTTTATGCATAGGTCAAGGTCATTGAAGGGATAGAATAAGATAATCTGCACATGCTTATCATTCTCAAACGTTTAGGTCAAAGCAAATACATGGTGTTAACCTCTGACAGTCCAACTGAAGAACATGGGCGTGAATGTGGAAATATGATCTCCAGAACAAGATAACGTGAGGCCAAAGTAAATGTTTATGGACTGTCATTGTCTTGTCTTGTCTTGTCAATTACGACGGCATAAGACTGACTTATGAAAGCTTCCTTCTCTGCTAAAATAACAAAGGAAAGAGCTGTGGGGTCTCCGGGTCACAAAGTTTGAATGCATGCAATCAAGTGCTGAACTCATTGACTCATCGTTTGTACTGCTTTATCCTGTAAATAGGGTCACGGGGGGCCTGGAGCCTATCCCCGGAGACTTAGTGCTTGATGAGAGGTACACCCTGGACAGGATGTTAATCCATCATAGGTCACACACACTCACATGCTCATTCACGTAAGCGAGTGAATTGCCCATAGTGAATTGCACTATAGACAATTTGAGGACGCCAATTAACCTAATCTGTATGTCTTTGACCTGAGTACCCGGAGGAAACCCACCAAGCACGGGAAGAAAATGCAAACTCCATGCACACAGACCCCAGACAGGAATTGAACCCTGACTCTGGAAGTGCAAGGCGACAGTGGTGAGCACTAAGCCACCGTGCTGCCAAGTCCACGTCCATTATCTTGGCTCTAATTCATTTTGAATTTATTTCTATTTAGCTCATGTGATATGAGAGATGTCAGACTGTTTACCTCGTTCAGTGTAAGAATGTTAATATTGTGTCTGGTTTGCTTTGTTATTGTAAACTACACTAAGGAATTGAATTCAGTTCCTAATTTACGCAGATGTGTAGCGAATCTTGATCATTGGGATCAATTGGGCGAATTCAAATCAAGCACAAGCACAGGATTTAAAAATGGGCTCACAACACACCAGAAAGCTAAACAGACAGCTATTATAGTAATCATAGTCATTTTGCTCAATGTTTTAAACAGATCACTGCAAATCTGGAGAAGCAAGGTTTCACAGAAGCATGGGGAAAGCTGGCGAAGCAATTATTTAATGATGCACTCATGGACACTTTTACTGATCCAAACCTCAAGAGCCTTATCAAAAAGATCAATGTCCTGGGACCCGCCAACCTCCCGGAAACAGAACGAGAGAAGGTTAGTCTGTATGCCATGTATATTCACCAAACTGGAGATACACAGTACATTGATCTAAATAACATAATATATCAGTCTAGCAGTTTGTGAACACTATGCATTCTTTTCTTTAGTACAATGTCATTCAGAGTCAGATGGACAACATATATTCCACCTCAAAGGTGTGTCCCAAACCAACAGAATGTTGGTCTTTAGAGCCTGGTAAGTCAATGTTTGTTTTCTTTAGGCAATCACATTTCATCCATTTCATATTGGTTATCTGGGATTATCCCTTTGGGATCCTTTAGCTTGAGTATGGGGATCTTTCTAAAGCTTGGAAGTATTTCAGCTTTCACTCATACATTCTTTATGTATACTTCCAGAGTTGACAAAGATCTTGGCCACATCCCGGAGCTACAAGCAACTGCTGTATGCCTGGGAAGGTTGGCACAACACCTCTGGAGGACCACTCAAACCCCTTTACCCTCAATTTGTTGAACTCAGCAACAAAGCTTCCATTATGGATGGTAAGCATGTTATGTTACAGTATATACAGAAAGAGCATGAAGTATAAAAGAATGTTAGAAGAACCAGGATGAGACGAGATGTTTGTGTCCTCCTCAGGTTTTGAAGACACCGGTGCTTATTGGCGTTCCTGGTACGAGTCTCCAACTTTCGAGCGGGACCTCGAAGGCCTGTTCATGCAGCTGCAGCCCCTCTACCTAAACCTGCATGCATTTGTCCGTCGCAAGCTGTATGACTTCTACGGCCCCAAGTATATCAATCTCAAAGGCCCCATTCCTGCTCATCTGCTTGGTCAGTCCCTACAATGCACTACAGCTTGCTCCATACAGAAAGTGTTGTTGTTGTTTTTTTAATAATTATTATAATTTTTTTTTTTATAGGTAACATGTGGGCACAAAGCTGGAACAACATATATGACTTGATGATCCCTTTTCCTAATAAGCCTAATGTGGACGTGACTAACACTATGGTTGCTAAAGTAAGTTAATAGTCTAATCTAATCTTCCAGGGGACACAAATCCTTTATCCAGGAGATCAAACGATTTGTTGGATCAACTAGATAGATTAAATTAGAATTTTGACTGATCTTTTGGTATACCCAATTAAGATTACTGGAGAACAAATAAAAGATGTTGAGAAAATGAATCTAATTTTTACAGGGATACAATGCCACCCATATGTTTCGGGTAGCTGAAGAATTCTTCACCTCTCTTGGGCTGAAAGAGATGCCTGCCCGGTTTTGGGAAAAGTCTATGCTCGAGAAGCCCACTGATAATCGAGAGGTGGTCTGTCATGCCTCTGCGTGGGACTTTTATAACCGGGAAGACTTTAGGTGACCAATGAGAAGATTTATGCACTGAAATTCACATAAATAAAAAAAACCAAATAATGTATTCTCACAGGAGCTACAAATGTTTGAGTAAGCAATTCTAGGATAATAATGTGGTGCTACCCTTATCCATGACAGGATTAAACAGTGTACCACAGTGACTATGGAGCAGCTCTTTACAGTGCACCATGAGATGGGTCATGTAGAGTATTACCTGCAATACAAAGACCAGCCAGTCAGCTTCAGGAGAGGAGCCAACCCTGGCTTTCATGAGGCCATTGGAGATGTGCTGTCTCTTTCAGTATCGACACCCAAACACCTGAATACTATTGGCCTGCTTGACACACTAACCGATGACATTGGTAAGTATAAGGACTTAATACTGGATAAATAATCCATGAAACTTAGTCAATCTTTTGTCTAAAAGGGTTGATGTAACCAGTGTCTGCTTTGGTGTTATCAGAAACCGATACAAATTACCTGTTAAAGATGGCATTGGAGAAGATTGCCTTCCTTCCTTTTGGATACCTGATTGATCAGTGGCGCTGGGGAGTGTTCAGTGGACGGACACCACCTGAACGCTACAATTCAGAGTGGTGGTACCTCAGGTGTGTTGTAGTGGTTGCACAAAAGAGCCACTTTATGATATACTGTAGTGTAGCAGCTATTGATAAAAATTCGATGATAAATCTTATTTTTGTACTTGGCAGAACAAAATACCAAGGTATCTGTCCACCGGTGAGACGAACAGAGGAGAATTTTGATCCTGGGGCAAAATATCATATTCCAGGAAACACTCCATATATCAGGTGAGATGATAAACTACTGTGGTGATGCTGGTTTCATCATGGAGTTCAAAACCAGATCTTTGTCCTCCACATCGTCTTTTAGCTAGTTAGCCTACTAGGATCTTAGTCTAGCCTTGCATGAATGGCAGAGTAATGTCCCATAAGAATCTATTTATTCTATTTATTATTCCTATTTATTTAATTACCTCACTACTATCAGCCTCAAATCTACGTTCAGCACCAAGGGAAGTGAGTAAACTCAAAACTCAAGACCTCCCTCCCGTCACTGCTCCACATGAACCAATGCAGGAAGCCCTGACCAGCTTCCCTAACAACCAGGCACATGCAAAATAACAGCTTATATTACTACAGTACATTTTCAGTATGAGGGTTCCTGTAACCTTGGTGCTCTAAATGGTGTTATTAGTATGTAGGCACTCAGGGTACTTACCGCATAGTGCATAATAGTGGTTTCAATGTGTATTGATTTGCTTTCTAAATAAATCACAGGGTTCATAAGGTAAAAACCTCCAACAGGCAGCTCTCAAGAGCAATTTTTTTCCTGCCTGAGAGGGTGAAATTCCTAAATTTGAAATTCTGAATAACGTCTGACTGCCGTGCAATGTAAAACCAAACCTTTTTGGTCAAATGCATCTCAAACCAGAGCCAATCTGTTCATCAGTGCTGTTACAGGATAGTCAGCCAACTCACAATACACTTTTACTTGGTGCATTTTAGGTACTTTGTGAGCTACATCCTGCAGTTCCAGTTTCACAAGAAGCTTTGCCAGGAAGCTGGACACACCGGACCACTGCATAAGTGTGACATCTACCGATCCACCAAGGCCGGGGCTGTTTTAGAGTACGTACCAATCGAGAATGCCTGATACTGTAAATACGCAATAGGTACAAAAGTACCTGGCCAAACCTGTGAAAGGCAATCTTAATGCTTCAGCATTTTCAACATACCAACATCAATGTCTGACCTCATAAATGCTGTACAGAATGGATGGGCACGATTTTCCACAGAAACACTCTAAAATTTTGTGGACAGCCTTATGGAAGCTGTTATAGCTGCAAAAGGGAGTCCAACTCCATATTGAAGTACTGTATATGTATTTGAATACAATGGCAGGTTTGGCCAAATACTTTTGTCCATATAGTGTATCTCAAGAAAGACCATACAATAAAAGATTTTTTAGTTGGAGGACAAAAGGCAACAAGCAATACAAAATGTCTTGAATTGAAAACGTTCTGTGAGAATATGTTGTTTGAGCTCACAGTTTTCTTCTGCTTTGCTTAAAAGAAAAATCATGAAGTTTGGTTCATCAAGGACTTGGATGGACGTGCTGCAGGAGACTTTGGGAACAAACAAAATGGACGCCAGTGCCCTAATGGAATACTTTCAGCCCATCACCACCTGGTTAGAGAACCAGAACAAGCAGTCGGGTGAAATACTCGGCTGGCCTGACTTTGATTGGATGCCTCCTGTTCCACAAGGTTACCCAGAAGACATTGGTAAGATCTTGGCACAACTATTAGGTCTATCATTATGCTTCAGCATATCATATCCTCAATATACACATAATTATCTACATTCAGAAATTAGGTAAGTTTATAAACGTTTAGATAATTCACTTTTTTTTATTTCTTATTCCTTTCCTTCCGTAACTTTCTTTATTATTTTATTTAAATATTTACCCCCAACTAAGTTTTCCAATATGCGCAAAAACATCTCAAATTACCATAAAATGATAAGAAATTAGAAAATATACTGTAGATACATTCCTCCTCTTCCTCATTGGCAACATTATCATATTTTTCCTCATCACCTCCGATTTTCTCCATCCATAAACTTATTTTCAACCTCTTCCAATTTGGATTTAAAACTACAAATCTGGCAACCCCGGTGTGATTCACAGGTGTGTCTGATGTCATTCAGGTACACATAGTGGCTTGACTTGTTTGTAAATCCTGCTTCCTCCTCCAAACCCGGTCGTCTCATACTTGCAGCTATGGATTTCACAATCGTCATGCTGATGTCTTTGACCTGGATTGAATCAGCCAGGATTGGCTTACTTAATGCAGCAGAGAGTGTGTTATTTTTATGTTTTCTTTTTTTATATACATTGTAGTAGCCTATGGTAGCGTATAAACTCACAAACACGGTGTGTTTGGGAAAGGCCTATATTATAGAGAAAGCTGCTTTAACAGATGACGTAGTGTGTTATTCTATACTATATAAATAGTATTTAATGATACATAGCCTACTTTTTATGCAGTCTATATACCTGCATACTTTTGGCACGATGGCTTAGTGGTTAGCACTAAGACCGATTCTCAGGTTTTCCTTGTGATTTCCTCCGGGTTCTCTGGTTTTCTTCCACAGTCTAAGAAAACTTTTTTTGTTCCATAAGGTTTACATCTGTTTATTATTGTAACTTAGATAAGTGAATTCTTTGTGCAAGAAGTCAGTAATTACATCATCAAACTAAAAGAAACAGCAGAATAGCTTTCTGAGATAAGACGCGTCTTTCAGTTGGGCATCTGGGTACTTTTTATCCTCTGGCATGTGGGGCATGAAAACTTTGCCCAGACAGAAAAACAACTAGTATGAGATGTATAACTTAATAGAAACAAAAGACTCTAATAAGATATAGGAGACTATGTAGAAAGTTCAACAATAGTATATAGTGACGTACTGTATATTTTTATGTTGTAAGCGTCCTGGTTTCCTGGGCTTCTAATCAATTCAAGGTGCTATAGTCTATTTTACGAAAAAAAAAAAAAAAACATGATAAAAGAAGTGTGTTAAACTGAGGCCGTAGCAAAAGTGTGTAAAGTTGCAGGGGAAAACTGTTTGCAAAACTGATTATGCATTTGGGTACGCTTTCTGTCAGTCACATACAGTAGACATAGCTTTAGTCTATAAGCCAATGTAGATCCTGGAAGTTAGCTTCATAAACATGGGTGGGAAGGATTCTTTGCAGTTGGCAGTAGATATTTAAATGCTTCCCACCCATGTGGGCCAAAATGTGGTACTGGTTCTAAAAAGGGTCATCTAGGTTAAAAAGTGAGGAAACATCATTTTTCATAATATTTAATGCTTCTTATCTCCTGATCCATGCTTGTTTTTTTTAGCAGATAAAAAACAACAACACAATTGCTAAGTACAATGCAATGCCCTTTTATGTAGTGTCCGTAACTTTTTAAAATTAAATCTTTCAATCATCTTAATTGTTATTCAGATGAAACTTTACTGCCAATTCACTGTAGATTTTACATAAAAAGACATAAACCTGAAAAAGTGTATTATTTTATAATGCAAAATTATGATGTTGCAATATGAATGTTAATGTGGTTACGGACACTACAGATTTTTAATTTTTTTGGCTTTTTATGCTTTTCCCAAAAACTGAAAGGCTTTAATTTAAGCAACAATTTTTACAGCTCATATGATTCTAGAAGCTTACACCAATGTTACTATGAATACTCATAAAGAAAGATGAATAATTTGCATTTTTAAATATTACTGTTTGAAGCGAGAAAAATGACTAGAATGTAATTTAGGATCACATTATACCATTCCCAGCTGAGAAAATAACCGATGAGGCACAGGCGAAAGACTTCCTGACTGATTACAACGCCACAGCAGAGGAGGTCTGGAACACTTACACTGAGGCGTCGTGGGCTTACAACACTGACATCAATGAAGCAAACAAGCAGACTATGGTGAGGCTTGAGTTTCCTTTTGGAATACAATGCATTAGAATCAAGATCATATTTTTACACACAGATATTTTTTATTCTAAACAGCTGCAGAAAAACCTTGACATGGCCAAACACACAAAGGACTACGGATTAAAGGCACGCAAGTATGACACTACTGATTTCCAGGATGCTTCAGTGAAAAGGATCCTAAAAAAACTGAGTGATCTGGAGAGAGCTGCACTCCCGGATGCAGAACTGATAGAGGTACAGAATATATTCGTACAAACATCCTAAAGCCTTGGAATGAACTTATAACACGAATGCACTCTGTAAAAGTCTTGAGACACCCGTTATTCCTTTATATTGGGCTTGCAAACAGCCAGATGTTCTTGTATTTCTTTAATGTGGACTTAAGAACTTTTTAACATCACATAAGCTGTGAAAGACATTTCTGGTCCTGACAATATTGTGAATTATAGTGACAGCATTATAATTCACTGTTCATCAGTTTTAACAGTCTAGCCTTTAAAGCAGGGAGAACAGATAATGATGACTCAAGTACGATTCATGTACATGAAATGAATCAAGCTATTAAAACGCTGTTAAATAACAAAGCAAGTGACTTGGCTCATATTTCTCCTGAAACATATTAAACATGCCAGCCTGAGGATTGATACCTGTTTTATTGGGTTCATTACAGTATTACCAGACTCAATGTTGCCTTTTTTATTAGTACAAGTCAATAAAGATAAAGCTGGCAAACTTTGCAGCTTACATAACTACAAGCTCATAGTGGCAGCCAGCATAGTATCTAAAGACCTGGAAAATATCCTGCTTCAGACATTAACTGAGTTCATTAACTCCACTGATAACATTACAGTATGATTACTGATAGGTGAAGTCAACAGCATTGATTATCTTGTTGCAAAGGCAGCTGCAAGTCGGTGGGATGTATTAGGCAGCACTTGAACATTTTGCCCCAGAAGTTATGTTGGAACCTGGAAAAATGGGTAAACGTAAGGACTTGAGTGATAAGAGCCGAGTTGCGATGGCTCAACACCTGGGTTTAGAGCAAGACTAAAACTGTTCGGTATGTTCCTGGTCTGCAGTGGTCAGAACATACCAAAGATTAACAGTTTTCTTGTATTTCAGTGATGCGTTTAAAGCTTTGACTTACTTTAATCACAAAATGCTGTTTTGTAAAATGGTTGAAATGGGAGTCCCTGAGCACTAGTTTGCTAACCACATAATGCTGGTAAAATGGGGCAAGGGTGTGTCATCCCTGTTTTGGTATAATGGAACTAGGCCAGGTGGTATTTTGTCCCCTGTCCAAGAAGTTAAAAGCCTGTAACAATGAATGCACGATTGGTAATGCATGATACTGTAGGGCAGTGGTGGCTAAGTGTGTTAAGGCTCTGAGTTACTGATCGGAAGGCTGGTGGTTCAAGCCTTAGCTCCCCCAGGTTGTTGCTGTTTGGCCCTTGAGCAAGACCCTTTACCCCGTCTGCTCCAGGGGTGCAGTAAAAATGGCTGAGTCTGACCTTTGTGCTGAGTCTGAGGTAGGAGTGAAAGGTGCATCATGAGGAATGATGAAAATGGACATGGGTGTTTGGGGGTCAGAAAGAGGGCAGGGTTTCTTTCTGTGTGATCTCATCCATTCTCCTCTCTCTTTCTTTTTTTTAACAGTACAATGACTTGTTGGCCTCTATGGAGACCACATACAGTGTAGCAAAAGTCTGTGAAAAAGACGGGTCCTGTCTTCCTCTCGATCCAGGTAAGTTAATTTGCATCTATTCAATTCAATTCAATTTTATTTGTATAGCGCTTTTAACAATTGTCATCGTCGCAAAGTAGCTTTACACAATTAAAAGAATTATTTAAGTTTGTACGGAATGTGCATGAATCAAAATGGTTAGATAGTCCCTGGTGAGCAAGCTGATGGCGACAGTGGCAAGGAAAAACTCCCTGAGATGGTAATGGGAAGAAACCTTGAGAGGAACCAGACTCAACAGGGAACCCATCCTCATTTGGGTGAAACACAGAGCAGGAATTGATCTGCATTCATACTGTGTGTTAGGTGGCACCAAGTTCAGCTATAACAGTTGATGTTAATTGATGTTAGTATGGATTCCAGGTAGTTATTGGAGGCTCAGGTAGACCCATAGAAAATTTCAGCCCTGAACTAGAGAAACAGCTGTCAACATCAGTCGAGGCCATCATGGTAGAGTGATCCCTAGACGCCAGACGGGATGTGACGAAATTTCCAACCAGAAGCAGGAGTTAAATTTCTCTACATCTTTCTTAAATGCAAACACTGGGCCTCATTTTTCAAGATGGATATGAACTAATTTATTTAGTATTCATGAGAATGATGTAAATTATGGAAAATGTTTGTATCCTGTTTGTGTCCTGAGTATGTGTGTAAATTTCCCCATAAAAAGTTTAATGTAAATCTTGACTTTATCCTATTCAGATTGTCCAGTCGGTATCAATTACTTTTATTCATTGTTATACCGTCAAGCTGCATATTCTTGTTACATTTGCAGCATTTCTTTGATGCTCTTATTCTAGAAGCGCTTTAGAGTCCTGATCAAAAACTAGTTCACATGATCAGGCAGCATCGAGAAAAAACAAATTAAAGCGAGTCAAAACAAACACTGAATCAGGACAAATAAAACTATAATCAACAAAAGTTGATGGAAGATTTAACATCGCATGCTGTGTTTATGTGGGAAAGGATACTTAAAGAACACTGTAATTGTATTTTGGAGGATAAAAGCTGGTCTATAAATCAGTACATTGTTTTTAAAGCTGTGTAACAGTTCCAGTACATCTGCCACAAAATTTTAAACAACTTTAAAATAGTGCTTTTTCCGTGTGATCTTCTCACCTGGATATAGTGTAGATTTATTTGGTGTCTTTTTTTCATCTTTTCTGAATGTGGCTTTAGATTTTGACCTTTTTATCTGCTGGTACTTTGCTGCAAAGGACGTTCAGGTCAAACCAGGACCTTTTATTGTGCAGAACAACAGAACACAGTTATGAGAGAAAAAAATATATATATTTCTCTATATAATCCCCTTCAGTTTCCTATAAAACCCTCTTCCTCTAATAGCCTTCACTAGTGCTTGGATACCATCCCAGTAAGAAAGCTTTCTCAGTATGCTGGACTGCATGTTTCATCTAAAACCCTGGCCTCCCAGGAACTCCTTTAATGGCTCAAACATTTGGAAATGGCTTGGAGCGAGATCAGGACTGTACGTTGGATGTGCCCAGCCAAGGTTCTGTAATGTTGAAGTGGTGTTTGTGAAAGGTTGTATGCACAGTTCCTACAGATAGATGCGTCTCCTCCACAAGTTGGCTACAATTTATTTGTTGATTTTTTTAAGAACAAGGCGTTTCACTTTTTGAATTTTAATGGGATCAACTACAACGCAGGCCAAGATTGTCATTTACAAATAAACAGGCTTCTTTAAAACATCTGCACCATGCAAATGTTTCATCACTGCTCAAGTCTGAACACCCCACAGAAATGTTTTGTATATCCTTTGTTTTTGCCTTCATTTGTAGTTTAACCAAACAAAATATATTGTAAAAATCTTTAAACTGGTGCAAATTCAACTTCACTCAGTTCAATTCAGCCTTATGTCATTATTCAAACTGGGCTGTGGTATGTCAGTCTGACAGCTGATTTATTTAAATTTTTTTCCCCCCAGACCTAAACAAGATCATGGCTGAGTCCAGGGACTACGACAGGCTGCTGTTTGCCTGGCAGGGCTGGCGAAATGTTTCAGGAAGAGAACTGCGCCAAACCTACAAGAGATATGTGGAGCTTGCCAACTTAGCTGCCAGGAGTAACGGTAAATGCCTCGACATGAAGGCTGCCTTTGTGAGAAAGAGGCCCAGAGTAAAGCTCGATGCTATGGGTAGTAAATGTGAAATCAGAAATGTGGCCCAATCACTGTTAATGCGAAATGTTCATTTTATGGGAAATTAAAGCTTCCTAGGAATTGTGGTCAGCTAGTACATGAGTAGTGCATTCTTCCCTCAACAGGTCACACTGACAATGGTGCTTTCTGGCGCTCCTTGTACGAAACACCCACATTCGAGCAGGATCTGGAGGGGTTATGGAAAGAACTGCAACCGCTCTATCTCAACCTTCATACGTACGTCCGAAGAGCGCTCTACAAAAAATATGGAAAGGAACGCATTAACCTTAATGGGCCCATCCCTGCACATTTACTAGGTAAGAGAAAAACTTAAACTATTGGTTCAGATACCTATCACAACATCAGTGACACCCGAGAGCTCTGAGAACGGCTGTACGATCCATGTGAATTGATTTGCAAGTCTTGGGATATAATTGAAAAACATGGCTTATGAGTTCGAATAATAAATGCAATAAATGCTGTCTGAATCGAATCTCATAAAAAGCCCTAGTTTTAGCCGAGCCCTGTGATCTTGTTTTGAAGAAAGACACATATTTTGAGTCGAAGCTGAGCCTTAATATGCATTCCATATTTTCTATGAATGCACATTAATATTCAGCTGCTGTTTGCAGCAAAAGAGACGGCGGGATTTAATGTGCTTTCAGAACCGTCAAGCGTGACAGTGAGAGTGAGTGAGTGTGTGTATGTGTGTGAGAGAGAAAATGCACAGCTATGTGCATGTGCGAGTTTGTGTGCATGCACTCACACATGCAGAGCTTCTACACGGATGAGTGACGCTGGAATTCAAAACCCAGCAGCGCACCTCGGCTCTCTCGCGCCACAGACAGGCGCTGACCGATGAACCCAATCCAACAACTTCTCTCTCTGTTTGCCTTGTGTGCTTCCCAGGAAACATGTGGGCACAGACCTGGTCAGGAATCATGGACTTGGTGAACCCGTACCCTGGTGCCACTCAAGTGGATGTCACACAATCCATGATAGACAAGGTACTCAAGCTTTTTCTCGACTGCTCAAGCAACATTTATATTACTCAAATATGAGATTTGAACTGTAAAGGTGAAACAAAAAAATTATTTTACAGTAGATCCCAGCATAGGCCCTCACAGACCTAAAGTGGTTACTAAAAAATGAATAAATGTACAGATATTTTGCTAAGGAATGGTGGTCTATTGGAGAACACATTAATCAAAAGAAGGTTAAATCTTTGAGACCTTGGATTTTCTCAGAAATGGGATGCTGTGCGAATGTTCGAGGAGTCCGACAACTTCTTCAAGTCATTGGGCCTGGAACCAATGCCTCCGGAATTCTGGAGCAAGTCGATGCTGACGAAGCCTGCAGACCGTGAAGTGGTGTGTCATGCCTCAGCCTGGGATTTCTACAACCGCAAAGATTTCAGGTACGCACCTGGGAATTAACATTTTGCAGTTGGTGAAGCATTAGTCCAAAATTTCTTTAATGAAATGTGTTGATTTTCCATGGAGCTTCTTATCTGATTTTCCAGGATTAAGCAATGTACAGTGGTGACCATGGACGATCTGATCACGGTGCATCACGAAATGGGTCATGTGCAATATTTCCTCCAGTATAAGGACCAGCCCATCTCGTTCCGTGATGGCGCCAACCCGGGATTCCATGAAGCCATTGGAGATGTTCTGGCGTTGTCAGTGTCCACACCCAAGCACCTTAACACCATCGGTCTGCTCGATAAGGTCGAGGACAACCATGGTAAGTCTTAAAGGCTTTTCATGATCTTTTGAGAACATTACATCAAATAGGGCTGAAGTTTGACGTGGCAAAGAAGTTGCATGTATGTAATGTTGTAGTGTAAAATGCACTCTTGTGCAGAGTTGAAATCATGTCTGGTGTTAATCTATGCACAGAGAGCACTATAAACTTCCTGATGAGCATCGCCCTGGATAAAATCGCCTTCCTGCCATTTGGTTACCTGATGGACCAGTGGAGGTGGAAGGTGTTCGATGGCAGGATATCGAGTGATGAGTACAACAAGGAGTGGTGGAATCTCAGGTGAGGAAAGAAGAAATAGTATCAGGAACATGGTGTACCATAGCTTAAGGAATACACAGGATGATAATTGCATCATTGTGTTATGTACTATAAATTTAATCTCGTCTCTTAGGCTGAAGTACCAGGGCTTGTGCCCACCTGTAACCCGCACAGAGGATGACTTTGACCCAGGTGCCAAGTTCCACATCCCGGCCAACGTGCCCTACATCAGGTACATAATCAGAGCAGTTTCATGATTAACCATAGTCATCTGTTTACTACTTAGTAGTGTTTGTGCCATATGTCCTTTGATTGTACAGTGATATGGCCAGACAATTTATGACACATAATATATCTTATCTTCGTCTCTGGTTTTAGCACATAATATGGTCACGTAAACTTCAAAAGCAACAGCTTGTTTATAACCAGTTAGATAAGTAAGGATATAAAACATGGGTTGTGATGGGAAAATAATCAACAACGGTGGTGACGGCAGCAATGATGAATATAACAAATGTTCATTAATTAAATAACACCACATTTGTTTTAATTTAACCCATTTGTAGAAGCCTTACCAGCCTCATTAGGCCTCAATGGCCTGCTTCATTCCTGAAACTGAGTTGATCGCAAGTTGGCGATGAAGTTATCTGTCGATTTTGAAGGATTTGGGATTCCACTTAATAATCGTTCGCGGGGACGACTGCAGTGGCCAGATTCAGATTGCATTCAGATGGCTAACTGCAGCCGAGTCTCATCACTGTACGGTGATTGAAGTCGTAAATATCAATCGTTTTACGTCTTCATTCACTGGAGCTTTCATCACAAGTCCTGATTTGACTTGGACAGCCCGCGTATAAAAAACATCGCAGAGCGTTCATACAAGACTATTAATATCTCTGAATAAGTTGTTACTATAGTAACCAAAAAATATTAGGATTGTTGCTTTAGTTGAATTTCCACACGTCACTGTTGGGGCTCTCTTCCATCAAGGTGACAACTACTATCATGACTGGATCTTTTCAAACTGCTGCTCATGTAACCACCGTTTTCACCGTTACATGAACACACAGACGCCCATGATTGTCTAGTGTCACCATGATTGATGTGACCGCCACTCTGCTCTCTAGACTCTTGGCCACTAGTGGCTGCAGCATGACCTGGAAATCTAACTTATGATGCCCAGATGATATGCTGCACCACTTGGGAGCCTCTATTAACTAAAATTTAAACTGCTGTTATAGAAAGGAATCAATGTCTTCTGACCAATCTGTTTTAAGTTTAGAATATTTGTAAACCATATATGCACAAATTGTTCTGAGAAACCCATTTTGTTTTTCTCTGTCAGGTACTTTGTCAGCTTTGTGATCCAGTTCCAGTTCCATGAAGCTCTGTGTGCAGCTGCGGGTCACACTGGACCTCTCCACACCTGCGACATCTATAAGTCTACAGAGGCAGGAAAACGCCTCGGGTCAGACACACAATAATTATTACTTGCTAGTTATAATAGTAGACACAGTGCTGGACTCTCACAAACATGTGGGGCAGAACAAGCAATATACAGCTGTTGTAATTGTAATTTTACAATGTGTGTTTACCGAACAGAATTTTAACCACTTATTTTATATTCTTTGTTTTTAGCGATGCGATGAAGCTGGGCTTCAGTAAGCCCTGGCCCGAGGCGATGACCATGATCACCGGCCAGCCCAAAATGTCTGCACAGGCTTTGATGAAGTACTTCCAGCCCCTCACCACCTGGCTAGAGCAGGAGAACAAGAAAAACGGTGATATCCTCGGCTGGCCCGACTACAGCTGGACACCAACCACGAGTACGTGTGAAAGATGAATTTGCTAAATTCTGCTGCATGCGCTGGTCAAAATCAATTTTTTGGGGAAAAAATTATGCTGAAATGAAACATCAAAAATTCTAATGTACAGTAATTGCATTTACATTTCAATCGCATTTAAGCTTTTTTAAACAATCATTTATTTAACAGAGATTATGGTCATGATTTGGTTTGAAATAAAATTGTTAAAAATGGTTGTTGTTCTTGTTTGAAAAAAAAAAAGATTTTATTGGATGAAATGTATTTATTTTAAATATATATATATATATATATATATATATATATGTTGTTACCCAAACACACCTGATATTAACACAATGTCACAATATCATTCGCATAAGTATTACATATAAGGGGTATACTAAAAAGTAGTGCAAAAAAGGGGAAAACTTTGGCATTAACTGCATTTTCCTTGTATTTGTGGTTCAAATTGCACATGTTAATAGACGTACTCTTCCTCTGTACCAGGGGTACTGAATTAAAATTTAAGAAGGTCCGAACAATAAAATTTTCCAATTCCAAAGTCCAATTTTCTCACGTTTGTGTTAGAATTCAGATATTTATATATGCGGTCATTGTAGGTCTATAAAAATAAGTTTAAAAAAACATTTGTCAACTTTAGTAACTACGTTAAGCATGCAAACAATTTAAACTTTCATGACTTTTTATATTTCCTTGTATTTGTAAGGAATACAAACAGTGTTGCTCTGTCATTCTGGGCTCTCAGTTTGGGTATTTTACAAACCCTGACTCGGACTGCTGCAGATACACTTCAATATGGGGTTGGTCCCCTAATAACAGCCTCCACTCATCTTGGAAGGCAGTCCACAAGATTTTGGAGTGTTCCTGTGGGAATTCATTCTTAGGACTGGCTCTCCGTTCCATTTCACCCAAAGGTGCTCAATGTGTTGTAGGGCTCTGTGCGGGCCAGTCAAGTTCTTCCACACTGAACTCATCAAACCATGTCTTTATAGTCCTTGCTTTGTCCAATGGAGCACAATTATGTTGGAATAGAAAAGGGCTTTTGCCAAACTGTTGCTATAAAGTTGGAAGCATAACATTGTCCAAAATGTCTTGGTACGCTAAAAAATTAATACAAAAAGATTGCCCTTCACTGGGAATAAGGGGCCTGATTGAAACACCTGAATTCAATAATTAACAACTTTGGCCAAATACTTTGGTCCATGTAAGATATGTTTGCTCTAATGATTGATGATTTCTCTCATAGTGGTGCTTCACGTCGACACATTTTCAAAAGATATGAGACAAACTTGATTCAAACATACCTCAAGGAAGAATAAACATATATCGATCAGTCCATTTATCTTTACAGGTTCAGTTTTCATAGTGTACGTTCCTTTTCTTGGAGTAACCCATGTTGTGTTGCAGTTTTGTCTGTTTCTTTCGCACACTCTCTACAAGGTGAACCATTCCGCTGATAGGCACACCCACCTCAAGAAACAAAAGATGACTTATACGTATATTGATTATTCTCAGTCATTAAAAACGCATCAGGGTCCAGATAGAACTGACACTTGATCCAGATCCGGATGGTGGTCCGCCATTAGGTGATGCCTGGTATATACAAAGGAACATTTGTGCCATCGTTGAACCAACTCTCGAATTCTATTTGAAAACCTGTTTCTCCCAGTTTGACGGTCTCCCACTGGACTACAGAACATTTATAGACATAACACCACTGAAAAGAGCAATGTCCACGGATAGATGAGGACATTTAAAGATTGAAAAACCAGCATTAGAGACAAACCAAGAAGTGGGAGATCATCAACCTTGAGAAAGGATTTTTAAGGATGAGTGAGTTCAATGATGGCACAAAAACTATGTCGTGTAATACCTTTGTATAGAGAAAGAGTTGCTCTACCAACATGTGCTATTTATTAACTGACTGTTGTCAGTGAACACTTCATTACTTTTAGTGCAAACCACCTACTGTACAGTATGTGTGGCAAAATTCAAGTGGTTGTAAAATCAAAAGATGCAGCTGGAATAAGTTGGACATGTCTTGAGCATTAAACTGCTCTGTTTACTCTGTGCCTCACCTGTGTCCTGTGTCCTGTAGCAGCTGCAGTTGTGGAGGAGACCGTTCCTACTGTGGATTTCTTAGGCTTGAATGTGGATGAAGCTGCAGCTGTAGCTGGACAGTGGGTTCTGCTTGTGTTCGGCATCGCCCTTCTGGTCTCCACTTCTTTCCTGGCCTACAAATACCAGAAATCCAGGCGCCTAAACAAGAAGTCCGTCTCCCAAATGGAGCTCAAATAGGAATACACATGTAGGCTAAAGGTCCTGTATTTGATTTCCCTACAAAAAAAAACCCTTGTTTATTTATTAATAATTTCTTTCGGGTCAATTTAGTTTGACTATGCAAAAAGAAAAACGAAGAAGTCCAAGTGTTGTAATTTATTTGTACAAAAATATATTAAATGTTGGGTGGGTTTTCAATGATTTGTTTGTAAAGGCCAAATTGTGTATGCATTTTTAGATTAATTTTATTGGTAAATACATTTATAATAAATACATATTCCAATTTTTGTTTTTGTCTCATCTCTGTGGTCAAAGTGATGGAAGCTGGGGTCAGACCGCCAGGATACAGCACCTCTAGAGTAGAAAGGGTTAGGGGCCTTGCTTGAAGGGCTCAACACTGGCAGCTTGGTGTTGGTGGGACCCCCGATCTTCCAATCAGTAACTCAGTAACCCACAGTCTTTAACTGTTTGTGCCACCACTGCCCCTAGAAGCACTGTATCTTGGGTGGGGTTCCGTCCCCAAGCAAGGCATGTTATACAGTAGATCCTGGATCTACCACCATTACAGTACATTAAAAAGTCTGTGGAGCTTAGTATTTAAAGAAGTAAAATACAAAAAAGGTTAAAATGTAGCAAGTCATCATTATTAATGTATAACTCAGCTTGCAAATACACTGCCTGGCCAAAAAAAAAAAAAAAAAAAGGCTTACCCTCTAAGATTTCATTTTAATGACTTTGATCATGACTCACAAGGTTGTGCCGAGTTCATGTGTGTAAATGATTCTTCACGTCCCCAGAAACACTTTCACAATTTGAATCATGAAATATGCCTGTGCCCTCAGGGAGGAAAAACTTAAAACTTAATAGTGTGATAACCTGGTCATTCAGTACATTCAGGTTGTCAGCTGACTTTATTTTATTGCCACATAACGTTGTTGAGCCTAGACCTGAGCAACTGAAGCAACAGATCATAACACTGTCTCCAGAGACTTGTACAGTGGGCGCTATGCATGATGGGTGCATCGCTTCATGACCTTCCCTTCCTACCCTAATGCACCGGAATAGGGTTGATCAGAACTCATCAGACCACATGACTGACTCTTTATGCTTCCTAGCAAATTTAAACTTTTTTTTTTTTTTTGCAGTCTCACTAACAATTGGTTTTCTTATGGCCACACAGCTGTTTAATCACAAACCTGACAGCGTGAAAATGCCTCTACTTTCATTACTTAACATTCTGTAGCTCTGCTTGATACTGTTGAATGTTTAAGAGATCGGATAATTTTTTTTTTTTTGACCACATTTCTTCAGCAAAGCTGACAGTCCAGCACTATCCTTCCAGGATTTAATAGTATGTTAAAGGCTATTGTATGACTAATTTCAAAACTCCTTAGTTTTTTTCCTGCTTGATGCAGGCTATTCATTTGGTCCTTTTGAAATGACGGCTTGTTTCGGCCGGGAGGTGTGAAGTGTCAAGTTAAAAGAAAATAAAAATCCAATTAAACCTATTTTACACGGCTATTTTCTTTTCCACTAAATAAAAAAATATATATATATTAACATATACAGTAGTAAAGACATTATCAGTCAAATGCACTGGAAAAGCAATAACAAGGCAATAACAAATATATTTATGTACAAAACATTTTAATATCTGGCACTTATAAAAAGAAAAACCACAAGTACTCTCTGCCCCTTATACGAATTACTGAATCATCATTTCTGGATATAATATTAAACGTGGGCCGGATTTGGACCTAGTGTAATGATTTACTCAACTTTCTTCTATTTGCTACAGCACTAATGACAGTGTCACAAATTAGCTGATGGAGGTTTTTTCATGGAACGACAAAAAAGAAAAACAAGTTTGAACTGGAATTAAACTCTCGCTGTGCACTACGAGCTAACAGAGACACAAAAAAGCAACGTTCTAGAGTCTTTTCCAGTGTATTGACTCGTATTAGTCATATACTGTATGTACATACATGTATAAAAATAAATATAGTTTCAGTGATGTGTTATACTCGTCCCTGTGCTATAATTCACTGTGCCTCCTTACCAGGCAGTGTCATTGTGTCTTTGATGTCTTTTGGGCCAAAAAGAAAAAGGAGATACTTGCTACGAAACTGGCACTCTGTACAATAATTCATAATTCATAGTTAAATCTCAGACTGCGGAAATGTCTCTCACAGTGTCAGTCCGAGGGTGAGCATCATCCGTGATACAGTACATAAAAAAAACAAACTAATATCAATAATAATAATAATAATACACAAAAGCTATTTTTGGGGAAATGTTCTTCAATTGGTTCAATAAAAAAAAATCAATAAAAATGTTAAAGGTACATGTGCCCAAGAGAATGCAGAACACTTGTTGATCTGTGACACAATATCGCACCAGACAACTACAACAACAAGAAGAACAACATTATTCCCAAAGGTCCTCAGTTCTTTATGTAGTTCATCAGTGTTGACCCCAAAAAAAAGCCAAAACCCCAGAGTCTGTTCCATTTAGTCCCTTTAGGGTAACTTTCAGCCATGGCATTCCTTTAAACCAGCAGCCGAGCGGACGCTTTCCAAGTTCAGTAGTAATATTCTTGCACTTCTGTCCAGTTGGTGACCCAGAGTTTTTTGTTGAGCTCGTGCTCGGGCTGGAAAGCCCTGCTCAACTTGTACCTCTCCTCCCTGCGTATTTTCACTCCATGGTACTTAGGCATCACCTTGTAGTAGACAGCTCTTTTAAAGAACCCACACTGCGTAACAGAAACAGAGAGTGAGAAGAGAAAAAGGAAACAAATTATTACAAAATTATTCACGTGGGATTAAATACGCGTCTCACTGCCAGGACCTGGAGCGAACGAGAATTAAATAGCTTTTTGAAGAGAAAATCTGGCAGGAAAGCTCATTCAGAGAGAGGCTGTGTGTTATTTTTCATGCTTCATTTGTATGGAATTGGGAATCTTTGTGCACAAAAAAAAAAAAAAAAGATTAATTAGCTGAAAAAGGTACCGGTTACAAAACAAGCACCTGTTTGAGCAATCAAAATGAGACTGTGAGAAAGATAACCCTTGTAGTGTTAACCTCAGCAGGCAAATCATTTAGCTGTGGAAAAGGAAAGAGAAAGTCCTCTGATCCAAGAAAAGCAAGCACCAGTCTGTTCAGAGTGCTTAAATGCAAGGCAGTGAGTCAGAAGAGGAAATAGTGCAAAATAGGAAAAGAGCGGGAATAAGTGGAAATGATTCCACGGTGGCTGCATTACCGAGGCGCACCAACATGGGACACCATGGGGCCGACGGAGGCCCCGTACGGTCTCAGTAGTCCTCGGTCAGCTTCTCAGTCTCAGATGGCTGGATCTTCATCTCCGCTTTTTGGGCCTTGGCTTCATACATCTCCCTTCGACTGGCACGTTTAAAGAAACCACACTGCAGGAAAGGTGGGACGATGGATCGGAATTTGATTAATAGACGACTTTGATTTTTATCAGGCGCATTAATGGTGCAGGAGTGCTGTTCCACAATGTGGATCTAAGAAAACTGGTAACACTGACATTTTCATGGGATTTGAACCCAAAACAAACAAACAAACTGGAAAAGAACAATATATAGAGTTCATAATGTGGTACAGTATGTTTAAAGATACATGCATTCCTCTGCTAATTAGTCCAAGTCATGCAAATTGCCAGAGAAATGTTTTATTAATGCGGAACATCGATCAAACGCCTTCACCTTACTGAACGATCACGGAATTGGATCCATTCATTGAAGTCTAACACTGTTTGTATTCATAACCATCCGACCATCTGAAAGCACTTTTGTAATCATAGTTTTTGTGGTCAGACTCAACCTTCCCTTATTTCTCTATATAATCCCCGGCTACACTAATGCACTTATCCCAGCATGTCACTAGTGCTTGGATACTTTCAAGATAGAAAGTTTTCTCAGTTCACCAGAGCTATGTTTAGAGTGCCTGCTTCAGATCTGAAACACTAGCCCCCCAGGAACTCCTTTAATGGTCCTTTCTTTAAATGATTTGATCATGGCTCCAGCGTTCAAGGAATTTAGCTGCGATTATATAGAAAAATAAAGGTGTTTTTACTTTCATAAATGTAAATACACAAAATATCTATCATGAGTGCTATACACCAAAAAGGAAATTTTTGTTTGTTAAACTGTTATTGTGACATTGGGAAACATTGGTATAAGGTTGATTTTGAAAAATGAATGAGTTCAGGTGGCTTAGTGGTTAACGCTGTCACCATGCACCTCCAGGGTCTGGGTTCGAATCCTGCCTCGAGTCTATGTGCATAAAGTCTGCATGTTCTCCCCGTGCTTAGTGAGTTTCCTCCCACAATCCAAAGACAGATTAAGCTAATTGAAAATCCCTAATTACCCATAGTGTGTAAATGAGCACAAATAAGTATGCGTGTGTGCCATGCGATGGATTGGCACTCCGTCCAGGGTGTACCCCGCCCCATGCCCTAGGTCTCCTGGGACCTGTATACAGAATAAAGCGGTGTAGACGATGAATGAGTGAGTGAGTATGAATTACTTTGATGAAATGATGTTGACTAATGTACATGATGAGATAAATGAACAAATGCCTCTAACACAATTTTGTAACGTAACTGTTTTGATTTTAAAATAATATTGATAGCAAATCGACAGCTAAAGTGTGGTTCAAACGCTGGTTACTGTGGTGAGAGCGCTTCGTGCATAACCCTCGGGACCATTAGAGAACATGTTGTTGATGCCAGTAAATGTGCAGACATAACAACAAGCAGCACAAAACAATACTGGACAACAGCAATTTACTGTAATATTAAACTGGAAAGCAGCCAAAAGGGGGGAAAAACAACTGCTAACGATCTGTTTTGTTAAAGTGGATGTGATGATGTGCAAACGCCATATTATAGTAGAATAATAGGGAAGGAACATTACAACACTAGGAGATGCGTAACATGAGATCTCTGTTGTCTCCGTCCCAGTTTAAAATTCTTAATCCTGTTAGAAACTTAAGGGAGCATAGATGTGGTCAGATGTTAATAGGCATAAATGCAACAAATAAAGGTTACAATTCCGTTGTTTTGAGGTTGTGCATGGGTCAATTCAATGTTATCTCAAGGTCATTTTATCAAAGTCTACTTTCAAAAACAATGTTGTCCTGACATTGTACAGAATCCCAACAGTTTGTTCCAACGGTCTTCCAATGTTGAGGTTCCTGCTGGATAAGAAGCTCCTCAATTTTTCTTTTGTTTACTAGCGTAAAAATAAACCTTTCTTTTTTCCCCTATTGGCTCACAAGCCTTTTAAATTTGCAGGCCTAAGCTTACGGAACGTAGATAAAGTCAGCCTGAAGCGAAAGTAACTGTTACCAGATGCAAATGCACATCTGTCACATCTTTCCCCTTCAGTGAATTGGCGTTTCCACTTTAATAACCTTATTAGTGTTTGAGTTTGAACACTGCTCTATTTGGAAAAGCAATGTGCGGCAAGAGGTCAAAATTTGCGAATACTTCATAACATGTTAATGTTAGATGTAGATTTCGGCACTTTGTTTTTCTTTTTTCCATCTGAATTCTAAAGTGAGATGGTTAGAAACATGGAGCACGCTACCATGAATACGTTACAGAGAAGAACAGATACAGTGATCTAAATAGCAGTGTAAGACGTGATGTGTGTACCTTCCACAGGATGAGGCTGATGATGCCTAATAAGAGGATTCCTGCTACGCCTGCAATGATGTATATCCATAATGGAACATTATATGGGGTTTCTTCTCCTGGAATGGGATCAATGTTCACCGTAAACTGTAGAGAAGAGGAAAAGATATGATGAGCCCAGTTTGTTAACAATCCAAATCCCAGCATTCTCATTGAATATGGATATTATGCTACTTTTCTCCTATACATAGACATGAATCAATATATTTCACTAACTAGAGAACAATTGATATCAATATTTTATTTAATATAATTTAATTTAGTACAAATTGCCTTGTTAAAAAAGTCACCCCTTCAGAAAGGTCAGTAGAAAGTAAGAACATTAACAGGATTGCGACTAAAACAGACGTGTAACCATAAGAAAACTTGTTGGTGAGACTTATGAAAAAATGAAAAAGCAAAATGGTCATGTGGTCTAAAAAATTCAGATTGACCCTATTTCAAAGTGATGGGTACGTCGCTTCCTGCGTTTCCCTTCTTACCCTGATGCAACCATCACTGGGGAACAGGGTCAATCTGAACTCATCAGACCACATGACCTGCTCCAAAGTCCAAGAGAACCCATGAACCATCATGCGTAGTGGCCTCTGTACAAGCCTCTGGAGGTAGTGTTATGATCTGGTGTTGCTTCAGTAGGTCAGGTCTAGGACTTAGCAACGTTACAGTATGTGGCAATAAAATGAAGTTAGCTGATGACCTGAAGGTACTGAAGGTTATAACAATCAATGCATTTTTTCTTTTCCCTGATGGCACAGGTACAGTATATTCCAAGACTCAAATTATGAAAGAGTGATTCTGAAAGCAGGAGCAATCATTTTTAAACATGAATATGCTTCTTTTTTGTTTTTGTTTTTGTTCAGGTAGTGTATTTATGCCTAGTTGGACTGTAGAAGATGGAGTGTATTTATGCAAAGGCAAAAAAACTCACTCACTCATATACCGCTTTATCCTGTATTCAGGGTCGCGGGGACCTGGAGCCTATCCCAAGAGACTTAGGGCACGAGGCAGGGTGCCAATCCATTTTAGGGCACACACACACATACACCTGGGCAATTTGGGAACGTCAATTAGCCTAACCTGCATATCTTTAGACTGTGGGAGGAAACCGGAGAACCCAGAGGAAACCCACCAAGCACGGGGAGAACATGTATTGATTGCTTCAATAGAACAATCTCCGTGTACTTAGTGATAATGATATGAATAAGTAAGTGATTCTCCCTGACCTCTCGAGTTTCAGCTTTCATCTTGATGGTGGGTTTGTCTGTCTCCAGTCTCAGCATGGCGTTCCCTTTCACAGTCACCCGAAAGGCATTGGCGAAATCCTGAAAAAAGCAAGAATGTTAGTGAAACACAGAGGGATGACAGCTCTATGTTAAGTGAAAACCTTCCGTCTGAACATTCACCTCCAGCATGGTGCTGTTCCACACACGAGCTCTGATGGTGAGAGAGGCTGAAGTAGACATGTTCCTCAGGGGGCACGAGAAGGTCACGCAGCGAGCCGTCTGCATCGCACAGTCCTTTTATTCATAAAGGATACAGATGAAGCTGTTAGTGGTCCAGTGATGGTGATGAGTGATCTTCTGTACCAGTGGTTTATAGTGTACTGAACAAGTCCATTCTCAACCGATCAAATCGACTTTATGTGCTGAAGGTAACAGAAATGTGCCTGAATAATGTAGATGCTTTCACTTACACTCCTAAATAAAATGTTAAACTTTTTTGCAAATCAATTGTATTTCTAGAAATTCGAACAGATATACTCAATGGCATGTGAGGGCAAATTGAGTAATTATAGAATGATCTAATTTCAATGAAAACTTTGATGGCTTAATACAGTAGCTGAACATGGATGCGGCTGTGTGTTGTACCATCAGGTAGGTCTCTTTGCGTGGAGTGAGAAGGGTTACAGCTGCTTCAGTGAGGGGCAGGCTGTTGTCCAAGTGTCGCTTAGGCCGTTTCGGACTCTTTTTTGCCAGCTGATGATAAAAAACATTTAGTTTAAGAAAATGCATCTTTTTGTTTTAATCAGTTCAAAAAAACAAAAAGAAAATCAAAATGCTTTTGTGCATGGCCACCAAAACCTAAAAAAGATTTAGATAGATTTTTAGCATAATAGGTGCGTTCAGGTCAAACCAGGACTAATACGAGCATGCTTCAGGTCTGAAATGCTGACCCACCAGGAACCCCTTTAATGGCCCAATCATGTGGAAATGGCTTGGAGTGAGGTCAGGACTGTATGTGGGATGTGGCAGCTGAGTCCCGGTAATGTGCAAGTGTTGTTTGTGAATGAATGTATGTACAGTACAGTTCCCACAGACAGATGCGTCTTGTCCGCAAGTTGAAGACATATGAGTTATATGCCAATTTTTAAGGATCAGACGTTCCACCCGCTGAAAGGATTATCATTCACGGACATACAGGTATGGCCTTTTTAAAAAAATGTTTGCACGGTTCAAAGGTTTTACTGCGGCTAACAGTCTCATCACCGTACTGTGTTTGAAGTAATCTGTAAATGTCAATCATTTTTTACGGCTTCATTTTTTATTAAAAATTTCATTGCAATTCCCAGTTTGACTTGAACACTGCTTGTATTATTTTATTAACAAGCACGAGTGCTCATCTGATGATGTGTATTTGCGATTTAGTAAAATGTTAAAAGAGTGCCGTCCATACTCACTGTTAAGTTCAGATGATTTACAATTTGTCCGGGAGGAACGCAGTGCGACTCAGACGTCCCACCGGTTAAGATCTCTGTCAGATACAGCAGCCATTTACCGTTTGTCACTTCAAACGGCCATTGGAAATCCATCACCAGAGTTCCTAACATTCCTAATGGTTCTCCCACCACGTTCACCTGAAAGAAACAATAGAAAATTTGTTGTATTTAATGCACCTGAGACAACATAACAGATTATACCCAGGTTGCTAAAAAAGTTATAACGAGTAAAAAAAAAAATATATATATATATAATTCATCGCAGGGCACACACACATACACTATGGCCAATTTGAGGACACCAATGAACCTAACCTACACGTCCAAGGGGAGAACATGCAAACTCTATGCACACAGAGACGGGAATCGAACCCGGACCCTGGAGGTGCAAGGCGACAGTGCTGGACCACTACACTATGCCCAGTTCCCTAGTTGTTTTCTTCGCTGGATGTAGGCCAATAATTTAACCCCTTTTTACACCACTAAAATACATCAGTTATGGGAAAAAAGTGTTGCCAGCTAAGATATATTTAATGAGAAATAATTAAATTAAAGGGTTTTGCATTGTTTAGGACATTCTCGTTTTTATTTACAAGATATGTCATACATAAAACACATAAATCACTTTTTTAGGTAACTCATCAAATCAACATGATTTGCAGCAGCTTATGTGATCTTATCTTTTATATACTTCCTATTGTCCTGGCTTACAGGTATCAGTGTAAAACTACTAATGGGAAATTCAAACATCATTATTGTCAAAATTGACACTACTGAAAACTGTATACTTGGACATAACTTTGGCCAATACAACAGTTTGTCTTTAATTTCTACAGTATGACATTTGATATTGCCTCATTGCATGTATGTATGTATGTATGTATGTATGTACTGTATGTAATGTATGATCCCCAAACTCTTGACTATTTTGCGAAAAAGTACTTTTTGTTGTTTTTACAGTTTTATTCACTTAAAAATAAAGTCCTTAAATCACTGGCCTCAAAACATTGTAAATGAATTGACAAAACATGAACATTACGTAAGGAATGAAACCCTCTTGGATGTGCTCTGACAGAAAAATAATCCCTGAGAGAGTGGTGTAATAACTACTGACCTACTGTCAAAACGACAGATATTAAAAAAAAATCACCACCATCTCATCAATCAGATATGAGAATTCAACAGCATTGTGGTACGATAACTATGTCAAGTTAATTAGAAAATACTGACCTGGAAGACGTACTCCACTAGACTGCCGATGTCACTTGTGCTGTTCATGCCGGACTCGCCCACCACTTCACCACTAAAGTAAGTGTTCACCACTGAGTTCTCTCTGCAGGGTAGAGGAGTGCGGATTTATTCCCCCGTATAAAATCCCACTACCTAATTCTGTTGCTTACGATTGATCAAATCTATCAAACGATGCTTTGAGGAATAAAACATTTGGTTTCAAATATTGAAGCATGTCAGGTGAAAAAGAAACCACAGGAAGATAAAAATGAAAGTGATCTAACTAGTGAGCTAGCCGACATGTTATAAAGCGAGTATGGCTCCTCCGGGCTCTAATTCCTCAAGGAGAACAAATATAAGCAAAAAATTGTGCAATACTGTGCAATATCACACACTTCCTACATCGTCCATACTACTTTATCCTGTTTAGCAGGATTCAGCAGCACAGCTACACAAAATGGACATTTGGCAACAAATTGGCATTTGAGTCGCAATCTATTAACTTTGTTATGGATTGTTTTTGGTTTTATGATTTTATTATAGAGGCAGAACAAAAACATTTCTGGTTTTCAAACATCAGTATTTCATCGCAAAAAATTAAAAGTTACAGAAAAATATTTGTATGCCAGAAAAGAGAGTATTATATAAGCGACCACTTTTTAGATAAATAAAAAAAAAAAGAAGGGTTTTGCATGCAAAAAAGAAGCAGGTACAACAAAGTCCTCAAAGGAACTGAGTGTTTCCGTATAGAACTGACTTAATTAATTACAGTTTACTGGGTTATTGGCTTTTCTAAGCTTTTTATTTTGATTTATTTTTTTTTTAAATGCATTCCACTGCAGCATTTATTTGCATGTCCCTAAGGCTTTGCGCTGTACTATGGCAACTCACAAAACTGAAAAATACAATTTTCTTCTTTCATTGAAAAAATAAAATAAAATGAAGCTTACAAAGCATGCACAGGATTTTATTATCAGTAAAATCCAAACCAATTTACAAAACATTACCAAAGTGAAGGCCATCATCAAGCACAGGAGCCAGTGACATTACCAGGACTGAGGCATCCCACCCAAACTGATAAACAGGCAACTTATTAGTGTGGCCAGCAGGAGACCTACAGCAACATTAAAGGAGCTGTGGGAATATCTGGCATGTGCTAGTCACACCCTTTATGAGGTCTGGGCTCTGAGGTAGGGGGCTAAATGGAAGCTTAGAGATAAATGCTTTTATAAAGACATGAAGAGGGCTGTACACAGGGAACCTCCCCGCAATCTGACCGATCTGGAACATTTTTTTCTATTTCTTTTCCCTAAAAATTTATTACCTTTGCTTGGATACACAGCATAAACCTACAATTAGATGTGCAGATTTTTTTTATATCACCTGTGAGATGCATGCTGCCCCTACATGAAACTAATGCATATGTTTATATGTATATATTTATATAATTATATATCTAATTATAGCTTTTTTTTTATTACAAAATTCAGTTATTTAAACTAACCAGGTTTGTCTCAATATGTTGAAAGGTCTGCTTTTTAACACACTTGTGACTCATATGCATGCCCAAAATATTCTGTATTAATTTGCAATACTTCTTGCCCCATTGCTTTTATCAAAACTGTATCATTTTGCTGTAAAAGTGTTCATACTGTATGTTTCTTAATTTCTCATTTATGTCTACCTAATTATTGATTGTAGGTTGTGGATCTTTACTGTGCTTTATAACACGAGCTTGGAGTCTTTAATATGTAAAACACAATAAGGATTAAAACTAAACTAAAGGATAAAAAATAAAGCAGGTTGACATATTTATAAATAAAATTAATTGAATACAAAACATTATCATCATTAACGGTATTTCATAACTGAGTCATTTTTGTTATATTGTGCACCTGTGTGTAGGGAATACATTTCAAAGACATACTGTATCAAGGCGTAAAAATCTTAGAAATGTGTAATTATGTACATACATAGAGAAAGAGGTGAGGATTGTGTTCTCCACATTCAGGGTGACTGGGACAGGAAAGAGATCGGTCTGTTCACTAAGACTGAACACACACACACACACAAAGATACAGAAACACACATCAGAAAGTTTCAGAATTATCATATGAGTGTGTGCTGCTGGAAGAATCTTTTGATATTCTAAAAACCACATGCTGAATCAAAGAGATCAGGACACTCACGTAGACAGCTGCAGCTGCAGCACGATCTGATCTGTGTACAGTGTAATATAAGTCTCGAATATAATTTGAAAGGAAATCTGCAAAGGAAAAAACGAGGGCAGAAAAAGAAAGCATAAATAAAAAATTAAAAGAAATGATTAAAAATGTCTACATGTGACAAGAGTTATGTATATACTGTATATATATATTTTTTTTCCTTTTTATATATATATATTATATTTATTTACAGGATTGTGTTACCTTTCTGTTGCCCTTAAATGGATTTCCAAGATCACACAGTACAGTCTTGTTAGCATTACACTCGATTTCCTGTTATTAAAAAAAAAACATAAGTTAGAGAGACCTTCTGGATATTGTAGCAATGCTTTTAAAAGCTGTAAAGAGCGCCACCGTGTGGCCTAACCTTGGAACGAAAGCCAGAGTAGGTGAGTGTAGGGGGAACGGTGATGTTGAGCATGGCCTGATGTGCGTCCTCGGCTGGCTTGTTGTTCCCAGGCACGTTGCTCACCTCCACTAACAGCACCAGCTTCTTCACACTGCTGTTATATTCCATCGTCTGTCTATCATCCACGCTGAAATGAAAGCAAAGTTAAATGAGACAAAAAACAAGACAGACATTATGACTGAGTTATGGATCAGTTAACAGTCGATATCGTAAATATAATAATCTTCCCGTTATATGGAAATTTTATGGTTGTGTCATATTACACATTATGAAGGGAGCAGGAGCTAAAATTACACTTATAGCTTTAGACTAAAGGAGACCAAAGGCCAGCCTGCCTACACCATTACCATAGAAAAGTCAAAGCTGCATAACTTGCTAAAAAATAGTCAATGTTGGAACACCCAGTGCACCACGCACAGGGCCCAGCAGACAAGGTCCCGAGTTCTTCGATCCAGCCTCTAAACTCCCCAGGTTCTAATCCAACTGGAACGCACTGAACTAATAAGCCTGATCTACAGGAACCATCCCACAACTCCAAAACTGGGCATAATGTTTTGCCTTGTAGACACAATATTAGCACAATATTTTAGTAAAATAGACACAAAATAAAAGTTAATTGGACACTAAGCATAATAAAAAAAAAAAAGCAATGTGAGGCATAATGTTTAAGAGTGTTATCACACCTGGGGAACACACTTTGCTGCTCACTGGCAAACTGAGCCTTCACCTGCAGATTGCTGCTGCATTTGTTATCGGAGCCACACTCCTTCTGGAAGTTAATCTAAAAAAAAAAATGCAAGGAATAATTAATAATAACCAACATGTTGCAGAACTATATTTGTACAATTCAAATTAAACTTTTGTGTATACACTATAAGGCAAACGGTTTGGAGAACACCTGATCATCACGCCCACATGTGGTTCTTTTACACAAAATCGCCTTTGGATGCTGTAGAGTCACTAAAACTTAGAGTTCCAGCTCCAGAATCGCAATGTACACATGCACAAAGTGAGCGCAGTGAAGACATGGTTTAACAAGGTTGGGGCGGAAGAACTCAAACAGTCAATGTTCTAAAATCTGTTATTATAACTGCAAAAGAAGAACCAAATCTGGCATGTTCATACAGTAAAAACACAGGTGTTATGTTTCACATTCCCGTAGTCCTTTAATCAGCTATTGCCTGTGTAAAATGATTGTATCCGTACCTCGGTTTTCTCCGTCAGCTGTTGTTGGCCACTGAGCATGGGGAATGCATCGAGGTCCTGTAGCGTCTGCTGGGGCTCCACCTCAGCGTCGCTCAGAGAAACATTCAGGAGGAACACAATCGGCTCCAGTTTATTTGATACCTGCTCCTGTTGTGGAGGAAACACCGTTACTTTAGAGAGGTGAACACGGCACTAAAACCGTGCACCAATCTTAGACTATCACAATTGGTTCAGTTTTGTTGAATATGGCATTCAGCATCTAACAATTCTCCATTTTAAGTTAAAAATGTAACTGAAACTTCCATACAAACAGTTTTACTGCAAAATTAGATCAACATTATTTTTCGGACTTCCACTCATTTTGGCAATCGAGGTTATTTAAAACTTTTTTGTCAAAAATCGCTATATATTATTCTTTTAGATGCTTTGAACTCTCATTAGTCCTGACGTGATGCATGATGCACTTTAACGGAAAACATATATGAAAGAGAATTAAACACAGGGGTAAGGCTTCAACACCAGGCTGTTGTGTTTGCTGTATCTGGTTATGGCTTTATGTTGTCTTCTTAATTTAGAACTTCTGAACTCTTTTTCGACTGGAATTATTGCCTTATTTTTGTTAGAAATTCTTATTTTAAATATGTTCTATAATAATAATTATGATTATTGAACCCATTGATGTATATGTTGATTCAAAACCTGTACTATCATAAGGTTCTGTTATCTTCATGCATCTTTCTAACTGAAAAACATTTTCTGTCCAAAACCTTGACACTTTTTTCCTTGTTCTTAATTGCTACCATTATTTGCTACAATAACATAATCAAAGCATACATTTTAGATTTTTTCATTAAAACTCATCAACATATTATTGATTCTAAATCGCATACTTACATTGCCATAAACCAGGACTGCCGGCTTATTTATCATTGTGACAAAATTGTGGCAGGTGAATTTTGCGAAATGATTGAGAAATTTGTACTTAAGTAATTAAAACAATTTTGAAATAATATTTTAGGATTTATGGTAATAACAAACCATAACAGCCTTGACTCAAATTAACCACCTTACCACTTTGCAATACGTCTTGCTTTTACTGCAATTTTACTATTGGACATACAGTATCTCATTTTGCTGCCAAACTGTACATATTTTAAAAAAATGTAAGTAATATCTCCTTGTTTCTCTCTATTTTTATTAAAGAATCAGTATATATATATATATATATATATATATATATATATATATATATATATATATATATATATATTTATATTTATATATATGTGTGTGTGTGTGTTTTAACAAAACACTCTCCGTATATTTAATCCAAAATTGAAAACTCTTTCCTTTGCTCAAGAGACCTTACCAATGTCATTAAAAATGTAAAAGCACAATCACATTATATTCACAGTCTAATTTAATTATAAATTAGGCCAAGATCAAGATACAATATGTGACCAGATTGGAATGAAAAGCAGCGACATATCCAACAAATTGCATAATCATGCTTTTTATGTACACAGTCTGCATTAAGACAGTGAATATTAAATTTAGCATGAAGGCCAATGGAATCTTGGCTGTGTGATGTTTAGTTTTTGACCAACGTCTAGCTTCAGTTCTTTACCATCCATGTTCTTTTTATGTTCTTTTCTAATGTCCATGTACTTTTCATTTGCGTAAGGTTGTTAAATCTCAATGTGATTTTTTAGTTTTGATGAGAATGCACAGTAAACTGTGTATGATGAAAGGTAATAGCAGTAAATGTGTGGATTCGTGAGAATGCTAATTAACAGCCTTAACTGCTGCTTACATTTACTCGAAGCTTTAGCTCCTGGCAGGTTGGAGATGAGAAGGACAACAGGCCTGTGTATGTGCTTTTGCCATTGATGAACTGCACTCTTGGGCTTCGCCGGTTGCGGTCTGCCTCTACAGTGTACTTAACAGCTGGGAAGAGAAAAGAGGGCTTATGGGCTTATCATTCATAAGAAGAGTCATATCTAAATGTTTATCTGATTCCTCTTTTACTTACTAATGTCCTTTTTAAAGTTACGGTTTCCATTGCTCATCGTATAAGTGAAACACATCTTCGCTGTTATACTACAAAACACAATATAAACTTTTGTTCATTTCAGTGCTTTCAGATGAAAGGGTCTAAAATAGATTCGATTAGAACATCCTCGCAAAAAAAAATCCCAAAAACATGTACGGAAGCGTCCTTACCAAGGGTCCATGCACTGGTTGGGATCCACAATCTTTGGCTCTACTGTGAAGTTTTTGGATAAATGGATAACTGGACGCGCCCTGACATGGAATCAAATTCAAATAAAACAGAATTTGAGGAACACTCATTTCTATTAAGGTGACAGTATGTGTCTTTAGGTCGTAGGCATTTTATAACTAACCTCAACAGTGCTATACGGTCATCGAGAGAGCCGACTAGGATGTCAGGATATTTGTTGCCGTCCATGTCCATGCCTCCGCTGAGGGAATAGCCGAACGTCTGGAATCCACCAGATCCCAAAGACTTCCCTTCAATAACCTATCAATAATAAAGAAGAAATTAGTTATTCCATGTAATGCATTAATGCAATTCTGTAAAGCAAGACACAGCTTCAACTTTACCTGACTGGGAACAGTCGTTATTCCCTCCTTGCTCCCTGTCCATATATAGACTTTTCCTGAATCATGGAACGGTGCGCCAACTGCAAAATCTGACAGAGCAAATCAAGAAAGAGGACGTTTGAGAAATTGGACACATTTATGGTAAGCTTGTGTTCCTCTAGGTGGCAGCAAATCTCTAAGTTTTGTTCAGCTACATTAAACTTAAAGTGCAAGAATTCTTGTTTTCAAAGAACTACCTGGAGCTTCTGACAAGATGAAACATTATTGCTTAAATATAAATGCTATTCCATCCATCCATCCATCCATCTACCTTGGAACCTCTGTAGTCCAACTATGAACCATGAAGGCCAATGGTTACCAATGTATTCAATCCCAACAATGGTAGGAGCTTCAGTCAACATTCACACAACATTAAGCCATTTGGGAATGCCAATTGGCTTAATCTGTCTGTCTTTGGACTGTGGGAGGAAACCCAGACCCTGGAGGTGCAAGCGCTAACCACTACATCACTGGCCTACCATTAATACTATTATAGACTATAATACTATTTTGTGTGGCCAAAAGTTCGTGCACACCTGACCACCACATCCATATGTGCTTCCACTCGTCTGGGAGGGGTTTCCAGTAAATTGTGGAATGTGGCTGTAAGATTTGTGAACAGGTTCGGAGCTTTAAGCTCCAATTAAGGGAAATTGTCATTCCACAGCGTCAAAAGAGAGTTTTGGTGGGAAAAGTCAGGTGTCCACATACTTTTGACCATTGCAACCGCGTCGTGCTGAAATACACTGTACCTTGGAATCCATCCTGATTTATATCTCCTATAGCTGCCACAGCGAATCCGAACGCAGAACCCTTTTCACCGTTCAGGATGATGCTGGACTTGTTCTGGAAAGATCCGTTTTCGTTCATGAAAATGTACACCGCTCCGCCGTGCTCTTTGTAGCGGTCGAAATAGAACGGCGCTCCCACTATCAGGTCATTCCAACTGAGGTGAGCAAGAGGGTCATTGGTTAGCTTTCGTTTCTCAGAGAGGGGATGAAGAAACAGAAATCAGGAACATGATGTATATTCAATTACAGTTGAGATCTCAAATGGTTTTGGAGGTGATTTACATCGTGTAGTATACCAAAAACAACCAGACTTTCTATAAGTATGGACTTTTAGCATAAAAGGTTTAAAACTGAGGTGCTATTGTGTACTCGTTGCCCATATTTGGGTAAAAAAACTGACATCATACAGTGTTTTCCAAACGACTAAAAAAAAACAGCCAGATCAATCAATAAAAATGTAATATAACTGTTTTATAACTGAATTTTTCTGATTGGAACCATTTTATTTGTGCTTGACAGGTGCCTGGTTGTAAGAATGGAACTAAGTGACCTACTCGTCATTGTTGAGATCCGCCACTGCTATACTGCTCCCAAAGTAAGAGCCCACTTGCTCTCCTGGGATCACAATCACAGGCTCGAGCTTTAACGACCTTTTCACAGCCAGCGTCACTGAACCCCTGGAGTCATCTCTTGGCGCCCCTGTAACCACCGTGTACTCTTTTCTGCTCAACAACTTCATTTCTTCTGTTACAGAATAGCCTAAAAAAAGAAAGCAAAATATATTTACATAATTCGAATAATGAAAATGTGTATAATTTGTCTGGGTACTTCTTATAGTTTGGAGCAAATTTGGACGTACCCATGTAGCTGTTGCGCTTGTTCAAAAATTCAAAGCCTTTTTCACTGTAATCCCAGGAGTTCCCTGGGCTGGTGTCTCTCCAGGTAACATGCACATTGCCTGGTGAAAGAAAGACAAGCTTGATCAGGTTTCTTGCAGGAGTGTTTCCCAGTTGTGCAGCTGGAGGTATCTGTGCTGCTCACCCTGCCATTCGAAGCTCCCCGTGCAGCCGATGTAGACATCGCTGTCCGTCATGCCTGCAGAAATGCCCATGCTGCACATGCCTTCCATGTCCATGTCTGTGTTGGGGTTGCACACTTCATACGAGTGGTCCTGCCACAAGTCCTCGCGGTCAAAGCTCAGGTCGTTACCCCGGACGAAGCATTTGCCCACCATCCGCCGCTGTTCCTCTCCTCCGCCCTGCACTATCTTCACATAGCGGTGGCCACATGCCTGTGAGAAGAAACTGTACTTCAGATGCTCGACCAACATGTGGATATGAAAATAAAAATACTACAGTTGTAAGAAGATATATATAACATGCTAATCTCGCTCAGTCACTCACTCATCGTTTATACTGTTTTAAACTCTGTACAGGGTCATGAGGGGCCTGGAGCCTATCCCAGGAGACTTAGGGCATGAGGTGGGGTTCGCCCCAGACAAGTTGCCAAATCATCGCAGGGTACACACACACACTATGCCTAATTAGGAATTAAGATCGCCAATAATCTGAATGTCTTTGGGCTGTGGGAGGAAACAGATCAAGCACGGGGAGAACATGAAAACTCCACGAACACAGACCCTGAGGTGGGAATTGATTCCAGATCCTGGAGATGTGAAGCAACAGTGCTAACCATTAAGCCACTGTTCCACCACATATAAAACGCTATGTTAAAATGAACACATTAATAACTGTGCAGGACTTGTATCTGTCATTCCCAAGACGAATCGATGCTGTATTGGCCTTAAAAGGAGCCTCTACATCCATACTAATAAATTATTGTGATCTAAAACCAGCCGTTTTAGTTTTATTGTGGTCCTGGCACAAGTCCTAGCGGTCAACCCCTGTAAGTTATAATTGTGTAATGTAAGTTTTTGTGTATTAAATGAAAAAGACTGTATAAGCAAACCATCAATAATATATATTTTCTCTTTTTGTTTTTTTTTTACCGGGACTTTAAAAATAATTTTTATAAATAAAATAAATTGTAATTAAATACATCAAAGAGAAATTTTTAAAAATGTCTAACTGAGGTCATTTTGTTAAACATATCAGAAACTTTGCTTAATTTGAACTTATATTCAGCGATCATCAGTTGTAATGATGATGATATGATAGTATGATCACATTGCTGCCAAGTTCGAAACTTGACATGCGTCATTAAGGATTTTTGTGGTGAAGGTAAATTGTAAAGACACACCTTCGCTCACCTGAAAAGAACATTCTGTAACGCAAGGACGTACAGTAGGTAGGGCACCATGTGAACTTAGTTGCCCGCTCAGAGAAGTGTCATACAGTTATTTTTAGCCCCCATAGAACAGACAGAACTACCAAATAAGGTGTGACTGCTTGCATTGTTTTATGTGTCTTAGATACTTCAAAGTTTACAATAGTTGCCTCTAACGACACAGAGAGTTTCTGTCTTACCAATACTCGTCCACCAGGATGCTCTCGTTGACTGGCTACGGTCACTCCAAGCCACATGCCTTCTATCATCTCGGATGAATCCGCTAGACAAGAGAAAAAGCTAATCAGTAAGCAGAGATTAAAGGAATAAAGGTCTATGTACAGTCCTTACTTCTCCACGTGGATGATGAAAGATTAGCAAAACAGGAGTCATGTGACTTCTTTATTAATATAATGATAATAATACTAATAATGATTCATATTTAGTTTATTAGCTACTTTTCAAATCCTTATATCGCAGCACTGCTGAATTTTTTATTCTGATCGATTAGAAGGTATTGAATTCTGTAAGAATAGCTCTAATAGCCGTATACTGTCTGCATGTTAAATTACATGTTTTTATTAATGTGCTTGATTTAATACTGTATGTTGCCATGGTAACCAAGGTGCAGGCAGAAGTGCTAACCACCTAAGCCACCTTGCCGACCCATATAAGACGTATGCAGCGTATAACAAACAGCTTCCCATGCACAGGGTGTGCATCTCATGTTTTCTCATGAGTATCCCACATTAGTTACATAGTTATAAGCATATAACATAGTGTTGGAGCAAAATCCATTTATAGGGCTTATCTGTTCTTTACAGACCATGTGGCTTGTTACCAAGCATCAGCTTTTGCTTGAAAACCAGGTAACGGATGTGTCATGCTTTGCTTAAAATGTGGACTTACTTACTTAAATGTGGAAGTAACATAGCAGTTTTCAAACTATCTTGTGAGTCAGGGAAACCTTATGTATCAGGGAAACCTTATATGTCAAGGCTAAATTATTTGCCGGAATAAGTTAAAGCCGTGTGTGTAGTCTGTTTTGACAGTTTAATGATTATTTATCTTACTTTCACACCTGACACTTGTACTGTATTAGGCTGTTCATTTTCACTTGACACTTATTTCTAAAGCCTGCTGAAATTATATCAGTCATGCAGAGGACATGCAAATAGTTTTCAGTCTGAGTCGATCAACAAAGATAATAATGAAGGTCAGCGCCCGAGTTCAGAGGAAGCCAAAGTGTTTATTTGAAAAACAAAAGGTCGGCTCTACGCTTTGTCTCTAGTCAGAAGAAAATGTACGTTCGAGTAGATAATTGCCCTGCCTAACTGGGCTCGATACATTTTTCATTTAACATAAACAGCTGCCAAAGGCATGGGCAGGGCATGTGCGCAGGTATGTTCGGATTTCTGCACTTGGCAAGGACTACAAAGCGGTGTCATGAATTGTTTGAAATTGAAACAGCTACCATTCATTACAAAATAAGAGTTTGATTTTCCTGTTTGTGTGCAAATGTGAAAGTGACGTTTCTAAGTGCTTAATTAAAGAGCGGTGTAGAAATATGCACCTAATACAATTCGATTCTGTTTACAAACACACTGGTCGGGAACCAAGGAAAGCTCACCTCTGTCTTTTGAACATAATAATACTGTATATATGTGTGGGTGTGTGTACATGGTGTGACAGGTTTTAGAAATTAGTGACGCGTTTACCAGGAAACCACGGGATATAAGAAATTCTGATGATTAAAACTTACTGGATGCCAATAGCTGGCTATCATTAAACAACCTGCCGTAAGAAATACATAGTACATATAACACCAGATACATTACAGTTACATGTAACAGGTTACAAACTGTTAAGGTTTAGATCTGTTCAGAATTTAGATCCACTCCTTCGGGGGCTAAAAACAAAGACACTTTACAAATACTGTATATGATTTGCTAATGATTTCAAAAACATCAAAGGAGAACTTCAAAAACTCTACAAAAATGATGTCACATATTTACAAAACAAATATGAGAATCAAACGATTACACTTAATGTATATACTTTATATATATACTTTATATATATATACTTTATACTGTATATATATATATACTATATATATATATATATATATATATATATATATATATACATTAAGATATTATTTTAAATAGTAGAGTAGTGGTATTTTTTATATTGTATTGATTTTATATTGCATTATATATAATTTTCTATTCTTGACTATACATATAATAAAACTGTAAAGTTGGCGTGTCTGTACTGTACATCGAAGATCAGGGGCTGACTGGGACCAAAAAGTGGCCCTGGACTTCCTGGCCCACAGCAGCCCACATCATAATACATTGGCTCATTGATGTAGAGATTAATTTTTAATTGAAGTATCACTGAAAATATATTGGGTCACATTAGAAAAACAAAGAAACAAAGGAAAGAACATCAAGACAAACAACATACTGTTAAAACTATAAAGACAATATTTTAAAAAAATGGCGATAAAACTGAACAGGTAAGCTGAAATACAGTCAGTGGCAGCATTAACTCACGCTAGTAAACTAGTTACTTATTTTAATTATTATGGTAGTCAATATTAATTCGAAATAATGCTGAGAAACGTTATTTTTAATTAATATTGACTACCATAATAATTACTAGCACGAGTTAATGCTGCTACTGATTTTATTCGCCAGCGGCCCATGTCTGTCTGTCTGTCTGTCTGAATGTGCAGGCATCACGTAAAAACTTATGAACGAATTTTAATGGGGTTTTTACAAGTGATTTGTTACATTAGCAAATTGTTTTTTCAATTGGCCCATGGGAAGAGAAGATATGCTACTTGGAAATTTAAATAGAAAACACCCTTACATCATAAAAAAATCCCCAAAAAATCAACCTTTAAATCAGTTCATCTCAGCATCCAACAGATGGCGCTGTATATTTTCGATACACGCTTATGAGTGTGCAGCTGAAATCTACTTGGTGAACGTGACCTTACATCTTCATTCCACACACTTCATGGTAACAAATAAAAATTTTAGTTCATTCCAAATTTCAACAGATTCATTCAAATTCAACACATTTTTAAAAACTCGCTTGTAAGTGTGCAATTAAGTTCCACGCGAACATAATGAAATAACTAACTAGTTTGGCATTCGGCAGTGTGGTAGCTTACTGTTAGACAGTTAGCACCTTGCACTTCCAGAGGTCCATTTACCAGGAAGTTCGATTCCCACCTGGGGGTCTGTGTGCATAAAGTTTGCATGTTCTCTCTGTGCTTGGTGGATTTCCTCTGGGTACTCAGGTTTCCTCCCACTGTCCAAAGACATGCATTGGCGTTCCCAAACTGCCCGTAGTGTATTAATACTCGACCCTAGAGGTGCACGGTCACAGCACTAACCGGTATGCCACCATGCCGGCTTTAATTATGATTAAACAGTAGATACAGATAAATTTGTAGAACATCACAGATCCCCCTAAAATATATGCCTAAAAACCCTGGATGCAAAAACAAACATTTTCAAAGGGCATACTTAGGCATGTGACTAGGGCTTATCTTAATTGTTAAGAAAGAAACATGGATGAGAGAAAGAATAAAAAAAAAAAATACAAAAAAAAATATATATATTAACTTATTAAAGTTTAAGATTATTAAAGATTTTTATTTTATTATTTATGTATTTAGGACAAACTATTTACTTTACAACCTATGGATAAATTTGTATGGATAAATACTTTCAGTTTTGTGCATAATGCACCCCGGGATTGGTGCATTTTAAAACTAAACTACTAAACTACTTTATATCTTGACAGTCCCTAAAAACATTTTATCATCAACATCTTTAATAAAATGCATAAATGTAACATTTTGACCTGAGCAGATGCATAATAATACAGCATATACAGTTGGTGCAAACTTGCGTACTTGAGGTGATGAAGTCGACTCGGGTGCAGTCCGCTGGGTCTGTGGTGATGGGGCATGAGTAGATGGCTCCGGTCTCATTTACCTTGAGCTTTGATAAGGCTTTATCTTTGGGTGCACCTGCCAGGAGTCTGCACATAAACAAGTACACAAATGGTTTTCATGTTGTATAATGTCATACACAGCATGGGCGAAATTAACATTCTTCAGGACGCAGGTTATGATTTACATTTAATTTGGATGTATGGATTTAGCGTGATGCAATAAAAAAAAAAACTCAAATTAATACAACAATGTGCAAATTTTGATCTGTAGATTAATTTAATGTTTGTTGCTTTGTGACGAAAGCAATTTAAAAATTAAAGCTGAACTTCCAGATTAAAGGTGTGCAATTAAATATTTAGAAATTGTAAACAAGATCAGGTACATGTATGTCTGTGTAATAAGTCACACTCTTTCTTTGGTTCACTTTCATAATCATATCCGGGTAAAAGAGTCAAACACACGACAATTTACCCTGATATGAAATGTTACATTCATTCTTAACTACCTGACCATGTTAAACACAAGTACAACAGCTAATTTACTGCCCTAAGAAAATGTAATTATTAAGATTTTGGAGGATCTGGAGACCTTTATGGTTATATATGGAAAAAGGATGTTAAATAATCTTCTCCAGCTTTTTTATTTTTATTTACTTTAATTAGTTAAAACCTAACCTTTCAAAAATCACTTCAACATCTGCGCTGAAAAAAACAATAGATTAGACCTACAAGTATAGATACTGTAAGTATAAGTATAGGCCTCGTCCAAATGGTTGAGATGTCCCGTCATGGTAAAAGTATCAATATCTTTACAAATACCACAAATGAAATAAAATTGATTTTTTTCTTTTTAAAGTCATATACAATGCTAACTTTTTGTTTAAATAATTTCTAGGCAATTAAAAAGGGATACTTATGTGAAGATA
Source organism: Clarias gariepinus (assembly GCF_024256425.1). Lineage (NCBI taxonomy): Eukaryota > Metazoa > Chordata > Actinopteri > Siluriformes > Clariidae > Clarias > Clarias gariepinus. The sequence goes on from NC_071113.1 coordinate 8,217,610, forward strand.
TTGACATCTAGTGAAAGATGGCTTAATTGGGTTATCCCTGTTAATAAGGCATAGTGACTCCCGAAAGCTTAAGCAGACGGGAAATGGTTAAGACCCTGTATTTGATCAGAAGGTTGTGAGTTTAAATTTCTTTAGAGTTTTGAGTCCTTAACCCTTAACTCCTTGTACAACATTGCTTTGAATAACAGCAACTACCCACCACTCTAAGTGCAACATGTGCCGTGCCATTTCGTGGATGTGATTACCTTGGAAAAACCCATTTAAAAAAAAGGAATCAAATAAAGTTGTGGTAGGTTTTTTTTGTCCAACACATAAAAAACCCAATTTATATTTTTAAAACCATAAATCTTGGCCACAACTTTGGAAGATTCCAAATCCAATAATGTTTATTCGCCTGCCACCATGCATGCCATCTACCATGCTGCTCTAACTTGAAATTTCTGTTCAATTCAAATTCGCTATATTTTTAGATAGAAATTCAATTGAAATTGATTTGAATTCAAATTTCTGATTTCTAATTTTTGCAACTCAACAGATCCACAGCCGCAATGCAAACCTTACAACACTCATAATCTTTAGCTGTGAAGGAAGACCGAAGACACTAAAGAACGCTTGTCATCAGAGGAATGGGAGGGGGTGGACACCAGAGAGAGCAAAGACAAGTTCAGGCCTGAGTGAGGAGGAGGAGGGACAGCTGATGGAGTGTTTCTGGGGTTTTTCAAACCTTGCACTCGAAGACAAAACAAACGCACACGAGTCACTGTCGCCTTGTGCTCGAGCCACTGCCGACTGCTAAAATATACTTATACTGTAGGGAATGGTGTGGTATAAAGTATAGTATAACTAGACATAATTATATACTTGAAATCCAAGCAAAAATCCTTTTACAATCAGAAACTGGAGTCAAGAATACAACAAGTCCTGTCCGAACCTGATGTGTCATTCCCATACGTTCCCTGACACTGCCCATTTGCTGCACTGACCGCAAAGTATTTGCCCTCAGTCCGTGGAATTTCTTCACCGTAGTGATGTCATGAGAGAGTCGCTGTGTTTTCTGTGTACCTCGGGGCCATGCAATCTTTCACCAGGTGTCAAAGCTGTGGGTAAAGCAAAGAGCAGCGAGCAGCTCGGAGGAGTCGGGACTTGCAAAGTTGTAAAAGTGCTCTCCAAGTCTGAGTGATAAACCGCCCTTGCCAAAGAGCCTGAGATTTAGTCAGAGATAAAGTTGCGTGTTTACACACACACACACACACACACACACACACACACAAAAGAACAATCATATGGTTTTAAAAGACGTTGAGTTTGGGAAGAAAAGCAAACTCAGGTGGCTCAAAAGTCGTCATCCACAGGCATTTTCCCTCATGTGAAATTTGATATTTTCCTTTTCATTTCAGACCCACTACGAAACCCGCTTTGAAACTAACAATAGAAGATTAAAGATAAAACCAGACCTAACACCTTTTCCCTTTGGGGTCACCTCAAGTCAGTAATGTGATCAGAACTGAAGGAGGAAGGTGGAAATCATCTCTGCATTTCACAACATCAGTCCTGATACATTAAGAGACGTTCAACATATCAGCTGAAACACAAGTGGTGCAAAGTCGGAGTCTGTCAATTAGCTGTGCAATTTGCTATAATTTATACTTGTAAATATATTTACGCCTATAGATCCAGACTTTTTTGGCCATTCTGTATGGTTGAAGCCAAATAGTCAATCCTTATAGTCAATAGTCAATAGTGCCATCCCTCATTTCTTTAGATTAAATCAAAAGAAATGAAATAATTTTTTATGTTTTATGGTAACAGACTAGAAAGCTCGTAAAGATACAACTTGAAAAATTGCTTGTTTATGCAAGAACCTCAGCAGCAGCCTCATTTCCCCTCTCATCTGTTCCAACCACTCAGCATTCAGCATCACCAGTATATTAATCACCGGCCTGATCATCTCATCATCATCTGCACCTGTTTCTCACTGGTTCATGCCTAAAATTATATATTATTTATGCTTGAATGATTCATAGTGGCACGGTGGTGTAGTGGTTAGCATTGTCGCCTTGCACCTCCAGGGTCCGGGTTCGATTCTCATCTGTGTATGTGGAGTTTGCATGTTCTCCCTGTACTTGGTGGGTTTCCTTCCACAGTCCAAAGACCTGCAGGTTAGGCTGTATGTGTGTGTGCCCTGAGATGGACTGCCACCCTTTCCAAGGAGTACCCTGCCTTGTGCCATCAGTCTCCTGGGATAGGTTCCAGGCTCCCTGTGACCCTGAATACAGAATAAAGCGGTATAGATGATGAGTGAATGATTCATAGGTCACTGCATGGCTTAACAATCAGAAAAATATTTCTCTGGAACTGCACTGAAAATGAGAGACAAGAAACCTAGAGAAAGAACTGATGACCAAGACTCCATTGAAAGTACAAAGTCTGGCTTTTTTTTTCTTTTAACTTAAGTTATTCTTATTTGCTAATAACTTTTGCCTATCACCTATCATGGCATGTTTTTTGTCTTGGCAGAGAAACAATAAAAAAAGTGTCATACAGCTCTTCTGATAAGTGGAAAAGTCATGCTGGTCTGTGCTGCATTACGCACACTTCTAGGAGCTTAAATCCAATATTTAAAAAAGATAAGCCTGACCTCATTCACTTGACTATGTGACCGACAACATACTTTTTCGCAATGTTCCACAGGTGAGAGCCATGCTTACCATTAGTCACTAATGCTCAGCCTTGAATTAAACCCAAAGTGCTCTCCCACTCTCAAATACCAGATGTGGGATGAGCTCAGCTCGCCTGGTTCACTCTGGCACAATTCCCCTGATGCAAATGTTTACGTTCACCTGCTGTGTGAAAAGATGGGACTGGAAAAGTAAGCTGGAAGAGCTCCAGAAGTGGGCCATTTAGCAGGAAGCTACAGGAAGGACTGAACAAGTACAGAGAAAACTCAGGAAGAATAAAATGGATCAATATGTCTAAATGTTGGCCACGATGCAAAGTGGATCTATAAAGCACCATCAAAGGTCTCAGGCTTGTTTTGAGAAAGCACCATTTCTGAGGTGGTGGGAGTTATTTTACTTTCCAAGCCTTATCTCTGGAAAAAAAACTTCATGGCATGCAGTATGAAGAAATGAAAATGTACCATGGTGGCTTAATGGTTAGCACCGTCGCCTTGGGTTTGATTCCCGCCTCTGTGCGCATGGAGTTTGCATGTTCTCCCCGTGCTCTTGTCATTCCAGAAGGGTCAAATTATCCAGCTGGGTTAAGAACCATTCAAAACATTATGAAAACCTGTAAGAGTAGAACTTAGAGGATTGGGACTAAACAGCTGTGTGGCCATAATAAACCCCCTTGTTAGTCAGACTAATCAAAAAAAAAAAAAACTTTAATTTGCTGGGGAGCGTAAAGATTGGACTTTAGAGCAGTAGGAAAAGGTCAGACTGACCCTATTCCAGAGTAAGAGGCGTGTCAGGGTAAGAAGGGAAGTGCATGAAGCGATGCACCCATCATGCATAATGCCCACTGCAAAAGCCTCTAAAGACAGTGTTATGATTTTCAGTTGGTCAGGTCTAGGCTTAGCAACGTTGTGTGGCAATAAAATAAAGTCAGATGACGACCTGAATGTACTGAATGACCAGATTATCACATCAGTAGTCTTTTTTGAAGGCATATTCAAGGACTTATATTACAGTTATATTTTGGCATTTCGCAGAGTCTCTTATTCAGAGACACTTACGAAAGTGCTTTGAAGTTCCCTTCATTGAATAACCCAAATATCTAGGAAACAGACCAGTCTTTAGTCATCTCTTAAAGATCGCAAGTGACTCAGCTGTCCGGACATCTGCAGGAAATTCATTCCCCCACCTGGGTGCCAGGACAGAAACAGTCTAGATGCTTCCTCGAACCCTAGGAAATGGTGAGAATTGTAAAAGAGTGGTTCTGGAAGCATGAGGGAACATTTTCACACATGAACACATAGTCACTGTGTTGCAAATACTGTATAGTTAAAGGTGATTGAATTAAATCTTAGCACTGACACTGGAGCTCCAAAGAGCCAGAATTTGTAGTATTTTATATAGTTTTGAAGTTCTCCAGGCTTCCTGAAGAGCTTGTATTTCATTCAGCATAAAATAAAACTTATGGCATGAACCAGAGAGAAACAGGTGCAGGTGTTGACCGATGATCAGGACGGTGATTAGTACTGTATACTGCTGATGCTGAATGCTGAGTGGTTGGAACAGACAAAAGGCGAAATGAGGTTGCTGCTGAGGTTGTTACCTAAACAAGCATTTTTTAAAGTAGTTTTGCTGCCTGTCACAGTAAAACCTTTTTTAATTTGATCTACGTGATTTATATTAATATGAAAAAATAGGCTGTCTCAAGCTGTCTGACCTTTGCTCAGTAGGGTTGCTACAGTAGGGTTGCTTCGATCCAATACTCTGGATCGGTATCTACGCTGATCTAAGCTTTTTGAATGGATCGGATATTCGAATAGCAAAAAATATTAGTTTAAGAAAACTATAATAATTCGAACACAATTATTGATTTTAAAACATTGCCTTTAAAAAAAAATACATAAAAAATATGTTGCGCTGCTTACGCAGTCACACGTGAGTGTGACAGGCGAGTTTAGCGGGAATCTTTTACATGTGAAGTAGGTTACCTCAGCACATTAATCGTGTCCCTGATATGGAAATATTTTACTCTCGACACAGCACTGCAAATTGTAATATTTGCACGCAAGTTTCCAGAGGTGGAAGTAGTGTTTCGAATCACAATACCACAAATTAAATCAAGCATCTTCAGAAGCGTCACACAAAAGAACACGAGGAGTTCGCGCAAATCAAACGGGAAAAGGATGAGTCAAAGCAGCTGATCTGAGCTCAGATGCGTTTCAGAGGCAAGAGAAAGGTTCACATCAGAACCCTTAAGCTGTAAAAATAACAGAAAAGGTACTTAAATTCATTGTTCTAGATGACCAGCCTCTCTCTGTTGTTCGAAAACACTGGTTTCCGTCGCCTCATGGAGCATCTGGAACCGCGATATAGTTTGCCATCTCGAACATACTGTACGTTTCTGAGAGCGCTTTGCCTAAGCTGTATTCTAGAGTTTCCTCACACATTGCAGACCAATTAAAAGACGTTCGGTCCTTCAGCTTCACCAGAGATATTTGGAGCTCCGAGGTGTGCCCTATGTCCCTTCTAAGTTTAACGGCACATCGGTTGAATGAAAATTATGATTTGCAGAGCGGTGTGCTACACGTAAAGGAAATGAGAGGGTCACACACCAGCAGGGCGATTTCAGATTTAATTAAAGAAACGCTTGATGGGTGGAAAATTCCTATATCCAAAGTACACGTGATTTTGCGGGTCTATGACAACAATATGAAGAAAGCGATGGAAGTCCCTAGTTTGGTTTGTGTAGCAGAAAATGTAATGTAAGGTGATCTGTATAATAAGCACTGTGTTGCTACCATTCTGATTCAAGATTCATTTGATTTAGAATATAACTTTTTGGATTCTCATCAGAAAATAATTTTGTTTAATAATTGCAGTAAATATGTGCTCGTTATTGTAAAGATTGTGGTTGAACTAGTAACTGTTGAAATTACTGTTAATTTCGCCACTTTTCTTTATAAAGTTGTCTGCCGTACTGTAGATTGCATATCATGTATCTCTTTTCTTCCTCTTTTTTATCCAACAATATGGTCAGATTTGCTATTTCTTTACAAATACATTTTAATGACCAAGTGAATTGTATACATTCCTCAGTTTTGAAGGTAAAATACCCCCACTGAGATCCGACTGGTATCGGTATCGGCCAATATTCAGAATCGTTGCATCTTTAATATATGATTAGCTCGTATACAAATCCGTGTGACTAAGATGTTACTATGCACTAATATCAGCTCTGCTGTTGTGGAAAATCAATCATGTACTGACCAATCAGATCAAAGAATTAGAATAAGTATAAAAAAACAGTTATTTTCTTGTAATACAGTTAAAGTGTATCAGCAGGAAACATATTGGACTTCGGCCTTATTGGACACAGCATGCTTTGTAGAAACAGAAGCCAAAACCATCGGTGAAGCCAAAACTGTGTAATGCTGTAATGCTGTGAGGAATTGAGGCCAGGGTTCTGATCTGCCAATCCGAAAGCAGTGGGTTTACTAAGCTGAATGTCAGGAAATAATAGAACAAGATAGAAGTTTGGCAATACTGCTTCTGTTTTTTAAAAGAACAGCAGCTACAAATGGAAGAAAATTGCATATGGAAGTGTGGGTTTGTATATTTATGTATATGGCGAAGTTGCATGCACGTCTTTAAACCAAATTTTTGATGGTAAAATTTGATTATAGTGTATAGAAGGTAATATTTTTTGGTGGTTGAAACTGATTATCTGCAGTCTTACACAGGTGATAAACTGCATATCACACCATGGTCATGCCAGCTGGCTAGAAACGGTGTTGTATATACTAGGGATGTGCACGAGTACTCGATTAATCGATTACTCGAACCCATCAAGCATGAAAATGACGATCGATTGGCTCTAAAAATGCATTTGTTAAAATTCAACTACTTTCATTCTTTCTGATTGGTTATGCTGGTACTTGGTGTTTATAAGCAGATGGTGCCGATGCCACTACCAGCAGTCAGACGAGCATAAGAGATTTCACCATCAGACAGAAATGCGACAAAGGCAGGGCAGAGAAGATGACGCGGACTTCGCTAACCACCGAATCGTATATGGCGCTAACCTGTCATTACATTAATGAATGGAAAATTTACAGCGCAGTATTAGAGACGCAAGGTTTCGAGGAAAGACACACAACTGTGAACATTGGCAACTACCTGAAAGATGCAACAGGAAAGTAGCTGTTAAGCTCTGAAAAAGTAATGGCATGTGTGCACGACAAGGCTGCTAACATGGTTCTGGCAAATCAAAGTCTTTGGAAATCAGTGCCCTGTTTAAAAAAAGCGCTTCGGCTTCACCTCATGCTGTTATTTCTTTTAAATGTTTACTGTATACTGGGACGCAAACGCCCCGCCCCTTGCTTAAACTCCACCCCCGATTAATCGAGTACTCGTTTCTGAAACCTGTGGATTACTCGAAATGAAATATGAACAAAAATGCACATCCTAAGATATACACAGTGTGAAGTTCAGATATAATAAAATCCCAGGGACCCATTAGGTAAAATAAAAAAAGGAATTTGCGACACATTCCCACCAGAAATAAAGTTCTGCTTATCTTCCAAGGCTGTTGTGTTGACTTAAAACCACAATAGTTTAGTTTTAGGCTGATGCAATGTAACTGTATTACCTCCTCAGTTACCATCATGGAACTAAAAAAGAAACTGAAAACAGACACATCAACAAACAATAACCTCAACTTTTGGACAAAGTGATGAAAATAATAATTTTTTAGATACATCTTAATTGACCACCACTGACTAAAACTCACTTACTCACTCACTCATCGCCTATACCGCTTAATATTCAGGGTCCCAGGGGGTCTGGAGCCTATCCCAGGAGAATTAGGGCACGAGGCGACCCAGGACAGGGTGCCAATCTATTGGAGGGCACACACACACTCATTCACACACTACAGGCAACTTGGGAACGCCAATTAGCCTAATCTGCATGTCTTTGGACTGTGGGAGGAAACAGGAGTGCCTGGAGGAAACTTACTAAGCATGGGGAGAACATGCAAACATGCAAACAGCGTTCAGGTCATTCATTCGTACACAGATAACACTTGAATGCCGATGCAAATGTCTTTAGAAATTTCAATACTTCAATTTCCCCCGAGTGGCGCAGTGGTAAAGTGCTCGCCCTATCATCCGGGGATCGCTGATTCGTTCCCCGGGTGACACTGCGGCCTCTCGCAGCCTAGGGCATAGAGAGAGCTGATTGGCCGAGCTCTCTCAGTGGGATGGGAGTCACTTAGTGCTCTCACATTAATCACGGCTCTATGGCCAATCAGGGGTGTCTGTGAGCTCACGCAAGCGAAAGGAGCAGATAGCGCTGTCCTCTGAGTGTGTTACGCCGCCCCCAACGGTGCGTGAGCAAGCATTTTGAAAAGATGCGATTGGTGACGTCACATGGTTTGGGGGACACACGTTACAGTCTACAGGCCCCCCAAATAAGTGGTAGTGGTAGCCTTAATGTGGGAGCGCCCCCTGGTTACGAGGAGGACACGACTAAATTACGGAGAAAATCAGAGGAAGATCCAAGGAAAAAATAAAATGAAATAATTAAATGTTTTCTATATTTTTTTATATTTCTAATTTGTAAAAGAAAAATCTCTTATGTCATATGTTATATTCTTATTGTAAACTTTACTTTTCTATTTTTTTTTTGTTTTAGATCATCAGCGGTCGTATAGGCTTTTTAGTATAACTAATACCAATTAAAATCCAGCTTGGATGGATTCTCAAATCAGGATGTGTTTATTAATATGTGACACCCACTGTGTTAGAAAAAAAAAAATCTATTTAAAAGTATGTGCATCCCTCAGCCCCATGGTTTAGATGATGACTGTGCTATGAATCTGTTGTAAATTGTGAATAGTGAGCGGATATTAAGTAGTAGTGTAACATGTCAAAAGTAAGAGTTTCTATAGTAGATCAAAATGACTGACATCTATGCTGAAACACTAACTCTTTCTTTATTTGCTGGTGTGAACTGTAAATGTAATCGCATCCTCTCCCAAAGGAACGTGACTCGATTTGTGTAATCCATTCAGGAAGACACATAAGACTCAACAGCGCAACAGTCCTTGTAAGACAACATACATACGTGCCAATACTATTTCCCAGTCTCATGTCTTGGGGGGAAAAAAACAAAACTGTCCTTATTGGCTGGTGCACTTGGCAGAGTGACTGAGTTTATAGCTTCCCACGCTTACACCATGTTACTATGCTACAAATAAACACTCACAGGGCCTTTGTAAACCACTATATAAATGACGTTTAAAAAATTCCAGACCTGTTCAGTCCTTGGGGACCTTCCTGACCTTCATTCGAATGATATTTTTCTTCCCTTAAAACTTCCAAACCAGTAGTTAAGTACCGTAAAGTTAAGCTCGCACATTACATGCATTAGGTTTGTTAGAATAAAGTGCAGACTAGATCCTTAACCCATTTCCTACAGCGTTCTAATGATGTAGATATATGTGTTAGAAGCTTGGACACAACACGAGGGACCGGGCTGGACTTTCTCAAACATCATCTCTATACTGGTCTAAACATGCTGTGTGTTTTTCCTCATCAGACTTGTCATGTACTAGCTTTTCTATGAATCCCAGAGCCTTAAATGTGCTTTCATTTAACAAAAAAAATACATATCTGGCATTCTCAAGAAACCTTGCTTAAAGCTAACCTTACAGAAATGTAAACCCATCTGCATGGACTTTTTGATCCATCAGTTTCTTGCACTGATACAGTATGGTTTATTTCTCATACCTGGTATAAACATCCAACCATGAATACAAGTAGACAGTCGGAATGCTTTAAACCTGGCATTTTAAAAACATCTCCTATGTCCACAGTTATACGTCTCAGCAAAGCCAGATGAGAAAAAACAGCTCAATAAAGATGAGAAACGTGTAAAGGACTTTAGACAATAAATGCTTATTTACTTCCTTCAGCTTAATCTTGACAAGACAGAAGTACTGGTACTAGGCCCACATGCGGCTAGAAGTAAGCTCTCTGATCACACAGTAACTTCAGATTTCCTCATGTGCAACAGTAAAAGACCTTGGTGTCATCATAGATTCCAGTCTTTCATTTGATGCCCATGGAGATAATATTACTAGAAGAGCCTTTTTTCATTTCAGAGATATTGACAAGATAAGGAATATATTGGCACTACCTAAATGCAGAAAAACGAATTCACCCCTAAGTTCACTCTACAAGGAATCCATCTCCATTCGGGTAAAATCAAATTCAAAAAGTGAAACTCATATATTATATAGATTCATTACACAGGTACGGATATATTTCAAGTGTTCATTTCTTTTCATTTTGATGATTATGAAACTCAAAATTCAGTATCTCAAAAAAATGTTATATTGTGAAAAAGCTGAATATTGGAGACTCATGATGTCACACTTTAATCAGCTAATAAACTCAAAACACCTGCAAAGGTATCCTGAGCTTTTAAATGGTCTGTTCACAGAGTACTGTATCCAAGCACATTAATGGAAAGTTGAATAGAAGGAAAAAAATGTGGTAGGAAAAGGAGTACAAGCAACAGAGATAACCTTGGAAAAATTATAATACTAGGCTCATTCAAGAATTTGGGGGAGATTCACAAGGAGTGGACTGCAGCTGGAGTCAGTGCTTCAAGAGCCACCATGCACAGACATGTCCAGGACATGGGCTACAACTGTCACATTCCTTGTTTTAAGCCACCCTTGAAACAGAGCGTCTTGCCTGGGCTAAGGACAAAAAGGACCAGACTGTTTCTCAGTGGGCCAAAGTCCTCTTTTCAGATAAAGGTCAATTTTGCATTGATTTGGAAATCAAGGTCCCTGTGTCTGGAGGAAGAGAGGAGAGTCACAGAATCCAAGTTGCTTAAAGTCCAGTGTAAAGTTTGCAGTCAGTGGTGGTTTGGGGAGCCATGTCCACTGTGCACGTTGCCCATGTTGGTCCACTGTGTTTTATTATGTCCAAGGTCAGTGCAGCAGTCTACCAGGAGGTTTTGGAGCACTTCCTGCTTCCCTCTGCTGACCAGCTTTACGGAGATGCTGATTTCATTTTCCAACAGGACTTGGCACCTGCCCACACTGCCAAAAGTACTAATACCTGATTTAAGGACCATCGTATACCTGTGATTGATTAGCCAGTAAACTCACCCAACCTAAACCCCATAGAGAATCTATAGAGTATTGGAAAGAGGAAGATGCGAGACACCAAAACAAACAATGCAGAAGAGCTGAAAGCGTCTATCAAAGCAACCTGGGCTTCCAAAACACCTTAGCAGTGATACAGACTGATCGCTTTCATGCCGCATTGGTGCAGTAATTCATGCAAAGGGAGCCTCGACCAAGTATTGAGAGCCGTACAATTTCATACTGTATTTTTCAGTAGTCCAACATTTCTTTGTTACAAATCTTTTTTTTAATTGGTCTTCCTATTCTCTGAGATACTGAATTTTGGGTTTTCATTAGCTGTAAGCCTTAATCATCAAAATTAAAAGAAATAAAAACTTGAAATATATCAGTCTGTGTGTATTGAATCTATATACAGTAATATATGGGTTTCACTCTTTGAATAGAATTACGGATTTTTTTTTATGTTTTATGATAATATTCTAATTTATTGAGATATAATATCACATATATATACACATACACACACACACACACACATATATATATATATATATATATATATATATATATATATATATATATATATATTAGTGCTGTCAATCGATAAAAAAAATTAACTAATTAATCGCACAATTTTTTGCAATTAATCGCGATTAATCACAATTAAAAGACTGAAACTTTTTGGATATGTAAATGTAAATAATTAATGTAAACTCAAGACAATAAAACTATTTAAATTCAAATATGATTGTTTATTGGAATTTTTGTTTAACTTCTCATTTTTTTCTCATGTAAACAACATACCTGCAATAAACCATCAATATTCTCCAAATTAACTGTTGGCTTGAAAGCCATATTTATTACAGAAATAAAAACACAGGTATGTGCCATTTGTGTCATTTAAATTTAAAAACAATCAATGCAATTTACATTGGCGAGGCCCTGTAGAGATTGTTTCGGTGGGGTGTTTTGCTTTTAAGTGATATGTCAAAGACGAATTACTTCTGTGGTATTTAAATTCGGCTTTGCAAAATGTACAGATTACTTTTGTAAAAATTGCAACCGCGTTAATTGCGTTAAATTTTTTTAATGCGTTAAATATTTCAAATTAATCGCATGCGTTAACGCACTAATTTTGACAGCACTAATATATATATATATATACAGTATATATATTATAAAAAAAATCCGTATATATATATATATATATATATATATATAAGAGAGACAAATAAACAGAGACTGAAAAAGATGGTGTAAAGATGTCCAGTGTAATTTCTTGCAAAGAAACTGTAACGTCACGTTGAATTAACTCGATTTTTTTGCCCATTTTTCACTTCTATGATTCACAATACTAATCTTTGCACTGAACTACTCAGTCTGTTCTGCCCCCTTCTTGAAATCGATCAGGACAAAGGAGAAGTCAACGTGCTTATGCTACCGTGAGATTCAGAAGATTAGGCGTCTGCAACTTGTGTGAGAATCTCACATCCAGTACCCCAAACATCTCACACAAACGAGCAACATGTCTATACACATATCTCACTTTGTTCAAGACGGACCTCTACATGGCTCCTATCAGAGGGCCCGATCTTAATGTTCAGATCGAAGTCTAAACATTAACACGGTGATAACGAAAGCATGACGCAGTTGTCTAGAGTAGATAGATAGAGTGAGGTTAGGAGAGTGTTACTCAGTGAGAACCCAGATCAAGGAGCGATGTAGAGCATACTAGACCCAGACCGTTTAGGGCAGAGGACGTCAGGGCCGAGAGCTGAGAGATTAAGTCTGTGTAGCTATGGTGAAAAGCTATGGTGAAAAGGTTCTCCAGTGTAAGCATGCTAATACTTCTTCAAAAATAAAATCAGCTAGCATATTGGATTTTCTATTAGAATCAGAGAGCAAAGTCCTCAATCTAATCAGCAGTTAGTAAATGGGACAATTACATACAAGCACCACTTTGTAGCAATGTGATTATAGCGTATACGTCTATATCAGGTCCCTGTAAGGATACATCAATATGACAGGAGTTATTTTGAGGTCCAACAGGACAGAGTCTGGACTACATGGTGCATTATGCAGAATATAAAGTAAATGTTTTTTTTTTTTTTTGTAGAAGTAGTAGGATCCAGGCTTTTTCATCTTTTATTATAGAAAGAAAACTGCAGACAATTTTATTGCTGAAGAAAAACCTATGAAACTTACTGCCTGTCACTATGCTAGCACTGGAGACTCCTTCCGTAAGGTTGAACGATATACATTTTAATAATAACATATCATGTTTTCATAATATTTTATTATAAGGTATTGAATGAAAGCAGCACTGTGGCTGAGTGGTAATCACTGTCGCCTCGCACCTCCAGGGTTGGGGGTCGATTCCCTCCTTGGGGTCTGCGTGCATAGAGCATGTTCTCCTCGGGCTTGCGGGTTTCTTCCAGGTACTACAGCCCAAAGACATGAAGATTAAGGCTAAATTGCCCATAATTTGTGAATGACAATTGGCTGTCGAGCTGGCTACCCAATCCCTTCCATCTAGGAACCTCTTTAGTCCAACAAGAGACCGTATAGCCCAACAGTGACCATTGTATTTATTCCTATTGGTATCTCCGATCAACATTTACACATTACGGGCAATTTGTAAATGACAATTAGCCTAATCTGCAGGTCTTTGGAGTGTGGGAGGAACCTGGAGAACCCGGAGGAAACCCACCAAGCACAGGGAGAACTTGAAAACTCCATCCACACGGACCAGAGGTGGGATTCGAACCCGGGACCTGGAAGTGCAAGGCAACAACGCTAACCACTGAGCGACCGTGCCGCCGATAATAATATTACTGAGAAAATGTTTTTTGGGCAGTGCACTTCCAGCATAGAGCATCTGTGCAACATAGACAACATTATGCAAATGAGGAATAAAGAAATGGCCATTATTGAAATGCAAAATAAATGAATGGCCATTATTTAAATGAGAAACAAATAAGAGGACATTATTTAAATGAGGCGTCTAAGTAAGGATAATAAAGCAATGTAAAAAGAAATCGCCTTTTTGGAATTGCATTTGCATTTTAATTTTGTCTGCATTTTAATTTGAATTTAGCAACTGTACTTAAAATAATAACTTAAAAAATAAAATATACCTGTATTTGAATTATATCCTTAATTATATGGACACACACATACACACACTCACACACACGTATGTCCCCACTTATTATGCACATGAATACTAAGGCTGAGTCAGAACAATTAAATACTTCGTACAGGAAGTTTCCCACAATCACAATCTAACACTTTATCATAAAATAATACACTCTTTTTACAAAAACATGAAAAAAGAACCTACAATGTGTTGTGCTGTTTTGGAAAAAATATATATTTTTTTATTTGGAAAAATTTATTCATTATTAGTCCCAGATTTTGTGGACAGCCAACATTAAAAGTCCTTGTTAGTTGTTGCTATAGAAACCATAAGAACATTAATATTAATATGTCTGGGAATTAATTAATTATTTAAAATAATTCTACAATTCATTCCCTTTAAGCATACTTAAGCATACTGTGATAAACACACTTATCTATATAATTATTGTAAATAACATTGTTTATTCACAGCTGTTACATTACATTTCTATGTACGTCGAACAAAACAGTGGAAAAAGAAAGGTGTCTTGGTCTAGATTGATCTCCTATACATCAGTATGCTTTACGATTAAACTAAAGACATAGTCTAATGTGTATATTTCAAAAATATATTTCTAATTTGAATATTTCACATGTTGAGTAAGGTCAGTAAAGCTCGATTGAGATTAAGCATTACTGATTTTACATCCTACTGAAGTCTCCATTGTGTATTTAAACCATTACAATATTACACATCACTGTCATCATAGCAGTACCCAACAATAACTTTCAATACAATTCAATTTATTTTTCATCACATATTATTCACCACAGTTGTCTGTCTGCGTTAGATAAATATCCTTATGTCCATCGCTTTACACAAACAGATAAATTTTTCAAACATGACTAAATAAAACCTGGCTATTTTCGACATCCATGTACATGTGTGTGTCCCGTGTGTGCACAAAGAAAATCTATCATTGGCTTTTTCTCCAGACAAACTAGCTTCCTCACGTGGCACCAGCAGCCATTAGTGAGAAAGCAGCAGAGAAAAACATGCATCATTTAATCAACAGCCCTAAAAACGAAGAGCTACAGTGAGCAAACCTTGCACTGAAGGCACCAGCTAAATGCCACACCTTAATTCTGTCATTCCATCCACTTCGGTGAAATATTTATTTTTGACCATGAAAAAAAATCCACACAAACAGATAATATGCACGCAATATATACCAAGAAATTAGACATGCAACTGTACAAGAAAAATATAGCCCATGAATATTTAAACTTCTGCAAAATTATTATTCAAGGGACCAAAAGTAACCTAGCTAAGCTTTTCCATCAGCAGATTTGTGCTATGTCCTCATTAATTCACTTAGAATAAGCAGATAAACGGTCTAGAGTTTATATTTCGAGTTTAGCATTATATTGGAATTTGTTACTGTTCACTCTCAATGTGAAATCCAGGGATCTGTCACTGACAGTAAAGTCATTAGGCTAAAAAATCAAAAGGGATCCATAAGTGAGATAGCAAAAACATTAGATGTGTTCAAATCAACTTAAAAAAAAGCAAGAAAACCATTAAAACCGTCTGATATACTGTGGGAGTCCAAAAAATTCTACCTTTGCCAATATACAATTATTTATGCACCTGACGCTGTATGGTGGCACAGTGGCTTAGTGGTTAGAACTTTCGCCTTGCACCTCCAGGGTCCGGCTTCGATTCCCGCCTTGGGGTCTGTGTGCATGGAGTTTGCATGTTCTCCCTGTGTTTGGTGGGTTTCCTCCCACAGTCCAAAGACATGCAGATTAGGCTAGGTGTTCCCGAATTGCCCGTAGTGTGTGAATGAGCTTGTGTAAGTGTGTGTGCCATGAGTCGGATTGGCATCCTGTTCAGTGTGTACTCTGGCTCCTGCCCTAAGTCTTCAGGGATAGGCATAGACCCCCCGCGACCCTGAGTACAGGATAATAAGGTATAGACGAGAAGTGAGTGAACTGGTTTTAGTGATGCTGGTGGAGGAAAACGTTTCCTGACTCTCTCCTCACAGGTCACAGATGCGCCTGCGAGACGCGCACCAACAATTTGTCCTCTTTTGAACTCTGATATGTCACCCATAATGTTGTGTGCATTGCAATCTTTGAACCAAAACTCTTCTATTCTGCTAATTAAGTATTCACACTCTGCTCTTACTGGTCAAATTTAGCTGGTCAAATTCAGCCATGAGACCCCCAACACCAAACTGGCCAGTGTTTCAGTTTCATTGTCCAACCCCTGTAGTTTTACATATTTATGTGGGAATAAAAATGCAAAGCTGATTTGTCATACTTACAAAAAACATATTCTTGAATAAGCATTCATATTTGCTTTGATAAACCTTTAAGTAAAATTACAGTCACATGGTTCATCACTATTTGCTATCTTCTTGATAGCTTCTTTGGTACTGATTTTCTATGTACCTAAGGAAAGTCTGAACAGTTAAAAATCCTTGGCTCTAATCCCCTAATCTTTACAAGAGTGTGAAATCAGGGACGCATGTTGAGAAAGGCCAGACATGGTCACTCTGGCCCCCTACTCTTCCCCTCTGCGAGTTATAAATGGCTGAATTTACAGCCCGTTCCGTGTTTATCCAAGTAATCCTGCAGTGTCCCCATGGTAACAGACCTGCAACAGGTGGGATGTCTTTGGCCCTATTTAAACTTTATCATTTCATGTGTTCTGTGTATCAGGATAATTCCCGGACAGGGCTTACACAGAATGAGATGTAAATGCTTCCGGGATACATTTGCGTCAGTGTGGCTAGCAGTGGGCGGCCATGGTCGAATGCGGGCTGTGACTGAAAAGAAGAACTGCGAAGAATTCTGCGAGCAAGGCCAAAAAACTGACTTTTCATGTTTATTAGGAAGTTAAGTTTAATATTTTGTGCCGTCACTCACATAAGCAACTAAAAAGCAGATTCCCCAATCCTCATTGACATAAATCTGCTTGAACCATTTTAGGAGGACAGAGATGCCTTTGCGACATGTTATACAAGCATAAATATAAAGGGATTGGTGTCTCAGGTGACTAAGGCTCTAGGTCAAGGATGTCAGGAGCCACTGCATGCAGGGCCAGTCTCAAGCCTCATTAGAAAAATGGGAGGGATGTGTCAGGAAGCAAGACTCAAAACAGTACATACTTTTGTCTTATTCTCAGACTAGTACAAAACAAGGATCAACAGAGAAGCTTGCTGTGTAAATGTGAGCTGATTTGAAGTGCTCGCCCTGTCATCCAGAGATCGCGAGTTTGGTTCCCGGGTGATGCTGTAACCTCTCACAGAGAGCTGATTGGCTGAGCTCTCTCAGAGGGGAGGGATCGGAGGTACTTAGTGCTCCTACATTAATCACGGGTCTACAGCCAATCAGGGGCGTCTGTGAGCTCACGCAAGCGGAAGAAGCTGCTAGCGCTTTCCTCCGAGTGTGTTACACGGGAGCGAGCAGTTCGAAAAATGAAAAAAAAAAAGAAATGTTTCCGAATGACCACAAAAATGTGGACTTGAACTGCAAATACAAAATGACATTAATAAACACAAAAAAGTGACAAACTATTCAAATACTACTTTCGAATCAGTTTTCTGTCATACGATCTGACCTTATTTTACACTACGCCATGTTGACAAAACATTATTGTTTACAGAGAGAGCACACTCCTGGGTCATCTCATTCTTATCCTTCTGTACATGCTGAAAAACAGCTCTTCTGTCTCATGCTGGCTTTGCTAATGTGGCATGAGATTGAGAGAGAACACCAGATGTATCCTACAGGACGAGTCCCAAGACGCTCACATCACGTCACGCCTGGGGCTCCTTTATCTGCTGGGATAATCTGCCAGAAATGAGCAGAAAAGTGTTATTCCCTGTTGAGTGCAATGAAGAAGTAGTGATAATATTCCTGGCGGGTATCTCTGCATGGACAAAATATCTCAGGGCTCAGTTTAGGTCGATGTGTAAAACGTCCTCCAAACCCCAACAGTGAATTTAATTACGATTCCAGACACTGCCTTTCATCGGATGATTTTTCTAAAGTAGATGTTGCATCAAAGAATTATGTACAGTACTAACGTTTATTCTATAATTGAAGCCCTGATTTACAGCAGTGTTATAAAAATTTACTAAAAAGTGACTTCTACTGAAAACTAAGAAAACATTCATGCTTGCGAAGCGTTTCAAATGCAAAAATTACATTTAAAAAGATTTATTATTTTTACAAAATCACCAGAATTATTACAAAAATCTATAGCCTCGATTTGGCACCCTGTCATCCATAATCTCTTGTAGTAGTACATGCCTAAAACGATCGTTTTGGTTAATATAGCCCAACACTCTGTCAATCCATTTACTCTGAAAGCACACTATTATCCTCAGAGACATGTCGAATTTTAGCTTAACCTTGCATTATGGAAGTGAAACGATAACTGCGAAAAAAAATGGACATTAACACTTAAAACCTGAGCAGCACGGATCTATACCGGAAATGCAACATTGGTCGATGACCGATTTAACAAAAAAACAACTCCTTATATGGAAATCCTGCCAGTGTGTGTCGATGGAGGAGATTTCATTCATCACGCTGTGTGTTTAGGTGTTCAGATATGTCATGTAAAACCAATGTTATCAATACTTTTAAAATGTGTCAGATTATATGGGCATGATGTCGCGAAAATGTAGGATGCCAAAAAATGAGAAAACGAGACAACCCTAAAAAATGTGATTATGTGTCTATTGTCTTTCTTTGCCTATGTGACCCTGTTTTTTTTCAGTCATATTTGTTCAGTTAGGTAAAATGAAATCAGGGGGTGGCGTTCTATATTGCATGACCCTGACCCCTATATCAGCATTTATTGTTCTTCTTCTTCTTATTATTATTATTATTATTATTATGTATTATTTACATAGCAATACATATATATATTCCAATGTGTATGACCATGGTAGGACCTCCGATCAACATTCACACACTATGGCCAATGTAAAAATCGAAAATGAACCTAAACTACATGTTTTTGGACTGTAGGAGGAAGCAAAGGACCCAGAGGAAACCCACCAAGCACAGGGAGAACATGCATACAGGAAACCGAACCTGGGACCTAGAAGTGCAAGTGTTAACTACTAAGTCACTATGTTGGTCTTTCGGCTGCTCCCGGCAAGGAGTCACTATATGACACTATAATGGCACGGTGGCTTACAGTATGTATATATTTTTTAAGCCTGGTTTTTAGGATTGTAAGGGTCTTATTTTTAAGAATGTTTCTGTATATGTGACCAAGTCTTCTGCATTCATTGCACTGATTGGTGTTATTTTCTTATGAATCACAGCTTATAAAAAATCTTATTATGGCATATCCTATAATTTACTATGATAATCTATAGGAGATGACATAATATACCATAGTATTACCATTGTGGGCACCATAGGATTTTATAAAGTACCAGGGTGAGTACTGTGGCACTTCAGTGAATACTGTGGTAGTATTATGGTGAGTCAATGCCATGGTAACGCAATTTAACTCAATTCAACTTTACTTGTACTGTGTTTTTTCTTGACTCTGGCAAGAAAAAACTCCCTGAGAGTGCAACTGGAAGAAACCTTGAGAGAAACCAGACTCAACCAACCCAAATTTGGGTGTGATCACGTTAGTCCACTTTCGTTGATGGAGACTTGGGTACAAAACCGTTCAAGGGAATTTCAATACTGTATCATTTAGCGACTGTAGTCACTTTATCGGTACCACAAGTTCAGCAGGTAACCAATATGGTATGTTTGTACATATTGTATCAGACTAGAGACATATTGTATCAGTTACTTCATACTACTATTGAGTACCATGCAATGCACCAAGTTATTGCAGGTACTGTAAAATGGCACAGTAGAGTTTATTATACAAGTACACGTACAACATTGACAGTGTTACATGGTTACATGGTAGAATCAGATAGAATCAGGTTCTTTCATTGTGGCAAATACTGTACGTACCACATTACTGTCAAAAACACCATGGTACTACATACCAGGTACCATCAGACTACTATGGTACCTACAGCTTAATCCCTGATTGCCATATCAACCACACGTGATCTATATTTGTGTGCGTTCTTGCTTACACACTAAAATTGTAAATGTATCCGTGTAGCAACTAATTACTTGGCTATAGTTTGCAGATTGTTAAAATTGGCTGTTGTTATAAATCCTGTTACACTTACTGCAGCATCGTTTCTCTAAGTGCTAAGATTGGAAAGCGAATGAGCAGCTAGTGATTCATGAGTACCAGATAAAAGCATCGCTCTGAATTACTTATTCATTAGACATGAGTGAATAAATAGCCCAACATGTTCTGTAAAGATCTCTAGTGCTGATGGCTGAAAGTGAGATAACAGTCTTCTTACGTCACACAATCCTGTCTGAGAGACTTCTCGATTTTTTTCAGCGTAACCAATACATGTCACATGCACAAGTTTTTTTTTATAGGAATCACTAAAGTTTGTTTATACAAAGTGATCATGTAGACTATCCCTCAGGTCATCTCTAGATGGTCTTTGAAGACACTTCATTGCCAAATTGTCAATAATTTAGGGATAGAATGCTGATTAACTTCATTGTAGACTTTGTGTTTATTGGTGACGCTTAAACCTACCGGGTGCGTACTGCCACCTGCTGTACTGGAGAGTATAAATCCGCGAAAATGGAGTTACTAATATGAAAACTTGCCAATGGGGAAGAGGTAGGGATGAAGCAATTGTACATGTCTACAGGATGTATGCAATGATACCTAGTGTGAAAGCACCCTAAACTCAAGACTTTAGGTTGTCTTCAAGGAGACTTTAGTATGGGGACTATAGGAAATTAGTCCTGAAGATATCAACGATGTTAACATTCGTAGTAAATTAATGGGTCCTGAAGATGTCCCTAAGAAGTCTCTAGTTTTTGACGATGTCCTGATGTCCTACAGAATGGTGTCTCCTGGGTATTCTCGAGAACTTTTACGTTTAACGCACCTGAGTATACTGCTTATACGTGTATGACGCATACTGTACATCCAAATCTAACCCAACTCAACACCCTTTGAAGTATTTGAATGATCACTTCAACCTTTATATCATTGGTATTGTTTACATTTTCTTGTTAACAAAACAAAACAACCCTACAAGCTGTAGCTTTAAATAAATAGATAAGATACTTCCTATATCAAAGGAAATTCCAGAATTTCTAGAAAACTATACATTTTCTATAAAAGTATAACTTTTAACGCTGTAAATTATAATGCTATAATCGTTTCAGACTATCACGATGTACCATCACACCTCTATTAGACATCACACGCTGCCTGTGAGGGTTTCTGTCTGCAGGTTAAACAAGCCACATCACGACTTTCAAAGGTACCATCATGTAACACAGCAGCTGCTTCAGAAAGCCTTCACATGAATCACACACACTAACTACAGAATGAAACATGAGCATGTTGGCAGGTTGCCACATCATGGAGATTTAAACAATTATTTATTCACCTTTTTAAAATAAAAAAAAACTGCAGTATCTAGATAATCATTTATTCTATAAATATAAAAACATCCAATTAATCAAAGAGTTCTTAAAAGCCATTAATTGTCCCGATCTTGTTTTAAAGATCGCCAGAAAAGTGTGGGAGGTCGGAAAAAATAAATCAGGGAGCTGAAAAATTAAAAACAGAAAAAGGAGATAATAATCATTTATAAAATAGGGGAATGTTTTTGCTGAGGGAGTTGAAAGGAGAGGAATGCAAACTGACTAATGGGTCTAAAGTCTAATTAAAGCTGCCAAAAAAGTACTTCTTTGCATTGCTAGGTTTTTAATCAGACACTTTCATTCATTTTTTATTCACCTTCTACACTGCTTATCCCGTAGACCTGGAGCCTATCCCAGGAGACTTTTGGCACGAGGCAGGGTACACTCCGGAGAGGGTGCCAATCGATTGCCGGGCGCACACACGGACACGCTCATTCACACATTACGGGCAATTTGGGAACACCAATTAGCCTAATCTGCATGTCTTTGGACTGTGGGAGGAAACCCACCAAGCAGAGAGAGGACTTGACGCACACAGACCCAAGGCGGAAATCGAACCCTCGACTCTGGAGGTGCGTTATGCAACCGTGCCAAAATTTTAATGCTTGAGTGTGGTTATTTCACTGAGGAAGAAGGAAGCAGAATGGAAAAAAAGAGACAAGAGAGATCGTTACTGAGATGTTCCCTGCTTGCACTTATCATAGTACTTGATATAGTTATGCCGGTAAAGATGGTAAGCTGATTTGAGCTGAGTAATAGAGGTAGAGAGAGAGCGAGAGAGAATAAACGAGAGAAAACAGAGTTGCCTGTCTCAAATAGAAATGCTGAGTAATTCAGCTCATGGCCTTGAGCCACAAGAGCACAGCATGCAAACAGCTTAGCAACGGCATTCAGCCGTTAAATTAAATGTTCAGTGTGGGGAAATCAGATCTGTAGATCTTCTCCTAGTCACCAGCAAATTGCCACAGTTCATAAACTCGCTTTTCAAAGCAAGGATGACGATGCAGGACTGATGCAGGTGTGTGTGAGTCTGTGTGTGTGAGTGTGTGTGTGTGTGTGTGTGTGTG
Organism: Clarias gariepinus; assembly: GCF_024256425.1. Lineage (NCBI taxonomy): Eukaryota > Metazoa > Chordata > Actinopteri > Siluriformes > Clariidae > Clarias > Clarias gariepinus. The sequence continues at coordinate 8,240,208 of NC_071113.1, forward strand.
TGTGTGGAGACCAAAAAGACTACTAATCCTTCAGGATGTTTGTGGGGTAGCAGGTTCCCAAGCTCACTCTCCCCAGGCCAGCCTCAACCTGCAGTCTGACAAGAATGAAACATTCTTCACATTCCTCAGGGTTGGGGGACCTGAACAGCCAATGAGCGGCCGGAGAGCAGCTTTCCACAAGTAGAGAATAAGCTATACAAAGAAGCTGCAGACCCTCCACCTTGAGATAAACGTGATGGAGGAGGTCTGGAAAGGTGGAATGGAGGAGAAATTGGAAAGTGTCTTTAAAGAGAAGGTCATCGCCTGATTTTAAACCACATATAGTATTAAGATAGAGTCGGATGGGGCAGTGGTGGCTCAGACAGCTATGGCTCTAGGTTGTTCATCTGAGGATCTGAGCATCGGGGTTTGAGCCTGCTGTTGCTTGGTTGCCACACCCCATACTACCCATAAGGGCATCCAGCATAAAAATCTGTGCCAAGTTGAGTGCGGATCGGTCGTCCGCTGTCGCAACCCCTTGACGGGAACAGATGAAAGAAAGTTTACATAAAGATAGGGTTGGGTTGTATACAATATTCTTTTAAAGTTCACCAAATTTCGTGATGTTACCGGTAGGTCTGTGAAAATCGCACCCCTACAACCTCCATGTGACTTTAGACTATCCTGAAAAAACACAAGTCTGTCTGAGCTGTTTTTTTTAGCATCCATGCTAAAGTTTTTTCTCCCTAACTGAGTGCATAGAGATGCCTAACGCCTATGACACACCTAGGCCTCTAAGTGAACAGAAAACATTACACAGCAGATTTTTTTACGACAGTAATTAAAGGGATACCGATGCTATTTTTGTTAAATACCCCAGGATACGGGATTAACGTACTGTATAACCGCCCAACCCTTATATAAAGCATAAACTTGCAATACCGGTGATTGTTTGAGGCTGAACGTTCACAAAACCCCATATTTACATAAGGATTGGTTCAGGTGTGTGCATAAAATTCACTTAATACAAAAAAAGTATTGTAGAAGCAAAGAATACAACATTTATTCGATTTATACAGTATGCTTTGACATCAATTACAGTCTCATGGCAACTAACACAGACTGCAAATATTATCTGAAACTTCCTTTCGCATTTTTTTGGAACAATAACTGCATGATAATCACATGGTTTGTACACCATAATATACATAATTGCATATTTTCTACACTTTTTTAATCGTAATTGTTCCACATCAACCAAAGATGTTTTGCCTACTTTTTAAAGTTCAGCCTGTCTCTTAATTACACCGGATTCCTGACAAAACCGATGCTGCATGCATGCCAGGACTAGGTTCGGGCCAACCCCTTGCATTTCTAAAAATTGCCGCTACTACGGCGCAATCTGCTGAGTAAATGCAAGCCTTTAGCTTTGAGGTCTCACACTGGAGACAATGGGTTATTTTTTAAACCGTCGACCTTTGACAAATCCCCCTGTTAACACTTACACGCGCCAACTCGAGGCGGCACATTCCAGTGTCACAGGATAAACAGCAGAAAGAGCCGGTATCTGTGAAGCGTCCTCGACTGACGAAGAGGGTCTGCGATGTAGCAAGATAAACGATGTTGTCCTTCTTCCATGCTGCTCTACATCTACAATCAGGACTAGCTTGTCCTCTTGTCTATGAAATCCATCATGGAATGAATAGCTGTCACTGATCCGATAAACTCAAAGTCTTCGCCTGTGATTGTAAACCTCCTCCAGTCTACAGGAAATACCTTACGACTTATTCTGGACATGGGAGGTTGACAATATTATCTGTTAATCTGTCAGACATGGGGCGCATATACTGAATTTATTGCCGTGTAAAGCACCTCCAGGCCCTTTTTCATGGGCAGACTATTAAAATAATGCACCCGGCTGCCATTTCGTCCAGGCATCACTTGCAAATGCTCCTGTTAAACTGAGCACTGTGTCTTTTTGGTGGCGGGTCTTGCTTGCTCTCTCAAAGGCCCAGAAGAGATGGACCATCGATGTGGTCATGTGACCCCCTCTCATGTTACACAGCTTACCTAATATCACTTAAGCAGCAGAGCATGGATGAAGCATCGATCCCGAAGTTCGCTTAGACCACCAGGGTTTATTCAGATTAAGACAATTTAGACTTACCTTGTGCACTAACAGTGGTGTTATGGAGATTTAATGCCATGCTGGCAAACAAAAATACATGGTTAAAGTTCTTCGAAGTGCCCTGAAATGCTCTATGCTCTATGATGATGGCTTCATCTCAGTGGAACAGGAAATCCCGAATAAGGATAGAGTTCGGAAAGATGAGGAGGGTTTGGGGAACTCCCAATTATACCACAACACAAGGCGGATTATGGCTTTGAATAAGCTTCAACAGATTCTGTCTGGCCTTTGCCACACATTCGCAGCCTTTGTGTACACTGTGGAAAATAATACTATTAAAGCATCAAGGTAAATTTACAGTATGTGTTACTCATCTGACGGCTTTCCTACAGGGATGTGTGGAGGCAGTTTATTAAAAAAATTCAAATGAAATTTCTCACTGGTCACCTCACAGCTCCAGGGATTCGGTTAAATTTTAAACTCTGCTTATTGTTTGTGTGAATGACAGTGTGTGCATTGGTCTCCCATTCAGGGTGTATTCCTGCCTCGCACCTAACATTTCTAGGATTGGCTCGGAGACCCTGATCAGGATAAAGCGGTTCCTGAACATGAATGAATGAATGGATTTTTTTTGTTGTTACTGTTGTTGTTGTTACATGGTAGTTGCTCTTGTTTGCACATTTGCACATGCACTTTACGCTGTCCTTTTTTTCTCTTTTTTGTATGGATTTAAGATTTATTTTTTTATTTTATTTACGGTGTTAATTTGTTTTAGGTTTTCCTCTTGGCTAGTTTTGTTAATTTCTGTTTGTTAACTTATGTTGTATGTATGTCCTGGAGAAACGTTGTGTGTACTGACCTGTACAGTGTATAACTAAAATGGCAAAAATCTACCTGACTTGACTTGATTTTTTTATGCTGTGTATTATATTGCATACTAAATGATTTTCAGATTTTTCAGTAAAAGATCTAAAGCAACAGTTAATTCATCTATACAAACCCTAAAGTCCTAAAGTTGCACATTTATCACACACGTAGATCTCTTCTTATCTACTTTCAGCAAACAGTTAAGGCAGTTTTTGTTTTATATTTTCCCCCCCTTTTCTTTTTTTGCTTAAAATCTCAGCATGGGTGCATGAGGCCCATGCTTGAACTCCTTTTTTTTTTTTTTTACTCTTTCTCACCATAAAAAAACAAAACAAAAAACAAGACAACAGTGACTCTCCACACAACACATAAGACTACAGTTTCCATAATAAACAGCAGAGATGGGAGAGGTAAACAGAAATAGAAAGAGGTTACTGTATTGTTTGGTGTCCAGCAGGTGCTGGATCAGGTTTCACAGCAGAAATGTGACACACAGTATCTATTCCCACATACTTACTTTACTACTAACTTTGCAGAATGAATTAATATGATTGATATCTATTAAAGTCTATCTCGCCCACCTACAGACCCCTGCTTACAGTACTGCCAGCACGGACTCGGGAGAGGGACAGAAGAGACACTTACAGGTACTTCCTGGGCTTCTGCGTCAGCCGGTGCTGCGCTACAGAGAACCCGAACAAGCTGCCTTTGGTTCTTCCTTCCTTTATGACGGGGAAGCGGAGGTCCAGGTTAAATCCACAGCAGGTCTGCGCGGTGAGGATCACACACAGGCAGAAGTGCAGCGGGGAGCCGGGAGCCATGTTTAAGTCTCCTTCTGTCCTCCCTCAGTCTCACTCTGAACAAGACCTGAGTTTCACTTCACACACACACACACACACACACACTCTTTAGGAACAGTGCGCTCTCAAGCTTGGAGGCGCGCGCGCACACGCACTCTCTCTCTCTCTCTCACACACACACACACACAGACTAGGCGCTCTCTAGGTGTTTGCTCTTAGTCGCTCTCTCTCACACACTCTCTCTCTCTCCCTCTTTCTCACACACACACACACTCTCTCTCACACACTCTCTCTCTCTCCACCTTTTTGTCCCTCTGCACACAGAAATTGTTGCCCGTAGGCAGTGTGTGTGTGTGTGTGTGTGTGTGTGTGGAGGGACTGCACCTGAAAGTGCTATCTATCTATCTATCTATCTATCTATCTATCTATCTATCTATCTATCTATCTATCTATCTATCTATCTATCCTTTTCTCTCTATCTTTTTCTTTCTCTCTTTCTGTCTGCATGTCTGTCAAATTGTCTTTCTTTATATCTCCCTGTCTATATCTTATATTTATCTATCACTTAGAAATTGTTGCTCTTAAGTACTGTGTGTGTGTGTAAAAATATAAAAATATGTTATCTATCTGTTTGCCTATGTAACTGTCTATCTGCCTGTCTATCTATCTATCTATCTATCTATCTATCTATCTATCTATCTATCTATCTATACTATACTATACTACACTCTACTATATGGTTAATATTGGACACATGACCATCACATCCTAAATATATATATATATATATATATTCCAAATCTGTTCTCCTCTAATTTTATAAGATAAGATAAGATACGACTAGAATATAGGTGCAAGTAACAATGATTGGGCCCAAGCACCTGTGCCATTGCTGCCCAGAAACACAATGGGGACAGTTGGCACATGCATTTAAAGGGGACATGCCAATTCCCTTATGACATGAATTTAGAATTGGGGGAATTTTATGTTAAGACCTCCAAAAAGTCTGGGATGCTGGAAAAAAGCATTACACTATGATGTCGCTCAATGTCATGTCACTCAATGTGATGTCACTCAGGAAGTTATTAGTCATTTCAGCATAGGTAAACAGCCCTAAATGACTGACTTCCTGTTGAGTAGACAGCCATGACAAGGACAACAAAATCTTGTCGGGACGCTTAGGTGTCCTAACGACAGCAGATTACAACCTGTGTGATGATTAACATTACTTTCGAGCATATAAGATGTGACAAGATACGATAATTCTTGCGGCTGAGACTTCACCAAGAGCAAAGAGAGATAAAAAAAAACATACATGCAATAAAAAGAAGTAATAAATAAAGTTAAAAAAAAAATACACAAACTAGACATACTGTGAGATAGACAAAAGTAGAATGCAACAACCAACAAAAGTAGACTGCAACAACCAATAGCAATAACCTTATTAATAAGCTGTAACCGCTTTTTTAAATAACCTCCACTCCTCTGAAAAGGTTTGCTGCTACTGTAGACTTTGGAGTGTGACTGTGCAGATTTGTGATTGTTTAACCATAAGAACCATAAGGAGATCATGTTTGGTGTCAGGTTAGAAAGCGTAAGGGCACAATCAACCAGGTCCCAGGTCATTCCAAAGGTAGTTCGGTAGGGTTGAGGTCAACTTTGTGGTGAGAGTTTGTGAAAGACCCACATAAGAAAGTGATGGTCAGGTGTAATTTGTGTGTGTTTGGGGGTAGGCCAGGTCTTCTCTACTGCAATGACTTTGAAGTTTCTGCTTTATACATATTGTTTCTCTTTTATACATAAAAGAGTGTGGTTGGCACTGTGGTCCTGAGCCTCCTTGGGTCTGTGTGCATGAAGTTTGCATGCTCTCCCTCTGCTTGATGCGTTTTCTTGGCTTTACTTCAGTTTCCTCCCATAGTTCAAAGACTTGCAGACTAGGCTAATTGGCGTTTCCAAATTGCCCATTGTGTGTGAGCGTTGACCAGAGGTCCTACTACAGTTGTGAAAATGGGAGTGAATATGATGGTCACCGCTATTTAGACTACAGAGGTTACCAGATGAATGGATGAATTGATTAAATGCATGTAATGTCACAGATTTGAGTGATGATGAACCATCATCAATTCCACTTCAGAACAATTAGGCATGCACTAGCATAAGGGTTCTGGAATGTGGGAAAGCCTTCTTTGTGTCTTAGTTCTTTTTCTTTTTTCTTAGTGTCTGTATCTTTTTCTTTTGGTCTCTCACACTCCATCCCACAAATACGCCTGTCGCTGCATGTTTTAACATCTTGCCTAAGTCTGTAGTTTTCCCCACTCCTCTTCTGTTACTTTTTAAAAAGGAATGTAAATTAAATCTCAGTCCATCTCATCACATTGATCACACATGCATGATGAGGACTCTTCCAAAACTCTGAGAGGAGTTTCAATGATTCAGACGAAAATGGACTTCAGGCAGTGTGCAGAATTAGATCAGACCTGACTACACACCAGGCCTGTTTCTAATACACATCTGTTCATGTTGCTTTTGAGAAAACTGCCTTCTGACTCCTGTCAGGGCTGGCTGATTGGGACGAGTGCTGCCCTCACACAGGAGTCTTGATAAGAGTTCCTCCTTATAGTGAGGTCATGAAGAACTGACCTTGGATTGTTTTTATAGCAGTAATCTGCTTACTGAAAAGAGAGGGGAGGAAGAGGCATGAATTGCCTAGAGTTTCCTAACGCTCATAATGCTGCCTCTGGACAAAAGTTTTTCGCCCTTGTGTATGTGTGTCATATTGTTTTGAAAGCTAAACTCCCAGACAAAAACTTCAAATAATGACTAATAAAAAAGAAGAATGGAGAAATAATAGAAACCTGGCTCATAACATTGGATAGTAGGTGTCTTTGTGTGACCAAGAACAAATCCGTGTCAGCGTCATTTCCAGTGTGCATTCTCAGACTCTTAACCTTTTGCATGCTCTCAGTCTCTCTGAACTGAAAAGAGCAAACCTACTGTAGCATCCCATTTCTAAACAACCCTAAACTACCAAACATGATATGAAGACAAGTCATGCATGAAGACAATATTATGGAAAGGAGAAATCCTATGAGAACACTTGTTAGTTATAACATAGTCTTCTTATAACTATGTCCTATGAATCTCATCAATTCATCAGTTCAAGCAAAAAATATTATTTGTAAATAGAGGTTAACCGCAGCTCCGTCCGGTATATACAGATATGTCATTTTTATATATTTTATATACTGCATAGTATATGTGTATAAAGATTTTATTATTAAACAAAAAAAACAGAAGCACATTTATTGATGCAGACATATTGAATTTGAAAATATTTTAAATATGATTAATAGTGCAATCATTTAAAGACTGTGTATAAAAAAATATTTATCTAACCGTGGCTCTATGAGTTGAGGCATGACAGGACGGTTTCCTTTGGAGAAACGGTTTCCCTTTGCTGCATACAAATAGTAAGTAGTAATTTCATGACTGTGACCCCATGTGGGTAGTCTATAAAACATCCCCGCTATGTCATGCCTGACTTCTAGCCATTCTTGTCAGCCCACTTGACACATGCAGTACTGTGCAAAAGTCTTGACACCCCCCCATTTCTTCATATTTTGCTTCCAAAGAGCCAGACATTTTTGACAAAGGGCCAGTATTTTTAATGAAGACTTGAAGAATAGCTCTCCAGGCTTCCTAAGGGACTTGGCAAGATTTTTGACTCTCATTTTTAATCTAGTTCTAGTTCCTGATTGAAGGTTTTAATTGGTGACCTATGAATCATTAAAGTATAAAAGAAAATTCATGCATGAACCAGTGCGGGTGCAGATAATGAGAGTATACTGGTGATGCTGAATGCTGAGAACAGATGAGAGGGGAAATGAGGCTGCTGCTGAGGTTGTTACATGAACAACCAATTTTTAATTGTATCTTTGGGAACGTTGCAACCTGTCACAGTAACATATTTCTTCCTATTTTTTTTATTTAATCTGCATTATTTAATTTAATACAAAAAAAAATGAGGCTTTAAATATTTGCACAGTACTATAGGTTTTGCTGGTTGTCCACTCAAGGCTCCATGCATAGCCTCTCCATCTAACTTTTTTCTGTGAGCTCATGTATTCGGAAGAGATTAGACAACACAACGATTAGGGTTTATTACTCTGCATGAATACATGCAGTTTCCAAAATAGGAAGGAAGTCACCCGTCACCCTCTCTTATTCTGAGCTGTCACATGATACAAGGAAGCTACAGTAGGTATGTGGGTGAAATGGCATTTTGGCAAAGGGCAAGCTGCTTGACTTATACATTCTCACCTAATAAAGATATGGAGAGAAGGGGGAAAAGAGAGAGAGATGCCTTAAATAAATATATACTAGACAGCAGGACTCAGACATGCCATGCACCAAACATCTCCTACATGAACAGCAGGCTAATTGAGATTCATGATTATACTGTTGATCTGAATAAATTTCTGCATTTAACACAATTAGTAGTGGAACTGCATGGGCGTATAACTGTGTCTTGCATGCTAACTATATAATCAAGTTTCACTTCCACTGAAAATCATAACCACGCAGCTCTGTTAAAAAAAATCTTCACAGATGTGCATTTAAGTAAAAATTAACTTTATTGAATCTGAAGCTTTTATTTTTCTGTACAGTTAACTCATCACTTTTTTCTTTGCACCCACCACCAACAATAATATTTTTGCCAGATTTTGTTAAATAAATATCACAGAAATAAAAAAATTAGGAAGGATAAACCATATAGAAATAACGAATGGTCAGTCTAAATGCAGAACTTGAGCATGTCCTTTCATATACTGTACTGTATGTGTAGCGCATTCTATAAAGTGCATGTACATGTGATTTATAATTTGGTCTTTTAATGAGCAGTAAGGTCGCCTGCTAGTGGAAAATATCTATATCATATTGTAAAGGTGTCCGTGTATTAAATTCAAGCCCTGAGTATAATGCCCACTAACAGCACTATAACAAAAGCATACGCTTGATAAATGGAGGCTTCAGACCTTTTGTAAACTAACACTGGTCTCACTGTGCTGAGGGATAAAAGCTGCTAACATCGTCGCTTACACTTCGGAGAGCCTCGGCACAAACGTCACAATTTACACTTGTCTTTACACTCAGGTCTTTATCTCTATGCTATGTCGATTTTTAATTTTTTGAATACTAAGCACTGTTGTTTGAACATGGTATGAAAAGAACCAAGGTTATTCCAGTGGAGTAGATAAAACTTGTAAAACAATAAGTATGTCAAGTATGAAAAGTGGTCAAGGAACTCCAAGAATGGATCAATTTTCAGTTGGGATTTGATCAATGGCCTAAATACTAAGGTGATGTAATAAGTGTTGTAACCTTAGCTTAAGGGTGCATCCATTCCGAGTCAGCTCAGTCATTTTAGCTGACTTGAGTAAAGAGAAAAGATGGATAAGGGTTCACTTGTCTAAACTTTAAGCTTTCTGCATTGCTTAACTGGATTAACTTCTGAACTCTTCGGCCTCTGTTTATTCCTTCAGGCCACTGAGGGTCCAGTCTAAAATACACTTGATCCTTTCAGGTGATATAAACAAGCAGAGCAGTATTAAATCATCCAAGTGAAGAATACTTAAACTACACACAATCAGATACACAGTCACCAGATACCACCTCTGACCGACTCAGCAGAACAAAAGACGGCTACTTGGGGGAAAAAATCCACATGTATGTCTGATAACCAGTTCAACAACATCATGAAAGAGACCAAGATTGAGAAATCTACTGCGCTGTCCAATATACTGAACAGGAGTGTACAGTTTAAAGCACGTCCACCATTTCACTCACCTAGGGTGCTCGTGTTCGAGGACCTGCCGTTGTCATGGAGATCACAGTTGCTATGTGATTTCCAGGAGAGGGAGGACATTGAGATCTTTTAAAGCCGTGCCAAATTTCCCAGCTTTGATTTTGACCTTTCTTTTTTTTTTCAGTGAACTTTGTGGCAAAGTAATTTTTTTGCAGACTGATGTGTGATGAAGGTGGCAGGTGTTTTGTATATTTTTTTAGTGAAACATTATGTACAAGGGAAGTTCAGATCAAACTTTGACTTTTGATTGCGACACAGTAACAGAAAAAAGTTATGTTTTAACATTTCTTTCAAACATTTGAACCATCCACATGTTTTAGACTCATCACCATACTGGGCTTGAAGTCTTCTGTAAATGTCAATCGGTGTTAACACCTTCATTCATGAGGAGTTTTGTCACAAGTTCTGGTGTAACTCGGATGCCCCTCATACTATGTAACAAAAAGTTGGACCAAAAGTTGAAGAGATATCCTTATACCTGAACATCAAATGCACTGATTTAGGTTAATATGTAACTGTATCTTAATCTGTTTATTGCTTCAAGTATTTATGTCTGCAACTGCAGTGGATTTAAACCCAAAGTGAGAACGATCTAAACATGGTAGTGTTTTTGGATTGCAATCTTGTATTGAATGTAATTTTGTTACATCCTGTGGATCCCAGTCTTGACACACACCTCCAGTCACAACTACACACCAGACAAAACATTCTGGCAGGCGTGTTTTTTTATCAATGCTTGTTTTTCCTATTTAAACTTTTTCATTCATCCGTGTACACTGCTCTTGTCAACGGCGTCATCTCCGTAAACATGTGTAGTGCAGTGGGAGATAATCAACTGTGACAAAGGGGATTTTTATATTGGATTAAAAAAGTTGGGTTAAACAATGATGAAAAGAAATCTCTTCTGATGGTGACTTTGTTGAATAGTACCATACATTCATATAGCAAAAGAGTTATTCTATCAACATGTGCAACTTGAATGATCCATGTTTGTTAATAAAAATATCATGCCCACTTTGGCCTCCAAAACCTCCACTGTTGGGAAATTGAAGCTCACATGTGGTCTGTGTGCATGGAGTTAGAATGTTCTCCTTGTGATTGGTTTGGGCATGCCTTCTGGAACTCTTTTGAAATCATCCCAAAAATAGTCAGTTAAGGTTGATTGGCATTTTCAAATTGCCTGTAGTATGCGATTGGGTGTGTGTTTGCATGTGTGCTTGTGCCCTGAGGTTTACCCCATGCCCTTACACAGGATAAGCAGTCTATGCAATGGATGGATGGATAGACAGTAATAAATAATAGTATTTATTAATAATATTTAAAATAGCACTTCTACTACTACTATTACTACCACTACTACTACTGAAAATAATAATACAGTGGAGCCTTGGATTGCGAGTAACGTGGTTTGCGAGTATTCCTCAAGACGTGCAAAGATTTTTAATAAAATCTTGGTTTACGAGTACCGAGTATCATGTATCACGCATTCGCTTTTTGTTTTGACGTAGAGTGTCACATGATATGTGTATGTATGTGATATCTGTATGCGTGTGTGTACAGCGCGCGTGTAAAGCAAAAGCAAGTCTCATTAGAGTGGTTAAAAATCCATTTTCTCTCTCTGCTCAAGACTCAGCCTGCTCATTGTGTGTGTGTGTGCACGCGTCATTGGACACCGTGCCACACACACACACACACACACACACACACACACACACACACACACACACACACACCACACTCACACACACACACACACACACACACAGACCCCTCCTACTTTCGCCTTCATAGACTCACAGACACACAAACACATACACTCTTTCTCTCTGCTTTACACAGAAAATGCTCTGTCACGATTCTTTTCAAAGATAAAGTGCATGTTAATGTGTTTTATTTATACTTAATATTTTGTGTTAAGTTTTGTGTTTTTAGATTTTTTTGGGGGCTGTGGAACGAATAACATGAGTTTCCATTATTTCTTATGGAAAATTTGATTTGGTATATGAGTGTTTTGGAATACAAGCCCACTTCCAGGACGAATTATGCTCATAATCCAAGGGTCCACTTTAACAAAATGCCAAGAGAATCAAAAGCTTTCATAAAACAATATGATATCTTTAAATATTCAATAATTTTGCTTTGTTTAACGCCTCTCTTCATCACTGTATAATGTCATGTTGTTATATAGTTACTGCCTCAAGAATTATTCTCACTCATCATCTGTACCGCTTTATTCTGTTTACAGAAAGTCTATCCCAGGAGACTTAGGGCATGAGGTGAACCCTGGACGGGGTACCACTTCATCGCAGGACACACACATGCACACACACAAGCTCATTCACACACTTCAGGCAATTTAGAAACGCCAATTAGCCCAATCTGCATGTCTTTGGACTTTGGGAGGAAACTGGAGTACCTGGAGGAAACCAAGCACAGGGAGAACATGCAAACTCCATGCAAAAAACACAGACCTTGAGAAAGGCAGGCATTGAACCCGGATCCTGGAGGTGCAAGGCAACAGTGCTAACCACTAAGCCACCTCATTATTATTCTAACAAAAATTCTATGATTGACAGTGTACACAGTATTTGTCATATTTATATTAATCAACAAGTAGGTTAAGGAAGCTTTCTTTAAAGACAGTAATAAAAAAATATTACACTGTGTAATTCATGCTCCTCCAGACATTTTTAATATCAGGTCTAAAGTAGTTTAATTGTAATTGTCTAATTGTCTTATTATAGTTTACGGCAGTGAAAACACCTTCTTTGTAACACAGAGTATGTGCTGCATATGTCTGACATCCCAGCAATCTGACAATAGTGTGCTGTTATTTGATACTCTTTCTAAGTCCTACATTGCACAGTTTCACTGTGGTTCCCATGCTTCTTTACTCCCAAACAAAACCTCTTTCTACAGCATATCGCTGTAACCGGCTCCTGTATAATATGTTTGGAATGTGAGATATGGAAAACTGACTCCCTTCCAAGCTACAAAAAAGCCCATCAGTATTTAGTAATTATAATCATGCTACTTTTCCAGGCCCTTCCTAGGTACACCTCAATGTCAATCACCAGGCCATCAGAGGAAGCAAGGTCAAATATCTTCAAGCCAGTAGGTTTCAGTTTTTCAGGAACAAACTGCCTTATGTGAAAACAGCCTGCGATGGGTATGATCTGCTCACCTGTTGAGAGTCTGGATGGTCTGCAGAAGTGAAAGCACCCTTGTATTACCCTGTCTTCTTTGTTTCCCATGTCTCATCTACATTTACTATTACAAATTTATTTCTGAACCTGAAATATCCTTCTCTTGTCATTATTTTTACTTTTTATAGGCACTTTTTTTTTGGGCTCAGAACATTTGAAATTCAGTGATAGCCGAGACATACCATGTGGACTGATTTACCAAAAAAGACTCTTATCTTTTGTAGCATGGTATTTAGAGACACTGCTCTTATCTGCAGCTCTTTGTGAAGTGTGAATTATTTTAAGTCTTCCATGATGTTGATGTCAAAGTACTGGGAGAGGTATGGAACTGGATTACAGAATTACTATGACAATCCAGAGGTGAAGGGAGCACAGCTGTAAAGCTGTAAAGAAGGTGTGATTCATTTATCCATCTATTCATTCATTCATTCATTTATTCATTCATACATTCATTCATTTATTCATTTAAGCAAAACAAAAATCTTATTTTAAATTATTCGGCGACTAGAAAGCATCAATGCTTTTCTGTTCCTTGTCTGTCTCATTTGATGCTGATTCTGTCTCTTCTTCTTTTGTGATCTCCACAAGGGCGTAGATTTGCTCTGGACATTGGTGGGGACCTAGGACTCCACCGCCCCATTCCCTGCCCCACCCAACAACCCCCCCACCCCAAATCCGTCCTGGAATGCATGTTTTTTTAATATGCTGCAAAATCACTTTACATTAATACAAGCAATGATTCAATTGATATTAATCCACTCGAAATGCAATTTATTAAGTTAAATTAAGGAATAGTGTAATTTTAAAGGAATGTTCAATAACTGACAAAAAATAGTATAATAAAGACTATTCTTTATTAAGCCAAGTGCAAATGAAACATCTCAAACATCAGTATATATAAAAGTAGATCACATCTAAACATGAACTACTGATAGGTACCACACAACAGCTCAATGCCTATTGCTCCTATATGAAGGAGCCAAAAACATGCTTTCGCCTCTTGTTAACAGAAATAAACTTCTGGCATATTTGTTTGACATCAATATTGTCCAATTCAATATTGTCCAACTGACTGTTCTGGTGGACATGGCATACAGCAGCATTGTTTAATCAAGCATTGTTGATCTGAGCCAGGTTTTTAGTCTCCTGAGAGTACTGAAACTCCTTTCAGCTTCAGCTGATGACACCGGGATAACTAAAAGCAGCCTGACAAAGGTTTCAATTTGATCAAATAGACCCCTCGCCTCCACTGGCATTCCTCTCATGATAAAAGCCACTTCTGTACTAGATTTGAAACTGTATTTGGACTTGAACATGGCTAGCTGAACTTTTAGAGTCTCCCTGTTAAGTTCTGGATACTGATCAACAATATCATCCACCTCTCCTGTCAGAAGAATGTCTTAGACTTAGTGTCTGAGTCTTAGTGTGCAAATCTCGAATCAAATCAGTAATGTTTGCCAAGTCAGTGAATGCATTTTAAAAACTATTTGTATGAAGTGGATTGTCTATTAGTGAACCGTCAACAAAATTCTAGCCATGGCAATATTAGTATGTAGCACATAAATTTTTTCCACAAGACTGATTTCTGACAAATAGTCGTCATTAGATTAGGAGAACTGAAAGGGATCATATTTATACTTTAACATTTAGCTGTTTAATCTGCTGTTAGTGTTAAATCCGTATTCACAGACTATAGCCTGTCGTGCTATAATGAATGTGCGTCAAAGCCACTAGAATTAACGTTAACTGTTGTCATTACTTTGATGGATTCACTAGCGAACCTGAAGTGACTTACACTTTTCTTTAAAAAAACACATCCCCTCCGTCCACCCTAAACCTACGCCCCTGGATCTCCACTACTCTTTTTGTCTTCTATAAAATATGAAGCTAGTATTGGCAGCAATATTGGACAGAATGGAAGAGAATGGAAGTGCCCATGTCTCATTCTAACACATGATATAATTTGAATTGAGCCCAGGATATCTTCTTAACAATAGACAATAATATAGTAGGTATTTCCGGGCAAACTGGCATGAAAATTAAAAGATGCATATACATACAAATATATATATAGGTTTGATTCATGCATCGGGTCTGTGTGCGTGGAATTATTCCCATGTTTGGTGGGTTTTTGCCAGGTACTCCAGTTTCCTCCCACAGTCCAAAAACATGCAGATTAGTCTAACTGGCGTTTCCAAATTACACATAGTGTTTGGATGAGCGTGTGAGTGTTGACCGAAGGTTCTACCACCATAGTACAAAAGAGAATAATAACAATAGTCACCACTCCATGGTATATATATAGTGCAGTGGTAAGACCTATGGTAAGACCTAGACCATGGTAAGACCTATGGTTCAGCGTGTTACAGTAAAGCTCTGTGAATGTCTGTGATTTAAGCCCCAGATCTGCCGGGTTGATGGCCTCTCTGACAGAAAGAGTGATATTTTGCCATAGTGATACGATAGTAGGTGCAATTTAACAGCTGATTTTGGTGAATAATGATGCTATTACAACTCAGGGGAGATGGCCGTGTCTTAGGGTAGACTCAGTACAATGTCATCAGCTCATGGGAATGATCGTTTTAGCCACATTTTGTTTTTATATTTTCTGTACATGACATCAGTTGGCTGGTTAG
Source organism: Clarias gariepinus (assembly GCF_024256425.1). Taxonomy (NCBI): domain Eukaryota; kingdom Metazoa; phylum Chordata; class Actinopteri; order Siluriformes; family Clariidae; genus Clarias; species Clarias gariepinus. Next base: position 8,255,690 of record NC_071113.1, read on the forward strand.
GAAGGCTACAGGTGCCTGTTAGTCCTGATTTTTTTCATATCTAAGATTAGGAAAAGTGGCAACTGTGTGTTCAGTCACACACACACACACACACACACACACACACACACACACACACACACACACACACACGATGGAGAAAATGCTGAGAATTAGTTTTTTTTCTGCTGAAGAACAGAGAGAAAGCTTAAAAGATAGAGATAGATGAATAGATAGATAGATAGATAGATAGATAGATAGATAGATAGATAGATAGATAGATAGATAGATAGATAGATAGATAGATAGATGGACGGACAGACGGATGGATGGATGGATAGATACTGACTGTGTTCATTAAATTATTGATTGTTTGTGTTTCTTTCCCCATCATAGATTCAAACCTCTATACCCAGGCCTCCTGACTGTCGAGAGAACCCCATCATTCGAAGAAACTACAGTACTATTCAGTAATTATCACAGTACATTAACTGCCTTTACTTTCTCAGAATTAAGATGACAAAGAAAATGTCATCTTAATTGTCAGAAAATGACAAGGAACAGTTTCTTTAAGTTGAAAAACTCAAGGAAGATTGTCAATGACCTGTAAAAAGAGAAGGTAAAAGAGAAGAAAGAAAAAGGAGATCCTTTGGAGAGTCAGGATACTTCTGGACAGAAGACTGTAGCCTCCTGAAAACAGGAAAAGACTTTATCGATGAGAAAATGACCCCTTTTACAGGCTGCTGTCTCATCTGCGTCGGTGATGGTAGTCAGGAGAAGTCTTGAGTTGGTTATCACAAAATGTTATCACAACAAGCCAATGCTGATGGCTTCTATTGCACATGGGAAAGATCCTGAAGGTGCAGGTGAGAAGACCTGCAGTCACTAGGGAGCAACATGGGTGGTGTGGACCCCTATTAGAGCATGCTGAGCTTCAATCCCATGGCAAGCAGAACCCAGAAGTGGACCATGCATGTGTTTGCTCATTTCTTTAATGTTGCCATCGACGAATTCCTGGACCCAGTGCAAGTCAGCCATCTTAGTTTTCAATTGATCAGCTAAATCACTGAACAGTTCCTGGATTTTAAACTGCATCTGGCAAATGAGCTGCTGAACTACCTAGAACCTGAGGGTAGACAACATGAGGAAAGCGAAGAAGAACACCAGCCACCAATCAAAAAGAGGATTCCACAACCAGAAGCTTTGTTAAGAAAATATTGGGCCATTCACATACATATACACTATACTTCCAAAAGTATTCACTCCACCATCCAAATCATTGAATTCAGGTGTTCTAATCAGTGTCACACCGTGATAGGATGCCACCTGTCCTGTAAGTCCAGTCATGAAATATCCTCCCTACTAAATAGTCCACAGTCATAAAGTGGTAAGCCACATAAAATCACAGACCAGTGTCAGCGGATGCTGACGCATAGTGCACAGAGGTCGGCAACTTTCTGTCAATAGCTACAAACCTCCAAACTTCATGCGGCCTTCAGATTAACTCAAGAACTGTGTGTAGAGAGCTTCATGGAATTGGTTTTCATGGAAGAGCAGCTGCATTCAATCATTACATCATCAAGTGCAATGCAAAGCATTAGATGCAGTGGGGTAAAGACGCCGCTACTGGACACTGATGCAGTGGAGATGTGTTCTCTGGAGTGACGAATCATGCTTCTCTGTCTGGCAAACCGATGGACAAGTCTGAGTTTGACAGTTATCAGGAGAACGATACTTGTCTGACTGTATTGTGCAAAGTGTAAAGTTTGGTGTAGGGGGTATTGGTCTCTCAGTTCCAGTGAAAGGAACACTGGGAACAGTTTGGGGATGGCCTCTTCCTATCCCCCATGACTGCGCACCAGTGCAATTCTTCCACAAGTTTTGTGTGGAAGAATTTGACTGGCCTGCCTGTCCAGACCTCAACCTGATAGAACACCTTTGGGATAAATTAGACTTTAGAATGACTGCGAGCCAGGCCTTCTTGTCCAAAACCAGTACCCGACCTCACAAATGCACTTCTGGAAGAATGGTCAAATATTCCCATAAATACACTACAAAGTTTAGGCCTGAGATATATCTTGTAAAACAAAAGAAGTGAACCCAAATCTCGCCTTTGAGGAACTCCCAGTCCTGCATTATTGAAAAAAACCAAAAACAAATAATAATAATAATAATAATAATAATAAAAATATAGTTTATATACAAAATATAGATTTATATTTATATGTAACTAAGGAAGTTGTTAGCCACTTTTTTTCCGATCAATTTAACAAATTGCCATGGCTGGAACATTTAAGATATCAAAAATCCCTTTGCAACATTGCATCCTCAATGTCTTGAGATTATAGTCGCCCAGTATAATTATATATATCAGATATAAATCCCTTACGAGGAGTATATCAAAATCCATTGAGCATTTTTTGTAAACAACCCAAAATAACTGATTTTGTGTTGAGTAGAGCCCATAACAATGAAGGTTGTTCAGCTCAATGAGATCTAAATGTGTACCAGATTTTTATATGTACAGAATATGTGAAAGTGTGTTTGAGCTATGCAGTAAAATCTCATATGAAGGCCCTGTGCCACGCCCAGGGCCCAGCTGCTCAGGTGTCCTTATGGCAACCTGTGTGCTGATTTTCATGACATTTTGAGGATGTTAAGACCTCCAAAAAGTCCTGCATTATTGAGAACTATTAATAATCCTCAGAAGAAGAATAAAACCCTGGGGTCAGGTTAAATGTTTAGCTGGACACTGGTGATATCTCAACTGTTTTTTTGGATCACATATTTTGCGTAACACTGTCACACTGTAACCTTTGAAGCATTTAAAACTAATGATCAACTGGGTCATCATTGCCCTGGCTGTCTAAAGAAAGAATTTGAATCCTGAAATGTAGACAGGAAACAGGTTTATTTCGATTAGGTTTAAAAATTGACATATTTAAAATTTGCACATAATGACTAATGGCTCAGACATTAGCACTGCTGTCTTACACCACAGACGAAAAAGTGTGAACCTCATCTCCAGTCTTGGTTTGTGTGTGTGTGTGTGGTTGATTTTCCTCTAAGTACTTCCATTTCCTCCTATAGTGCAAAGACATGCAATCTATTTGCTTGTAGTGTATTATTGCTTTTGTCCAATGAGTTTGACTTATGAGTTGTGCATGGCTCATAGTCTCCTAAATGCACTATGTTGCATCTTAAGTAAAGGTGTTACAAAATAAATGAAACAATGGTGAAAGTACTATGATTGAATTACATTGTACATAACATACTAGATGGATATGTTGTTTTTTACTTTCCATCACTATTACGACTGAATATGTTTCGAGTGGATTAAACAGAAAGAGCAAATAAAAAGAGAGGAAGAGCGATGGGAGAGAATTCAGCAGTAGAGTAGACCTTTGTCTCTGCACACAAGAGGAACAACACTCCACAGACTTGCACATTTTCCACACAGCTGAACGCTTCTTTTAGATCATTAAATGCTCATTCATTAGTGCACTGGGACACAGATTCAGCACAAAAGCAAAGACAAGACGGCCTGCATGGGGTTTCATTCCTTTTTTTTTTTATGCTCCACAATTAACAAACAGGAAACACAGGTCTCTAAAACAAGCTCCAGGAAACAACTTGGTTACACTATAAATTAATGATGTTTGAATTTGTCTATCTTATTTTGAGGTTTTAAAGATCGTAGATCAAAGTAAGGAACAAAGAACATCAAATGAAGTTCATGGGAAGGTTTGTTTTTTTATATATACCAATTGTTAAAACGTATAAATAACTAATTATAATAAATAATTATAAGTAAAATATAGTATACGGTAATGCATACATTATATGGCCATTTTTTACCAAACTGCCACAAAGTATGAAGCACTTATTTGGATAGGATGTTCTTGTATGCTGTAGAGACTCACCGAAACTAAAGGGTCCAAATTTGTACTCTTTATATAATTACAATACCCAAAGTGAGATCCATATAGGCATGGTTTGCCAATTCTGGAGCAAATTCAAATTCAAATTTTATTTGTCACATACACAGTCATACACAGTACGATATGCAGTGAAATGCTTAGACCTTAAAATAAAAGACTATGAATAAGAAATAAATGAAAAATAAAATAAAATATGAAATTAAAGTTAACAAAACAAAAATACACAATATAGAAAATATATGGAGAAATATAGAACAAAAAGAAAACAGCTGTACAAAGTAGGTATAGGAGCAGATGAACTCAAGCTTCCTGGACCAAAACCCTGAGCTCAACCCTACTGAGCACCTTTGGGATGAACAGAAAAGCTGTCTGTACACCAGGACCACCTTGAGTGACATCAGTGGCTGTCCTCACTAATGCCTTTGTGGCTGAATGACCCTCACAATAACACTCGAAAATCTAGTGCAACACCTTCTCAGAAACTGGAGGCTAAGACAACTACAAATGAGGGACGACTTCTGAAATAAAATGCACATGTGGTTGTTCTTGGCTATCAATCTAGAAACTTCTAATTTCTAATATAGCCTTTTATTCAGTTTATTTTATTTTGTAAGATTATAATCTCTATTTTACTGTTTAACTATCTGTATAGTTACTATTTTTATGTAGGTTTTTAAAGCCTTATTGGTACCAACATCTTAAATTATTTATGCTTTACCATGTACTGTATATTAGTTTATTAGTGTTTTGTAGCTCAGTCATCAATTTGATCTTAATTTTCATGATTGTATGTGACTTCTTCGTGATCACGAGAGCTCATTTGGTCTTCATTTTGTTTTAAAATGAAGCCAAAGCAAACAAAGACTGCCTATGGCGTGGCTTCCTTGGCAACCCAACCACATGCAGTTTCCAGAGTAATGGAGAGAGAAGGTTTCTAAAATAGTACAGTGGAAACACTGATTTGCTCAGCGTAGGAACGCAGCCAAAAGGGCCACAATATTCTCACCACGGGTCATGTTTTAAAAGCTTCTGTTCATCATCCGTTGCTGACATGTCAAAATGATACATGTATGCCTATTTAAAGGGAGTTGTGGTTGTGATATTGGAGAGCATTCACTCTTTCATCTGTTGAAAAATCGTGGTTAGTTCTGTTTCAGGTACTTGTTGCTCTCACCAAATGTTGAAGATTGATTACCGTTAATGAACTGAAGTGGTCTAGCTCAGGATACAGGAGTTCAGCTACGGTGTTACCTCACAAACGTTTGGCCACTGGGAACTGATTACTGCTGCGTGAGGGACCAGTTAATAAGCACAGCCTGAACACAAAGGCAGGAGTGAGTAAAAAGAAGTGAACCCAAATCCCGCCTTTGAGGAACTCCCATCCTGGCTGTGTCCATCCGCCCTGTTTACGATCTACGCTTCAGAATAAGTGGCTTTCTTTCACTAAATTAATGCATTCCTAGGAACCACAGCCTTGTTGCCTAGAGAGCACATCTGATTTCGCTGGGTTTCTCTGTCTGGTGGCAGTTGGCAGGTCTCTTAGTCTGGCATTCCCACTTAGACTACGAGGGAATAAATCAGATAGACAGACAGGTCATGCTTCCCTCAATTATAATGCAGAATGAGACATATCAGACACTATTCATAGTGGACACTATTCAAATTGGGCAGTTAAAACAGTGCATTGGTTTACAATTGAAGAAAAAAAGGTCAATGTATGGACTTATTAATTTAGGGGGATGTGTAAATGGCAATAATTTTTATATCATGTCATCTGAAAAATACATCTGACTATTTTGCCTATGTAGTTTGAATTGACATACAATATGTTTAGTAAACTGCCAAAATATAGTATTGGTGATAAAAAAAGTGCCTCATCTATAGGTGAAAAAGTGAATTTTTAAATAGGATCATATAGCACCATTTTTCATAATACTTAATGTTTCTTATCTCCTGATTTATGCCTCGCTTTTTGTAAATATGCATGCACATTTATCAGTTCAAAAGAAACACATGACTTTATGTAGTGTCCGTAACTCTTTTCAATTAAATTTTTTTTAATGATCTTGATTGTTTTTCAGATGAAACTTGGCCATTTTAGAGTTCACATAAAAAAACATAAGACCTGAAAAAGTGTAAAAAAAAAAAAAAGGCCCTTTTTGGGGGCTCATATAAATTATTCCCTCCAAAACGGTTGAAGATAGTAACACACACATTTCTGTATTATATTTAGAACATTACAAAAGTAAAATCAGCACCAATACTGTGGCCGATAGCATTAAAATGTGTCCTTTCATGTGAATTACTTCAATAGTAGATTGAATTAACTGTAGTTCAATCAGTACACACTACCCAGGGTAAGTGGAAAGTGGAAAGTACTTATTGGTTAAGTCTATGAACTATAAATCCTAATGTGAGCATTTCCATTTTGGTAATGAAAAAAAAAAAGATATTTATATATACTGTTGTGGTGATGCATTAAAGCCGACATTCTCCACAAAAGTGGGAAGTTGTATAAAATATATTTCTCTGTTTTGTCCAATAATTATTATGAACCAAGTGTACACCTGCTGTAACCTGAGAGAGCCACAACTAAACTAATAAGACACACTAATGTGTGTGTGTGTGTGTGTGTGTGTGTGAGAGAGAGAGAGAGAGAGAGAGAGGGAGAGAGAGCATCCAGCTCAGAGGTTTGTCCATAACATCTGGCAACAGCTGGCTGTCATTTACTAACTAAATCCTTTAACAGCTGAGGCCTGTCAGGAGCGCATTAAGTAGGATTGACCCAAGGCTTGTCCTCTCTCACCAGTTCAAGCACACTGTACACAGCCTTCCCAGAGACACACACCAGGCATCTAATGGATGCCAGACAGTCTGGTACTCTTTGTTATTAAACACAGTAAAAAAAACATAGCAAATAAAAAATCGCACACATTTTCCAATGACCTGTCCATTACCATTACATTCCCATTTAATACAAGTAAAGATCTTTTTAACATGTAATTACTGTATACATTTTTTTTTATTGTAGTTTAATTTCCTAATGAAAACCAGTGCGTGAAAAAGCATACATGGATAAGTTAGTCAGGCATATTGCGAACCTTAAAATTCTGAAGGTTGTGACCAGAAAACTGTATTACAGATATGCTGTGGTCCATAGGTGGAGAATCCGAGGCTGAAACTATAGGTCCGTTTATGTATAATTTTAATTCAAATAGGCTTTCAGAGCCTTCCTACAGTTGGAAATACACTTTGGATAACATGTACGACCATTTGAATGTTATATACTGCTATCCAGCAATACAGAACTGGTTGCCAATGACAAAAACACAACAAAGCCCCCAAACCTCTGTCAAATTCTATCCCTTGACTCAACTGGGCTTATCACAGTAACTTTTGGCTCAAAGCAAATCACTATCCAGCCAAAACCCATTTGGAAACCCCATTACACCCATATGTACTTTTTGAACATCTTGTTCCAGATGTTTTTTTTATCCCACTTTGCTGTCCCCCACTCATCTGGGTAGGCTTTCCATTTTGAGATTTTGAAGCATGACTGTGGGGATTTGGGTTTATTCAGCCACTAGAGTATTAGTAAAGGTCAGGAACTGATGTTGTGTGAGGTGTAATCGTTTTTCCAGTTTATCTCAAAGGTGTTCAGTGAGTTTGAGGTCAGGGCAAGGTATTTCACGCTAACCTGAGCAAGCAATGTCTTTGTGGAGCTTACATTGTGTACTTTTGAGCATTGTCTCATGCTGGAACACGTTTGGGCCTCTTAGTCACAGTGAAGAGGAATCTTAATGCTATACCATAAAAAAGACCTTCTATACAATTTTCAGCTTCCAACTTTGTGGCAAAACAGTTCGGGGAAGAACCACAAACGGATGTGATGGTCACGTGTCCTATGCCCTATTAGTTACAGTCTGAGAAGTGCCTCATTGCCTCCAAGAGATTTGTTAGACATGAATAATTTGGAGGATGAATGAACAATCAGTAAAAATGACTTTCAGTACATCCTCAACCAGACTCTACATACTGGTTTATTTATCATGGGCTACAAGCTACAGCCTTCCTTTTATTCAGCTTTGAACCCAAGTCTTGAGTCATACTTTTACATGTTTTCTATTAAAAGATGTGATTGTGAATAATTTTCTTCGAATGAAGGCGTAGCAAAATTGGCAACAGCCTCGTCTGTGGCGAAGCAATTCCATTTTATTTCAATAAACAACAGTGAACCATGTGCTTTCACAACTTCACAAAAGCTAAAAGTTTGGTTGGGTTGTGTTATAGTGGAATAAGTACTACAAAAAAAAATATGAGGGCCATTCAAGTCAAACTGGGACTTTTGATTGTGAAGAATAACAGTAACCGTTACGAGAGTAAGATCTCTCTTTATTTTTCTCGCTATATATAATCCCCTGTTGCACTAATGCACTTATTACAGTGTTTCACTAGAGCTTGGATACCATCAATGTAGAAAGTTTTTTGATCAGACTGCCTGCTTTGTGTCTGAAATGCTGGCCTCCCAGGATCTCCTTTAATACAATATACGGTATAGATATGGCTTTGAGTGAAATCTTCACATGGATTGTACAGGCATGTTGAATGTTCATGGGAACCACTGAGTCTAATAAAGTCTACCTGAGCCTCCAATAACTACCTGGACTCCATAATAACATCAATTAACATCAACTGTTATAGCTGAACTTGGTGCCACCCAACACGCAGTATAAATGCAGATCAATTCCTGCTCTTTGTTTCACCCAGATGAGGATGGGTTCCCTGTTGAGTCTGGTTCCTCTCAAGGTTTCTTCCTATTACCATCTCAGGGAGTTTTTCCTTACCACTGTCGCCCTCGGCTTGCTCACCAGGGACTATCTGACCATTTTAATTCATACACATTCAAATTCCATACAAACTTAAATAATGAACTTTTGATTGTGTAAAGCTGCTTTGCGACAATGACAATTGTTAAAAGCGCTATACAAATAAAATTGAATTGAATTGAATTCTTTAAAACCTTTGCACCATTCAAACGTTTTACCGTGACTGAGAGTCTCATCATTGTAATGTGCTTTAAGTCCAAGTTTCACTTGAACACCCCTCATATTAAGTACGCAAAAGTAAAAAATTATTGGGGTGTGTGTGTGTGTGTGTCTAGTGCAGAGTTAATTATGAACCATTATTCGGCTGTGGGAGCTCACATGTGGTTTGTCTGATAAAAAGCTACATGTGTTCATGGACATTCCTTTGACTCGGAATTATTGATGTACTTTATTGGGGCCAAGACTCACACACACACACACACACACACACACACACACACAGAATTGATCCCTGGACTGAGATAATGACTTCTACGAGGTCGGATTTATAAGGACATGGCCCCTGTCCTCATAAACGGAAATGTCCCCCTAATGCTGGTGCGTATTCAGGTCAAAAGTCCTCTTAAACCACAAAAACCAAAACACACACACACACACACTCACTGCTTTGTGTATCAAACTGTCCATGTGCTGTCTATTTTAGTCTGTTTAATGAGTGTTGAAAGTGTGACTATTTAGTTAGTGTGTATGAGGGTCATGGCTTTTGTGTGGTGTTACCTGTTGGTTGTAATGTAAATTTTATAGAGGGCCACACAATAGGCTTTTGTTTGGAGTGGCAGCACCTGACAAACACAGCTGGTCATTTTATAGACAAGGTAAGGCAGATTTTGGTGAAAGTGATGATGTATGGTTAATAGATGTTCAACCCAGGTTCTAATAAGAGGTATGATATCAGAAGTAGTAATGTGAGACCCTCCTGCTTTCACCATTTTAATCCTCTTGATCATTTTTGCTTCTTAAGACCATGTCTACTCAGGACCCCCTGGAATCAATCTCGACTTGATCCCTTTACACTCACTCAGTCACATCGTCTATCCCGCTTTATCCTGTATACAGGGGGGCCTAGAGCCCATCCCAGAAAACTTATGACCACTGCAGGGCACACACATATACGTGTGGCAACTTGGGAATGCCAGTTAGCCTAATCTGCATATCTTTGGACTGTGGAATGAAGTTGGAGTAGCCGGAGGACAGAGAGAACATGCAATCTCCATGCACACAGACCCTGAGGCATTTGGGTGCAGTTGGGAAGTGGGAGAAAACCGGAGCGCCCTGAAGAAACCAAATGGACACCTGCACCATCTGCAAGTGTAAACCTGCAAAAGCAGCCAATTCTTTTTCCTGCATGTTTTTGTAAGGTAGCACTGAAGACTAAGTGACATAAAATTCTGATAATTCTGAAATACTGATACACAGGGTAATAAAATATAGAATATATAATCACACATAAAAATTAATGAGAGAAATTAGGTTAATTGCAGTGCAGCCATTGATTTGCAATTTGATATGTGACAAAGTGACAGTGCATAAAGTAATAATTGTTCAAATACCTAAGTAATTGTGCAAAGAACAGCATGAAAGTGACAATGAAATGTGTTCTGTTTGTAATGTACAATTTTTTGTACAAATTGTATACAAAATTCCTTGCATACAAGATAAGCAATGGACATGACAAAATTTTGACAACAATGTCCTTTTAACACTTAATTATTATTTCACTGTTATAAATAAAATGCATGTTTTGCAATATACACCGAATATAAAACCATTTCTAAAAATTCTAATATAATAATCAAAGCCATTACTTTACTGATCAGACCAGAGCACGTAAATAAAACAAATACTATATATGAAAGTTGTGATGAGTTGCCTTCAGGCTTTTACATAAATGCTGCAACATACAGTACAGTGCATCCGGAAAGTATTCACAGCGCATCACTTTTTCCACATTTTGTTATGTCACAGCCTAATTCTAAAATAGATTAAATTTATTTTTGTCCTCAGAATTTTACAGAACACACCATATAATGTCAACATGAAAAAGGTTTACTTTAAATTTTAGTAAAATTATAAAAAAAAAAAAATTAAGAAAGCACATGCACATAAGTATTCACAGTCTTTGCCATGAAGCTCAAAATTTAGCTCAGGTGCATCCTTTTCCCCCTGATCATCCTTGAGATGTTTCTGCAGCTTAATTGGAGTGGTAAATTCAGTTGATTGGACATGATTTGGAAAGGCACACACCTGTCTATATAAGGTCATGTCAGAGCACAAACCAAGCATGAAGTCAAAGGATTAGTCTGTAGACCTCCGAGACACGATTGTCTCGAGGCACAAATCTGGGGAAGGTTACAGAAAAATTTCTGTTGCTTTGAAGGTCCCAATGAGCACAGTGGCCTCCATCATCCGTGAGTGGAAGAAGTTCAAAACCACCAGAACTCTTCCTAGAGCTGGCCGGCCATCTAAACTGAGCAAACGGGGGAGAAGGGGCCTTAGTCGGAGAGGTGACCAAAAACCCGATGGTCACTCTGTCAGAGCTCTAGAGGTCCTCTGTGGAGGGAGAAGAACCTTCCAGAAGGACAACCATCTCTGCAGCAATCCACCAATCAGGCTTATATGGTAGAGTGGCCAGACGGAAGCCACTCCTTAGTAAAAGGCACATGGCTGCCCGCCTGGAGTTTGCCAAAAGGCACCTGAAGGACTCTCAGACCATGAGAAACGAAATTCTCAGCTCTGATGAGACCCTCTAGCCACTTTACCATATAGGCCTGATTGGTGGATTGCAGCAGAAGCAGCAGAAATGTTTCATGTCGAGAAAGCTTGCCTTGCTGAGCTATGGTTAGTTTATCTTTTCCACATGATTGACTCTGCTAGATTATATTTAAACCATTTGTTTGGTCTATTTTCTTGGATTTGCATCATGACCGTGCTTGACCAGTTGATCAACTCTTTTATATTTTTAAAGATTATTTTATATTTAAGATCATTTTTAAAATGCTGGTTTTTGTTGTAATTTTTAATTGCAGCAAATATCATTAATTCTAGTTTATTCTAAAAAAAAATCATTATAATACTTCATTGGTTATAAATGTAGGCATGGCAGCAGAGTGGTGCAGAAAGTGGTCACAAAACTTACCAGTATGATGCTTAGCTACATTAAACTGCCCCTGTATTTAAAAATGTGTGCATGGTGCCCTGCAGTGAACTGGCATCTTATTTGACGGCTACACACAGCCATGTCAAGTGTATCTTGACCTTCCATCATTTACCACTTCGTGTGTCATTTATAGTGTTGCAGGAAATTGGCAGTACCGCTATAGGGAGTGCTGCTGAGTGGGAAGAAATTTCTTCCAAGCTTTATTAAATTCTTGGATGAATTTCTGTGAGGAGGATGGGGGGATGTGTAAGGCAGTTGTCACAGTATATATTTGCTTATGCATGAGTGTGCATGCGTTACATGAATTGAATTTGGACCAACTTTGAGACTCTATAAGGCTTAACTTATAAATTACTATGAGAAAATGTATCTAATATCTAATAATCAAAGATATCATTAATTAGCATCTTTTTAACACTTTTAAAAAGTGTTATGACCTCAGCCTACTAACGAAAAGCTGGGATATGCACAGAATGAATATTTTTCACTGTGTGTTGTAATGTATATGTGATAAATTAAAGCTGAACTTATAAGTTTTGAATAAATTTAAATGTATGTAAAATAAAAATATCCACCTTAGTAAATTCTGTCTGAAGTCGCTCAGATGTATTGACACTGATTATTTTCTAGACCTTAGAGGAAGCTGCAGCTGTCCGTACTTCCAGGAGGATTTCATAGAGTTTAAGAGAAGCAATTGATTCAGAGGAAAAGGGTTTTAATTTATAATCTTCACAACACAAGAGCTGGCAGATATCTGGAACCGTAGATTTATCCTGTAATTGCAGGCTTAAAGCGAGACCTACAAGGCATCTGTCAAAGGAAAAACGTTGAGGAAGTCTGCAAAGGAGTTTAATCTGAGCTCTTAGCTTTACTTTTAAAGATTAAGGAAATGTTTGATCTTGATCTTGATGTAAATGTGCACTTGTGGAGGCTCTAGCCGAGAAACCGACCAGGTGATTAATGAAGCTTTCATGTGAAGGCGCTTGCTGTCGTTCACACACAGATAACACAGCATTCCCCAGCTACCAGAAATAAATTTGGTTTAATCAAAATCACTCACTATATGGACTCATAGTATCATAACACAAGGTATAATTTAATAGCCCATGATATTCTCTTAACAATAGACAGTAATATAGTAGGTCTTCCTGTGCTAACTCACATGAAAAAGAATAAATGCATATGCAAATTATCTATTAACTTGTCCATGCATTTAACCTCATATGAACAGCTATAGCAGATACTCTATCAAACAAACTGTCGTGATGGGGCCTCCTAGTGGCGCAGTGGTAAAGTGCTCGCTCTATCATCCGGTGGTGTTAAAATCAGGCCCTTTATCCCCAGTGAAGGGCAATCTTAATGCTTCAGTATACCCAGACATCATGGACCATGCTATGCTTTCAACTTTGTGGCAACAGTTTGGGGAAGGCCCATTTATATTCCAACAGGACTGTGCACAAAGCAAGGACTATTAAGACTTCTCGTTCAACCTTCTTATCCAATGCAAGTGCCTGACCTCACAAATGCTCTACAGAATAAATGAGCATGAATTCCCACAGACACACTCAATCTTACGGACAGCCTTCCAAGAAGCATGGAAGCTGTGCTATGTGTTTAGCCGTTGCTTTGTGTTTGTCTGTGTATGAATGATTAGTTGTCATTCAATCCGTGTGTCATTGTGTGTCTGTAGCTACGTGTGTGTTTGTGAACCGGCACCGTGTCAAATTACGCGCGCATACACATAACAACAGACCCAAACACACATCTTATCTGTCGGGATTTATTTTTACTTTTTTTTAAGGTAAAGTGCAGGTTGATTTGTTTTATTTTTACTTTATATTTTGTATTAATTATTTTTATGTATTTATTTTTTTGGAATGAATAATTTGAGTTTCCATTATTTCTTATGGGAAAATAAAATTTGGTTTTCAAGTGTTTACAACTTACTTCCAAAATGAATTATGCTCGTAATCCAAGGTTCCACTGTATATATGTGGGGCATATTGCCACTTATCGTGGCAGTGTCTAACATATTTCAGTCAATAAATTGATTTCTCATCCATGCTTGTATAATAAGAAAATTATTTGGAATTAAATGGCCTAGTGGACTAGATGAGCTATAACCAAATCTCATCTTAACTGTGTCTGTGTGTGAACGTTTAGTTGTCATTATGCATGTGCTGCATATGTGTTTAGTTTTCTCTGTGTATGTTGCATCCATTTGTCACCCTATGTGTACTAAGCTGCTACTTTATCTTCGTAAAATGTATTTTTGTGCATAATTGTTCCTTTATTGCTGTGTTTTTCTATTCTTTTGATGGTTTATCAGTGGCAAACTGGTAGTGCTGGGATTTCGACCTTGACCAGCCACTTTGTCTCCAATTAAACAGCAACGCCATCTACCGTCTCCTACCCTACATTACAGCCAAAATACACTTCTTTTTTTGTTTATATGCATATTATTTATATATTTATATGCTAATATATTCTTTTTGTAGATAGAATGATTTTATGTAGAAGGTATTAACTGGTAAAATTCACAGATTGGTTTACATTTATAACTGATTTCAATAAAATAACATGAAACCTAAAGTACTATCCATCCATCCAGGAACCTCTGTCGTCCAACAGTGACCACTGGGAACCACTGGTGACAATTATATTCATTCCGATTTGTACAACCGTGATATTACCTCCGGTCAAAATTCACACGGGCAGCAATTTGGAAACAAGCCAGAGAAAACCCACCAAGCACAAGGAGAACATGTAAACTCAATGCACACAGACACACAGAATTCAGGAATCGAACCCAGGACCTAGAGGTGCAAACTGACAGTGCTAACCATTAAGGCACCATGCTGCCAAAGTACTACAGATTATTTAGTACTACAGATATTTAAAAAGCAGCACTGGTGAGCAAGCTCAGTGGTTGAGCCTACTGGTGTGGGACTAGTGATCAAAAGGTCCTAGGTTTAAACCCCAGCACGAGCAAGCATCACCGAGCTGTTATTGGTGGGGAATTAATCAAGGCCCTTCACCCTCAACTGCTCATATGTGTAATAAAATAAAATAATAAGTCACAAACTAATCAAATTCCCTTACCTACTCTAGTTTAGCACATAATTCTATCTTTTGCTTTGTAGCTAGGTGGTGGTGCCCTCAGGGAAATCATTATCTTTAATATGAAAATGGAAATTTTATATATATTTATATACCTTTAGTAATGAATGCAGATTCGTAATTAATTTTATGTTTTTAAAGTACACTGCTTTTAGCTCAAATGCACATACTAAAGAGTCAGTGTGTGAGGCTACCACACCAGCAATAGGGTGTGAGTATTCTGTATGAGGATAAAAAACTTGAGGTTGATTAGGAAAAGTGAATGTGGGTTTAGTAGGTCTGAAAATCATTAGTTTATTGTAATAAATTTCATCAGAATATTTTTTTCAGCCTGTTGAAGGTTTGATTTTTTTTTTAATGCAATTCTTATTAGTACAATGGACTTCCGAAAACAGGGAAATTAATTGGCTAGTTTAAATCATTTGGTGTGAATGAGAATTTGAATGTGTGTGCATGTGTGTGAGCATGATTCCCTGCAATGGATAAAGTACGGCCTTTAACTTGCTTATCTTGATGGTTAATAGATTTTTTTTTTTCGAGAAGTGTTCAGCTTGTGCTGGGGTAGACTCATGATTCTAATAAGTGTTTTAGCAGCGCAGGAGGTCTACTACACTTTTAACCACATGGAGGCGGTATTGCGTTAAAAACGACTTCAAGCGATCCAAACAAAAAAAAGTGACAGCAAGTAGTTAATTATAACGTCGTTCTTTATAACCTCTGTCTTTTTGCTCATATAAACCTTATACTATGCAGAAACTTAGAGCTCGCAATGTTTATTACCGAGGAGCGTTGGGCAAAACAGTATAAGTGAATAACTGTTTAACTATTTCTTTAACTTTCTTTACCCAGCGCTAAAACTTCTTTCACACTGCGTGTGTGAAAGTGAAATTTTATTATAGCACAGACTCTAGGCTTCAAGGATTTAGATCATAGAAAAAAATTTGCTTTTTTTGTAGTTCAAATGAACTTACAAGAAAAAAAAAATGTCTCAGTGAGGAAACAACTAACCAAGCATTGTTTGTTTGTTTATTTGTTATATTTCTTTAGATCATACAAATATATCACATTGTAATTGATTACTGTACAATAAATAAGTAAATTTTATATGTATAACAAATAAATGCCCATCAATTAATTACTTATTTAATAAAAAGTAAGTATAATTTGTGTTTGTTTGCGTAAAAAATATTTTAAAACATAATAATTCGTTTTTCTAAGTTTAATAAATATATTTATATAAATTCATTATATATACAATTTATATATATAATAAATTTATTCTAATTTGACACATTCTAATTAAATTGGGTGTGTTTATTTATGCATGTTTGATGATTTTTTATTTATTTATTTATTTATTTATTTTATTTATTTGTATGATTGTTTGGTTAATAAGTATTCCATTATGTATATTTCATACAGACACAAGCTAAAACACGTGTACGCATGAGATGATTTCCAAATATACTAGGCCTATAGTCTATATAACACTGCACTACTAGCTTCCCTTGAGCAGTATGCGACATGAAGGTACATGGAACAAGGCAAAAGCACTGCCTCGCTGTAAGAAGCGCATAGAGGAATGTCCCACTGGCATTCAGGCTTCTACTGAAAAGTCTTTCACCACTAAAACAAAGCCTCGAATGGTCTCTGAATAAGAAAAGAAAAAGACAGAAGCTATCAGAATGTTGGCTCTTGTCCAGGAGACCCGTGCTTCTGAATATTCACGTCAGTGGAAATTTAATTAAAAACAAAAGCATGAAATGCAGCTATATATATATATATATATATATATATATATATATATATATATATATATATATATATATAGAGAGAGAGAGAGATAATAAATTGTAATTATTATTAAACCCAAAGGATCTATGTATACCTTACTGTTGGCAAGGATATTTGCCTTGATGTGCGGGCTAGTAAACAAGACTTTAATTAATATCCTGAAGGACCTTTGGGAATCAAAGAAAGGAAAAATTCACATACGGTGTAAGTTTTAATGGAATGCACAAAGTTTTTTTATTTAGTGGCGCTGAAAGGATTTGCAAAAATATCCAGTGTGTGTGTGTGTATGGGGGGGGGGGGGGAAGCGCAAGAGCGCGCGCGAGACAGAGGGAGTGAGAGAGAGAGAGAGAGAGAGACGGATTCTTCCAGCCAATCAGAGAGCAGCATCCACCCGACCGCCCTATAATTTACTTTCCCAAGCCCGCTGCGGTGTCATTACAGGAGTAGCAGTTTCGTCTGAGAAGAGAAGAGTAGAGAAAAGAGGAGCTCCAGCCCTTCCAGGATTCGCCTTAACGGCGTCTCACATTCTGTTTTTTTTTTATTACACACCCGTCGCGGGGAAGGACGTAACAGTGGGCGATTGTATCATTTTTTGCACTGTTTTTGTCTCTCACGATGAGTGGACCGACGTACGACAGGAAGCTACCCGGTATTTCTACTGATCTCTCCGGCTCTATGAGCTGCCACCCGGGCTCCAAGGACTCGCCCACACTACCCGAGTCCTCGGCCACGGACATGGGCTACTACACGACACACCAGGGCCATCACGATTACTACCCTGCTCAGGCGTATGCACAAGGGCCGCACAACGCCTCTTACCACCAGTTTAATATGTGCGCCATGAGCGGCGCGTCTCCCTACGGCGCCAAGGCTGAGTACACTTACGCCAACGCGTACCGCCACCAGTATGGCCAGTACAGCAGAGACGGACACACACCGCCACAAAACGCAGGTTAGTCAATGTTTGGAGTAAATCGGAAAACGTTTACATGTGTTTTAAGTGCACACACATTTGCTGGAGTAAAGTTAGACAGACAAACAAACAAGCTGGTAATCAGTGCGCGTTACGCACGACTACAACACAAAGCCGCACGCTGAATGAAACACCTCGAGTGTTTATTCAACTTTACGCAAAATAGTGCAAATATTGGTCCAGAATTAGAAAAGGTAATGCATACCCAGGTAATCCATTATTGCGCACTCTATTATTGCAAAATTAAATTAATTAACTTTTCATTCCATCTCACAATAGACTGTGACCATAACAACTATCGTGAGTCAGTCTCAAATCGAGGTAGAGTGGCTAAAAAGTCTAATATCTCTGACACTAAATATAGACATAATTAAGTTGCTCTGATTTAGAATGCTTGTAAATATTGTAGAACATCCCACAACTAGACAATTCGTATTTTGGCAAATGGTTAATAATAAATATAAAATTAAATTGAAAAAATTACTAAGTTATTTTTATAAAAAATATTATAAACGAATGGTTATGAATTTTCTAATAAGAATTATCTAAATTATAATAATAATAATAATAATAATAATTATTATTATTATTATTATTATTATTATTATCATCATCATAATCATTACAACTCGAGTATAAGTTTACTTTTACCTAACCTGCACTTCACTCTAGAGTACATCACTGGAAAAAAGAATAAACAGTGTCTGGCTTCTGTTACGGCCCTCTTGTAAATATAATTAGATATTGTACATTATTCTATTATATGATACATTTTCCACTTCTGTCCTATTATACATATGTTCTCTGTGTTAATTGTTTCTGTCAACGAGTATATTCATTCGTAGGCGTGATCCTGTCTTGGAACTAAATCCACACTAACGAGTAGATTACTGAAATAAAGTATTATTTGACGCCTGTTTATAATATTTAAATCACAAGAGTTATTATCTATAATTATGACGCGACAGAATAGCTTGACAATTTGCAGTTAGACCCATCCTAGACTAGTTTGACCAGTTGGCATTTATTTCAGTTGGGCAGAAATAAACGCATTTGAGGATGCTGGCCTTACGAATTGCATATTTTGAGGCTCGACACCCTGTTTGACTGGTTGTTAGACGTTATGCTATAGGCTGGTTAACGCCTTTCAAAGTTATTTTATTGTTGTTGTTTTTATACAGTGAAAGAGGAGCCAGAGACTGAAGTTCGGATGGTGAACGGAAAACCAAAGAAAGTGCGCAAGCCCCGTACCATCTACTCCAGCTACCAGCTCGCGGCGCTGCAGCGGCGATTCCAAAAGGCGCAGTACCTCGCGCTCCCGGAGAGAGCCGAACTCGCTGCACAGCTCGGCTTAACGCAGACCCAGGTACAACACGCACGCACGCACACACACACACACACACACACTAAGTACATTCACACCTGATTCGCCCATGACTGCTTCCACACGGTTGCACACAAATAAATTCACATTCTAAGATTGCACTATACACACTTCACAGCTGTTCATAGAGTGCAGAAACCAGTTTCATTACTTAATATTATTATGGGTCGGTTAATGGTATTATTTATTGGTAAAGATTATTCTTATTACTTATGCACTGTTTATAGCATGTTAACTGGGCGTTGAATAAGTGTGTTAAAAGTGATTCCGCGCGCGCGCACAGCCACACACACACACACACACAAACACACACATGTATTATATGTACACAATATGTGTTTATTTTTATTTAAATGTGCAACATATGTATCATTGTGTAATATAAATCGTGTCATCTGTCATTTGCGCGTGTGTATAAATAAACACACATTGATTACACGATTTGTATTAAATTGTTATTGCATAACAAATTTGCAATACTTATAATAATAACAACAACAGCAATAATATTTTATGACATAAGCTATAACGGTGATTTCCCCTCTTTTTCTTGACCAGGTGAAAATATGGTTCCAGAACCGGAGGTCCAAGTTCAAGAAGCTCTACAAGAACGGCGAGATCCCGCTGGAGCACAGTCCCAACGCCAGCGACTCCATGTCGTGTAACTCGCCGCCGTCGCCCGCGCTCTGGGGGGACACCGGCGCGCACGCGAACCCGGTTACCCGCAGTCATGTGACACCAGTGGCCCTCAGCTCGTCGACGCCACCCTACCCGGAAGATTACAGCGGCGCGTGGTATCAGCAGCACGCCGGCCCCCCGCAAAGCGTCTACTGACCACAGACTGTCACTCCAAGAGTTTAATATAAACATGAAAAAAGGGACAGGACTTTATTTTTGTAATCTTTATGTGTACGAGCGCCTAGGCTGTTCGTCCGAAGATAAGCTGAAAGAATAAAACGAAAACGAAACAAAACAAAACAAAAATCAAAAAACGTGCTGAAAACGATCGTTTTTTTTTCGTTGAAAAAAAGTGACTGATTAAAAAGCTAAATCAGCCTGAGAAGAAAAGAGAAGAGATGAGAGGAGAAGAGAAGACTGTGTTGCAGCCCTAAATTTATATGATGTGGTTTTAAATTATTTTACTTACTCAACCCCTTATTCATAATGATGTTTACGGATAGAAATGTTCAAATAGACTGTTTTTGTTTGTTTACATGAGAAAAGATACAATCGTCCCAAGATTTGTGCAGTTGCCCGACACACCCGATACAATGATACCGCTTCAGAGACTCAGGACGTAACTTATATCAATTTGTACAAACTGTAGTTTTGTATATAGGCTATATATATGTGTGTTTGTGTGTGTGTGTGCGTGTGTGTGTGTGTGCGCGCGCGAGTGTGTGTGGGAGTGTGTTAAAATAAAACAGAACCACTAAATAATATTGTTTATAAACCCCAGTTTTATAGAGGATTCTCGTGCTTTTATTGTAATGTTGTTACAGGATGAATAAATGCAAATCTGAACTCATGTAAATTTTGTTATCTCGTCAGTCACTCGTTCCAGCACAATATGAGCGCTATAAGGTGAAAGATAACCTTGCCAGGCTAAATAGAAGAAACCAAAGCCTATTGCAGGCGTTTAAATCTCTTTTAAAATGTTTTGCTCCATTTTGGCACACATGATACATCAGTGTTTTAACACTTCTTTAACAAACTATTTTCTCTTGTACCATAAAAACATTAATACGTTTTGTAGGATAACTACCACTTGTTCTCTTTGCACAGATGATCAGTGGTAGTGCTTAAAGGCTACACGTTAAATTGTAAAATTGAAAATTTTGGCAATTCTTTCGTAAATTATAGGTCGTTTTCTATATAAATGTTTTACTTTTAAATAAAAAATACCTGGAAGAAAGTATCTATCTATCTATCTATCTATCTATCTATCTATATATATATATATATATATATATATATATATATATATATATATATATATATATATTTAGTTCTATCAGCCATATATCCAGAGTGTTTAAGATGCAACACAAAGTTATATTAACTCCACCCATAATCCACACCTTCTATAGGAATTAATTCATACATACAGACTATTACGAATTACGCATAAGAACAACATTACTTATCACGAGTCAAGGCAACCCTGAGGATTGTTTTGCCGGTGCTTATGCCCCCTGCGTTAAATGCAATGATGTTTTGTGATTCTACGCCCATGGTTTTGTATCTGTATGCTAACAGACTAAATGAGGCGACAGTCGAGCAGACATGATGGAGTCACTGTATTTTATTTAAGGGGTGACTACACTGAAGCCCTTAGCCTTAGGGAGAGGTGCTCATACATAAACAAACACCAAACAAAAGCTTCAGATGAGAAAAAGAATGAACTTAACAGGGAATGCAAATTACAGTGCTTAACAGGGCTCATTCACGCGCACGTGGACACATTCGGTACTATAAATTACGAGTTTATTTAGTTTTGTAGCAGTTGTCCTAATTTAAACATCGTGTTTCTTATTATATACTGCAAAGTGAGATTTAACCTCATGGTAATCAGAAACTAACGTTGCCAAGACTAATATGCACTAAAATAAAAGAGTTCTCAAAAATACGAGTTTTGTGTTAATGCTTTGGGCGAAAGTTAATCATAGCATAAATAGCATTAACAAGTAATCAACACTATTCATTTATGTTTTTATAACAATAAACCAAACAAATACGTCAAGTACGTTACTCAGTGTTTCTCCTATTAACCAGTAAAATAAAGCCCACATTGAGTGACATGAACAAACACATTAAACAATCAATGAATAGGCTCGATAAGAATCTAGTAACTTATCTGCATGTAGTAACATGCTTGTAATAACATACTAACAACACTTACATGTATTTATTTATTTAGGTATTCTTGGACTTTTATTTGGACCTATTTTGGTCATGGCTTTATAAGCATTTAAAAAAGCGATAATTAAAGCACGACTACCTTAACGTTGCTAATAAAATAAATAACACCAGCTTAATACAAAACCTTAAAGTAAGCGCAGTTGGAAAATTAAATAAATAAATTAAAACAACAAAAATAAATTCTGTTTTCTTTTCCCGTTTTTCTTTCCTAAGTTTTTCTAAATCGTATAATTCTCTCTCAGTTTCTGGAAATACTAATGTGTGTTTTTCATTTTTTTAAAGTATTAGAATAAAAATAAAAAATAAATAAAAAATAAAACATCAGGCATTACCAAGGTGAAAGATTACGGTCAGTTTATTCATTTCTAATTGGTTTACATTAAGAGCGTTTTGCTACTGTCTATTAATCTGACTACATTTTGCAGCATATAGGAAATATGAGTAAACAATAAAATAAAAAATATCGATGCCTGACTTCAGGTAAAATATTGTTTTAAAAACCGTACCAAACCCAAATGATTTTTTTAAAAACGTTTTCCTTTGTCATTAAAATGTTCGTTTTGGTATTTTATATACATACAAAGGCAAAATAACTAAAAAATTATATTTAGTATTTACTTTTTATACAAAATATTGTGTGGGGTTAAAACTTATATTATAAACATTCTTAATAAACGCGTTCACAAAGTTTTCTGAAATAATTTTATTTAATGCATTAAAATAAATATGTAAGTTACATACATACATATAGTTACAGATTTAAAGGAATTTGCGGTAAATAAAGAAATATATGAAATTGCGGTTAACAATATATTTAAGTATACTTAATATATACTTAAAGTATACTTAATATAGTATACGTTTATTTATTGCCTTGTACAATTAAAGACAATTTAGTTTCTCCCTAAAACATCCTGTGTTTAGATGCTTTGGCAACTAAGTTGGAATTTGATTTGTATTATTATTTTTCTTCGTGTATGAGGTTGTCAAAAGTTTGGCACCTCTGTTGTATTGTGTAACCTGGAGTGATTTTCTCATGTGACATCATGGTTTATTGAAGATGTGTTGCTAAAATAAGGGGGGGTGAAAGAGAAAAAAATAAATAAATAATGACTAGGCATAACCATACAAACTTACCACAGATGTTCCAAACAGTGGTTTAGTCAGGGTCACTGTGGCCTGGATAAACCATGAGCTGTCAAGCAGGGCTGTTGAACAATTTGTGCAACACAAATACATGATAATCTCAGATCTGGGGAACAATATCTGATGATGTACAGTTACTGAGAGATGGATAATGTTTGGAATAGAGGAAAAAGAAAGACACTGCTTTTTAGTTGGCTTTGATCAATGGTGTTCTCTGTGGAGATAGCTGAGATGGTTGCCTGGTCAAATGTGAGTCATATCAGTATGTCCCATAGCTGTGCAATTAGTCATAAAGATCTCTTGCCTTGCTTTTCTACCAACTTGAATTACAAACCTATTTTTCACAAGAAAGGGCAGGGTTATATTCTCACATAAAACCTGTCAAGCCACTTAGTTCATCCTACAGGATGATTATTCTATCAGCTCTTTACAAAAGCTGTTTTTAAAGAAAAAACGGTACACTGTTTTAGTGAAGCATTAGGCCAATTTTGTTCTGAAATCTATACCAGAAATGCTCATAAAGGCCTTGGGCAGTAAACTTCAGCCATGTGTGCAATATCTGTATTCTCATGGATTTGTACATCATGTGTGGTCTTCACACACTCATACTGAACTAGATGGCTCTGTCTTGGAACACATTTCTCAGTCAGACAAACACCCTATTTTTGTGGGATACAGGGTCATCAAAGAGCTAAGGTCAGCCACCAATAATGTGTTAAAACTCTCGAGTTCTGCATCATAGATGAACTGTTGAACTCTGAATGTGATACTGGATTGCCTTGCAACAGAGTTTTAAAAAAGATAGTTGAGGTCACTCCCATTCCCTTTTGCTGAGAAACAATTTCAGCAAGTTATGTCAAGGGTCTCCAGGGTGGCAAATGCAGGTTGAGCCAGCGGTCAGCTGAACTTACGGGCACGCATATGTTGCCATGAAAAGATGGGGCTCAGCTGCCAGGCAGAAAAGACTTCAGAAGGGGCATCACTCGACAGTCTCATTCTGCTCGAAACGTAAATAAGATTCAGTGAGAGAGTTGTTCTTGACAACTGTGAACCAGTGAACCCTAATTCACCCTATGGTCTGGGATGTATCTAGGATGGCAGTAGGGAGGCTAAAATTAAAGCCATCTTAATTTGCAGGTAAAACCTCTTCATAATTTAGTAACAAACCACAGCCATAACTTTTGTTTAATAAGCACTCGGGATGTACTGCTGAAGCCCAGGCTTACCATTGTTCACTGTACATATCAAAGAGTGGCATAGAAAGACATTCTACAATATAGCGCTTGTACTTTTAGGGTTCATAGAACCCTATTACATATAGGCATTAATAAGTAGTGGTAAAACAAACCCCAAATTATATCACATGTGAACCCCAAATTATCCTTTGTAAGACCACCTTAAATAATATAATACCAATCACTACTGAGAGGCATGTGTCTCCTCAAGGGTCCTGAATTCATGGTGATTTACAATAATTACACATCCCAGTTCCCTCTTTCTGCACATATACTGCAATTAAAAACCACAAGGCATCAATGCTACAAAAGCCTACACGTTCTCAATAAGAGTGACTCTATTAAGGTATTTTCTTCTCAACATTAATCAAGACATCTTCCACAACTTATCCCCTATTCATTGCACCATCACCCTTTAGAGCTCTCCCAAATCTGCCTTGTCAGTAATTGCCCCTTTTGAAAAGCCCTTCTCTGCTTGTCCAACTTGAACACCATTATTCTAATCTTGATTTAATCGTGATGTAAAATTACCTATAATTTGCCTTGTGATGCCCTGCTTCATTCAGTAACACGTCGTCTCTTCCCATGGCCCACAAGTGGGTGCATTTTTTCAACAAATCAAGCTGGAGATATATAAAGAGTGGAATATGTAAAGAAGTACAGTGGACAATCAACACAAGTGGAATTTAATTTGATCAAATGCAGATTTACAGCAGCAAGAGTGGAAATGGATTACTTGGCTTTGGTTCTGTGGTGAGGTAAGAGCCTGGATGGCAATTTTACAAAAGGTTTTGCTATTGTGATTTTCGTAGATTGTTGTATTTCATTCTCTCCTCTTAAACAAAAAATAAAATAAAAATAAGTAAAATAATTAATATTTCAAGATTATTGACTATGATAAGGATGTTTGTATGATAGGAGGGAAGGTCTTAATATTAGCGTAACTGTCATATGGAAAATTAAATGCCAAAACATATATGCAAAGATCCTAGTGACCTACTACATCTTAGACCTCTTCTGAAAGTTTGTAAAATTAAGATCAAATTTTAATTTAATTTAAAGGATATATGGTTCAGTTTATAGTATGTATGGTAAATTCATAAAACTTTTAATGGGATATACTTTCTCTAAACAACCGAGCAGATATTCCTAAGTAAAAACTGTGAGTAAAAATTATGATATTAAGGTTCAGACTGGTGGTGTGTGTTGGTTTGTTAGCTCAGTGGTGGAGTCCTGACAGAAGTTCTTTGTAATGCGCTTGTTTAGACAAGCTGAATGGACTGTGCTGAGTGAGCCAGGTCAAAGTCAGGTCAAGTGGACCTCACAACAACTAAGGAGCCTCTTATTTACCACAGTTCAATGTGGATGGAAATTTTTAGCAAACATATTTCAAGAACCAAAAGCCTTTTTAATACGTTTTAGAATGGGAAGCTAAATAAATAAACTAATATCCCTAACAAGGCTTTTACTTTTTTCTCTCTTACTAACGAAACATGCAGTTGTAAATTAAAATCTTATCTAAAATCGGATAAATAAAAAAAACGTTCTGAAAAATGACAGGTTACATGATCAGCGTGTTTCCGTTTATAGACCACATTTTTAGGTCTGTTTTTCAGACATAAATACTTTCAAAACTATAATACACAGACTATAATACTCTCGAATCCATTTCAATGTTTCATTTACCACTATACTGACTTCCCCTTGTTAAGTGAATCTACATTGGCACGGTTACAAGCACGAAAAGTTTCGTCGAGAACAACGACGACGACTGTCGTCGTTTAAAAAGTGCTTTTTGCAATTTTAGAGGGACAATTTAAAAATAACTTGGATTTTTTATTCAATTTTAAAAAATATTTAAAAATGCCACAAATAATTTTTTGCAGCATTAAAAAAAATTATCTGTAAGATAAATGATGCATGCAAACGTCACTGTTGTTTGTCAAATTTATTTAAAACTAATGTAACTAAGGATTTAATTGAATAAGACAACCATCTAAAACTAGAATGTGTAATAATTCATGCACCAGTGCTTTAATGTATTGAGACGAATGCATTTCTGTTCACGAAAATTGCTCAGTTAATAACAGGGCTTTGTCTTGATTCGACCACGTATATGCAAACACTGATTACATTAACATCCATTTCTTAACACTTTACAATAATTTAAGCAATACAAAACATGCTTAAAATTAACGCTTTAATTAAGGTATTAATTAAAACATGCAGTCATCCTCTAATTCAGGTAAGAAAACATCAATATTTATTCATATATTACTAATTCATATATTGCTTATAAAGATTGTTATATGTATTAATTCATCATTATTTACGGGACAGTGGAGCAAGACGCCGACTCTAAGGAATGTTTTATTTAACATACAGGAAGCTTCTTGTTGAAGCTGCATTGGTTGATGAAGGATACAGTCCTTCATAATTGTAATATTATTGGCAACTTACAGTATAATTATGGATACGTTATAAAATGTGCAAGTTGTTAGTTGTTCAACCTGAACATCTTACCTCATTATTACTGATTGTTGTTGTGTTTGTGCGTGCTATGTCCCTTTCAAGTTTAAAATAAACATACATTAACATGCATTATGTTCGATTACACAACCGACATGAACATTTCAATACAATATCTGTTTGTGTTGCATTTGTGCCGAACTCGAATGAATTAACATGAAAAAACTAACGTAAATGGACACGAATGAATAAACATAAAGGCTTATGCAGTTTCATTTTTCTAATCTACGTAAGGGTGGGCAAGATGTAAGGGTGGGCAAGATGTAAGGGTGGGTAAGATGCTCAAGCCGGCTCATACTCCAGCAGGGGTATCACGTATCACCTGTCACATCTAAGTTACGGCCGCAGTGCCTACCAGGATATTAACTAATATACAAAGTAAAAAGTAGGTCTATTAAATAACATAACATTCAACTACAACATCCAAGCTAGACAGAACACCATATATCACCTTTTAATGCGAATGAATTATTTTTAACGGACTTCTGTGAAACTTCTGCAAAACACGCCACAATCGTAATCAAACAGCATGAATATGTAAATCTTGCCCTAGTTAACCTGTGGTGGGTCTGGACTATGAAACTGGAACAAAGGTCGAGGTTGGTATTTTACCTCGCCTGGGCGTCTTGCCGCACCAGCGTTATATCACTGGATATTACTTATTTCTGGAACTTATACAGAGCTCAGTCATTACCATAACCAGTGGTGGCACTAATATGTTAATAAAAGGAAATAATATAAAGGATTTGATTTATTTGTTTGTTTATTTGTTTGCTTATTTTAAACTCCGTAGATTGCTGATATTCCTACTATTTTTCCTACATAGCTGTTTGCATTAGAACTTTAACCAGTTCACCCTAATGTGGCAATTTTTTTTATGTGTACATGGACATACTTAACAAAGCATTTTTTTCCCCACGTGATGACGCTTTTAAAAATAAGATTTGTACAGAATTGTTTGTTGGAATATAAGTTTATTGTTTACTATGCATTTTATTTTACGCCATTTTAGGCCTACCATCCTTCTAATTTGGGATGAAAAATAAATATGAAAAATTTTAGTTGAAATATGAAAAAATAGCTCTGAATGATGATAATGAGGAACGTTCTAACAATGTAATGTGGTTTAGTTCTACTCTAGGAAGTGTCATTTATTAGATTAGATTAGATTAGATCACAGACGTCACAATGACACGTGAATCAACATATACCTTATGATGTCAGAAAACAAGCATTTTTATTTATTTTGGCGGAATTGTGGTCACCAAAGTTGGTACCTGTGGAATATTGGTAAAGATTATCTATTAAAGTCGTATTAAAATATTAAAACGTATTTGAAAAAAAAAAACTGAGATGTAGAGTTACAAATGACTGACCCACTGTATTCTGTGAGTAAAAAGGTTGGAAATAAGTCAAATGATTCAATTTAGCATTGTTAAAAGTAAAAACAACTAAAAACACTAGAATGTTTCTAGTGTTTTATTTGTTGTTTAAAAATGCTACATAATTTTTTTTAATGCAAAGCTATGACCATTGTCAAATAGTTCTTTTGCCATGTGTATTTACTGCACATTTTATCTTTAAATGTTATTTTGTGGTTTAAAAAAAAGTCTTTAGTGAAGACAAAGTTTTATAGTGATTGGTGCAAAATAGAATGAATTTGGCAGCAATAAATTTTTTTTTTTTTTTTTAATAAAGTAGAAAAATACAAAGAGGTAAGTATTATTTGCTGTCATGCCGACCATTTATCAAGTCAACCATATGTCTTCCAGATTTTGCTTGTCTAACTTATGTTCTGCTTTTCCTGTGCCCAAGGGTGCTATTGCATAGATGACAATATAATGCAACACTGCTGTCATTGTGGTTTCAGTAAAGCTACTGCTGCCAAAGATATAAAGGCATCTCATTTTTCTGTACTACACAATATTCCTGGCTATGCTTAGTTTCATTATAATTTGTTTCCACCCTATCTTTAGTTGAATTACCTTACAATACAAAATTTCATATGTACAGTATAGACTGGTGTGAGAATAAAAATGAGTGTCCAACTGATATTGCCAACGTTATGGATGCTTTGATTTCTAAAGAAACTCTCTTGTGTTTCAGTGATATCCTGTCAGTGTGAGAAAGAACTTTTGTGGTTAATGAATGCAAAAACATTGATACCACTGCTTTATACAGCTATTTGTGTGTATCTAATTGTGTAAAATAGAAAAGCCACTAATAATTGAACCAGAAGGTGACATGAGTCATGTCAAGTGCAATGGGGTTTAAATGATTAGTGATTCATGAAATCTATTTGTTACCGTGCTTTATTAGAACTTTTAGACCACCTGTGGTTTGTTTACATGTGGGGTATTTAAAAGAGTCCTTTTCATGCTTATACACACACACACACATACACACACGCACACACACACACACACACACACACACACACACACACACACACACACACACACACACACACATATATATATATATATATATATATATATATCGAGAGAGATAGATAGATAGATAGATAGATAGATAGATAGATAGATAGATAGATGTGTGTGTTATTGCAACTTTAATCAGATATGAAAATTTCAGATTTTTTTTTAATTAAACTGTGAATTGTTGATTTTTCTTAGCTGATAGTGACAGTCACTTTCATGAGTAATATAATGAATGATTCAAATCAAGTTGTGTTGTCAAAAGTTGTCTACGAGTGGAATATTCAAGAAGAAAAACATGGTTTTAGATATGTTATATCAGATGTAGCAAAAGGAGAGCTGTGGTAGACTTAAAGTACGTTACATTCCCCTCACACTTGAAAATGTAATGTAATGTAATGTAAGTCAGATGAGGGAAAAAATGATGAGGGAAAGTGTCCTCAACCTCATGTTCCACATATGATGACTTGTCAACAATATGGCAACAATAACTATCAACAGTAAACAAAATATCCACTCACTTTAAATTAGTTACAGTACTACAGTAGTAGCACAGAAACACTAGTTGGTTAGATTTATACTATTGGGCACACAGTTTGCTATTTTGAGAAGTTAAATACACTTTTAAATGTCATCCCACTCTATTAATAGCTTAAATGTAAGGAGTTGAAACATCATCATCTAATCCTATTTCTGACTTTTTATTTTAACATTCAGTTAGATGGACCTCTTAAATCGGCTAAAAACAAAGAATCAGTTATTTAGCATTTGTAGAAAATCACAATATATAATCACAAACAATAAAGGTCATAGACTATGCACAGTAGAGTATTTACATATGTCTACATATAATATATGTGTATATAATAAAAATGAAATTGAATTGACATTAGAAAATCAGATATTTAAAGACAGCATTTACTGTATAAAGCTTGAATAAGGAAATCCTACGCACATTATATTCACCAAAACTGCAACACATTTAATGTCCATAGTGAAAGTCTGTCAGTAGTTCTTTAACAATTCAATGCAGCATATGTGAAACAGATAAACAGCACAGAAGATGAGAGTCTGGCATGTTGAACTCTTCCTTTGATAAATTTCAAGCTGTAGGTTCTTTATCTTCAGATCCCTTCTTTTATCACAACAGCTGTCATATGCTTGTATAGTCTTCAAGCTTCTTCCCTTCCAGATGGATGGAGTTATAGCCACAAACAAGTTTAAGAGTGCTTCTGGACTAAAAGAAAGTCTCGCAGACAACCGTAGAGCAGTACAGGGGGATGGGTGGCTCGATCAGAAGACCAGAATGGACTTGTGGTCTGAGTGAAAGGGTGTAAAGGGGTGTTCACCCTTTCTATTGCAAAGATTGATGAAAATAGCCAAACTCTAAGGCCTAAGGTAGCTTCCTGCTGTGAAAGCCAACCCCTCCCGCAATGCGATGTGAAGCAGTATCATTAACAATAGACAGAGCCTTCAGGTGTGAGAGGGGGAGGTGGGTTTATATCATCTCCAGCTGTGCTAAAGCTGTATGTAATGTAACTCGGATATGGGAAGTCAGATCTCAAAATTATGTAATTTGCCACCTCTGTGCTCCGAGCTACATAGTGCAAAAAAACATGGACGCCCCAGTTGTCTTCTGTTTGCAAGCCAAGTGCAATGATTGATAAATTAACTTTCTAAAATCACAGACCTATATACTCAGTGTTAGATATTAGTCTATATGTTATAATTCATTTCAAAGTACTACTAAAAAAAAAGTTACTTAATTTACTGTTGTTGCAGTGAGTTACCATGTTCATTTGACATAGAATGCTGAACTCATGTTTAAGGAAACATTCCCAAATTTTCATGTATAGAAATTCTAAGCTGAAAGAAAGTTTTTTGTTACTCAGAGGTTTTAAATTCCGACTCACAAGTTTTAGTAAAATGGGGGATAAATCCATCCTTTATAGTTCTCTTTCTACTTTTGGCGATATTTAAAAAGCACTTCACAGTTCCAGTGTCATCCAACAATAAATAAATTTCCTTTAGGCAAAATTAATCCTTTCTTTAGAGTAATGTTTGTTGTCTGACATGTTGTTGGGTTTGTTTAGTTATTATAAATGCATGTTTTAAGCTGGAGGGTACAAATCCAAAATGTTTCAACGATCTGTCTAAAAGAATAATTTGTATTTATAAAGTTAAGCTATGAAATGACCTAAGTATTCAAACAAACAATATCTTGTATGTAGCAATCCTTTTGTATTCGTGATAATGCGTGAATGACTGCAACAGTTAAGATCAATTATTTTTAGGAAATGTTGATCCAAGGCTGGATGCTGGCATTAAGCACCCATACAAAAAGATTATACCTGAACATAAGAGGTTGTTCTAACATAAGCAGTGCATAACCAGAAATGTGCATTGTTAATAACAGCCTTAGTTTAAAATATTTTTTTTACTCAAGGCCAAAATTCACTGACAAAGATGAACTTCCTTTTGGGTCATGTCTCTCCAGCAGCCCCTGAGAATAGGCATAAGTGGAACTTGATCATTTGTAAACACAGGACGTACTGTACCCTGCACCCACATAATGTTAGTACGGTAGTATGTTTGATTTATGGTTATTTAAAAAAAAAAAAACGCTAGTTATTTTTTTCCAAAGATAGAATGTAATTATTCTAAGCAATACAA
This sequence comes from Clarias gariepinus, assembly GCF_024256425.1. Lineage (NCBI taxonomy): Eukaryota > Metazoa > Chordata > Actinopteri > Siluriformes > Clariidae > Clarias > Clarias gariepinus. The sequence goes on from NC_071113.1 coordinate 8,287,867, forward strand.
TCTTTAAAATGTTTCTAAATCATCTTTTAATTTAGACCAGGTTCACTATATAACTGGTTAAAATGCATGCCTTTACTTTGACAGAGCCAACTCCATGTTTTACAGAAATCTTGAATTCTTTTATCAGCTCTTCTTCTGACCACTACTATTTTAATAAACAAACAAACAAACTAATATGTATTTTTAAATGCTTTATTGTTTATTTATTAATACTGATTTTTCTCTCTTTAGGGCAGTATTATGTTTTTGGGTTCTCCTACAAAGCCCATCAAAATTCTTTTTTTTCTTTAGTCTAAAGGAGTCCATTTATTATAAGACATTTTCTCACAGTGGTAGGGGCTTTGAATGTGGTGCCAGGTTATTTTGCCAGATGCTGAGCAAGCATTTGTCTAAATTTTCTTAAGGAAATTACCTTTTAAGGTGCAGTTTTTGTGTTTTCCACAGTTCTGCCTGACCACAACCTTCCCAGCGTACTCAAATTTTGAACCTTCACATCCTGTGGGTTTGGTTTAGTGGGCTTTTAATTCTGATAATATACTATAGATTGGAAAGTATGATGGTATGTCTAGTCTTGTTGAAATAAACCTGTGTTGTAGAGAAAATCCTTCTTGAATCTAAAATTTGTGTTTATTGCGATCATATCAAGAAATGGCACTCAATCTACTCACCATAAATCACCAGACACTTGTTTGACTCAATGTGTGTCACCACAAGTCATTATACCTAAAATTAATCCTTATTTCATCCTAAATAGATTTTTTCTGTTTTGTATCAGCCTGTCCTGACATTCATTAAAGCACATCTGTGATTGAGCAAAAGAAACTTGCAGTTCAATTCATTTAATTAAAATAAATAAATTATAGTTTTATAGACCATTGTTCTAATTTAGTTCCCTTACAGGAAAAGAACAAAATAATTTTACATGTAAAAAAAAATCACAATATACATTTTAAACACTTCATATATTATGCTTAAATGTTTCATTTATTTTCACATCAATGTCATTTGCAGTGCATGTGCTTTTATTTTCACATAGGATTTTCTTTCACATAATGCATTTACTTTTCCAGTGTTCATTTTTCCACACAGGATGAATGTGAAAAACACTTTTTTCAGATGTGATTTTTTTTTTTTTACCATTTATGATATTATCATAAGTGAAAATAAAAACATGCACTACATGTGAAAAATTAATATTTAAAAATCTTTTTTTAAATCACATTTGAAATTAAGAGCAGTCACTATAATTAGAAAAGTGTGGAACATAACATCATGTCATGTGTTTACTTGAATGTATTTCTGGGTGTATGGGAAATGGATGGTATTTTAAAGATGTATTTGTGTCCTCTGTCCATCTGTGATCATATCTTAAGTCACATTATATGGTTCTTTAAAGAGTGCTCAACAATTTGTATTACTTTAAATCATTTGGGTCACGGATTAAGGTGGACTTTAAGTCTTTCATGCATAGTGTCGAAACCTTCTAAATAGTCAGATAAAAAAAAATAATTAAGATGATCTCCAAAGTACCTGAGATCTTAGAATCAACTGAATATAAATCATGATAATGATCTTTACAACCTGTCTCTGCTTTAGGCTTACAAATAAGATTTTCTATAATTTTGGTCATTAAGATAAAATATTTTGTGCTTCAATGTTAAAATATTTTAAAGAGGAGATTGTTTTGCCTTATAAGTCATTGTCTTCTTAACAATTCATTTTTTATGTAAGTTATATTTAGAAAAAAAATCTAAATTCACATTGTTTGTAATTATATGCAAAATAAATCTAAACAGCCTATGTTTATGTTAATGTATGAACAGATTAGAGAATAATGTATCAAGCTTATGCAAATACAAATTCCAAAATATTATGGGCACTTTTTTTCTATTTCAACCTGAATTATTTAGTATTATTGTTTTGTTATGAGCAGATACGCTTATAAATGATAGATGATTTTATATTTGAGTGACCATTAAACAAAGTCATAAGTAAAAAACTGGAAGTGATTAGAGAATTGAAGTGCGTGGTGATTTTCTAAATTATTTTGTGTTTAGACGTTCTTTCTCTATTTTTTTCTGGACTTCCACAATTATTTTCAGCAACAATTTGGTTTAATTACATGGCATGGCGACACAGTGTTTGGCAACCTTTCATCGGGTCTTTTATTCAAAACAAATATTCAAGGAGTCCGAATAAAAACCGAAAAGCACCGATGACTAATAAAATCAACAAGCATTGACAACGAAACCTGTTCAAGGATAAAGTCACAATCCCTTTAAACACACGACCGTATTTACACTTTAATAAAAGAATTTTCACATGTAGGCAAAACAAACGCTCAGAAATTTAAGGGAAAATTACCGACACACCTTTTTCTCGATACATTTATACGATATAACGCATGTCGTAAAATCATTATCTTGATAGAATGTCGGTAGCAGACAGTTGAGTCACATCATATGAGGTCTGGGTAAAGTGTCCTGGGATGATGGATACCACTGGCCGAAACTGTTCATGTAGCCGCCAGGATGCGTATGCGCGCTTTTGCCCGCGTCCCAGAGAGCGGGCAGCACGGGAGAGCAAGGCGACTGCGCATGCGCACGGGCGGCTTGTAGTTCTCCTTCAGGTCCGGTTGGGCCGTGCTTCATGATCTTCTTATATTTAGAGCGCTTGTTCTGAAACCATATTTTAACCTTTAAAAGAACAAAGGAGAAAGCGTTAAAGTGATAATAATCTGTATGAAACTCTCAGATTTGATAATTTCTTTAAAAAACTAGAATTGGTATTAAATGACTACAGCTCAGATAAAAAAGCGACTATGGGAAATTAGCCCACCCATCAAAAATCAAGGCATAGATCTAGGATACGTAATATCATATAGCAAGATATAATAATAATTCGTTAATTAACGTATTTTAAACAGACATTTTTTTTTCCTTTTGATTAGGAACATTATGAATTGATTGGGACTGCACAAGCATGTATAGTGTGTAGTTTCTTAACCTTTTTTTGTGTTTTATAAGCGGTTTTAAGGTTACCAACAGGTAAATCTAAAATACAATATTGATTTTGCACAAGTTTGTTCAAGGAAAACAGTGTTTATGAGTACATAATATCCAAAAACAATTAACACCTCCAGACTTTCTGTCATTTTCAATAACAATATAAAATTGAAAAGGTATCCTCGTCAGATCACTATTGCTATTTCATCTACATAAAATATGCAAGACAAAAATACAAATGCTGTTAGATAGGGTTATGATAAAAAGAAGAACCCACATACATGTATTTAAGAACTTAAAATCTTGCTAATGAATAAAGAATGCTCATACTAGCATATGTTTTGTTTCAATGTGCTGTCTATTTTCTAGGCGATGCTCATCATTTTTTGGCAGCTTATTGTAAAATTGTGCATTTTTTAGGCTGAAATCAATAGCTAAAAAATCTAACTAGATTTTGAGTTTCAGTCCTTAAGAACAGAATTATAAATAAAATTTAGAAATGACAAAAAAACACATTCAACATTGTAATATTAACTATGGCATATTCATGCTAAAATGCTTTTTATAGAATGGTTACCGCCTTATACGAAACTGTCATTGTAACATTTCTATTTAATTTTGGCCATAAACCCAGTGCTTTTAAAAAAAAGAGAACGTTTAAAGACTGTGAAATCATAAATAATTGTTGGGCAGATGTATCCAGTCATAGTGGAGATGGACCCAGTGACATTACACTCTTACCAAGTTTGATTTTTTTATGAGAACCGCCGCGCACGTGTCTAACAATAACGCTTGGTCTACAATTGTTAACAAAATGATTCCCAGAAACCGAAAGGCATAGTAAACATGCAGGCATGGCTGTTTTTCCACTGATTCACAGCCAGGGAATAATTTTGGTATGAATTTAATGTGGAGGAGAAAATTGTTCTGCCACCCTGGAGATAGAGCCTTGAGAGCCACGAGATTTTAACATTCTGTTCAGTATTTAATTTAGATGCATTTAACCCGTTATGCACCAGATTATATAATCATTTTAAATTTTCCTTCCATAAAATACTGAATTTGCCTTATAGCGTGCGTGTGTGTGCGTGTGTGTGTGTGTGTGTGTGTGTGTGTGTGGACAGGGGTATTCCCCCACAAATGTTTTTGTACGTTTTAAACAGAAAACACTTATGGTTCATTTTAGAAAGTTTTAAATGTAGCCATCAATTAAAATAATTCATTAATGATTTTGTGTGTGTGCGCGCGCGCGCCCGCGTGTGTGTGTGTGTGCTAACAAGGCATTTGTTGTCTTTGACTTCAATTGAAAATTGACACCTTGGAACGGGCAGCCACCAATCACCTCCCACTCAACATTTTCCATAATCTCAGATGGGCAAAATTTATGGTACGGTTTTTAAACCGTTATTGGTTTGGCCACTTCAAGACTTAATACACATGTATAAAAAAATGTGTGTTTTATTCCTAAAGACTGGTTTTCATAACATCTTTTATAGTGAGGTGATTGTTTCCAGACCGAAGTCATATTTGTGAAAAGGACGTAAGAGATCCAAAACATGTGTGGTGTGTGGCACTTTTTATGTGCCTTCAATCATGTTTACAAAAAAAAATGCCCAAAAGGCCTGTATGCTTTGGAACAAGGATTTAACGTGAAATATGAAGAATATCAACTAAAGTGACTGACAGCCATGGTAAGCTAGAAGTCAGGTGCCCTACAAAATACCTGATCACAATTTTTGCCTTCTTAAACAGGTGGCAGACAAAGTGATGTGTGGTTTAATCAAAATGGCAAACCAGGTGTGAACCAGACTGCACATTCCTCACAGCAAAGCATGATGAAAATTGTGTCAGTGCCTTTGATGAAGTAAGGGAGAATAAAAATAAGGGAAATGTGTAGAATTTAATTCAAACATGAACTTGCTAAATAGGTAATTTTTTATCAGTCAATAATAATCTATAATATATCAGGAAATATTATCTGCTCAGGATATTTAAGTAAAAATTAAGGATGATGCTATATAGATCAACCATTGGAAGAAAATAGACATTATAGCCTTTATAAGTATGTGGACACCTCAGCCAAATGATGAGCTCCTTGTCCAAACCACTGCCACAAAGTTGGAAGCACACAACTGTATAGAGCATCTTTGTATGCGGCGGCATTACAGTTTCCCTTCGCAGAGACTAAGAGGCCCAAACCTGCTTCAGCATGACAATGCCTCCATGAAATAATTTTTTGCCAAGATTGGATTGGAAGATCTGGGGTGCAAAGAACCATGATCTCAACCCTACTGAACTCTGTGGATATGAACTCGGTGTCCACAAACATTTGGCCATATGGTATAAAATGTACCTCAGCCCTTTTTTTATATTATACTTTGCCATGAAATACTTGTTAATGCCATATAGTGCCCCTCATAAGTCCACGGATAAGGGGCTCTTCACTCTGAGGCTTAACCAATCAAAAGTAAAGTCCTTTGGATCACTTATAAGTACTGAGGAAACAGCAGCTCTCACTCAAAAGATTTAGTCCATAATGAAGAATGCAGAAAACAATATCCAATGAGAGAATACTTCACTTCAAGATAGGCCTGTGGTTTCCACAAAAATATTCTGCATTATGACCACAATCACTTACCTCATCTTGTTTTATATTTTTGGGTATGTTCAAAAACCTTAACCCTGATTCATGCCTCAAATGGACTCAAAGTATTATAGAAATTATCATATAAATGATTAACACAGTTTAACTTTAGTTTTTAGAAGTTTATTTTGAAGTCCACAGAAAAAGATTAGTGCAGTAAATCCTTACCGGTGATGAAGTGAAAGATTGGTGTCTAACATGGTGTATTGTCATGTTTTCATGTTTGCTTTGAGCTTGGTTTGGACTGCCAGGTCTTGAGCAAACGGCAGATATTAATTAAAAGAGAGTGTTTTGTCAGATTTAGTAACCACAATTATATAAATAATTTATTAAAAGTTGGCAGCAATGCCGTGGTTCACTTTAGGCTTTTAATTAAATTAACATTTCAGTCCATATGGAATAAAGACTGCATTATTCCATAATAATTAAATTATTTTTAATTTCACTCAATTCCGTTCAAGTGCAGTCCAATTTTTGCAATATGAAAAAATCTAAATGTTTGAGATTGATTGTTTTACAAAGCAAAAGTATTAGTACTGGTATTATATAGAATATGTCGTTCCTAATATTGCGAACAATTCTTCTTCTCCTTCTTCATCTTTGTTGTTTCACGGCTGTTGGAATGCAGGAGTTTACGTTATCGCCAACTGTCTCATTCTCTCTGATTCGCAAGTAGTTATTACATTGCTCTGAAGCGTAAGAATAAAGCTTACACCCAAACCTAAGCAGCACAATGTGAAAAGACAGAACTGGCAAATGTCGGAAATTTAGTGACAGTTTTAAGCCCCTTACCACATCAAATCCTGTCTTGCAGTTTTGTTGCACCTGACCTGCATTAACCTCTATTGTTTTCAAGCGTCAGGATAATCTCCCAAACTCCAAGTCACACAATTCAACTCCGTAGTCTTAGAACGTCTAATGCACTTAATTCATATAGATTTCCATCTAGTTACTGAATATAAATGTTAAGAAAACTTTAGAAATCAGGAATATCCAGAAGCACGGGAAGGCAATTCATAGATTAAAAGCAACAATAGGCTTAATGTCTAAAGTGCTGAGGTCACTGCTTCACAGGTGATTAAAAAACTTAATTTGTTACATACGTTCCCTAAGACTAATTGTGATCTTTAATCAGACCTCACAATAATTTATTTTAATTAAATTCAATTTAATTAATTAATTAATTTATTTATTTAATCGAGCACACAAAAAAATTTGCAGTTTGGGTAAATCAAACTTTTTAGAGTTTTGTCCTCGTACCTGTGTTTGTGTGAGGCCCAGTTTGGCTGCCAGGTCTGCTCTCTCCGGCAGGGCAAGGTACTGAGTCTGCTGGAAGCGCTGGTGCAGCGCAGCGAGCTGCAGACTCGAGTAGATTGTGCGGGGTTTGCGCATCTTCTTCCCTTTACCACTCACACGTATCTCTCCGTTCTCAATCACTGGCTGCTTCTCGTGATCTTTGTTTAAAAAAAATGAAAAATAAACATTATTTATATAAAATAATAATATATAAAATAATATATAGTGCACGAAACAGCAAATTCGACATTCCTAGAATATAATTTCCCCTGTCAATATAACAATGCAAATCTGACCTTTCGACACACACACACAGACACACACGCACACACACACACACACACACACACACACACACACACACACACACACACACTTTTAACCAAAGATTCAATAAACCCTTACATAAACTTAATACGTTAAGTAAATTACCTGGAAGAATGGCCTATATGCTTACTAACGACGCAGTTTGATTAGCATTTGGCACCATTGGCTTTTTCCTTTACCTTTATTTCACAGTTAACTGGCTGGAAGATTAATGGCATTTTGTTTTGCAGATAATGACGCTCTCTAACACCGACAGTGAATAAGTTATTCTAACGGACAGTATTTACAGTGTTATTACTCTAGCCTCAATACTACTACTACTACACGTTGGATTCAAGTACTCAGTAGGGCTTTCTGACGTCAGTAGTATCACTAGGTTAAAACTTATACAAAACTGCAAAAAATTTTAAAAGCAAATCACTTTACCCTGTTTTTCATTTAGTTTTGTATAAGTAAGCAAACTATAGTTTAGAGAGCAGAGAAGTAAACACAACAAATAACAGATGATAATGCTTACACTTACTTATGAGGGATATGAAAAAAACCACCACTACTACCACTACTACTACTAATAATAATAATAATAACTAAATAAAATGTTTTTACCAGCAAAATCCATTAATAACCCCAGTGTGCGGTAATAATTAGCGGATAACTGTGATAATCATCACCCCATAACCTCATCGCGGGAAAGTAAGCCCAATAAAATTAATTAAAGGCACCATGGGCAGTCAGTTAAAATATGTTGGGTTATTAATATCAGACAAATTGAGTTGCTGTGTCTGGATAACGGAAGGAACAAAAATGTGTATTTGTATTAACACAAATTCAAGCGTTGAAACGAATACGGTAAAAAAAAACACAATACAGTACTAAAAGAGACCAAACATCATGCGTACAGGCCTAGGTTTCATATTACTTCATAAGTTTAAACACACAACACTATAAATGCTTTTAAAGAAATAAATGCATCTGGGTACTGAGAGGAACCAAACGACCGAACTATCTTTTACATAATAAAAATTATGATAAAAAAAACAACTATTTGAAATGTTAAAGAGACACTACATGAGCGCTATTATTTTAGTAATATAAACCTTCTTGGCATGAGCACAACATCTCACATCTCGACATTAAGATCCTAGTTTTGGATTTCAGCAGAAGCGTGATTAAAAGTTGATGCTTGAAAGGTTGATGCACTGAAGAAACTACACAGTGTGTTTATTCCCCGTTCAGAGCGCTCGCACTCACCGGACTCGTCATTCCTCGTCTGGCTCAGTGGGGGTCTGTAGCTGCCCTGCTGGTGGTAAGGTAAGTAAGCAGGAGCGGGCGCAGGAGCGCTGAGTGGCGCGGGGTAACCGTAACCCAGCGGCCCGCCGTAATGGCACGCGCCAGACGGAAAGGGATTATCGTGTTGCGGGTGTCCGCCCGAGTGCAGCCCGTGCGCGGGGTAAACGTTAGCCGCGAGTCCCGAGAAGTGCTGCTGCTGCTGCTGGCTGGCGGAGATCCCGTGACCGAGCTCTAAAAACGCCGATTTGGACGCGTCCGCAGAACCCAAGCCGTCAGGCGCGAAACTCATAGACATCATTGGAAGCAGAGGCCATAAAAATGACGGACAGCGTCAAACAAAGTTGATCGTCCGGTTTATTGTGCGAGTACGAAAGCTTACATCTACTAATCCATTCCGAGGACTGTGGATAGCGCCTTGGCGAACGAGGAGCCGCGTAGTATTCTTCCAAACAAAAACAAAAAAATACATAAAATGTGGAGGATAAAGCCTCTATTTCCGGATGAATCGAATCGAAACGAAACGAAGAGGTAAAAATGAGTGTTCTTTCTTAAATCGTGACAAAAAAACCGCCCAACATATGAGCGAACGCGCGCAGTTCCGCACTGTGTCCGTGTCAGTGCGCTGCGGGAACGCGCGAGCTGATTGGCTTCTAGTGCGCGCGTTGTCACGCGACCCGAGGGAGAAGCTAATTAAGTTGATTAAGTGTGTTATGGAAAGGTGGCACACGCGGATACCGGCGCTCAGTCGAGCTGAGAAACCATCAGCACACACAGGGTTCAGTTAAATCATTAAGAAATATTTTTGACAAAATTTAAAGCATTTTCCTTAGATTTTGTTTGCAGGAGGGCAATATTAAACTCTATAAAACAATAAAGAAATATAACATTCAGAAATGTTCTAAGATAGGTTATAATTCGGATTTTTATTTTTTTATCGATTATTGAGTGAGTGTTATATACATTTAGGAATTTGTTAGTGTGACAGACATTTCATAAACATAAAAAAAAAAATTCGAAATGAAATTTGGAAACTTAAATAAATTTAAACCAGAGTGTAGTTATTACCAATTTAGTAATACCTGAATAATTGATTGAGACCGCAATTAAAATTATTTTATTCATTAATAAATAAATAAATAAATAAATAAATAAATATGTAACTTTCCAGTAGGATAAATGTCATTGTCCAAAAACATTTTGGAATTTTCATTCGAGATCAATACCGTATCTATCTAATGCTATGCAGCTTATATTTCATTCTATATATCAACCATTTATAAACTAAAATTAAAAAACCTAGACTACAAGCAGAAATTACCTTCATTATAAATTCTTTGGTCTTTCAAGTTTAAGAACCCGTTTATTATGGTTGTTATTTTTTATTGCGCGCCATTAAACAGAAACTTAATTTTTTTTTTTTACAGAAATACTAAAGCTTTTCACACTGTCTGTACCCCACATTCAATTTATAAACTAACACAGTCAGGCCATTAGTACTGCTTGAAAAGAAAAACAGCGTGTAAACACAGACATCATGTACTAGTGTACCCTAAAACTTATCACGAGAATGTAAGAAAAATGAACATTATCTAGATATAGCGATCTACCCGGAGGCCAACCCTAACTTCTAAAAGCAGACTAAAGCATCTAGTTGAAACTCGACAGGCCTTGAAAATGAACCTCAAGTACTTCCTTAATCACCCATGCTTTTCTGCGTCACAGCAAAAACACGGGCCCGAATGCTTTAGCCTATGCCAAGAGTAATGCTGTGACTGGGGATTTCTGCACAATAGTGACACTGCTGTAGCCATACAAGTCTCTACCTTACTGCACGTACTGTAGGCTACAGGAAATGGGCGAGAAAGAAAAACCATGCGTTCTACCGAGCAACTCCAGTACAACTTTGCTTCCACACTTGAAACGGTTTCAGACAGGTTTGAAGTAAATCTTGGCCAACTTTGGAGTAGTGTGTCATTAAAAAGACGTATATTCACACAAACATGTGCAATGACATGGAAGCAACCAGGTCACTGCAAAGCCTTTATTTAAGGACTGACACTGAGTTTAACTGCAGGTCTTTACTTTCATGTTGGTTTAGAGTTCTCATAATATCTTGTATCACACATAATAACGGCTGGGGTGAGAGTGGCAAATAAAAAGCAATGATATGAGATAGACAAATAGATGGATCTGAAGTGTGCAACCATAGAACTTTTTATACAGTACAAGCAACAAAGTTGTACATATAAAATATAAATAAAGAAGTTGTGAAATTAAAACATCATCTATCTATCTATCTATCTATCTATCTATCTATCTAATCATTGCCATTCTACTCTTATAATTATACATTTTATTGTCGGTGGGGATTTTATTATTTTATATAATGATTACTTTTTTGCAATTCATTGTTTTCTACAAAAAAATCATATTTAAGGATGATTTTATGTTGAAAACAGTGAATAACAAACAAAATGAATTTAGATGGGTGGTCACAAACTGGGCCGCATGTTACGCACTATTAAATTAATCACAAACATAAAACAACATTAGCTTGAATAACCAATATGTTAATATTTTATTGATAAGAAAAAAAACAATACCTTTATTTTCTTTATTACTAAAACTTTAGACGTTTTATTCTTTATTGTCTTTAAATTACATCAATCCTGACAAGTTTCACCAAGAAGCTTACACTTTCAATGTATATGAAAATACTTCATTAAAAAGTGTAGCATAACCACTACAGATAAAGAAAATATTTACCTTTTCAGAGATACTTTATAGACTAATAGATATCACTGAATGACTCAGTAACATGACAGGAAAAAAAAAATGAATAACTCAAAACAGAACAGATTACAATTGAGAGCTAATTATTTGGCTCTGATGCTTAATTTCAAAATTACAAGGGAACCACGGAATGAAAATTACTAAAGAAATTTTCATGGTCACTATGTAGTCCTAAACCAAAATCAAGGTATTGTTTATAAAAAAAAACATCAAAGCACATTCATATATGCAAAATAGTAGAAAATGTTTTGGTATTTTTCCAGGGTTGATCCTTGTAAATAGCAATCATAACATAGTGGGGTGCAGTCTGAGGTGTGAAGCAGAAGGGACAGAGTGAAAAAGGAAATGTAGATGCTGTAATCACGTCTGCATTATGGAAAGAACAAAGCGGAGCCCTGAGGTAATAAGGCTGGGATGTGTCCTCACCGTGCCTTAATACATGCAAGGAAGACTGTTAATAACAATACTGCTGATCAGCGCCTAGACTTGCTGGCGTCTGCTTCTCTACGTACGTGTGTATGAAAGTGGGTGAGTGAAGGTGTGAGGAAAATAAGAAAATAACTTTAGTTCATCAGCATGTCATTGGTCATTCCTTGTCCAGTGATGCAACACAACATCAGTTTCTCACTCACTCACATATTTTATTTGTGTTTGGTTGAATGCTCCCATGGTGAAGGCAGAACAGGTTTCTAGAGCAACTTGTTTTTAGTTTGGCACAACTCTGAAAAAGAAAATCTGAAATCGTTAGATTGAAATGCATGGCCATATGTTATGGTACATTTGAGATTAAAAAGGCATACTGTATATAGCAGATTAAAAAAAATTAATGCAAGCATTGATAAATTAATAACTTAATCAATAAAAACTTAACAAACACAAAATAAAAATGATCATATAATGTCATTTTGTATCACCTACTTATTTTTTCAAAAGTTAGTTATCCCTAAAAATAATTTTTCTCTTTCTTTATCTTTGCCACATTTTCTGTTACAAGAAAATGTTTTGGAGGACAGAAAATGGTCTGGAAGATGAAGTTAGGCACTCTCAGTATGATGAGCATGAGTAATATGACCTCAGGGGGTAGTGCTATCTGCAGTCTTCCATCTAGCGCTCTAGAAATGGCCTGAGCTTGAAGGCATTTTATGGGTTTGCCTTCGACATCAGAATGTTAGTCATGTATGTGTGTGTTTTTTACATATACTGTATATAGAATTGCTTCTGTATACTGGTTACCTTGAGGGAGAAACTATGTTAACTGCGTAGACAGTGACAAGACAGGCAGCTCAAATATTTTTTGAGCATTAAAAATGTTTTGTTCTATAGTCATAAATGGGCATAGAGTACTGACTAAAAGGTGCAAAATTACTTACTGCACTTTTCACCTCTGCTATTTATACTATGCGTCTGAGAGCCTCACATACGTCACCCAACATGAAATAAGCTGCAGAGCAATAAAATAAATGTTACTATTCAATGCAGAAAGTTAATACCTGCAATAATGATTGCAATTAGTTTTATATTTAACCTTGCAAACTCTGAAGATTTTGGGTGGAAAAACAAACACCAGTGAGTAAAGGAATCTGAAACAAGTTTGTAATGTAATGAAAGCAGGTGTTCATAGCACAGAAACCAATGAACAACTCCAATAATTTTTATTTTTAATAATGCCAAATAAAATGGTCAATGAAGTAATGTAATACTAAAAATGTTTCATTGAAACACAAATGAAAAAAGACAAACAATTTCATTGTTATGAATTAAGCATTTAAAGTGCAAAAAAAGGTATAATAACAAGTCATTTAAATAAACAACAACTATTTGTGGTTCAGATTCCTTTTGTTAAATTCTATGTTAATTAAGCTATAAAGAAACTCTTTGAGTGCTAGCCACACCCACTGTGCTAACCTTTACTTTTTGTAAATTATCATTAGAATTAGTTTGTGTAACTCTTTGCGTCTATACAATCCTAAAACCGTGTAGGCATAAACCTTTCTCTTGCTTGTCTGTGAGAAAGGCCAGCGTGTGTGTATGTCTGGCGATTTTGGCTCGAGCTTTTGTTTCATCACTGACGGTAATTGTTGCCAGATTGAAATGTGAAAGAAAGGCTTTAGGAAGTTCTCTGCAGGAACGACATGCATTGCAGGTTTTAATCCTAGGCCATGAATTTGTGTTTAATAAAAGAAGATGTGATTCCCCATGCAGCTCATACAGACTCAGGATACTCCAGAGGTGTGGAGAGCACAACAGGTGCAGTGGTTTTCTAGATTTGACCAACTAATCCAGGGGTTCTCAAATCTTTTTTTTTTTTTGTGGCAGGGATACTTTTAACAAGAAAATAAAATCCTCAGCACATTTCAGTACACACAGACACACAAACACATACACACACGCACACACACACACACACACACACACACAAAGTTTGTTTTGGAGCCAGTTTTTCTTTCCTTTCCTTTTCTTTTGAATGACATAACACTTTAGATTCCAGACTTTACAAGTCTACCTGTATTTATGTTTTTATAGTTCTTTTGACAACTTTATTTTGACTGGTTCAGGTTGTTGGAGCATGTAGTTTTGAGGTAGGTTGAGTCAATACATTAATAAATAGGTATCTCAATGTATGTGGCGGGGATGCAGATGTGACAGAAAAAATAGACATTGTTTTTATATAAATATGTTAAAGAAACAACTTAATTTTTTTTTTTACATGTAACTTAATTTAAAAAATTGTCTTAACTATTTAGAGTTATATCCTGTAATAACTAAACAAAAAATATAGTTTAAATTGGGAGCTAATGTGTGGTAATCATGGTACACAAATTAGTTAAAAAAACCATTGTGGCATCTTTGGTCAACATTTTAACCCGACGTTGGTCGGTTAAAACCAGCACTAGATTCAAAATGTCCCCAAATTTGGTTACATTTATCTCAGCTATTTTTGTGTTTTTATTAGTCTAAGTAGTTAGTTCTTTTTTATTACAGAACATTTTAGATTTCATTTTTTTTTAAATTATTATTATTTACAGGCCTATTTATTTTTGTATTATTAAAAATTGGATAAAACCAATTTGATTTAAGTGTGCTTTTAAAAAGAACGATAACTAAATAACTATAAGAAAATTAATAAGTCTAATAATGTAGGCTGGGAGACAGAACAGAGAGAGAGAGAGAGAGAGAGAGAGTGGTTTAGAACAAGTTGCACTATCCGTGGTAATAAAAACTGTAAAGCACAAATACATTTTAAATAACAGATAAAAAGGGTAATTATGCTTAAAAGCTCAAACGTTTATTTTTGTGTCAAATGTGATGATATCAAAATATAAAAGTCTATGAACCACTTTGTTGATACTGGTGTATAGTATGTTCTAAACAAATTTCCCACTTGTGGGACTAATAAAGGTTTATCTTATCTTATCTTATCTTATCTTATCTTATCTTATCTTATCTTATCTTATCTTAAACATATGTTGTGTGCTTTGAGATGAATATGTTTGGCACAATGCTTTTAACTGATAGACATCTCTATTGAAAATATATAATATTTTTAATTATAAAATTATATAATATATAATAATAAAAACCGAAAGGAATGTGCATTAATACGCATTGACATCCCGTCAAAACCAGCACAATTTGAGTGGCACTGAAATATATTAAATGTCGTTGGTTGAAATCTGAAGTGCACATAAAATGACCAAAATACACTTCATGTGTTTATCCCACTTGTTCTGTCATCCACAGTTAATGTGCAAGACACTTCAGAGAGCGAGACAACACTGGTCCATAAAATATGGGATTTTCCACCGTAAATCTGTGCTCAGCACCACAAGACAAAAAAAATCTGGTTTAGATCAGGGGTCTGGGATCTGTTGATGTAGCTGGTGGCTGAGGTGCCATAGTTCAGCTGAGGTCACCACAACTGTTTTATTGTCAGGCGACTGTAATAAACGTGTACATTATACATGATACACTCACTTGAGCTGTCTTGAGACACATTTCTGTATAAGTAGCCTTTCACCCCAAGGGTGCGGTATAAGTCTCCCAAGGTCATAGCTATTCAATATATACTTTAAATTTAACAGCTCTGATTAATAATTACATTCAAAACACAAACTGTTTCATTTTATCTTATTTTTTTAAGTAGTAGAGTAAAATAAAAGCATATCATTATATTCATATAATAAATGATTATATTACATTATCATTAAGCAATATTTCACCAGTGAGTGCTGTTGTACTGAATATCAGTACCACTCTGATGCTATAGTAGGCATGAGGCTTAGTGTTGGAAATTATCATGACATTCATGAAGATACCGACCTCGAGTGTGATATTGCTTCTATACAAACGTTCTAAAAATTTAAATTTATTTTTAACAGGTTATGATTTTTTTTTTTTTCTTAACATTTTATTTTGTTCCACCAACACATATCCTTCCGTGACTGGTGGAACTAGTGTTGAGCTGGCACCGCTTGTTAGTGTAATTAACAGTGTTGAAAGTAATTTTAAATTCTTACCGGGACTATTTAATCAAAACGTGAGGATAATAAACCATGGAGGTGGTGGACACTTCTGTGAAACATATAAGATTTGTTATATATTTCAATTTATTCCACTTTAGAATATGAGCTAACGAAATAGCGTTAAATGGAAAGCTAGTGCGTAAGCTAGGGTGTAAAGTCCCTTGTCCCACACAACAGGCAGTAACCCTTGATTAGGAGTTAGAGGGGATTAAAGGATTTGGGATTCAGCCTTGTGTTGGAAGCTAGTTAGATTTATAGCTTGCATTAGCCGTGCAACAGAACAGCTTGGATAGTTGGGAAGCAATTCAAAGCAATTCAATTTGGATGACATAATATTATCAGATGTTTTTTCTTGCTGAAAGTACTTCTGTGTCTGGTTTTGAATGTGAGTGTTGGCGGGCATATGCTTTTCCCTCTTTCCAGTGCTGTGAACTGTATCGACCAACTTTAACGCATGCTGGCAACTGACAGTCAGTGCAAGTAACATTTACATTAAAGCATTTGGCAGACATTCTTGTCCAGAGTGACTTACACAAGTGCTTTACAGTTTCCATCATTGGATATATCTACTTACACTTGTTGAAGCACCATCAGTCAGACACGTTTAAGATCGATCAATCGATCGATCGATCGATCGATCGATCTATCTACCTATCTATCTATCTATCTATCTATCTATCTATTGGTTGTGAGTGGTCGGAGGGGGAAGTTTATCCAAATAACTAGAAAACAGATTGGTCTTTAGTTGTTTTTCTCATTTAACCATTGACTATATTCAATTTATAGCATCCAATCAAGTTTTCTTAGTGCAGAAGCAACACATTATTAATATAGTCTACTGGTCAGGCTGTACAGTGTCATTGGTGTTATACTCATCTGTGTGAAACTGGACATCAAGAAATGAGCATTAGCGCTCCTAGAGCTACCTGAGTAAAATGTTTCCATATAAACTTCCATAATAAACCATTGCCTTTGACTCACAATAAGACCAAAAGTTCAGGTGATTTGAAATAACTTGCTGATGTATGTTTTGCTAATTTATTAATGTTAACTAGGTGTTTTTACTTTGGTTAAAAAGTCTAATTGTATCTTACGGAAAATAACACTTTTATTTTTTACGCTTATAAATAGTTACTTAAAAATCTGAACAAAATAATTCTGTCACTTAAGATGACTTTACTTTTACCTTATTAGTACTTTAGATCTTTTAGATTTACTTACTTTTTACTTATGTAATTTTTAGTTTGATAATTTTATGAAAGTTTTCATCACCTTTTGCACCTCTGACTTCAATTTATCTAAATAAAATTTTCTTTACAAATGATTGACTAGACGAGTATTAGAGTAGCCAATGTAAATGGCAAATCAAATCAAACTCTAGCTAATGGTAAATATTGCTCCATTATAATACATTTTATTTTCCGATCAATTCATAAGCAAGGTACTGTACATAATTAAACTTTACTTTGAAAACAGGACAATACATATTTTCATCAGTAAAACATATTTACTTTTTTTAACGTTTGAACTGTTGAGTTAAAAATAGAATATAAATAAAATGTTTTGCTTATATATAATTTTTTATTACATTTATTTATTACATTTATTTATTTATTTATTTATTTATTTATGGCTAGACACTGCCACTTCATCAGAGTAAGATCCTGACTTGCTATTTATACCTTTACTAAATGATAATTTCTCTGTAGTTTTTCAACTCTTGCTCAAAGTGTATTAAACCTCTTTTGAGATAGAAACGAATATGTTATGACATTCAGTTCAGAAAGCTGGAAGAAAAAGCAGAATATCACCACTTAAGAGAGCTTTGTTTAGACGGAACCTGACAACTGGGCTGACTGGAGAATAATGGTGTCTGGTTATAAAGACAGCCGACGGGGGAGACAGAGACAGCCTGTAGCGGAGTGCTTCTTCTATAGGGGGGGGGGGACACAGCACATTCACGCCCACACAGGCTGAGGTTGCCAGGTATACTTGTTGAATTTCTAAAGACCGGTTTACCAGGTCCTGGGATTATCCATCTGGAGTTACCTAACCCCCGCAGTAACGTAACCCCCATTCCATCATATTGTGGTGTGCAGCCCTAAAGCATCAAGGGAGCTTGTTTTTAAGTATTTAATCTTGATCCATCTGTATAGTCAGCCCGATAACTGTTGGGACAAGGACGGCACGGCCAACTGGCACAAAAACATAAACTATAAACTCACTCACTCACAAGTCACTCTGTGGCATTTTGAAACTTTAAGCATATACAGTATTATGTGCATGACTGGTTACAGCCATGTAATTAATAGATCCAATCCTTCTTCATCTCCCATTAGCCTTATAAATATTATATGAGACACAACCTGCCCCAAGGTCAAGTCCATTAATCCCTCCAAAATTTCACTGGGAACAAATCAGACAGATCAAGTTCAGCTGCTGACAAGAAGCCCTGGCTCTGACAAGTGCTACGCTCCATTGTGAAATAGTGGCTTTGACAAGTGCTACGCTCCATTGTGAAATAGTGGTCTGTGCAGTACACGGGTCATTTCTCGGCGCTAACAGTTGATACATGGACCAAGATTTATGCATTTAAGAAAGGATTAGCTTTTCACAAGCAATTTAAATGCATTATTGTTCCTTTCGGTTTTGTCATGCTATGCTATAACATGATAAACACCCACACCAAGCAATTACACTAATGTCCTATGACACCAGTCTTCATGTAAAACACACACTCCTAGCGTATCAATCTATCATGACCACTGGTGCCTCAGAAAAAGAAAGGGCTTGGCAAGAGGTGGTGCTTCTTCTTCCATCCGCACAAGCGTTTCAGTGTCATATTTGTCTGCTGTTTGAAGGACTTTAAACGCTTACACTTTTTTGGCAGCAGCAAAATCATTCAAGACACTTTAAGACATGAAAGGATGCATGAATTCTATCAAAAGGAGGAATAAATTCAAGTGTTTTTATTGAACTAAAACTAGAGCTTGGTCAATTCGTCAATGCAAGTATGGATATTATTCAAGAAAAGGATTCTACTGGTGTCCTCAATTCATCCTAAATAACATGTTGACAACATGCTGCCAATACGCCCATAACAGAAACAAAAAGGTTACGCTCACCGGCCAAGGAGGCGCCCTCTAATGGTGACAGATCACAGCCGTTCTGAGCGTCTTGAAGACTGATGGAGAGGGTACAAGTGACCTTTAGCAAAGATGAAAGCCACACAGGTTACGCGTGTTTGGCTGTTTAAGTCTTTCATCTTAAAGCACGTCTGAGAGTTATGACCCCAACCTGTTGATCCAGGTGACCTTCGTGTAAAGGCCTAAAGGAGCACCTGCCCAGTTTCAAAAAGAGGTAAGCAAAAGAAATTAATCTTAGATTGTACTGCACAGCTTAATATGTGCAACACAAGCTTTGGCCTGTAGCCAAACATGCTCCCACTTGCTGCACAGTTGCATGGAATGCTGTAAAACAGTTCCAGAAAAAATGATGGCAGTTTAATGTTAAAGTTCTCTCTTTGTACAACATCAGAGAAAATCTCCATCACTTGTTAAGTGTTAAATGTTCCATAAGGGTTGGCTTCTTAATATACATGAACTACATGTATTGACATTGTTTCAATAACAAAATATTAGAAATAAACAAATTGACCATGATATTTTGAGGTTAACCAGATATTGAGCTGTGAAATGGTTTTTAAGGTTTGGTAAACCTCTTTATTATATCAAATAGGACGTTCATTACATATTTATAGAATAATTTAATTATGGCAAAACATATCAGATAAAATAAAATGAGGTAGATAATTCAATCATGGAACTCGCCTATTGTGCTATTATGTTGATTAGACATTTCTTTGTTTAAGTAAAATAGAATGCCAATGTGTTTGGTTTTTGCCCTTTATGTGGGCAAGAATTTGCCAAAAATGGAGGGCCATTTGCATTCCTGCAGTGAGAGTGAGGTCAATTAAGCCATTTCCCGTACAATCTATCTCCCCGCAGCACCTAGATCAATTGGGCTGCAGCTGCAGAGGCCATGTAAGTCAGGCAGATGGAGAAGATTGGGGTTAAACCTTGCCTGACCTCTAGGAGAAAGACTGCAAAGATTGTCTCCATACCTGTGTCTGATCACGGAACACGGGAATGCGAGGTTGGATCTGTGTCCTTGAGTCAAGGATAAGCAGAATAGGTTTAGAATAACACAACAGAACGCAAGAGTGTTACTTGTATCGTATAAACTAAATCGATAACCTGTAATACACAATAAAGTGTACAGTTAAGATTTGCGTACTTTTGAAGAAAAGTCCCAAAGGCAGCCCAGTTGTTTTCAATTTCTGTTTGTGAGGTGTGTGGGTGTTTCCAAGCTCCTGTTCACATTCTTACTTTGCATTTGCTTTTTTTTTTTCCCAGCAGCACTTGGTTGCAGATTTTTTAACTATACGTCCACCAAAACCATCTGCTGTAGCTTTAGCCCAAAGGCACTCTGGCCTTCCACTTCAAACCCAATTAGCCAAATCACATTTCAAAAGTGCTCGAATATACCTGCCAGTGGATAAACTCTTCAGGTGTCAAAGAGCTGCGTTAAACCCGAGGCTGGCCAAGTACAGAATAGGATGGGATTAGAGCTAACAAAGGACTGAAGATATCCCCTAACACCTGTGCAGGTACTGTGGCCACAGGAGTGCCTGCTAATGGGAAAAGCCTTTGGTCCAATTTGCAGGTGCTCAGAACCTAATCTCCTGGCTTGCAGCACAGCGTGGGTATCTATTTTCCTCTCTACCTGCTTTCTAGAATCACACCTTGCCTGACAGGCCAAGGGCTTCCTTCCACCCTTGCAACATAAGCCAGGTAATCAATCATTTACATCAGTAATTAGGGCCTGGTGTCAAAACAGGAATTGAAGCCAAGCTCGGACACTCAGTGGGTGTAGAGAGGTTGACGTCAGGCTCAAAAAGTGTGAAGGCACAGTGAAAGATCTTAGGTCTGCGCTCTTGTGGGTTTTACTATGCTATACTGTGGTCCAGTTCCCCGAGGTTCAGACATTCCACACCACAATTATGTAAAAAAACATTACTCTCCATATTTCCACCCTAAGGTTACTGACAAGCTGAATGTAGGCACCGGGAGCACTGAGTACATGTACATGCTTCTCTTAAATTTAGGCGCATATCAGTTAACAATAAAACTGTAAAGAAAATAAAGGCTTTTGTCTCCTATCCTTCTTGTCTACACATTCAGAAACAAAAGGTACCAAGCTAGACGTTTCTTTAAGCTGGGGTGGTACATTAAAAGGTACATCTTTTGTACCTTTAGTATATATCTTTCAATAGGAAACATATACATATATAATTACTTACTCACTTACTGACTTATCATCTATACCGCTTTATCCTGTATACAGGCTCGCGGGGGCCTGGAGCCTATCCCAGGAGTCGAAGGCCACGAGGTGGGGTACACCCTGGATGGGGTGCCAATTCATAGGGTGCAGGGCACGCACACATACACACACTCTAACACTTATTCACACACTACAGGCAATTTGGGAATGCCAATTAACCTATTCTGCAAGTCTTTGAACTGCGGGTACCTAGAGGAGCCCCACCAAGCACGGGAGAACATGCAAACTCCACACACACTGGAAACAATACACCACCATGCCACCAGAAAGGGGGGCATGGAGTGAAGAATGTCAATACAGTGACAACAATTTGTACAAAAATAAGATTTTCAGTGGCCATTTTTTGTGGTAGGTTTCTCTGGTTAAAACCTTGCAACCCTGATTAATGATGATGGAAACACTGTAGTTTTTTTTTTTTAAAGATGTGTCTGAAACTTTGATTAATGTTGACCCTTGATTGTCTATTATTGCTTAAATATAGTTTGTAGAAAAAGTCAAATGTGATAAGTGTCTTGAAGTCATTTTGTTTTAAGCTATGCTGTTGTCAGTGTCGTCCTGCGCTGCCATAATCTATGGTCGCTGATTCTATGAACGATAACTCACTTGTTATATGAAAATATTCAAATTATAATTCACATTGTTTTTATATTTTATATTTTACAAGAATGCAAATATGCAGTTACCTGTAGGAAAAGCAAAGTGCTGTGGGTAATGGGGCAACTATTAAAGGGAAAGTTAGATTCTTTACATTACATTTAAATAACTACCTACAGGAGTAGACTTAAAGAAGTACTCCTTTTAAAGGCTAACTGCTTAGGTTTTGACAGCAGTTGTATGATAAATTAACACATTATCTATAGGAAGAGGCAGTGTGTGGGTGGGGAAGCACATCACAGGCGCTGACTCTTAAAGCCTGCATCTAAGGTAACACTAAAACATGTAATAATGCACAGGGCACATACAAACCTCCAATAACTCACAGCTTCACACTGCAGGGAGAATGGAACATTAAGAATAAAGCATATTCTGGAATCAGGTTTCAGTTTGAATGTCTGTCTGAGTTTCCTTTAAATCTCTAGAAGCAGCATTTAAAAAAAAATGTAACCTTAAAAAAATGAAAATCCATCTGTGATCCAAAAAGGATTCCTGATTACGAGATTGTTCAGGAAGCTTTAATAAAGTGTCTTCGTTCCTCCAGAAGTCTGTCTGTTAAAATAATCCTGGTTTTAAAAAATGTAAGTTGTAAAAATGTGAAGTTTCTTGGGCTATAAAAACTTAAGTGTATTGAGCTATTTAGCAATGATGGTCAAAAAAAGAAGAGTATTTAGTAATGATTTTATATTTAAGAAACAAAAGAAAGAGAAAGAATAACAAAACATAAATGTTTCTACTGACAGCAAAGTGTCTGAGACAGAATACCAAAATTATATCTAGATTATATCTATATTTTATTTTTACTTTGTTGCTTCAGTACCTATACAAAATTTACCAATTTATTTTTGCATATTAAAAAATATATAAGGCTCCATAACCAACAGAGGGTTTCATTATGAGACATAAATCAACAAACCAACAAACCAACAAATCAATCAATCAATCAATCAATCAATCAATCAATCAATCAATCAATCAAGATACTTGATTCTAGACCTGTGCTATGATATGTGCAAGCTTCTTGTACAAATGAAATCCTAGTTCGGTGCTTATTTTACAGATAATGACGTAGAAAATTTGTGGTTATTTAATAATAATAATAATAATAATAATAATAATAATAATAATAATAATATGTAAAAAAAAAAAAAGGTGCAATATATTGTTGCAGCATTTAAGATAGAAATGTCAAGAAAGTATGTCATGAGACCAGAAAATATCAGAAATAATAATAATAATAATAATAATAATAATAATACAAGAGTTACAAAAGTATGATGCATTTGCACTATTGTTGAACCCAACTCTCGAATCCTCAGAATATTGACACCATTGACAGAAGCTATGTGCATCGATGGATGAAGAAGTTTAAAGAACGGGAAACCAGCATTGAAGACCAATACTGTATTGGAAGATCATCAAATGCGACAAGGAAAATTTTCGAAGCTTGGTTTAACAGTGGTCAGCAGGTCAGCTTAACAAAGGTGAATCCTTAACAAAACACTTTCTTCAAATAAATCCATGCTGTGTTTTTCTTTTGGGAACCTTTTACTTTCTGAGAAATACAAATCACAGATTTAGGAGACACTAAGGTTTCAGAATGCTGTACTAGATTATTATTAGTTTTCCTTGGAGGAAAAACAAGTGATTTATCCATTCTTGCCTCTTTCAACATTTGTGCTGTATTTATTGTGCAACCACCAAGTGTTAATTCCATAATCGCCCTGCTCTACCACTGTGTAGGCACACTGGGCTATCCCTTAACAAAGAGGCGGTGAATAGAAGCGGTGCAAGCTTCGATGTGTTTAGATCATTCCAACACCTGGTTTTCCCACAAGCGCACATGAATGGCTGCTCTATGAAATCAACCTGAGACATTTACAAGATAAATGATCTGTTGTTCTGGGACGTCTTGTTGTCCTTTTCTCCCGAGTCAACGCAATTATTTGTGGTAGATCAAGACTTCATTACGGAACACTGGATTCACAAGAGGGTCTCCTGGGTCAAGCATGGCACACCAAAAGAGATATGCCTATTTCCATTGTTTTCAAACCAGAAAATAATTCAGTAGTATCAATAATCTGCCAGGATTTACACCTTAGGAGAGGCAGGGAAAATTGTTGGCCTCTGTGGGTTCTGATTAGCCTTAATGACCCACCAATTGGGAAGTTGTGTTTAGATCACAGAAGGATGTGGCGGAGTCAATATGTAAGCAAGAGAGACGCAGGACCACAAACAGGATTAATGAGACAGACACGTTTACTGGCTAACGAGGTCTTTCCTAAATAATCAGAGCAAAGGGGAAACACAGAAAAGGTGCTCTCAGGAGTTTTCTCAACCACGGAAATGGCCACAACTCCCAAACTAGACCGTTTCTAAAACACCTGGGGCATGACACTTTAACTCTAGTGCTACAAAATAATTATCGGATTTAAGTAGCTCCTTGTGATCTTATCCAGAATGATGTACAGAAGTGCTATACATTCATGCTCTAGAATGAAATTATAATTTAATTGTGAATTAATCTCTAAGACTTAATTTACAAATTCTCATCTCTATGTGTATTTTTTTTAAAAAGGATAAGCTGACCAGTACTAAGCAGAAGAAAGCCCCTTGGAAGGATGACAGCTGGGCACAACCTGCACGTGATAATTGATCCAGTCCTAACCTCACACCTGTTTGATGCTCTCCACTCCCACATGCACACTGTTAGCCCCTCGACATATGCCAACACTGAATCTCTTGTGGACCAATTTAGTGGTTAACACAAAGAAATAAACACAGATGCTCCCAAGAACAAAGATGACTTGCAGCAGCAACTGAGAAACTGCCACTTAATGTTTTCTAGTTTTCTCACTACAGCAGGAATGGTCTCTGTTCAGCATTTTATGGTACTTTTTTTGTGGCAAAAGTTATAAAATCAATAAAGTATATGTACACAGCACGGTGCTAAAAAAAATATTTCAGCAAAAGGAAAAGAACACTTTACAAAGAATTGTTTTAAGTATGGTAATTAACATGATGTATTATGTAATAGACCACTTCTTGGACATAATAATAATAATAATAATAATAATAATAATAATAATAATAATAATGGCGAATCAACAGAAGTAATTGTAATATGAACTGTGTCAGGTTTAGAATATATATATATTTATTTATTTTTTTTTAAATAGATTTTCCCTATAAATTTTCAAGTTTTTAAATTACTGATATACTTTTTCATACTTACGTTTTCTGGTTTATTACTGGATTGCACACCTTGTGCAGATTTTATATATTGATATTATGTCTATTTTACTGAAAAAAATAAATAAAGTTTAATTCTAATAATTCATATTTAATTAGTTTAACCTAAACATACCATTTTTTAAATCAATATTTACTGTCATTTTATTTCAACTCAAATGTGTTACTTAAATGGAAATTCTGCCCTTAATTTAAATATGTTGATACATGAGTCTTCTTTTCAGTTTACTCTACATCATTTTATCACTCATACAGCATTTTATAACATGTGTGATTTTTACTATCCAGTCCAGTAGGGATTACAATATGCTGCCATTATTAATTACTTTAAGGTCATGACCTTTATACAGGATGTTAATTCAATTTAAGGTCATTAGTGGGCTGGTAGACCAGATAAATTAAATTAATTCTTTAAATTAAAGAAAAGTCATTTCTCATTTTTTGTGTTGTCATTTCCTCAACATCTGTATCTATTTTTACACTTTAAAGATAAATTAAAGCATGAACCTTAACAAAGCTCGACACTTGAACACGAATATTTTTTTTTTTTTTTTTTTTACCAATCAACAGAACTTAAATGGAAGTTAACTGACGGGAATTACGGTGTGTCATTGGAGTCAGTGCTCTTTTTCTGAACATTGCCTTATATGTTACCAACAAACCAGAGATGTGTCCCTGATTTGACTGGACTCAGCAGTGACACACTTCCCATGGGTTTGCCTCTTTTCCGGTCCACGCCAGTCTGACTGGGGCGAGACTATGTGATAAACCCCTAGCCTTCCTTTAGACTGTAGTGATCCCGAGCAAGTTAACGCAGCCTCATTACTCAGAATATACTCCCTAGGGTTGCACTTGAAAAACAATGTTGGTCCACTGCAAACCAGTCAAAGGGAAACAGTCCAGAAAAAAAGAAAGAAAAGCTTTATCTGATCAAACTTGAATTTGGTAAATGCTTTTTTGAAGGATGTTCGCATGGGTAAAGTGAAACAATTAGCAAAATAAAATAGAAATAGAAATTTTGTGCAAAGACACACTTTGGTTTAGGTACTTTAGTAAAATTAATAATCAGTTTAATTCTGTGTGCCTTTATTATTTTTTAAACCCCTTCGTTAGCTTCCTAGGAGCTCGGTGCAGATGTGCATACCTCAGTGGTGCAAGACTTTTCACTATTAGTTTCACCGGAGATATGAAATAATTCATATTAAAAACTAAATAATATAGTGAATAACTGAATAATCCAAGTTGGAATTAGTTTTATTTCACACTTCTAGCCACCAGGGGCAGTGTGAATCTTGAGGATATTTTCTTGAAAGCCACAAAATAAAGTTTTGTAAGAAATTGATGCTATTATCAGCCACATTTCCCCCTTCTGAGACGTCTTTTGGAACCACATACAGGATGCATCATATAGTGTACAACAACATGTTGTCTTTCAGAGCTGCCAATAGACTTCCATTACTGTCAGTGTAAGTATATTTTACAGTAGTTGTTTTTTAGGGAACATGTAAGTATTTTTCCATTATAGCAATGCTTGCCTTATTACAAAAGTATTCAGTCATAAAGTGAAGGAAATGCAGTGTGGTGTAGGAGATGGAAAATAGCTAAATTATGAGCTATACCAAAACTATGAGCTCAAAAAAAGTCTTAAAGTGAGTCTTAATTTTTTAAATAAGAAAAATGCGGATTAGGTTGTAGATTTTGGGACAAGATAAATAGGCCCCCAACTAAAAGTCTTAATAAGAAAAGAAAAAGCTTTGTTTGATTCGCTCATCCGAGGTTAGTGTTGCTGTCATAGAATATTGTGCCTGCCTTGCCATACCATGCACTGCTCCCCACTGGGTGTGCTACCTAATCAGACTGTGAAGGCTGGAGTTGGTTTTGCTCCTTTTATTCCTCGTCCTTCCTGCTGGGTTGAATGCTCCCTTGCCCTGTTGGAGAGCCATAGTCACCACAGATGCCTCCCTTACTGACTGGGAAGCTGTGTGGTGACAGATGGGCATAGGGACCATGTGCCCACCTGTAGGAAATCAGAACACATTAACCAGCTAAAATTGTGGGTGTTCCATCTGGCCCTGAAGTTTTAACTACTTCTTCTGAGTTAAACCATGTGTTGATCCTCTGACAATCAGAGATCGATTACAAGGTCACACAGCTATGTTTGCTCATCAGGTGGGCCTAGACTAGCCTCCACTTAACAGGAGGGTAGGGTTGGCACCTAAAATGTAGCTTTCCACATTTGACCTATTTGTCAATGGCCATCTCATTGCTGATAGGGTATCTGTCTGGCAACCTTAATGGGACAAAATGCACTGGCCAATAATTGGTCATTTTACTCCAGAACTCCTTTCCCAGGTTGCTTAGAATTCAGCAACTAGGCTAAAAGTACTATGACTTCAGACAGGCCAGTAAATTCCCTACCAGCACTGAGAACAGCATTTCTATGGGATTTAGGTCAACACCATGATTCCCCAGTCCAGTGTTTGAGCTCTTGTGATTCTTTCTATATTGGGCTGAAATAATCTCAGCATAGTGATGGCTAAAGCCAGGGTTTCTGCCCAAGGTAAAAAAAATAACTAGGTGACCTTGTTGAATGCAGTATGCACACTTCAGTACTATTTAAACAGAATGGTTTTATCCTGATTTATTCATAAGGGAAGAAAGGCATAGAGGGCTTTTTCATCTAAACAGAGACTCACCCACTTGGTGGTGTACATCACCGCTGTCGCCTCTTGCCGGACCCTTACAAGCCACTCTACAAGGTGTGAATCTTTTTATGTTTGCAATTATTATTTCTCTTTCCACCATTATTTACTGAAAATTTATTTGACCCTGGTCAGATTCAAGTCAATTAATTTCAATTTAATTCCATTTTATTTGTATAGTGCTTTAAACAATTGTCATTGTCGCAAAGCAGCTTTCAACAA
The DNA here is from genome assembly GCF_024256425.1 of Clarias gariepinus. NCBI lineage: Eukaryota > Metazoa > Chordata > Actinopteri > Siluriformes > Clariidae > Clarias > Clarias gariepinus. The sequence continues at coordinate 8,315,978 of NC_071113.1, forward strand.
TCAAAAGAAAATGATGGAAGTTTGTATGAAATGTGAATTCATACACATATGCAATCATCACCATTTAAGTAAAGCTAAATAAGCCTAGATTTGGGTAATAATGAAAACATAAAAAAAAATCATGGTCATGAATATATCACATACAGTTATTTTGAAATTGCTTATTGTAAAACTGTACATTAAGTAAAAATAATATCTAAAAAAAAATAAACAACTACATGAAAATAAAGATTGTTTTGGGTTATTTTTTTCTTATGTTTAGCTTTATATTTTAAAACTAGTCACGACTTCCAGGCATTTACTTGCATCGTTAGAGCCTGTCATAGGCTGCGCTATCCTCAGGTGGGGCTTAGTCTATCAGGCACAGGTAAAGCATGTCAAACGCACTAGGCTTGATCTGGCCCTTGAACCAAATACCAGAAACAAAGCGTCTGACTTTGGGGATTACAGAAAAAATGCATATGATGATAAAAAAGCTGTAGAAAGTAAGTTTTTCAGGGCAAATAAGCTGATAAAAAAAATCCATATTCTTTCTGTAAACAAAGGCAATTATGATCACATTATAATTATAGATAAAAAATAAAATGTAGGTGGTGATTACTTCTAAGGTTGCAAAAGCTTAAAGTCTAGTACAACGTTCCTACAAAGATATCTTAAACAGGAAAGATTGGCCTGTATGTTAGCCTGCAGATTAGCCCCGGGACAGTGACTTTTCAGTGGCCCTGCCATTGTTGTGCATCAACAAGTCGAAAACCCTGAGGGGTAACATGACTTGTTGGGACAACCTCCATTGTACTTGTAGGACTAGGGAGGATTCCACTTCAACCCCTTCCCCTCCTTAGCCAGGTTTCCTTAATGCTGAAGAGCAGAAATGCCTATTGTGTCTGGTCAACAATGACAACAACAACAACAAGGAGGAAAAAACAAAAAACATTACTGGGACTAGCCCACCTGAGTATCCACCCTTTGGAGACAATGCTGCCACTAAAGCCAGTGTGCCTGGCCTGCCACTCATATAGACCCAACCCTTGGCTCCCTGTAGTTTCAAGAATGCCTAACTTTGCAGGAGGTTTAATGTAAAACAAATCCAAAACAAAGGCTAAACAAATAGGACTTTCATCTGACATTGCTGATTTTAATAAATAGGTAACTTTTAACGATTTCAGTAAAAAGCAAAGGGCCATTAGCAAAAAAATAAGAGAATGACCGGTAAATGGTTAGACACTTGTTTTTCCAAGAGGTTTATTTGTAACTCTTTATACTTTGTCTTAGTTGGAAAAAAAACAAAAAAAAAACAAGTAAAACCTGGTGGAAAGATAACAATTGCAGCTTCTACTATGATATTCAAATTTTCAAAAATTTCGAAAAAGTTTTTACTCAGATTTAAGATTACTCAGAAATAATAATAATAATAATAATATATTTGCAGAATTCTCAGATTACAGATTTTAACTGTTTTAATATGAAAATAATAATAATAATAATAATAATAATAATAATAATAATAACAGAATACAAAACTGTTTCATTACCCATGGAATGCTGTTTATTTTAGGCTTATTTAGGATCTAGGTATATATAAGTCTTTGTCTTTTCTGTAGCTCCACACACACACACACACACACGTCCATAATTATTGTTGTAAAACAAGTGACATATTGAAACATAATGAAAGCATGGATCATTTTTTCACGGTATTCAACTCCAGCAAGTGCTTGTTGTTAAATGACAAACACACAGGTATATGTGATGTTGGGGGGTAGTTTTTTCTTAAATGGGGACCACATGGCCAAGATCACAGGGGGTATCTGTGTTATATCATACTGACTGACAGCTGGGTGTGGGCACACCCTCGGGCAGCTTAATGACAAACCATCTCGGCCACCCACTCGACCCTCCCCGAGCTCACCATCTTGAAGCACCTATATTATGCTGTCAGGAAAGGAGCTAATGAATGAGCAAGGTTCCGGGATCATTGACTATTTTTGGATCTCGAAGTGTAAGAGTGGTCACAGGTGAGTAGACGGGTCACCGGTGTGCGTCTCTGATTTTAAAAACAAATTTGTTTATTTGCAAAGGAATGCTTTTTATTTTAAAATAATTAAATTGCAGGAGGTAAGCATGTTACCAAAATGTATCAAAATATAAATGTTAAATGTGAAAGAATGTTATCAAAATATTAGCCTCTGCTTAAAAAAAAAATGCTATAAGACTACTGCCTACACAGCTACAACCGCAGTTGTACTTAGCCGCAGTTGAAAATATGGGAATATTCCATGTCATCAAAGTTTTCTGATTCCAGAGGATAATAAAATGCTAAACACAGTTCTTCCAGTGACATTCTTTAACACAGGCTTTTTCGTGTTTCTAATACTCCAGCGGTTGCCATGAAGCTTGAAAATAATATGCAGTGACAAAAAGCAATTTGTTTAACCACAATAGCAACCACCATCTCCCAGCATGGTCCATTCAATAATGTAACAAGTCTGCATTTTCTACATTAAAACATCTACATTACACCACAGAGGCATTTGCCATAAATAAAGATTCACTGGCATAAAACTGGCATAAAGCTGTTTTAAACATTTTTTTTTAAGTTTTCCTCGTAATAATTTTCCTGAAAAGTGAAATATGCTGAAATATTATCTGTTTTTAATGACATTCAAGTTGAATATGCAGAGTTACCATTACTAGATCTAGATACACATTCAAACACTGACAGTGCTAATATTGTCAAGGGAATAAAAAAATAAATAAAAAATTAAGAAATGCTGTACATGTCTGTTGAATTTTACAAATCTGACCAATCAGAAGGTGTTTGTTAATAAATAAATAAAAAACAGCTGTGACAATATTACTAGTTTTTATTTATTGAAAAAAAAAAGAATATTACAAGAGGGATTAAGAATAAAAAACAAGAAACATGTTTTCCACCATAGCAAAGGCATTGGGATAAAAGAGTTTGTTCTTACAGATTACTCAGTAACATGGCATAATATTTTTGTTGGCCTTTGAACATCACACAATTGCTGTAGCATAAGTGATAACGGAAAGTACATGTAACTATAAAAATGTGTTAATTATTAATATGTTCATTTTAATTGTTGTCAAATTACTGACCACTTAAAGGGACACAGGAGGAGAAATAAAAATATTAAAGGGAGATCGGAGGAGAACTTAACTACTTTTGAAATTACAAAAATTTCAATCACATCTTTGAATAAGAAGATTTCTTTCTTTTTAGAAATAATCTTTCCAATATTTTGATTATTGTTTTGTAAATTAAATAAAACATTATTGTAAATCTGTTAGCAAGCTTATGTAAAAATAGGAAATCTCTCCTTTGTTATGAGTATTTACAAGAATTCAGTGACATCCATGATCGATTAAAACTCTAGATCATAAAAAGCTGACTTAAAACAGTGTTTTTGGGGCAGTTCAGAAAGCTATTAATTAATAATTAAAACTCAGCATTAGTGTCAGTCACATTTATGGATCCTTTAAAGAGATTTTAAATAGAATTCTCAATAATGACGATGGTTATTTTGTGTTAGGTTTGGTTGGGTAAGGTTAGGTTTGTCTTCCCATCTATTTGACAAATCCCACATTCTACATTATAACTGGGTATAACAACTTGCATATCTGCGATTCATCAGATAACTTAAATCATCATGTTAGAACATTTTAGGTAATATTTTACTATGAAAATTTATTATTTATTAAAAATGTATACAAAATGAAAAATATACGCCTGTTCTCTGACGATGTTATGATAGCATTAACAATGGTGGAACTACTGACATCTTTAGAGAAAACATAATACTACACGTTGCTGCCATAATTCAATTTAAAATTAATTTTTTTTTGGCTGACTCTTTATATATAGATACATATATCCATCTATCCATCCATTCATTCATCTAAGAACTTTTGTAGTCCAACTAGGGACTAAAGACCAATGGACCATTGTATTTATTCCCATTTGTATGACCACCTTAGAATCTCTGGTCAACAATCATATGCACATTTACACACTACGGGCAAATTGGAAATGGCAAATAGCCTAACCTGCATGTCTTTGGACTGTGGAAACATGCAAATTCCATGCACACTGACCCGACGCAGGAATCAAACCTGGGACCCGGAGGCGACTATATATATATATATATATATATATATATATATATATATATATATATATATTTGGACACACCTTCTAACTCCATGGTCTTTTCTTTCCACATTGCAAGTGCTGAAGGTGTCCAAAATATACAATAATCTCCTTTAAACAGTTAATGTTGAGATGTGTCTGCTACCTATGCTCTGTAAAGCCTTCATAAGGGCTCTAATCTGAGGTGCTGTAATTGGAACTATTCAAGAAAAGCTGTTTTCTATTTTAAAATAACAATTAACTGTTGTTCTTGTTATTTAATTAATTAATGCCATATGTGTTATTTAGTCAGTTTTACATAGATTTGAAAACTAAATAAATCCACTAAATAAATTCAAACTTCTGTTCAAACATTCGGCTGGTACTCTCTCTCTCTCTCTCTCTCTCTCTCTTTCTCTCTCTCTCCCTCACTATATACTAAACAGTGACGTACTTATATTATAAGATCTTTAATTTTAATACTAAGACAAATTGTAAATATATTTAAATACCAGTGTAAAATTCTAAAATAAATTTGTATACCATGTCAATTATTTTAAAATCAGATTATAGTTAATGATAAAGATTATTTTGCAAGTGTAACATTCTTCATCTAGAAATGAGTCACTCAGGTTGTTAATGAGATCTTGAGAAGTTTTTTTTTTCCCCAATAGGCTGAATTTTGTTTTGTTTAGCATATTTTCCCCTCATATGTGCTTTACATGACATGCTTGAATATATACATTACATGATGAATATATAAGGACTATAAATGCGTGCCTTATGATGTAAAGAAGATTTAGTGAAGTGCATGCTCAGTACCACCCAGACACTAATCCTGAGCATACTTCCTAAAGCAATCAAACTGTAAACAGATTTAAAATGGTGCTGCTTTATTTCACTCTGTCTGCGGCCACAAACAGACCCAAAACAAATGAATTACTTAATGTGTCCCACACCAGGTTTGAATCACACCAATTACTTTGCATGTCTCAAACACTTTCCACTGATTTTTAAATATTCTTTTGTATATATAAAAAATGTGTTTAAAGTTTAGTAGATCAGCCAGAGCAATCCCTGGTGTACAAAAGATGAGTTGTATCAATATTCAACCCAATCATTTGGGCTTGAAAAAAATAATGGAACAAGCAGAGGAACATTGAGGAATAATTTCTAATGCTCCTGAAGAAAGATTTACCATCACCCATGAAGTGCTTTCAAATGGCTCAAAAGTTGGTGGATGCACAGAGGAAGTAGAAGGGACACAATGAAGATGACAGAGCAGACCAATTTTGGAGCACACATATGGCAGCAATCGAGGGGACAAAGGTCTGCCTGGCCCTCTGCAATTTGGACATAGCCCATGTTTGGCTTTTCTTTTAATAGCTCAGATTGCTCTGTTTAGACTAAAAATAAACATTCCAATTTGGAATTGTGGCAGTCTACTATTTCAAGATCATGAACTTTGGCCCTGGCCAGAGTTTGTGGAGGTGCCCATGTGTGGTGGCCTGTAAAGTGGACCAACAAAACACCTCACTACATAATGTATACAATGTACACAGCGTTAAAACAAAGTAGGATCCTGATGTTCTACTTCTCACGGGGGTTGCTGCACTTGCGACGTCCTTTCTACTGTTATGGATGGTCACATGGATACATTAAAAAATTTGCTCTCCCCAAACACAGCTTATTTTTTATTCTCAGTCTTGCTTCAGTAGATAATTGCAATGGCATATTCTTGACTTGTTTAATCATAAAACTTATCCTGTGTTATCCATCCATCCATCCATCCATCCATCCATCCATCCATCCACTTGTTCATCCTGTTTATGAAGGGGCCTGGACTCTATTCCAGGGAACTCAGGCCACAAGCCAGAGTAAACCATGGATGCATCACAGTGCATAAACACATTGAAAACTCAGCCTACAATGTATTGCACCATGCAAGTTAACTGGGGTACCTGGATGAAACCCACTAAGCATGAGCAGAACATGCAAGCTCCATGCAGACAGACTGGAGATTAGATGTGAACCCCCAACCGTAAAGTTACTGGACAACAGTACTAACCACTAAGCCGTTTTGTCCCAAGAAGCTTATTAATTTATTACAATGAACTTACATACTTCTACACTCATTTATTGTTCTGCACCTGTATATTGTAATAGTTTATAATTCCATGCTTTTGGTGCCACCCAAAAGATAATTGATTCCCTTTTGAGTATGTTGTCTGCTGTCATCTCAGAGTATATTTATTTATTTATTTATTTATTTATTTATTTAACTGTCACTTCTGGTTTGTTAACTAGGAATCTAAATAGACCTCTATATTTCCTTGCGACAAGTTCTTGGTCACTTTTTTCACTTTAAGATTACAGATTCAAGGACAAAAAAACAAACAAAAAAAAAACATATGCTTAAATACTCTTTATTTCTGAAAATTCTTCTCCAAAATGATTTCCTTGTTTGAATGAAAACTTGCAGTCAGATTCGACTTGAATCTGTTCCAGAGCACCGGCCGGTAGTCCAGCGCAGATGTTCAAATAAGCCCAAGAACAACAAGGAGAGCCTTTTTACACCTGGCAACTCTCAACACAAAAGCTGGAATAGCAGGACTTGCGAGGTTGTCTCAGCTTGACCTTTCCCCTGTAGTGATGTCAATGTATCCCTTGGCCAATTGGAGTGTTCAGCCCTGCCCTTGACTTTGTCGAGTCCAGACACGAAGACAAATGATTCTATCAGATTAAATGTTTTTTAATGACATGTGGAGAAAGCCAGTGTGGACCTTGCTGGAAGCCATATGTAGACTTTCTCTGATAATCTTTTCTAATGAGCCCTAATTTGTAGTCAATCTGTGAATGCACCCTGCTTCACCGGGGGCCCTGAGTGGAATCTTGTTGCTTGTGTTTGTTGCTCCAGATGCACTCCTTAAAATGACAGTAATGTTCTGGGATGGATAGAGTAAGTTTCAGCATTGTTGCATGTGACCAAACATGTTCCGCCTGCAGCATCTGCAATGTCACACAGTCAAAGACTGGGATAAAACAAGGTTCAGCCTTTTCAAAAGAAGGATTTTTTGTGTGCGTGTGTGTGTGCGTGTGTGTGTGTCTGTGTGCAATCTAAGTAAAAAAAAAGTGACTTAAATTTAACCACAATTCAGGTTTCCGTAGCTTTTTACAACAGACAATGTCACAAAGCACAAAGCAGCTTTACAGAAATTCAGATTAAAGAGCGGGCCAGAGGCGACAGCAACAAGAAGAAAAAAAAATCTCCATGAGATGACTTGAGGAAGAAACCTTGACAGGAACCAGACTTAAAAGGAAAACCAGCCTCTTCTAAGAGACCCTATACATGACAGTATGCAGGTATAGAACAGCACAGCCGAATAGTATTAAGTGTGTTGAAGGAATGTTCAATATGGGCGTAGCTTTCTACTTATTTATTTATTTATTTATTTATTTATTTTTAATCACAGCAGCCGCTTTGGGATATAAATCAAGATATGAATCAAGGTTTGAGAAGAAATGTACAGCTCTGGGATATGAGTATTAGATATGGTGCTACTCTAAAGTGGTCTACATTGGAAAAGTAACAAAGAAATGACCAAAGTTTCATTACTTAAGATAAAAGACTACTTCTGACAAAGTGCTGGCTTCCAATCTAGTGCCTGTGTGTTCCTTGAAAATTTCAGAAGAAACACGCTCAATTTATAATTCCTCTAAACAGACAAATCAAACACATCTGTGTAAAGAAGCTGATGCTCAAAACATGATGGTCCTTAGGAAGGCCTCTCAGGATTAACACAGACACTCGAAAAAGAGGCTTCAGAGAATCAGTAGAGGTCAAGTGATGATCCCACGCACAGATAGACAGTGTCCTCCAGTGGTAGCTGTTCATCAAAGGGACTTGGGTGAGAGGAGAGGAGGATTGGCTCTCAGCCGTCACCTGTGATCGCTCAGGCATGGCTGCATTACTGCAGGGGACAGGTTAAAGCTCCTGGCTACGGAGTGACCTCGTCACTCAGCTCAGCCCTTGTCTATGGACAAGACTCTGTTTGAGCCAACAAAGCACCCACATGCCACTTAAAAGAAGGTTTGTTCTTCCTGACAGAGCTCAATTGAGGATAATTGTCTCTTTCAGATCACCACGGCCAATGTGATCTTCCATGCATTGAAATTTAAGGAATGACTGAACACCCCCCCCCCCACCCCCTTACTTTACAAGAAGTGCTTTCTTTAACCCTGGTAACCCAAGCCAGGAAAATGTTTCATGCATTTGTGTTGAAATAATATTAGCACAGGATAAAGAATAAATGCAATGTGGAAGATTTGCACATAAGCACTCAGAATTATCGGCATCGATCACGAGATGGGAATGCGATTGGTGCTTGTGTGAACGTTTATCACCAATCTGTTTGACGTCACCCAGATGGTGAGATTTTCCTGCTCGAATTTTCTCTACCAACACACACACACACCTGCAGCTGCCCTGATAATAAACTCCCAATGGCAGTCCGTTAACAGGCCAGCTGTACAGCAACAACAGAACCATCTGTGAAATTAACATGTTACAAGGTCTGTTATTGGCTAGTACGGGTACTATATCGCACACACAGCTAAACATTTTCTCGTCCTAAACTCACAATTCATTATTCCAAATTTAAAATATTAAAGCGATTCATACAGTAATGAAAATATGGACATAATCATTTCCTTCCACATGAGGAAAGCAGACTACATCAAGCTGGACTAAATAATTTACTGAGGAAATAAAGACAGGTAAGTTTAACCAATCTTTTATAGTTGATGCTATCTTTTAACTATTTCCGAAGCATTTGCCAAAAGTCGCCTCTTCACAGACGTTCACAAGTGTCGACGCATCCATGTGTAGAGTCCCATCCCCTCCATCATGTGGTGACAATGTGTGCTCGCTGGTGGAAGTCTGTGTGAGGAGGAAGCGGGCTGTAGCCCCAAGCGCCTCGACCCAGGGAGGAATGTTTATCGTGTCCAGCGCCTTTGATCTCACCCAGTTAATCACTTCCTGCACACTGTATGTGAACTGCTGCACCACCGCAGAGGGGAAGCAGGGGGACGCCATTTGATGCGGTTTCTCCTGCACTACCTCCTACAAGTCATTAGATGGAGGCCGGATAGATAAGGCGGATAGATGCCGTGGGCTCGGAGTACTGTGGCTGCTCCCTTCAAGTTCTCCAGCGTTCAAAAGTCACTAATTACCATGTGGCACAGCCTCACATCTCCACACGAGCGTTGAGGATCTCGCTGTGAGGTGCAGACAGACGCTACGCAACTCTGGTTCATAGTCTAGCAGTAGTAATGCAGCACTACTGAGGCTTACTTCTGGCGTGGTATGCACAGGAACGTTCTCTGCGACATGAATTCATTACAACCATGAACGCTTAAGATAAGCTGAGCTTTTCATCCTCAACTACTACATGGCTTGGGTCATTGACTGTTAACTGGCTCTCTCAGGATCCATAATGAGGCAGTAATATCAGTCATGAAACAGATTCTCTAGCAACAAACGTCCGAGTCGCCATTGCTCTAGTCTCTGGAGCACTAGCCGGGGTACACCAAGGCACACAATCACACACTCTCTGGGCAATCTGGAAATGCCAATTAGCCTAATCTGCACGTCTTTGGACTGTGGGCGGAAACTGGAGTACCCAGAGGAAACCCACCAAGCACAAGGAGAACATGCAAACTCCACGTACACAAACCAGAGGTAAGGAATCGAACCCTCGACCCTGAAAGTGCGAGGCCATAGTGCTAACCACAGTGCCACCTTCCACCAAAACACAACACCAATAATCATGTTTATCAACCCCTATCAATCACACTCAAATATTATATGGTTCCTCCCCTGTTGCCACTGTTGCCACAAAGTTGGAAGGAAACAGTTGTCTAGTTTTGTTCTTTTGGGACGCTTCTCCACTGAACTTGCAGGATCAAACCAGAATTTCAGAATAACCAGAATTCCAGAATAAGAATGAATTCCCAAAAATTATAATGACTAAATTCCAAAACTAGGCGGCACGGTGGTGTAGTGGTTAGCACTGTCGCCTTGCACCTCCAGGGTCCTGGTCCGATTCCCAGCCAGGCTCGATTCCTGTCTCTGTGTGCATGGAGTTTGTATGTTCTCCCTGTGCTTGGTGGGGATCCTCCGGATACTCCGGTTTCCTCCCACAGTCCAAAGACATGTAGGTTAGGTTAATTGGTGTTCTTAAAATTGCCCTAATGTGTGTATGTCTGTGTGCCCTGCGATGGACTAGCACCCTGTCCAGGGTGTACCACTCCTAGGATAGGCTCCAGGCCCCCTGTGACCCTTAATACAGGATTAAGTGGTATTGATGATGTGTGAGTGAAAGTGAGAAATTCTAAAATTAAACGTTTGCTAAGATTGGAGTAAAAGAACATCCAGACCATAAGGCAAGAGAGAGAGCAGCAAAGTAGTGAACTCTTTGACTAATTAAGCAAATATGAATGACTGTGATGGTTAGGTGTCCATAAACCTTTGAACATTATTTGTCTCTACTTGGAACCCACTTTTTTGAACCCACTATTTGTTGTACGGTTATACATAACAACCCAAACAGTTTTGCAAAATTCAAACAGGCCTTGACACCACAACTTTCACAAAAAAGAATGTAGATTGTAATATATTCAGTTTTTTTTTTTTTTACCATGTTCTGGCGTTTTCTTTAACATTTGCCTTGTTGATTTTTCCACAAGCCTGAGTATTGAACATCCTCAGAACTAGTGAATATCTCACACTCATTCTGCTTTTAACTTTGATTACAGAGCACAATGCACAAAATCCATGTGAGAAAACGATTCCTCATGCTCCCAGAAACACTCTTTCACAATTTGAGTCCTGGAATATGCCTGTCATCAGGGAAGAAACCTCTATTGATGTGATAACCTGGTAATTCAGTACATTTAGGTCATCAGCCTATTAGCTTGACCTATTTTTTTTTTATTTTGCCACATAATGTTGCTAAGCCTAGCGCTGAACTGAGGCAACCCCAGATCATAACACTGCCTCCGAAGGCTTGTACAGTGGTAACTATGCATCTTATAATAATGTGCACTTCATCATACCATATGATCTTATTCCATTGCTCCTGATTCGAGTTGTTATGCTTTCTAGGCAATTTTTGTTTGATTAGTCTTACTAACATGTGGTTTTCTCATACCCACACAGCTGTTTTTCTTCCAATCCTGTGCAAACTCGTCACTGTGTGTAGAAATGCTCTTACTTTTACCATTAAACATTAAACTGTGATTTCTACTGGAGGTTTTTTTATGATGCATTTGTTGCAAGTGATCTCCAATGATATTATTTTTCACAAAATAACATTCCTTTTGTGAAGTTGACAGTTCAGCACCGTCATCACAGGTTTGAAAAATGTTGGACAGTCTTATACAGATCTCCTTAGTTCCTCAAAACTATTGGCATTCATCTTTGCTTGATGAATGCCAATAATTTGACCCTTTTCAAACTTGACTGTTTTGGCAAGGAAATTTTATACCCATAAAATTCACATCATAACTTTATATGTAGTACAATGGAATGGCTCATATTAGCTTTCTTCTTTCTTGAATAATCATAATCCACTTTTAGAGACAGTTTTTGATGTTAATGATAGAATTTTAGTTCAAGACCCCTTGGAGGAACAACTGAATGCTTACTGATTAAACCATTTCTTTATTTTTGAGTGTACTGTATACTTAAGAGTATACAAACTAACCTAGGGACCAAGGGCATGAGGCAGTAATACATGTAATACACTATGGCCACTGCCTCACACATGTAAGTGCAGCTAAACAGAATGGAACACGCTTACTAGCATGTTGTTTGAGAGGTGGGATGAAATCTGAGACACAGGAAGAACCTGCACAGGATCATGATGGATGCCCTGGAGCTGTGTGGCAGCAATGCTACCTCCTGTGTCACTCTGCCATCCTTTAATTACATAATCTAATTATAGAAAACAAGTATGTGGAATCATGGCAATTGTGTATCTGTAATCTGTAAGTGTAGAACATATATTAATTATATATCCAATAATATATTCCTTTATTTTTGTGTAAATAAAATTACACAGACATGTAAGAATCAGATTGTTGGAGATATTTTTGGCACAAATGTAATGACATTACAGTGAAGTATTAATTTAGCTTTTTTTATTTGCAGTAAATCATCATTTGGTTTACACAAATGTAAACCAAATAAACTAGTTGGACAGGAAATGAGTTTTAATTAATCTGAAGGATAGCATTAGTGATTAAACCCACCTTCTCTGTGATCTAATCAACAGTAGTGCCAAAAATAATAATTATAAAAAAAATATCTGCCCTTTGAATAAAATGTTTGTGCCTTGGCTCCTCCAGGGCAGTTGGCATGTTGTGCGCTGACATTTTACTAATGCCAGTAGGTGTAGCTTGTGAGAGCTTGACAAAAAATGTTCATAACCTAGCAATTAAACTAGTTTAGTGTGTAAACTTCGTAAACTAGCATTTATCCTAGTCCAAATTGGTTTGAGCTGCTTTAGCTAGTCAGCTAGCTTATCTACAATGTATTATGCTAGTCATGCTAAAGGATGCAAATTATATTTAAAGAAATATGCATTATTATTTTTTTTTTGCATGATGTTAAGAAACTTCAGTTCAGGGATTATAATATATTTATCACTTAAACTGTGGATTATAAAAGCAATAAGGATTGAGGGATTTGGAATTTTTTAGTAGTTAGCTTTGTAGCTTCTCTTAGGCATAAATAAAACAACACAGAGGCACTTTCGAACAACTTATAAGCAATATTAAGTAGAAGTAATGTTTAAAATAACAACATTGTCATGTAATTTTTTGCAAAAATTGTTTCTGTGACTAGTTTTGCTCCTTCCTCAATACTGAGGTCTATACAGACCTACTTTCACCAATGCTGCAACAAGTGCTGTTACTTTCTATTATCACCATTAGTGGAATGTCTCTCATCCAATCAGATCGCTCGGTCAGTCAAGCTGTTGTACAACAATCAGTACACTAATTGTTTAAGCAGTGTTTCAAGAATGCTTATAATTCCTATACACGCACTGGGACATTTCACTTTGTGTATTACTCTGACCTGGTCTGTTTTTTGCTTTATTAAAACACATTTTTTATTTCAAAACATTACCTCACAAGAGTTAGTGACATTATCAATGGACATGGCAAATGAATTATACGTTCAGAATTATATCTTTATAATATGAAAGCTTACAAATATAAAGGCTTATCAGATGATTTTGAAATTGAGAAAGAAAGAAGAAATAATAGAAAGTTTCTACAGAAACATCTTTAACAAGAGTGTAAAATAAATGTGAACGAGCGAAAAAGTAAACAGACTATTTGTATATACTGTGGGAAGGTTTCTTGATTACAAAACTGTAATATTATGCTTGCAAATATACATTTATTAAATATCAGCGATGCAGGCTTATACCTATGGCCGAAGCACAGCCACGGTGCTTTTAAGGATTACCGCCCTCTAGCTTGTGCGATATTGCACAGTAGATTATAGCTAATTGTATATACTTAATTTGTTGATCAGCATGTTTAATTTTCATTTCTTTTGTTTGGAATTTTAGAGGCATGTTAACCGTTGCATATTTTGCATAGGAACTCCATGTTCTAATGACTGAGAATTTCAGCCTTAAACTGTGGTGGGAACGCTAACCAGAACTAGGGCATCAGGGTGGATCATTCAGGATCAGTTATAACTCAGCATTACACATGATATGTGTAGCTCACCATTGTTGCCTTACATTTCTGATGACTTCAAACTCCTGCCACCTATAGACATAGTGTAGACTATAGACTCAGACACTACAGGCAGTTTGGAAATCAGCCTACAACAAATGTCTTTAGGGAAAACCGGAACAAGCATTGGGAGAACATGCAAACTTTAGGTAGACAAACCGGAGGCAAGATTCAAACCCCTGACCCTGGAGGCATGACATGACAGGGCTAACCTAAGCTAAAAATGATAACAATAACAAGAAAAAACGATTTTAAAGAGGCCTTTAGTGAAGTGTAACATTTTATGACACCACCAAACCACGTCCAGGAACATGAATTGTTACCGTTGGAAGGTCTGATGTGTCGATGTTGGTAAATTATTCAAAATATAATTACTTTGAAGGAGGGACTTTAAGAGTTAAGAGTTTTATAGTGTAAAAATGCAAATATCATAACTTTCCTTAACGGATGGTTTGCATGGATATGTTCACAACAGAGCTTTTGATTTTTTTTTTCCTTTGAAGAAAGAAAGGATTAAATGTAACATTTAGGAATCTGAAAGTGCTTGTGTGAGAGCAGGCCTAGGCTAACCGCCAGTTAACTGTTTGGCCGCTGTTGTCATGGTACATCTTGTCAGAGTGCTTATGAAGAACAGGTTAAAGTTTCTCATATCACTCTCTCAGCAATGCCCTCCAGCTTTTTTTTTTCTTTTTGTATTAGAACTAAATTGGCACAAACTCCTAAACTGTCTTCTTCTTCTTCCTTGCCAGACCACATTCTCTGAGCAGAAGCATCAAACCAGCTCTGGGTCTGTACATTAGACTCCTGGCCATGGGGTGGATGAAGGGGCTGGGGTGTAAATATTCAAGTTAAATTCCAACTTTCTTGTTTTCAAGGTGCGCTGACTAAAAAAAAAAAATTTCACTAAACTTCTACCAACTTACTCCCACGATTACACATTCAGAAGAATTTGCATGAGTCTACACTTGTCTACTAACGGTTAAGTGTACGGTGAAAGGAAGTCATAGCTTTGTAGAATTTTTTTTTTCTTTCATTTATGACATCCAACAAATTGATAGTGTTCATCAGAATTTCTACGGAAGTCTGCATGAAATTTGGTTACCACAGCTGAGCAGAATTCCAGACTAAAATTTTATAACATCCAGTCAATATCTACCATACGCAAACAGAAAACATGCAACAAGGTTCCTCTCATCTGGCACTGTGTGTACATGCCTGTTGCGCAGGGTTGCGTGACTGCACAGAATGAGTGTAAAGGTTCCTGTCCTGCCGCAGGCTAGAGGCACACCGAGATCTCGCTTCTCACTTTGAATCCTCCAAAGGCCTTTAAGAAAGACTCCTATTTAGAAAAAAAAAGGAAAAACAAACAAAAAAAAAATATTTGAGCATTGAGAGATGCCAACGCTGCCCGGCTTCACACAGAAGGGTGTTAGGAGTGAAGACACAGGATGAGAAATGTGCGACAGAACGCAGCTTGGTCAGATCTTTAGCGGTAGTGAGGCCTAAAATTGTGGAGAAGTGAAAACAGACACTAACATTTTGAGTGCAGAATGCAATTTTTTTTAAACCTAATGTGAGCTGGTGGTTAAGTGGTTTTCTTCAGCAGCTGTTTCACACACACACACACACACACACACACACACATGCACACTGCTGATTCATTCTGTTAAAATGCAGACCTTGACTTGAAACCGCCCCCCCGTTATGCAGAGTCACTCTCATCTACAAACTCTCATCCACCTTTAGATAAAAAATCCGAACATGAATAATGACATGAGAAAGACACTTTCAGGCCTCATTTGCTCAAGATTCTCCAAGGACCCAAAGTAGGTGCACATACAGCTGCTGCTGAGACAAAGGGGAGTGCCTTGTAAAGGTTAGGGGTGTGTGTATGTGTGTGTGTGCGTGCTTGAGCGTGTGCGTTTCGGTCTGTCAGAAAAGCTAAGCAGGAAAGAAGGGAAGGGTGGGAAGCGTGGAGAGCCCTGCTGTTTTCCCGTCCCAGGTGGAGCGTTTCAGGCTGGAGAGGTGTGGAGGGGGTGGTGAAATGGGGGTGATGGGCTGGGCTTGACCCCTGCTGGGCCGCCCGAGACCTCCCTCACCTGTTGCGCTCGTGTCTGAACAGGCAAGACTCGGGGCCCATTGTGTTCAAAAGCTCTGCCTCTCACCAGGCGCCCAACTCCCAGAAGCCCTTGCTTCTGTTCTCCACAGTTTCAAGAGCCTCACACCCAAAACAATATGCATGGCAAAAAAAAAAAAAAAAAAAAAACTCTCCCATCTGGCTGTTTTGACTGGGTGCCAGGCAAATCCAAGGCTGGGAGAAAAAGTGAGGAACCCAGAGAGGGATGGAAGGATAGACAGAGAGTATGCAAATGCAAAACACGGGCTTGTGTAACTACCTGCTTATGTAACTGTCTGTATCTGTCTAGTACTGCAAATATCAGAATCTGTATGTAAAAACCGAAGTGGGAGTGGCCTTTGTAAAAGTAATTTTGTAATTAAAAATTCAGTATGACCAGAGGAATAAATATGGTATATTCTCAGCATAGACCTGCTTGCACAGTTTCAATAATAATAATAATAATAATAATAATAATAATAATAATTATTATTATTATTATTGTTGTTGTTGTTGTTGTTGTTGTTATTATTATTATTATTATTATTATTGTACTTGCTGTCAACTCATTTAGTCCATTGTATTTAACAAAAACATAAACAGATTACTAAATTAATTTAACACCAAAACCCTCACCGACCAGGAAATTACTAAGGATGAATGAATGAATGCATGAAAGTAAAAATCTGACATGTTTTTTTTCATGTCATGGCGAAATCTTAGTCCTTTGTCAGAAAATCTATCAATAAATATTTTTTACCTACTATTTATAAATTTAACTCATTTGTCAGGTTTCTATCGTATACATGTCTAACAGCCGATCAAGCCCTTTAGTATAAGAAAAAGACAATGCACACCTACTGTATAGCAACCACACAAGAAAAAAAAAAACAGATAAGCATCAGCAAGCCAAAAAATATCAAATGCCGGAAGAAAGTGTATTTTCTGGCAATGCATGCTTTGTTTCAGTTTCATTTAAGTTAAAAAATAAAATGCCAGCAATAATTTAGAATTAAATGAACAAAATAGGACTGAATATTACTTTTAAATTATGGTATTCTGTTTAAGTAGAGTCACAGAGAACAAGTGTATTGAAGAGAGATGAGTCTACCAGGGGGCAACCCCCACCCCTCATTTACCTGTGATCAGCTTAGGTTGAGGGCTCAGCTGTTATGGCATTTTAGGCGGTGTAGGTTGGGCCATTGTGTTCCTCTACTGTGTGCACGTGACAGCAAAGTGGTTCTTTGGAGACAAAAATGAGGAAGGCTTTTGTTGGTGGGAACTGGCCTCAGGTGCAGGAGACCTCTAACCCTTACAGCTTGCAGGTGGAACAAAATGCCCTTAAGGAGAAGACGAGTTCTCCTGAGCAAACTGGGCTCGAGAGCTGTGGGAACTGGCCTCAGAATCCATCAATTTTAATGCATGCAAAACGTTGCCGTTATTCAACCTCCATGGTGCGTGTTTTAGAAAAAGCAGCACTGGTGTGTGTCACAACACGATTGTTTATTTCTCCTTTTAATTTATTATAAGTGATGATTATCGAAGACTTTGCATGTAGGGCGCAAGATGGCTTGACAAGAATACGTGAGCAACGTTCTTGGCACGTCCTGCCACGAGGCATTGTTTTTTTGTTTTTTTTCCATCAGCCCTCAAAGAAGCGTTGATAACACGTCATCACTAGTGAATCACTGCTAAGTAGACTGTTGATGGATCAGTTATCTCTTTCATGATGATTTTCCTGCTAAGGCCCATCCTTCATCCCAGTCAGTAAAAACCGAAAATGGCTTGGTGACAGGTAGCTCTTTTTGTTGAGCGGAGATGCACAATGCCTTCTCTTACTGCCGACCAACAAAGGAACCAGTGAGGCATGGGCTGCAAAACCAGCTGTGATGTTGTCCACTGTTTCATTGCATTTATTTTTGAGGTGGGAATGACAAACAGATCAGGAGACTGCTAGCAGAGTGAAGCGATGTAGTGTGTTGGAAATCTAACAGTGTTCATAGTTGCACGAAGTTAACCCAGATCTAAAGATGTTCTAAAGATGTTGTGTGGTTTAGAAGTTCACTCCAGTTCCCACTGAACAGTTCTCAGAGTGTTACTGACTCAACACTACCACCAAGTGGTTCCCTCTTTCACTCTTCCTACCCTATGTTCTACTGTACCTCTGCTTGCCATTGAAGAGCGAGTGAGAGAGTGGGTGAGTAGTGGTTAGGCTGGTAAGATGACCTCACTGGAGGAGAAACACGTCCACCAGGATGAGAGTTTCCATTGCACCGTGCCTTTTCTATTCACACCCTGTCTTTATATCACTAACCGACAAACAGGAGAGCTACGGAAAGTAAGGGTGAACTGCTTTTAAATGTACCATAACGAAGTTGAAGAAAGCTAAAAATCTGCTCACAACCCACACACCCCCCCCCCCCCTTCCCCCTACAGGGAAAAAAAAGACAAGAAAACATCGCCCCCGAGTGGACCGCCTTGTAAAACCGATGGCATGCAGAATTTAGACTTGGGGTAAAATTTCAAGTGACTTCTACAGTAGTTGCAAAAAAGGACTAGCTGCAAACTGTATAAACAGGAATCCTTTTTTTCCTGGAAAACTGGAGATAATTTGAAAATTTTCACAACTTGGAAGAACTTTCAAATGAAGGAAATGATCAGGATCTGCATTACTCAGCATTCTGCATAATATAGGGTTCACTATGAAAAACATTTTGATTTTGAATGCGATAAACCACACCTTTATAATTTCCTTCCGTCTCATGCGTCTTTTGCAGAAGCATGTGCTCAGATGATTAGATCTGATCTGACATGAATCATAAGGTTTTAAGCTCATTTGTATCGTCCATGCCAGCACGAATGCACGCTGTCAAACAAAATTGACATGCATGAAATGCTAGAAAATTCTCAAATGCATGTCAAAATTTTGAACATCCTATTTTTCGGGTGAGACGTTGATGATAATATATTATTTGCGTAAAATGTAAAAGAGAATACAATCATTTTAATACTGGTCTTAGATCTTTGGCTTTCGCTATAGTTGATAGGATCAGCTCTGGTCTAGTTGAACCGAATTATTATTCGCAACTACAGATTAATTAAGGATATAGAAGTTGTGTGTCTACTTGTTATTAACAACACTGCCAGTAGAGCATATACAGTAGTAAACCATAACAACTCAGTGTTGCTAACAAGCAGTGATGTCATAAAGTTACTCACATGTAAGGATGTGCATGATTCTTAAAGTGTATTTGTACATTGGGGAAACCGGAGCCTCAATGGGAGCGGTTGAGAGTGTCACGGGAGCTGAATTATTCAAACAGATTCATCGGTACCACTCAAAGGCTTCTTGTCTACTAGTCATATTTACACAAACACTGCTATATTTAAACATATCTCAACATGGATACGTGGGTACAATATATACTTGAGGCGAATAATGACCGCAAAACCAAGTGGGGAGGTACACAAAGAAATACAAACACGTCCGCATAAACCTCCTCGCATGTGCAAACAGACACACAAAAAGTGTGAGCATAAACGGTGTTGGCTTTCTTTCCGTCGTGCAAGGGCGCGTTAGTGCTGGAAACTCGATCTCGCTCAATAATTCACAGTAACACTGGAGTCCAATGCCACTCACTATTGATGGGTCTAAATTTCAATGATGACATCACAACAAAAGGTACAATTTAATAGTCAAGGTAAAACTACATTGATTGGAAATGAATGTATGAAATAGACTATAATTGTGGGGTTTAATATCGTGTCATCCAGAATCTTATTTCGAGTCTTCATTAGTGATAAAGCATGTTGCGCGATAATGATGATGGAAAAATGACACAGTAGCAATCAATCATGGTATTGCATCCTTAAACAAACGTTGTCTCCATTCCCTTAATTGAGCCAGAGGGTGCACGTACAGAGGGGCATAAATCTGTCGCGGCTGTTCCAAAGTAACCAAGTCGCCATCAATAATGAACGCCAGCGCCTCATGCGTGACTAATTCTCACACATCACATGCTTTCTGACATCACAGCAAAGAGCCTGGTCCCGTCAAAGTGTCTCATGATTACTGGTGAGCAGTGAACTGAGGTCATAGACTTGTCCAAATCACAAGCTGTTTCTTAAGGAGCTCTATTAATAAACATTAATAATAAAAGATCAGCTGCGTGATAATGTTATTGTAGTCCTGAGATATAATCTGTAATTAATACCTAAGTGTCTAAATGTAAATACAAACTGGTGTGGTTATGAATAAGCGTCAGGTAGAATGTTGAATCAATTTACTAAATTGCCTCTGTGCATTGCTTTGGCATGTGGAAAACATTTTACTCTACTCTGGCAATGATGGCACCTTTGTTGACTCCCTACAAAGTGGCACTTTCATTACAGCTAAACTCAGGATGACCAAATTGAAGCGCTGACCAAATGTCCTGAGGGCAGGGAAACAAACAAACAAAACAGCAACCGGCTATTAAGTGCTTATTAGGTGCATTGGCATTGAGGCGCCCAGACATTAAATCAAGCCTAGTACAATATTTACAGTATATTAGCCTCAACTGTAACCTTGGACAAAGTTATCAGTCTAGTTAATAAATATAATGTACTTACTTAAATTGGTGTCATGGAAACATGTTCATCCTATTCATGTAGCATGTTTGCAAAGAAGCACACAATAGTCCTCCACATCCCATCAAGAAACGCTTTAGTTTTTCAAATCAGAGCTTTTTAGAGGGTTGTTTTTTTTTTTTTTTTTTTTTTTTTTTTTTTGCTTTTAACATATGTAGCTCAGATGGCTCAGTGGTTAGCACTGTCCCCCATCGCCTCCAGGTTCTGGGCTCGATTCCCACCTCGGGTTCTATGTGCACTGAGATTACATGTTCTCCACGTGCTTGGTGGGTTTTCTCTGGGTACTCACACACAGTCCAAAGGATGTGTCCCGACGATGGATTGGCACCCCATCCAGGGTGTACCCTGCCTCGCGCCCTAAGTCTCCTTTGATAGGCTCCAGCCCCCCTGAATACAGGATAAAATTGTACAGACGATGTGTAAGTGATAGGGCTCAGGATTGTGTAGTAAAGAGTGATATTGGGTGAAGAGGGCAGACAGGGTGCAGTAAGTGTTTAGTGGGCTTGAGATCACTCAATTTATTTCACACCAACCTTCACAGAACTCGATTTCTGTACAGAGGCATTGTCATGCTGGACCAGGCTTGGGTTTCTTAGATTTAGTCTTATTCAGACTTATAAGACTAAAAACTCCCATTATTTCTCTATATAATCTGTTGCTATACTTAATGCGTTTATCCCAACGTTTTAATAGTGCTTGGATACAATTGCATCCAAAACATGTGGAAAGCACTTGGATTGAGATCAGCATTGTACAGGGGATGTGGCAATGCCATTGTAGTCAAGTTTCTGTAATGTGCAAGTGGTGATTGTAGATGATTGTGTGTACAGTTCCCACAGACAGATGCATCTTTCCCCAAGTTATCTGTCTATTATCTCAGTACACCGGAGCCATCATCGGACTGCCTGCTTTTCATCTGGAATGCTGGCCCCCCAGGAACTCCTTTAATGGCCCAAACATGTGGAAAATGGCTTGAAGCGAGGTCAAGACTGTAATCTAGATGTGGCAATAACTCTGAAAATGATCCTCTACCGTGCAAGTGATGTATTGTTGAATTATTGTGTGTACAGTTCCCACATACAGACGAATCTCTTCTGCAAGTCGACGACAAGTTATCTGTTGATATTTATGGATCAGGGGTTCCATTGTACTTGCGCTTGGTCTTCTGTAAATGTCAATTAACTTTATTACCAAGATTCGAATGCCTAGTAGAAGGCTTACCTATTAATGTGATGTATTACTAAAATAAAAGTTAAATGGATCCAAGTGAAATATGAACCTAAAAACAATTTGAGAGTAGCATGTGCTTTGGTCAGGTGCAACCCAGTTAGGATTGTTTTTAACTGAACTCCCGCACATTAGCAGTGTGACAGAAACCTGTCAGTGAGAGCATAAGCTATTAGCATGAACGTAGATTTCTCTGGCAACTCAGCTCTGGATAAACCTGCTCTTTGTTAACATGCAAGCAGACAATCTGACCTGGGGTCTTACACCCTCCTTATCTTAATTGTCATATCAACTGTCCTTAGTTAGAGATTAGCCTAATAAGTGTATCTATTATATTCATGAACATGAGGGAAAACAGAGGTTAATGTAAATTAATGACACCTCACAGCAAAGCAATTACAACTTAATTACAGCTTTTGTCAGGCAAATGACACAATTCGTAGATGCAGTCTGTGACCTAAAGCTAAGTAAAGCTCCACCCCAACTGTTCGCACAGCCTCTACAATTTTTTACCTTTTTATTATTTTTTTTTTCAAATAGTTATAACAATAAAAAAAAAAAAAAGTGAGGCCATCAATGCAGCGTAGAATAAAGTAGAGGAATGTGCAGAATGCGTCTGCTATGTGTGACTTATGCAGCTATGACAGAAGACATCCATCACGGCCGTAGTGTGTCAAGAAACAACATATCAACAACTACAAAGAAAAGAGAAAAAAGTCGACATCCCAGCTTTACATTTCTGTAAGCAGATTTCCAGTACTCATGGGGGGCAAAACATGCCCATTTCGGGAGTTCGTCCAAACTGAGAGCTGGGTGGTAACTGTACATTCCTGGGCTGTGTTTTATATGATTTGGGATGGGTTTGAGCAACTTCAGGCTGTTAACCTAATCACAAATTTGGAATCCTATTTAATCCATTACATGTGTCTCAGAGAATTTTTAGCAGTCTTGCTTAATGTGTTAGGAATAACTTATAATGATTATTGAGCCAGTGACTCAAACATATGTGAACACCAACATTAATTAATTTGCTAAAATATCAGCAATTTGTTTCTCTTATAAAAAAAAAAAAAGAAAAGGATCCTCTGGTTTTCGACATATTATGACCCCAGGCCATTGGAACATGGACTCGGTTAAATATTTGAGGTTTGAATATTTTTTTTCATAAACTAAACCATGCATTTTTTTTTCCCTCCCCAAGTGTTGCACATGTCTAAGGTTTAAACCAGATAAATTGTAAAGGGTGATGAGCTCATGTTGCTGATTTCTTTATGTACTCATTCTGACATGTGTATAGTGTGTATAGTGTGTATTCACATGGCCTCTTTTACCACCACCCACAAACTCATGAGAAAAACAAGGCATCTGCCGAAAGCTGCCATCAGTGGCTGCCCACACACGGGCAAAAAAATAGAGAGAAAAAAAAAAGGGGTGAAAAGAACAATGTGAAGGTGTTGCTGGCTGACGCCGCTGTAAGCCAGTGTGGCTCAGGTGAGGCGGGTGCTCCTTTCAGGTCGGTCGTCTGCACTCTTCCCGTCATAGTCATGAGAAACTCCCAGCATGCCTTCAGGGCCATCTCTCGCCGGTAACAGGTAAGCCTGTTGACACATGTCAAATCCCTCTTCTTTTTCATATGTGTGTGTGTGTATGTGTGTGTGTGTGTGTGTGTTTTCTTTTTGGTTCCCCTCCTCTCCTCAAAGTTTTCGTGAACGTCGTGCAACGCCCTGTCTAAACCGCAGACATCAGAAAAACCGCCCGAGTGAAGCCGGGACTTGTTTGATTGCGCTGCCTCGCAACCTGGGCTTGCACACACACCCTCCACTCCACCTCACAAGAACGCACACACACACACCTCAACCGACGTCAACAATGCCACATGTCCTTCACCTAACAATCCCCGAGGCCTGATCCGGCCTGGGCCAAAGCCATAGCTAAAAAAAAAAAAAAAAAAAAAAGTGGTGAGATGCTGATGGATGAAGGAGAGTGTGGATTCCTAGGACAGGTGTCGGATGCAGGGACTATTTGATCATTTTACATGTGCAGAGCGAGCAGGAAGACGGAGAAAACTGAGGTGGCAAAGGTTAGACGTGCTCTATCGTCACTTTAAAGGAAAAAAAAAAATCACGGCACAGCACCAAAATGTGACTTTTTCTGGAAATGACATCGTTAGAAAACTGAAATAAACCTAATCACCTGTCTTTAAAAAATGTCATTTTGGGCAAATTTTGATTATTTAAAAATATTATCCAGATGTTTCACAGAATGAAAATGCTAACGCTGCAAAAAAAAACAAAAAAACCCTCCATGGTGAGTCAGTTCACCATTTCTTCACAGAGCTTCGGCTAGCGAGTCATGACTTAAAGGAAGAGTGTGGAAAGATGTTAATCAACACAAACACATGCCGCTGTTCTCACCAACATGTCCACTACAACTACAAGCTGGAATCAGTTTCAGTGTTGTACACTGATCCGTGCCTTGTCTTCTACACTCTGATCGCTGATTAACGTGACTACCAGGGCAGGGGATTATAAATTCTAGCACTGCCTTGAATAAAGGACATCTTCCTTGGAGGCACCAGTTGGTCCAGTCTAGGCAGCGCTGCATCAGATACATGTAAACAAGGCTGTCTTGTATTTCCTGTTGCTTTGCATGACAGCCTCTTGGCAGCTTCACACTAGCCTAGCTGCAGCAATGCTTGGCTGATGAAGCAGACGAACTTGCTGGAAGAGGGGATGGGAGGCCAGAAATAGGGAACACACCACCCTGATTTCTAGAACTGTTAGGCACTCGAACAAAACCACAGCGCTCTCAAGAGATCCCGTATAAATATTCTGTCACATAATAGGACCTCTAAATTGTTATCTGGTGAAAAAAAAAAAAAGATGGGAATTTACCAGCCATGTCGGTAGCTTTAACAGCACAGCTGCCAACTTTTTTGAGTGAGATTCTGAAAATAGTGCCATTGGTTCTGTGCATATATGCACGTGACGCATCATTGTCCACGCCAAGCCATTTGTCTAACTTATCTTACCCTGCATGGCTCAGGTTCTGTATATTTTAGCGCTGCTGTTTTAGAGTGAAACAAACCAACAGATGCATGTGATAGTATTTATTCCAGTTGGTAAAAGAATTAAATAGGGCCCACCTTACACACCAGCTGAATCACCTACAGTACATGCTCTCCTGCAGCTTCCTATAGGGCAGCAGGTGTATAGCACAGAACTGTGGGCTCTATATATAAGCACTCTTATTGGGCCCCTTCCTTTTATTAATCCATATCGCTCATATTTCATTCCAGAATTACAAGGGCCCTCCCGTCATTGGGGCCCTGTGTAGTCAGTTCCACTCCCCCCACTATGATGGCCCTCAGGGCAGTACAATTAGGACAGAGAAAATGACAATATTTGCATTTTGCAAGAGAGAATACAACAAAACTCATAATATTATGTGAAATAGTCATGCGGGAACTGTGGAATAAAGGCACTCTACATACTGTACATTCATATAAAGCTCAGAGTCAAGTCACAAAATAGATTTAAAAAAAAGGTAATATACATGTATTTAACTGTGCAGTCAAAAATAAATTGACACTAATGAGGAAAACACAAATCAATAATCATTATAATAATAATAATAATAATAATCATAGCATTACTACTACTACTACTACCACTACTACTACGAATAATAATAATAATAATAATAATAATAATAATAAATAAATAAATAAATAAAAGGAGAAAGTACAGTCAAAAAAGAATCATTATTGATGCAAAAGAAGGGAAGAAAAAAAGAAACAGAATATAAAGTGGGATTTTGCAGCATGTATGATAAATCTTTCTGTTTCTTTTTCAATTCTCTCTCTTAATCATGTTTGTTAGCCTTGGGTGTTCTTATAAATATAAAAAGTGCTGCATGATTAAACTTAATTTTACACAACGTGAATATTAATATGTATTTCCTTTATCGGATAATACTGTCCCTGCCATCACTCACTCCATTAATGCTCCAGCTTGTGTGCTGCAGTCTGTAAATCTATTGAATGTCAAGTTAAAATTTTTTTTTAAATATGTTTAGCAGTGTTATGACTGTTCCAATTATTATCCCTTCTCTTGCATTTGATTGATGCTTTTATGCAGCTGTAAATGCTGCGGGATTACAGGAATATTATTTCTCTTCACTTGGAGAGAAAAGAGAGGACAGAGTATTGTTTCGGGTGTGCTCTGGACACAATACACCTGCTTTGCGATGTAGGGAATTGACTGTAAAATAAAAGCAATGTATAGCTGACTTGTCAGAAAGAGGCTGGCTAAATATTCCATATAGTCTCATAACACAATCTGTGAAAACAAAAAAGATGGAAATTTATCAGCCACGTTGGTAGCTTTAACAAATATTGTGGCAGATGTAGTGTAGGTAAGACATTGGTAGGTATTACAAAAGGGTAACACAAATATCTCTTCCAGCCCAGTGAGATGTTTTGTAAATCTAATAGATGTCTTAATGATTTTCCCCAAAAAATATACACAAGCCCATGCATGAAAAAAAAAAGGAGAAACCAATAATGCAGCCTTCACTACAATTAATGAACAAAAGAAACAATGCAGTATTCCTTTTTTTATTCAATTAAGGACATTACATGATGACTTGCCCTCACACACCATATATATTCTCAGAACTCATGCTGAAGGAGACTTTGGGTGATTACAGGTGTAGTGTGGCAGGAGGCAATAAATCAACAGGGTTGCCAAGAAATCTTGGCAACAAGCATCCTTAAATGAGAAATGAAAATGTGTGCACAGGAACACGGCATGATCTTTTATCGTATTATCTAAACAGAACATGGTGTACCAGTGCCCTCTGCCCCAGGCAATCACTTGCATCACTGGGCACACAGCAAACCTGCAACACACACCATACCCTTTAGGCAATGCAACGGCAGCACCTGGTGACAATTTCAAAAGTCCTTTTTTTATGATCTGTGATATCGCTCTACAATACATCAATAAGCATTTGTCAAATTCTCTTATCCTAGACTGTTTTTGGTGACAAAACTGTTTAAGCCTCGCTTTAGGCTTTAGACTCAGAGGAAGCCTTTCAGCTATCAAGGCGAGAATTCGCTTAGGATAAAAAATCATCTTTTAAAGGAATACATGTAATCATGCTCTAGTCAAAGAGAAAGTTTAAGCAGCTATATCTACACAACCATTCCCTTGATATCCCTGTTGCTCCCATCATAATCCTGCCTCCCTCAAGCTATAACTCCCTCTGGGTCTGGGGATGCACAGTCTGTAATTGTGGAGTAGCCACAGCACATAGACTGGGATATAAATATCCATTTCTCCTATTCCTGTTAAAATAAGAAACAAGAATAAGAAACTGCTGAAGAAAAAAAACAAGAGATCCTTTTTGTGGCGTATTCCAGGTTATTCTTAGACCCTGGCACCTACAGCATCCTGAGCACCACCTCCATGAATATGCTGTGTTTAACTAACATGTTGAGCCCAGGTTAATAGACAGACAATATCTCCACACCGGTGTTGTAAATCTCCTAACGCTGTGACGTCATGCTTGCAAATGGCTATTTCCTTTCTTATACAGTGCTTTGATATTTATTGAGTTACAGTACATAAGAACACAAGAAGTCAAATGTAAACTAATGATCCCTTGATTTACTTGCATTTATAGATTGATCGATGCAATGTTATTATCGCACCTAGTGGTCAAAGATATGGTGTGCAATAACTGCCAACTGATTCGCTTTAGGAATGACAAGAATGAACACGATTGGGGATAAGTATTTTAGAGGGACAGTGCAGGTAGGACGGTTTGGAGACAAAGTTAGAAAGGCCAGTTTAAGGTGGTTTGGACATGTGCAAAGGGGGGATGAGGCGTATATCAGAAGGAGAATGTTAGAGATGGAGCTACCATGCAGGAGGAAAAGAGAAAGGCTCAAGAGGAGGTTTATGGATGTGGTGAGGGAGGACCTGAAGGAGGTTGAAATGACAAAAGAAAATGTGATATATAAAGATAGAGACAAATGGTTCGCTGTGAGGGCCCCTAGCGGGAGCAACTGAAAGAATTATTATTATTATTATTATTATTATTATTATAGACCAAATGGTTGAGATGGAGATTCATGGTATAAGTTGCATTAATTTATTTATTCCTCCAGTCTATAGCAGCCTATATATATATAAATTATATATTCCTTCCTTTGGGAGGAAACCATGGGGAAAAAACCACCGAGAATAAGGATAACATGCAAACTCCATGCACACAGACACCAAGGTGGGAATCGAACCCTCGACCCTGAATGTATGAGGCCACAGTACCACCGTGCCACCTAGCGTCAATACATTTATAAATAAATGAATAATCTGTAAAAAAAAAAAAAATAAAAAAAAAAAAATTAACCTTATATACAAATGTTTTCGGGCATTAGATCAATGGAGATTTACTGTAAAGCCTTTATTATGAAGCAAGTTTGTACATAAGAAAGGTATATGCACCACAGTCACCTTGTTTCCTTATGACAAATTTAGATAAATTTTTTTTTTAAAAAGTCAAATTTTCCCAATGTCCCAATTTTTTGGGCTTGACTTTATTAAACTTGACTTTATTTAGTTAAAGTCAAAGAGTCGTCTACAAAGAGACGATTTTATCAAACTGTGCTGCTAGACTGCGTATGTTGTCTCTTAACTGCCTATTATAAGGTTACTCTAAAAATTCACTACAGCATAAAGTCATGCATAATAGCCTCTCTCTCTCTGAAAATTTTCATTCGTAATTACGTCCTTATTAGGCCTGCCCTGCCCCACCAAACCTATTGTCATCCACTTCTGCTGCTGTGTGCAATGCTAAAACTGTGCAAACATGAAGCCAATCGTTACATTACTTCCTCTTCTTCTCTACACTTAAGCAATAAAACATTAAGGTCAGGTCTTTGTACTGTATGCCAACGTATAAGTCTCCAGCATTAGACTGTATGAGAATCATGATTACTCATCACTGTGAGAAAAAGCAATGACAGTCAATGGAAGCACTCTCTCAGAGCATTTCTTTTTAGAACATTGTCTGAAGTAATAGGTTGAATGTTCTGCCATCACTTTATAGAGATACTGTATACACCAAGCTCTGCATACACCAAGCTGTTGACAAAAAAATGGATCAAAGCAAAAAGCCTGCCGTGTTAAATATCTGCGTGCCTGTGGTTGCTACAGTGCAAACACCTGCCTTATGTGTTCAACACACACAAATATGATCTACCTTCTTACTGCCAATACAGAAACCTACAGCTGACTGATGTCTGGTCTCACAGTATTTCACAGTAATTATTGTCAGTTTTACTGACGACATGACAAAATGACAATGGATTTTATATACATACATTTAAAAGCAGTACAGACTCTACTGATTAGAATGAGGTCATTTAGATCCATTTGTGCTGTTCGTAAGTAACATACAGTACAGTCTGTCTAATCTGTTGGGATCTAGAAAGAAGTAGAATTGGAAGCTAAAAACCAGCCGCAGCAGCAGGAGGAGGAGGTGGAGGGTTCTATGTGTGGAATGCTCCAAACCCGGGGCTGGTGTTGCGACTCGTCCCAGACTCTGTGCCGTCACCGCTGGGGTCTGTGGCCAGACCTCCCTATGCTAGACCTGCTGGCTCCAGATCCCGCCCAGGCCAGTTTAGCTGCTGTGCAGGACCCATAATTACAGTACAACACAGTACCCCCCCCCCACCCATCCCTCCCCCGCCCCCAAACTCCCTCTTCTCTCACTGTTAAAAAAGCAAAGAGGAAAGAGACATGCAGTGCTTAATATGAATATTACAAAGTGTAAAATGTATATACAAGCTAGCAGGAACTTTAATATTAATGTGGTGAGACGGGGAAAGAAAAGATTCGTTGTGGTTTTAGGATCCACTAAAAAACTTGTTTGAGGAAAACTTTATTATAGAGACATGTAGCCGAAAAGAGAGAGAGAGAGAGAGAGAGAGAGAGAGAGAGAGAGAATTTTTCTTATTGAAAAAATTCTCATATAAGAAGGCGCTTAAATTTCCTTTATCAGCTGATCACCTGATCTATTAATCTATTGTTTCTATAGTAACACCTAATTCACAGAGACCTGCTTGGTGGGCGCAGAAGGTTATACTTTCTGGTTTCTTGGGAAAATGAGAGTAAATTGAATGATGGATACTATACGACATTAAATATAATTTAAAAATGTATACAAATTGCAAATTGTCATTTATTAATAGAATAAAAATTATTATTGCTGTGGTGTAAATGCAATGGAACACACAGCATGTACGAGTGTGATGGTGTGCCAATTCAAAGTCACTGTCCCATTGCTGATTATGTTCTTATAAAAGAACATACATCATATATACAGTGCTTTCAGAAAATATTCAGACACCCTTCAAAGTTTTGTTATATTGCAGCCTGATACAGTTTAATTCTTAAAGGTAAATTGTTCCCCTTATTACACACAGTACCCCAAAGTGAAAACATAATTTTACACATTTCTGTTCATTTATTAAAAAGAAAACACTAAATATCACATGTAATAAATTATTCAGACCCCTTGCAACCCTTTGCACAACACCAAGCACACAGACCCCCAGGCGGGAATTAAATCTGGACCCTGGAGGTGCAAGGCAACAGTGCTAACCGCTAAGCCACCATGCTGCCCCTGGGAAAAGCTACAGAAAAAAATCTGCTACACTAATTCTCAAATGGACGAAATTTGCCACAGCCAGGACTCTTCCAAGAGCTAACTGGCCAATCAGGAAGACAGGCCTTAGTAAGAGACAACGGATTGTCACTCTGTCTGAGCTCCAGAGATCCTGTGTGATGGTGGGACAAATTTCTAGATGGACAACCATCACTGCAGCCCTTCACTGATCTGGTCTTTATGGCAGAGTGGCTAGATCGATAATCATTGTAAAACACATAAAGGCCTGCTTAAGGATTGCAAAAAAAAAAAAGCACATGAAGAACTCTTGGACTGTGAAGAATAAAATTTTCTGGTCTGATAACCAACTATCTGGCCCCAACTCTAAGCATTATGTCAGAATGAAACCATGCACCTGCTCAATACCATTCCAACAGTGAAGCATGGTGGTGCTAGCATCTTGCTATGGGGGTGATTTTTGAGCAGGAGATTGTTTAGGGTTGAGGGAAAGCTGAATGGAGCAAAGCACAGAGATATCCTCAGTGAAAACCTGTTCCACAGTGCTCAGGACCTCAGACTGGGACGAAGGTTTACCTTCCAACATGACATGAATAAATGATATGAAGTAAAATCCTCACTTTTGCAGCATTTGGCAGAATCTGTAGAGAGTACAGTTTAGCCCTATATACTTCAGATTCCATCCTGCTACTTTTATTGGAAGTCAGATCATCAATAAACACCAGGGACCTGATTCTCCTTTAGGTCCTCATTTCATTCTCTTCATACCTTTCCTTTTCCATCATTCTAGTACAAGTTAATTTTGGGTTCATCAGTCCAAAGAATCAAATCAAAGTCTAATCTAAATAGTCTTTAAGTGTTACTAGTGGTTTGCAGCGTGTTGTGATGTGCCTAAGTTAAAATTAACCCAGTTAATTTTAATTTTTTACGGATGTTCCAAACTGTTGTTATGGCTGCTCCAAAACTTTTTGCTATCTATCTTATTGGGGTTTATTTCAGCCTAATAGTGGCCTCCATCACTTGCAAAGAGACCTCATGTTTGAATGAACAGAACCACCTCCAGGCCTTTTATCTGCTTGCTTAATCATGCAGTAATGTGGGAGCAGGCCACACCCGGCCATGAAACTGCTTGTCAACCATTTGTTCCATTATTAATGGGCAAACCAAAATAATGTACACTAATGCACTTATTCCAGTGTTTCACTAGTGCCTGGACACCATCAAGGTAGAATGTTTTCTCAGTACATCAGAGCCATGATCAGACTGCCTGCTGAAACGCTGGCCCCCCAGGAACTCCTTTAATGGCCCATACATGCATACTGTAACCAAGTATAAGCAATCTCCCTCTGGGATTACTAAAGTTCTTTGAATTTTGAATCTTGAATGGGAAAATGGCTTGGAGTGAGGTCAGGACTGTACCGGGACTGTAGCAATAACTCCTACCTGAGATCCTATAATGTGTAAGTGGGGTTTGTGAATGATCGTGCGTACAGTTTCCATAGACAGATGCATTGCTTTAGCAAATTGGTGGCAAGTTATTCATCGATAATAATTCCTTTTAAATACTCAAGGGTAGGTTTTACTGCAGTTAAGGGTCTCATCACTATTGTGCCTAAAGTCTATCAATTTTCCATCTTTATTCATGAGAATTTTCTTCTGAAAATTCGTATGACTTGAACAGTTTGATTAACAGAAATTTTCTCCGCTGTTTAAAATCTTCGGTCTATTCACCACATATGCATTAAACATGCAAAGCTAATGAAGCAGACTATAGCAATCACAGATCAAAGGAGGAAATTGTGCATTTCTGAAACTCGAAAGCACAGTTACTTTCTTTTTAATGAACGGGTGCCTCATTGCCCTTTAGTGAAAGAGATGCCAGGTAAATCTACGCTCGCTAAGAGCCATAATTAAGGTTAAATAAGCAGTACAGTATCTGATGATACCGGGAACTTCAAAGCCATAAAACCATATGCACAGAAAGGTCTCTCATTGAAAGCTCAAAGTGTCTTTTGTGGTCCTGCTGGTGTCCTGTAACAGATCACATCATGCACAGTCTAGCATAAAAGAATCTCTAAAATGTCTGTATGAAGAGAAGAGAAATTTAACAGCCAAGTTAGTAAATTTGCCTTTGGGTCAGTCTAGCCCTGACAGATTTACGGATAAAATGTCTTTGCTCCTGTCACTATCGCCGCTGTCTAATGAAGGCCCAGTATGTTTATGCAGCATGCTTCATAAATCTAAGAGGCTTCTCGAGGAATACCTCATCCTCAAGAAAAAGAAACAGGAAAATTATACACTGGATGAGTGGCCTTTCCCATTTTTTCCCCTTCCTTTTTACCTCCGCTGTAATTTCCTTGTAAGCGGAGCTTCCTAAAATAACCTGAACCTAATAATCCCAAACCAAAATACATGCAAGAGTTCCTGGAGGTCCTCTTGGGTGGTTTTCCCTGTTTGGCATTTAGTGGACAGTAGGAAAGTGAGAAAAATTGTAAGCCAGTATTATAGGAGATTAGAAAATAAATCTAAAGAGTGTAAACCTTTGGTTGGGCAGTAAATCAATTTGACAGATGATTCCATTACTGTTTGATTTGATTCAAAAGCAAATCAAATTTTCTCAATTATGGATGATATGATTAAATTACCAGAACAAATAGTGACTCTATTAAGCTTCCTGGAAATATACAGTTTTTTAAAAACTAGAAGCATTCCTTACTTAAAAGCACCTGCTTTATACAGTCTCTATATGTCTAGGTTTTGTCATTTCTGAGTGCTTACATTCACCTGCTGATAAGACAATTTACAAAAAGTTTCTTTAAACATGTTTTTTATTTTTTTAATAGTAAATCAATATTAATTTTTTTTTTTTTTTTTGTAATTTATAAATGCATTTTCTTTACCACAGTGGCCCTTTTATTACTCGTACACTCATATCAGGTGACAATGTATTGTGATGCGTTGACAAAACGAACAAATTTCTACCTATTAAAAGAATCAACATGATCAAATGTATTATCGCTTTAAATTTGATCATGGATTTTATAGTATATGCTCATTTTTAATATCTAGAATATTATTACTACACCAGCACAATATTAGAATCTCTTCAGATAAACTGGGCAACTATTTTAATGACATATAGTTGCATGTGGTACAGCAGTTAATAATACCGCAATGACATAAGCTGTACACTGTGCATGTTTTATTATGTTCTTCGAATACATAATGGCTGTTACATTATTTAAACTATTGAACACTGAGGGATTCAAATGGTTGGAAATTTTCCTTGCCAACTCGACAGATCCCTGTGGTCAATCAAGCTCATCAGGAAGAAATGACAGTTAATTAGCGAGTTCAGTCAATCCTGCTGAAAAACTGTTACCGCTGCTTTGTCAGAACATGAAGGAAAATTGATTTGTGCACAAACTTTATTTTCACTAAACCTCGCCTGCAGGTTAAAAAGTCTATAAAAGTGGATAATCATTGAGGTATTTTTGAAATGTCTAGGATTGGTAAGACATTGTGACCACAGTTTTATTATAGTGTTGAAGACATTTCATCACTCATCTGTAGATCAACAACATACCTGATGACTTTCAATGATGACTTTTTATAGAGTGTTGTTTCAAAGCATATTTATGAAAAGTTGATAGAAAAGAAAAATGTTTCTAGGAGAAGGTGCACAAGCAAAAGGGATGACTGCATACTTAAAAAGTATAAAGTTTGATTGATTCAAGAGAGCTTCAAAAGGAGTGGAGTGATGCTGGAGTCAGACCGACCAGTGCAACACAGCCAACTGTGCAGCCAACAGCCAATCAGCTCCACTTATACTACTTCAGCGCTATTATTTCAGCGATAAAAATATGAACTTAACCCGGTAAAAATATTCACGATAGTTCAAGCTCCGAAACTTCAGGCAGATATCCACAGATTACTACTGCAAAGGTTCCATTCGAGTGGTCGATTTAAGACATACCCACAGTTTGGGGTTTCTAATCTGCAACATAATTGCTCATAACTTCCTTTCTACTCAACATTCTGATTTTACCCAAGGACCGGCAAAGTTTAATTCAATGCTGTCCAGCCAGTTTTACATGATGCTATGACAAAATCTGGTTAGATAGACAGACGGACAGACAGACAGACAAACATACAGAAAATTCTCTGACACTGGGTTCGGGTGCTCCAATGGATGAATTCGATGGTGAATCAAGTTCTGATCACGGTACAGACAAAACCTTGCTTTTATTTATAGGACAAAAAGACTCATTGCATTTAGTTAAATTACTTAATATATTATTATATTAAAATACATATTTTTGAAAGCATTCTTAATGTACAGCACCAAGAGTGTGCAAAGCTATCATCAAAGCAAAAGGTGGCTGTTTTGTAAAAACATATTCTGGGTTATTTAAAATTAATAATGTCAGAATTTCAGTGTCTTCAGTATTGATATACAATGCTGAAATAAAAAAAATAAGATAACTAAAAATAAAGGAAAAACCATTGAATAAGACTGGGACTGTGTATATATATATATATATATATATATATAGTCGGTTCAACGGGTCCTAATGCATCAAAGGCTACACATGGGAAGTTTTGAGCTGTAGGTGAAAAAACCCACTGATGTCTGCTGAAACAGAGATGCCCATGATCTCATTTGAACCAAAGTTTCCAAAGAAACAGACTCCCTTGCTGAGGTCTGAATATACTCTGCCGACACAGCCCCCATTTTTCTCTCCATAATCTCCCCTTACACATTTCTATCAACAGCAGCGACTAACGGCTGTTTATATAGGCAAGGAAAGGAAAATCCTAACCACCAAATCTAAGCAAAAGGTATGCGCTCTAAAATTTGGCATCTAAAAGAAGCTAGATGCTGATTTATGTTTTAGGGTTATTTGTCGTGACTGGCATATTGGTTTCGCTGTTGTTGAAGCATGTGTATAAGTGCGGGGGCATGTGTGGAGCAGTGGGTTGGAAGGTCCTATGGCTCCCAGAGTGACTTGAGACAAGTGGTGACAGCATGTAAAAAAAAATTTCCAATAAATTACAATGAAATACCCATTCGTAACATTTGGTGGTTATTATATATGTAGTACAGAATGAATCGAAAAACAGTCATCATTGCTAATCAGCTCATAATATTATAAGGTTCACTCCAAAGGAACACATTCACATAGATGATACATCTAGAGTGTGTACAATGTGCACTCACGTGGGTGGCACTGGACATGCACAAGTCTCCGTAAATAGACCAGGAGCAACCCGTCTATTTCTCCAGCCTAGATTTCCTTTTCTGAGGTCAGTTTAGGGGATAGAAGTGCTGTGCTGCAAACCTCTAGTCGCCACGACAGACTGCAGCAGCTCCTCCCGGCACACTTCAAGGAGACGACAGCACTGACCGAATGGATAGTCCTCCAGCTAAACCTCACTCTTGGAGACTCGCTGGGGCTGCCGCAGCCAAGGCATGCTCTGCTGCAAGCCAAGGAATTGAGTATACTGGTCAGACAAAGGCACAGGAGGCAAATCCAACTCGTTTATTCGTATTTATTTATACATCTTGGTGGTTTTGCGCTTGGCGTCCCAGACTTACAGACCCCAGGGCGTATATATTCTCACCAGCAACATGGACACGGACAGATGAGAAAGGCTTTATTATTTATTACTGGCACGGCTAAGAGTGAACCGGTTCACTAGTGTAAAAATTCCCTATGGGTAAAGAGACATGCTGTCTGTATAAATAACGCCGCAATACTGTAAGCTATACGTGACAAACAAGGAACGTTTTATCCTTGAAAGATTTTCTGGAAATAAGAGCATCCGAGACACCACAATCAGAAGATATGATATCTTCCGCTGCAGTGCACAGATCACCCATGTAGCTGTTTCCCAGTGTAATGACCTCACTGTCAGCTAAGCGTATGGAACCAATTTAAACACATTTCCCTCGCTTCCTGTGTGAATTGCTCCACATCTGGGCACACCTCCAGCTCAATCACAAGCACGTCCTGCATATTGGCGTACGATGGGGGAGCAGGAAGCTCGAGAGTCCGATGTTGACGAAAAATGTGCTAGATCTGCTCGAAGGTTACACATGGCGGATGGGGTAGTCCCAGTGTCAAAAGGCTCCGCCCAGAGGGTTACACAGACCTTCTGTTGGACCACTTAGATGGCTTCAGACATCAGAATGTCACTGGTGATCTGCACTTTCTGTGTGGATGCGCTCCTGCGTTCAGGTGGTGTTGATTAATATCTTTCAAACCAAAAGTTTGTGGACACCTGACTTTGACACTCGAACGTGGTCCATACATGCCGCCATGATGTTCAACAAGCAAATACATAAATATAAAAACAACCAAGGGGTGTAATGGACCTGTGTTAATGTGTAGAGATGATTAAATCGTAATATCGCACAAGCCTGGTCCGTTGTTAATTACTCAGTTTAGTCAGTATAGGTTTTTTTTTTAATTTACAACACAATTGTTGAGTGTCGAAACCTACCAGACGTTCTGGCGATAGCTAGAAATCTGGCTTACATGACTATGAATGATGCAAGAGTCTGAGTGGGATTAACATGTCTGTGATTTTCTGTTTACAAATGAAAGAGGAATGGTACTCCACATGGTACTAGGTAGCAAGAGCTTTAAAAGAAAAGACGGAAGAATATCAGCTGCCGGAGGTATAAGGCCTATAAAAGAATATCAGAAAGAACAACACATGTAAATGAAGGATGAGTTCTTTAGCCTGAGTGACATTTTTTTGCCTGTGGGTCTACACACACACACACACACACACACACACACATACAGACAGATCTCCATTCTTTAGCCTGCTCCCACAGGCCCCTTTGGTCAGGTCTGTTGCCAAACCCAGACTCAGTGCTGGGAGGGCGGCTGCACGGAGCCTCAGCTTGCTGCTACACACACCGTGGCTTCAAGGAACAGCACTCTCAGCAGCTGGCAGGTCTGCCATGGAAAATTCAAACGCATCAGTAGAGGTGCCAAGGAGGTGTGAACTCAAAGCAGTTCATACGACCGTTCACATCTTCGGTGTTTTGCATATTTCTTTAAAACGTTTAAGAATCAGGAAGCAGACGGCGAATAAGCCACGGATCGTATTTCAAAGGAATCAGGTGTGACTGGTAATTTTCAGCATTCCTCATGGCATCTTGCCCGAGTTTTTCTCATCAGTTGTAGTCTCATTTGAAGAAAAAAAAAAACAGCTAACAATGCACTGAGTGCCAAATGACAATAAGACAAAACACTGTGTAAGTAGGTCTACTTACCTATACAATCCACGAGATAATACAGACAGCTATTAAAGCGATTTTGAGCAGTGCAATTATCCCATAATATATGACATCCCTGATCTGGCAAATTGATTGACGTACTCAGGTGGTGAACACGTTGACATTTCACCTGATGCTCTGCTGCTTAATAACACGCTGTCCCATCAGTGATGGGCCTAATGTGTTTATTTACCCTGTAATCGCTCTCCTTTCACTCCACTCTAATGACAGAGCTCTCAGGCAATAATGTCGGATCACAGGGAATAAGGAGATCGTTAGACTGGGACTGAGGAACGTTGAACGCATGGAGAAAAATCTAAATTGATGTCCCAAATGTTTAGACGTCTGGCTCTATAATGGCTCTCTGATACGTTTTTGTATACTGAAAGCAAATCTACAGTAGTTAGTCTGGCGTTTAATTAAAGCCCAGTGTCGCCTCAATTTGCATATACAGTGACGTACGCTAGGGAGCTGTTCAGTGGAAATCCAAGAAAAGGGAGTTTACGATTTCTTTTTTAAGTCAGCGAAAGCTATTTCGAATACAATACGAAATTTGCCTCCGGCATGTACTGTACTTAAAAGCCACATGATTTATTTATTTATTTTAAAAAATTCTTAATATTAGTAATATTTTTGGGTGGATTTTTCTATTTCTTATTATATACTTATTGCTAAATTTGTATCACAATACAAATTTCCACCTTCATTAACAGAATGTCAAACTGTAGGCGCGTCTTAAATCGACCGCTGGACCGAATTTGTTGAAACTTTGTTGAAAGTGAAATCATCGAATGTTGAGAAGCTGATGTTATGAACATGACATGTTATGCGTCGGATTGGATAATCTACTTTAAAATAAGCTACTAATAAGCTACTTGCTTAATGTAAACACACACCTGCACCAATAGATATTAATTAGAAAAGCTAAACTAAATATGTTTCTGGGATTAGTTTGTATTTTCACTGCTGAATTAACAGCATCAAAGTGGAAATGAAATCTTACAAGATTTAATTTCTTTGTATTGATAAGTTATAAAGAGAGTTCTGCTGTACAGCAAAGACAGACAGACAGACAGACAGACAGGTACGTGGACTTCAACCTTGTTTATGAAGTTTACGATTTTCTTTTTATTTAGCAGAAGCTGTTTCGAAAGAGTCAACACACAATACCAACGTTGCCTTTGGCATGTACTTAAAAGCTCATGTTTTGTTTTGTTTTTTGTAATATTAGTAATATTTTTGGGTGGATGGAACGAATTACATTCATTCACATTATTTCTTATTGATAAATTTGTTTCGCAATACATGTTTCCACCTTAAAAACGCCAATTAACAGAACAAATAAAATTTCTACCCCTGAGGTTCCATTGTATTTTGATTATAATCCTGTACTTTGATTTCCTTATATTGTACTTAGGCAGCACAGTGGTGTAGTGTTTTTTTTTTGTAAGTCGCTGAAAATGTCAACTGAAATAATAGCATTACTCCTTACGTTAAAGCTCATTTTTAGTTTTAATCTTTTAACTATTTCTTAAAGCTCTTTTCCCATCAATGACAGGTAACATAAAAACAGGAACATCCTGATCATTAAGCGGCAAGATGTAGAGTTCTATGCGGAAAAGCATTCCAGTCAGCAGTGATGAGTTCACCTTCAAGGCCTACGCCTACATTCACATGACATTTTATCATAAGTCTCCAGTGTGACATGAATGCTCCTTGTATTATAAGCTAACATCAGACAATGATATAAATATCTGGCGATGTGCAGTTAGATACCTTATGATATACTGTAAATGTGTTCACGAGGGCAAAAAATGACATACTAACATCGTGATAAGGTTCCTTTTTAACTATTCTATTGATGGCATAAAATTGTTTGAAATATATTTGCTATAAACGTGCAAAAAAAAAGTATGATATTTGTACTTGCCATGAGGCTCATGAAGATAATGAGCAGAGGGTTAAAGAGATTGTTAAGTGGGGTAAAGAGTAAGAGCATTTACATACACATTATGTGATGAAAACTCACAGGATTGGGACTAAACATCTATGTGGCCATAAGTAAAACCATTTGTTAAAAAAGGCTTAAATTTGGTAGGGAGCATTAAGATTAAACTTGGAGCAATAGAGAAGAGTCCTGTGGTCTGATGAGTCCGGATTGACCCAAGAGGAAGGGAAGCACATGAAGGCCTCTGGAGACAGTGTTATGATCTGGGGTTGCCTCAGTTGGTCAGGTCTAGACTCAGCAAGATTATGTGGCAAAAAATAAAGTCAGCTGACGACCTGAATGTACTGTAAGACTGGAGTTTTTCTTCCCCAATGGCACGGTTGTATCCCAGGACTCAAATTGTGAGAAAGTAGTTCTGGGAGCATAAAAATCTTTTTTTAAACATGAACTGATCACCACATCGTGTTCCGTAATTAAAGCTAAAGGTGACTTTATAAATAAAATCTTATAGGGTTACATAAAATGTCTAGTCAAAACGTACAATAGCAGTATGAGAACAAGAGTGCAAAAGGTAGTCAAATAAAAAGCATGCAGTAGCGTAGTGTCCGAGGAGTCCTCTACAGACATAGGAAAGTGTAAAAGATATAAATTGGGATTTTTTTATTTTTTATTTAATCCAGTAGAATGTGTATTGTGCAATAAATATGATCTCAAAAATATATTAATATTTTGCACGGAGACAGGACTGAGTCTTAAAAGTGCCCGAAGGTGACGAAGGTGGCCGGTGTCTGGGATGTCGCAGAGGCATGAGCGTAACAGAACTAGAAGGAGTGAAGACTGGATTAGAGGTTATTCAGGATCTTAATGGCATGCAGGTAGAAACTGTTCTTCACAGAAAAACATTGATCCTGAATTTTGAATTGACCTGAAAGCAGTGCATAACAAAAAATGGTGATAAAAAAGAAAAAAGGAAAAACCACTTTCCCTGAGGTATTTACGAAATGATTTAAAGTCTTGCTGAAACAAGACATCACGTCATAATTAATGACAAATAATGACCTGATACAGTTGGGATCTTTATCTTTTGCCTTGTTGGCATCGTTCATGCGAGAAATAAAACAGCGTGCTCTGGAGGGAGAATCAACTTGTGACTCGAACACGAAGCTTGCGTGTGGTATGGCATTGCTCCTGTCCATGAGGTCACTTTTATAACGCTAAAAAAACGTGATGACGTCAAGCTCCAGGAGCACAATAATTACAGGTGCAGACGACAGAGTCTGGGGTTCTGCGGTCAGTCGGGCCGATGATTCAGCCGGATAAGAAGCTGGCCTGCACGCAAGCTGTAATGCTGTGTGCTTTTTGGCCAAGACGTGCGCGCAACCAGACCGTGACGACCTGGCTACCTATGACAGCTCGTCAGAAATCATTTGATGTCAAATCAGGCGGAACTTACAGCTAATCAAACAGGTCTTTTATTTCTGTCTGAGCAAGATGCTTTACAAGACGGCGTGACTGAGAAGAAAAGGAACTAGGCGACTAGAAATCCTTTCAGCATTGTGTTTGTGTTTATACTGTTGGTGATGGTAGGTGTACAAAAAAAAAAAAATAATCCAGTCACCTAGATGCAGTGATGCATGGGAGACATTTCTCTGGCCCTGTTTGATCTCCACAGGAGGGTTTAAGGAATGGCTCCTCTCTAATCTTCACTGTCTGTAAATGAAGGGCCCTTCAGACAGAAGCTTGGCGGGGACGTAAACACTGAAGGAGACACGCCAGTGGCACCACCGTAACATGCTCTTACGCACAAGCTCACAAACACACGCAGGTGTGCATAAAAACGCACCAGTTATGAGACGTGGTTTAGCCCGAATAACGTTCAGAAGGTATGGGATATGCGTAATGTTTATCACGAATGTAGTAAATTTACGGTTCCAGACAAGCTCTGAGAATCTATAGGAGAATATATATATATATATATATATATACACGCACACATAAACGCTCAAATGTGCACACGCCTCCACAACAAAAGGAAACACGCCACGTTATACCGTGCTTATTAAAATGTTTTTTGTTTGTGTCATGGCGTCTTTATTTACTCCGGTGTAGGTGCTGGGGGTGGGTGGATTGTCTGGCTTCGTGCGTGTGCTGTCTCTCGTTCTGTCGGCGTATTTAAAGTGGCTCGGCATTCCAGAGAGTTTTTTTTTTTTTTTTTTTTTCCTTTAGAAGATCTTTGAAGTGTCGCGCCATAACTTAGGTGTGGCGAAGCACATAGCTTTAGGCTGACTGCAATCGCCAGAAAACTGAGCCAACGTGTTGCTCAGATCAAATTCAACCGAGTACATTAAGCTGTGAGAAT
This sequence comes from Clarias gariepinus, assembly GCF_024256425.1. Taxonomy (NCBI): domain Eukaryota; kingdom Metazoa; phylum Chordata; class Actinopteri; order Siluriformes; family Clariidae; genus Clarias; species Clarias gariepinus. The sequence goes on from NC_071113.1 coordinate 8,358,211, forward strand.
GCAAGTATGAAAAAGAGATTTTGAGTGTTTTTTTGTTTTTTTTAAGTGTGTATGTACAATATGTGTGTGAGTGAAAGAGTGTGTGTGTGTGTGTGTGTGTGTGTGTGTAGTCTGATCATGCTTGCTGTCTCCGTTTCTGCCGGCCCACATAGACAGTGAGAGAAGTCTGGGCGGACTGCAGGCCACATAACATTTCAGTGCTCTTGCAGAGTGATGTGTTCACTCCCTCCCTCCCTTCTTGTCTCTCTCTCTCTCTCTCTCTCTCTCTCTTCCCTCCTTCTCCTGCCCTTCAAAGCTTCGACATGTCATCTCCCACCACAAAAACAGAGGTGGGAAGACTCACTGGCGCTACTGCTGCCTCAGGGCGTCTGGCACTAAAGCTGCCTGCAAATACTGCAAGCAGAGGAGGGGAATGAAAAAAATAATAATAAAAAAGAAATACAGGGTGTGTGTGTGTTAACAAGGCTTTTAAATCCTACGGCACCAAACCCTGGTGGAGCGCATGTCCGTGTGAGTGTGAGTATGAGTATACGAGCGATAGGTGGCAATCAAGGTGAAAGACATGGAATCGTCAGAGGACAACTATGTAGTGCAAAGTTGAAAACATTTCGAAGATGCACTTCCTGGTTTGATGCACCAATTTTAGAAACACACACCATGAAATCGTGCATGTCAAGATGTCCGAGATGTTCATATGAAATATTAATACGTGTAAGTAAATATTTGCATTTAATCGTGTTTAATTATAACACAAGGCATCATTATAAATGACAGTCATAATAAAATTGTGTAGTTTTTCGGAGTGTGAGGGGGAAAAAAACCCCACTCTGGGATAGGGGTGGCATTTGAAGCTCTGACACTACCTGAAGGGACAATTAAGCTTGTGGCTTTTGCATTTCCCAAAGGAGACAAAGTATACACAAAGTAAGCAAATTTTCCCACTCGAAGCCGAGTACACTCACTCTCAGGACATTCCTATGAAAACTTACGCAAATCTACTGAAAGATAAACGAGATCCAACAAACAGCATTGTGTAGCGGTACGGCTTGTTCTCTACTCAACACATACTCTAGAATACTATTTTGTAGTTATTTTTATAGTGTTTTCTCGATTTATAATGAAAAAAAAATCCTAAACATAACATTAATCCCATTACTCACTCTTGATAACTGCTTTATACTGGTCATACTGGGCATGAGGGATGGGACTCCAGTCCATCGCCTGTCCATATCTTTTAAGGAAAATCCATTTGCAATTAAACATGGCATCTTGAATTCTGTGAACAAAGATTCATTTGTTGTGAGAATAAAACATTCTGGGTTTTTGGAGACCCAACTGTAGTCTAGTTTGTCAGCCATGACCAGCCAAAAAATTTACATTTACATTTAGGCATTTGGCAGACGCCCTTATCCAAAGCGACTTACTTTTTTTTTTTTATCTCAAAATATCTCATTATACAACCAAGCAGTAGGGAGTCCTAGGATTCGAATCTGGGACCTTTCGAACCGTAGTCCACTGAGTAGTCCACTACACCTGAATTTAGGTTGATAAATCTTCTTAAATGCATAGTTGTAACATTCATGAACATTTTATGATTCTTTTCCAACACCTAAGATACAGTATCACAAGCTAGTAAGATAAACCCAACCAACAAATAGGCACAATTCCAAGATGTGCCTCCCTCTTTAATGTTTTATTCATATTTTTAAAGAGTTACATAGCTGATATAAGATAAGACTGATAAGATCATAATAAACTAAATGAGTCAGATAATTCACGTCTTATCAGTTTTCAGAATAACAAGCTTGTAGCTAGTCAATATACTCCACTGATAGTCTTTGGAGTCAAATGATGTATTTTTAGAGAAAATTGCTAGATATTTTGTAACAAATTTTCAAAGTTGCACATTCGCGCTTATTCGTCTATATAGCAAATATTCGAAAAATTTCCGTTTGATTATTGTTGTGTAAAGAGTTTGTTGATGTGTTAAGTTTACGGTGTTTAATGAAGTGAAATAACCTTTCTAGTGGTGGCATGGTGGCTAGCGCTGCTGCCTCGCACCTCCAGGTTTGGGGGATTAAATGTCTGTCTGTGTGTGTGAGACGGGTAAGTCTCCAAATATGTGTTGTAGGTTGATTGGCATATTCAAATTGCGCATAGTGTGGGTGTGTGGGTGTGTGCTTGTTCCCTGCAATTGGTTGGCTCCCCATCCAAGGTGTCCTCTGAGTTCCCTGGGATATGCTCTGGATAAACTACAGTATATGGCAAAAAAAATTATAAATACATAAATATATATATATTTCATATTTTGCTAAATAAAAAAATTGATTTTTTAAAGAGTATTCGATTATAATAGACAACACGGTGGTGAAAAGTGTTTTTGAACTGTCGCCTTGCTGTCATGGTCCGGGTTCAATTCCGGGTCTGCGTACATGGAGTTTGCATGTTTTCCCGGTGCGTGGTAAGTTTCCTCCGTGTCCTCTGGTTTTCCTTCCATAATCGAAAGACATGAAGATTAGGGAAATTGCCTGAAACGTGTGTGAAAGTTGCCCAGCTTTCCTACCACGGCTGTAAAAATAGGAATACCATGGACGGATGGATCAGATTATATTAGCCCTATTGTGTTTGCACATTCTGATTCAATTAAATTGAACATTAGATTTAATCTTAAATATAGTCACATATATGTAGTATATTCTTATTTTAAGATTGCACTAATCCATAAGATTAACCTTCTTCCTAAATATCTTATTTGCTGACTTTAAACTACTGTAATTTTATAATAGGAAATAATATATAAATTTCACTTCTTCGCACAGTATACCGGTTATCTATGCCAAGAGGTTCGGATTGCAATCTCGCTGTCCAGTGCAGCTTGTTCAGTAAGATTTAGTCACTAGCCGAATTGTTATTAAATGTAAATAAATAAATTTAATGAGAAAACATTTAGCTTCGTGCACAATATTAAAACCCATAATGTACGATATATCCAGTGCTTGCATAGAAGCTAAATCTATTTGCACAGAAAGTACCATAGATACCATTCTTGTAGCTTTATTACTATTATTTCCTCTTTAGTAACAAAATGATCCTGGTTGGAGTGGCAGAGGATCCTGGAATTGGGCTGGGAAACATTCTATATGGGATGCACATACACACACATACACACACACACACACACACACACCTATATATCCACCCAGGCCCATGTTATAGTCCTCAAACATATTTATGGAGGAAACTGGAGAACCCTGAGGAAACGTAAAAACAAAGCATATGAAACTCTATACAGACCTGAACTCAAGGTGTAACCAGGGACCCAGTGGTGCTTCGAACATCACATGTATGTAACTTATGGTTTTTTTTTTCTGAATTTAGTCCACTCTCTTTCTCACTCAAGAAAAAAATAAAATAAAATAAAATATATATATATATGTGTGTGTGTGTGTGTGTGTGTGTGTACGACTTACATTCGTTAAAAATGGCATGAGCTCAGGGAGGGAAGCTGGCAGCTGAGCGTGAATCCAAATAATGTTACATAAATGCATGTCTCCGGCACTAAAATAACCAAAGTTCAAAAGATATTTAATGCCATTGTAAACTCAACAAACTTTCCTTCATTCATGTGAAAGTGAGGCCTGCAGCCTGGCAATAGCAGTTTACTTCACCGACTTTGAGCTTAATCTTGAGTAACTGCTTTATTTCGGTACAGTAAGCATCGTAGCGAATCCGGAGCGGATCCTGAGAACACTGGGAATGAAGTGGGAATGTCAAACGCAGAGCACACACACAAGCACAGACTCACTGACACCTTGTTAGACCTTCCAGTTGCCTTAGTGGCATCTTTTCAAGGGATAGGAGGAAACCTGAAAAAATGAGATGAAACCCACATGGACACAAAGGGAACACTGCTGCATGCTTCATTGACATATTTTTTCTTTCGGATTTGCATTATTTTCATGAGAAAAATAAATAAATAAATAAATAAAAAGTCAAATGAACTCCTGGGACCATTCCAAGACCTTGAATGTTTTGACATGCACATCATTCCCACGCCAATACTTCTGAGTAAAATGAAACAATACAATGAATAAAACAAAAAAAAAAAAACAAGAGAGATGCTTAACAAAAACGAGGGCTTAATATCAGTGAAGTGGCTTAATAAGAGAAGATGAGATACATAAAGAGAGAGAGATAGAGTGCAGGTCTCCCGGGAAGAACGCACAAAGTGTCTTGGCTCCCAGAGCTCCAAATACAACTTTAAGAACATGAGAGCGAGGGAAAAAAAAAGTGCCGCCCGGTGTGACACTTGACGGTTTCCTGTGATCTGGGATGCTACACCCTCTATTGTGATGAATCGAGACTTCGTTTCAAACATCTAAACGTGCCATGAGAGATCATCAACATCTCACATAACACGGTGGTGATAAGGTTTTGGATAATATAGCAGATGTCAACCGAGATGAATGCTCACCACAAGAAATATAAACTGCTTGCTTTTACGTGTGAAACGACTGGCAGGGATGTGAGTGTGTGTGTGTGTGTGTGTGTGTGTGTGTGTGTGGGCATGATTTCACCTCTCTGGGGCTATCAAATGTCCCCACAAGTTTTGGAATACCTAAATATATGTTGGGAACCCTGTGAGAAGGTTCGGCCTATGCATCTGCACTAGTTCTATTAATACAGTCAATATAAAAACATCATCGAACGTCTTGTTCTTTTCAGAAATGCTGAACGTCAAACAGTTCAAAAGCACCTATAGGCGTTGACTGGAGTCTCGTTTAATGACTAACACCTGAAACCAACTCGGTAAATATGGCTCTCTGCGCATCCGCGACACTACTGCATGTTTAATTAACCATATTATTTTATGATTGAATGACTAAACTGATTTAGTTCATAATAATGATCATTTCTTTTCTTTTTTTTCTTTCTTTCTTTGATTCAACAAAACCATTGCACGTTGATTGATTGTCTGGATCCTAATCATTCTCAATAATTGCAGCTGTAATTGACATAACAGGTGCACTTTTATAATCTGTAACCTTATTCATAGGGACTCGTATAGCAGACAAGCTATTGATAATCATTAAAAACATGCGTTTGTTCAACAACAGAGAATGCGTAGTAATTGACATTGTGATGATTCATATAATTACGTGTTTCCTTCATGTTTATGGAAGGAGTCTTCAGTTTCAGCTTCCAATTCCAGATTTGATGAAAGTGTGACAAGACGTGTGGGGTTTGTTCACACACACAAAAAAAAAAAAAAAAAATTGACTAACATGGACTACCTTGGTCTCGTGGACGTTCCACAATGTTTAACGTGACTATAATTGGGTCAAATGGATGTGTGGTTGCTAAGTGATTAATAAAAAAAACTGTTAAAGCTAGCCTGAAAAATGAAGTGCTAGCCAACTATGCTAACATAAGAAACTGGAACATGTGCTTATAGAAAAATGGTTGCAGAAACTTTTGCGTCAGGCCACCTCACAGCACTGAGCTGTGGATGGTTTTCCTGTAACGGCCCACACATGATGTGTTTTATTTTATACATACAGCAGCTCAGGCAATAATTTCAACTTTTAAAACTGGTTTAGAACAGGTTTTATAAACCTATAGGTGATAGCATGTGTTGACACACTGACTCACACTTACATCACCTAGTAGGGACTAACATAACACTAAAACTGTTATCTAATTGTTGCTGGCACTTTATTGAAACCTTTTTTTTAAATAAGAAAAAAAAAATATTTTTTTTTATCCATTTTTAAAATAGGAGACCTGTGTAGTCACTGGATAAACCCTTCATTACAAGCACAGAGAGCAGACAGAGGCCTGAGAGCACAAGAATTCAAGTTTATTATTATGAGAAGACTGCCATCCAGTGGTCAAATCAGAAACTGCTTTCTGGTTTACTTTTTATTTCTATTTCTTAAATTGATTTTCCATCACTCAACATGAATCTACCACTTATCAAGGTGCAGGGTTGGAAGACTGTGCACTTAATAAAGCCTTAATTGTAATGGTAGCAGTTTGTTCACTTACAATCCGTCAACACGTGGGGGGAATTACATCGATTATCTCATTACAGTGGCTCAAGTATATTAGGCAGCAACTGAACAGTCAGTTCTCGAAATTGATGTGATGTAACCAGGGAAAATGAGCGAGCGTAAAAATGAGTGAGTGATTTTAATGGCTAGACATCTGGGTCAGAATGTGCTTCCAAGGCAGCAGTGTTCCTGGAATGCAGTGGTTAGTACCTGGCAAAAAAAAGCATCAAGGTTTCAAGGATTCAAGGTTATTACCGATGCATATGGAGAAGAAAGGTAGCCCATCTGGTATAATTCCACAGAGCTAATGTAGTACAAATTGCTGAAATATTATAGAAACCATCAGAACACAAAGTGCATTACAGCTTGTTGTGCATTGGGCTGTGTAGGTATAGGGTGGTCAGAGTGCCCACGATGACCAGAAAACACTCCTATGGATGAAGGAGGCCTGGTCTGATGAATCATATTTTCATTAAAATCAAATACCTCTTGGAAAACATGGGGTATCCATGTTGTTTTGACAAGTAGCACTCGTCTAAACACAGAAAAAAGTACTGTACACCTCTTCACGTCAATGGTCTTTTCCAATGGAGGTGACATCTTTCAGTATTATAATGCGCCTTGCCACACTGCACACATTGTTCAGGAATAGTTTGAGAAACATGGTGATGACTTGGCTTCCAAATCCGCCAGATCTCAATCCAATCAAGAATCCCTGAGATGTGCTGGACAAAAACAACAACAACAAAAAAAGACCCACTATGCGACTGCAAGATACAGGTGGCTTTAATGTTATGGATGATCAGTGAAAACAAGGCAATCAGAGCGGTTGATTTTTGTCTTACATACCTGTACAATGTGAATGCTTGTGATAATATGTACAGACAAATCTCAGCGCTCATTATAGTAGGAACATCAACAAAGATAAAAAGACATGAAGTAAGGAACAGAGAAACAGGCCTGGCCCTGATGGAATGCAACAGGGCTAAGAAGCTTTAGTTAAAGCCGCAGCGGTACCTTTCAGGTGGCCTGTGGAATGACTGCCCTGAGGTGTCATGGGTGTGGAGCCTAGGGCATCATGGGTGGAGAACTAATAAGGTATTGGTAGGTCGGGAACAGCTAGTTAGACTGGAGTTGTCCCCGAGGACGGGCTTAGCAAGCAGCTTTCACACGCAACACCTGAGTTTGTCATGAGGCACATCATTTATTTTTTTAAATAATAATAATAATATTTAAAAAATCCTGATTAATCATATATATATTATTAATTTAACTTGTAAGCTAACTGAACAAAACTGATTCAAAATAGACTGAACACTGATTTAAAAAAATTAATTATAGAATCAGGGATAAGAAGGAAAAAAAATGGAGTAATAATGACAAGGCAAATATTTTCCATACACAAAAGTTCTTAAATATTTTGATCCATTTTTTCCCCATACAGTAATGCATAAGACAATTTACATATGCACTTTCCTGATTGTTCGTACAATCAACGAACATTTACATTAACCACAAATATACCATATTACAACAACTTAAATTAGTTCCACTTTGTAAGTTTGACTGACAAAGAGACAAGCAAAGATTCGACACGTTTATACACAGCCTCGTGTATATGTCAAACTGAAAAACAAACACATTTGATCGACATTCCTTCTGAATGTAACATCTTAAGAATCCAGTCTTGTGTTATGACAATATCTTATTAAAGCAAAGCAGCCTTCAAGAAATCCCGATACAGCATTACGTTTAATCCCTATTTCTAATGTGTTTCTTTAAAGCACTTGGTAGGTTTGATAAATTGATTCGGCATTTAATTGCTTCTGGGAGTGTAACATCTTTGTTCGTCTAAGCTTCGCATAAGATTTTCGGACAACACCAATAATTTATTCCATCTTTTACAGGGTTACGTATATAAAAGAACAATACTGGTATTTCACAAGACTAGATTTTCAAGATGTGACTTTCGTTGGAAAAAATCACAAACTGTCCTTTGATTAAGTGACATTAAAATACATCACATATCAGTATTTTTCTTTCTTTCTTTTAGAAAGGATACAGTATATCCTTTAATAAGAGCCAGTAGCAAAGAACTCTCATGGAGCTCTGGGTCCAATTGAAATTTTTGATTTTGGAAAAACTCACACAGATGTCTGGTGTTTTTAAGCAAAATGATGTGTCTGTAAGTAAAACATGGCAATAAATAAAAAATAATAATAATGTATTTCTATCTTATAAAAATAATAATAATAATAAATGATTTCAAAGCAATGCCTTTTTGAAGAGGTGTTATAAGCCTTCCACATTACTGTAAGCTCTTTAAAATGCCTTGGAGTCATGTAACGTGAGATCAGATAATAATGTAAGCTGTTAATGTAAGCCTTAACGAGGGGATTGTCTGATTTTGTTCTCATTAAGATTAAGTTTATAGATAAGCACATACTGCATGGGCCCTTCCAGTGAGGATCGATCAAGTGTTACATTTTTTAATACAGTTCACGCAGTTCATTTGCGCATAAATATACATACAAACATATTGACACTGAGCCGACCGACAAAGGAGACAGCTGAGATATGGAGTATCGTGAGGAGGATGACACAAATACATGCAGCAGATGAGTCAGGGACCTGGCCCTAGGGCTCACTCCCTTTGGGTAAAAGAAATACGGTAAACACGTTCGTCCTCCCTTTGTTCCATTAAAACCTCCCTTCATAGACACACACACTCCTTCCAGCAAGTGTACATTACCTGCGCAGTCACATCCTCTCGCACGCTTCACAGTGATCAATCACTGATGTCTGTAACATAAAGGTCAATTAAAGACAAAGATTTATAGACATGAGTTATATTTTCCAAACTACGCTGCCTTACAGCACAAATGCCTGAATGCTAACGGGGTCAGTTGGTCTATCGTTCTTACTCAGACCAGAGAACGCAATAACTGACATATAAATAACTAAATGTATATTATTATAAAATTTGAGGAAAGTGATTATAGTTAAATAATAAATGTAAATATAAATGATGGAAAATATGTGAAATAATGTGGAATATAACATCTAAAAATAAATAAATAATAATGCATTCATTTGTGTATGTAGATGTGTGTATTAGTTTATTCAGAAAGTAATACACACACACACACAAACAAATATACTGTACATGCCAAATTATCTTTAGTACTGTGCACATTTAATGTTTATCATGTCTGCATTATCATGTACATAACATAACTTAAAAATATTAATAAATAAATATGTGAAACCAATGACAGACCAGTTTTCAGATGGAAAAATAAATAAATAAATAAAAATCATGTATGTTCCTGGGTTTTGCATGAAAATTGAAAGAAGCGATTGTGACAAAGTTATCAGAAGAACTCATATTCTTAAGCTTACTCAGTAAAACCTTCCAGCTGTTTCACCAAATATTGACTGTGTTTATTTTATCACTCTGTAGTGACTTTGGTAGAAGTTGCTTTTATGTAGAAATTTTTTCGAAGGCATCTTCGCTTATGGCATGTGCCCAAGACCTTTGCACAGTACTGTAAGTAAAACTGTTGTTAGGTTTTACTGAGCTTGCTGGAAAAAATATGTTCTTTAGTTAACCGTGTCTCACTTGCTTCTTTCTTTTTTCATGCAATGCCCAGGGAACTTCATTGGGATTTTAATCTCCACCAGAAAATTGATGTTTTGTAAAATCTTTGTGTTCTTTACAGTCATGCAAATATTGTTCTGTAATGTTATCTATTTACGAATTTATAACCGGTTTTGTACAAAGTGTTGCTGTCAGTTTTGCAAACGCACTTGACAATTCTGTACTTGAATTTTTTTTTTCAGAAATGCTGATCTTCGTGTCTTAAAATACCAACTGTCGTTGTTGTTGTTGTTGTTGTTATTAATTTATCACCATAATTTATTAATGTCATAGGTGTTAATTCGAAGTTTTCTCCAGTATTGTTCTTTAGTTATCTTCGGTATTGTTCTAGAGTATAGAACATAAATCACCAAACAAAAACCACTAAATTAAAAGGTGTGTCCAAACTTTTGAATGATACTGTATATATAAAGCTTGGACTTACTTTCTAATTCCCCAGTCTTTCCTGATTTTTATTTCTTTCTACGATATAAAATATATAAACATTTCTGTCAGACAAAAAATGTATAGAAAAAGTAAACTAGTATGGTGTATATTATATTAATATTATAGTGTGTGTGTGTGTGTGTGTGCGTGCGCGTGTGTGCGTGCGCGTGCGTGCGTGGCAATTTTTGCACATGAAGCAATCAAGCAGGCATGGATTGAACGAGTGACACCAGACACTAGAGTGCTGCAGACGTTGTTTTGACTTTGTGCCCAGACGGATCCAGCAGGTTGTGAAGAAAACGGGACTTTGTAATATTGATTGTTGTATGGTAATTTCATTACATAACATAACAAATTGATCTTATTATCTTGTCATTATTGTCATTCAATCATTACAACATTGAATTTCAATCATTTTGGCGACTAGTTTGTAATTCACCAACACCTAAACACACCCAATAAAACTGCTTATTAACAGCTTAGTTGAATCAGCTCAGTTTGAGCGGAGAAAACACCAAACTGTGAGTTGCTGCTGTATATATTTACATGGATCAGCCATGAACACATTAACATTGATTATAAATTACACATCAGCAGATACACCCATGCCTGTGGAGCCTTAAGGCCAGTCTGCTGCCAAAAAAGTCAATGCTGGCCACAATAGAAAGGCACCAGAACACCCAGTGTACCACAGCCTGCCACAAGTCAGCAAGCGGTGATACAGGCAAAGAGCCCAAGGCTGCCGGCCCGACCTCCAAAGTCCCCAGATCCCAATCCAATTGAGCACCCATAAGATGCGTCAGACAAACAAGGATGTCTTTAAAGGGGACAGAGGGACGGTGTGCCAGACACCACAGCACATCCCCAGAGGTCGTATGGAGTTATTGCTAATCAATGTGTGTGTGTGTGTGTGTGTGTGTGTGCAGTACTGATCCAAATTCCTAGGCACTCTGTGTTTTTTTCTACTACTGTATTTTATGACTTCATTATTAAGTCAGTACAAACCATTTCTGATTTCCAAATATTAGTACTCCAGCAAAAAAAATAGTAGAGTAGAATATCTGAAAGCCAGAAAAGAAAGCAGTGTATTATGCAAAAGGCCACTTTTTAGAGAAAAAGAAAAAAAGCTTATGTGATGTGCATGCTTGGAAAAAATGCAAAAAAAAAAAAAAAACTGAGTAGCTTATGTCCTTATAAAACAGCACAAATTGTACCTGAGACTCAAAGAAAAAAATAGTTTACACTAATTATAGAATTTGTTTCATTAATTACTGTTTTCATTTATTACTGTTTTCTTTTATTATTATTGTAGAAACGTTTTTAAGACAGCAGTTATTTCCCTGTTTCTAAGACTTTTGCCCACCACTGTACATACATACATAAATACATACAGTAAATAAATACAAACATACATACATGCATACATACAGTACATACAGTACATACATACATACAGTACATACAGTACATACCTGCATGCATGAACTACCAGTCAAAAGTTTGGAAACAATTTTTCCTTCTGTGTTTCCTTTTCTTTATTTGAATTATTTTCAACATTACACATTAATACTGAATACATACAAACTATAAAAGAACACTGAATTATGTAGTTAAAAATAGGGTTAGGCAACCCAGCATATGTTTTATATTTAAGCTTTATATAGTAGATTAGCTAAAGTAGTTACATTTAGCTTGCACTTGGTCGAGATGTTTTTTTACTCATGGTGTGATGGGCTCCTCCACTGTTAAGACTGTTGCTTTATCTCAGGGTCGTACCCATACACCCAAGGTTCATTACCGGTAATGATCCTCGACATGAAGGACGGGTCATCCATGGCACTCTGACGAAGTCTTGGCAGTCTTTTTTCCTTTTGCTCCTGGGTTAACAGTCTGGGGACGAACTTGACGGCAACAGTGAGAAATGCCTGGACCGTTCCGTATGACATACCCATAATGGCAGCATCCCAAAATGGCATCATTGTCATGCACGAGTCCCCAAATGGTCCATGTCCAAATGGAAATTTTCATGGGGTTTAAGCTTGTTGAAGGTCTTCCAGATCTCTTGTCGTCTTCCAGTGACATTCTTGCACTCTCTAAGTATGCGTGCCACTCAAAACACCTTGAACAACTCATTGCAGCATCGCCATAAACTTGTATCATGTCAAACGTCTTCAGAAGGTCAAACGCTGGCCATTCTTCCACTGTAGTCACCTGACCAATGCTTTGTTTTGTTGGCAGAGTGATTTAATTAGATTGGTTGCATCCCCCAGTTGGACTGGATGTAAATTTGCAGACCTTTCATTCTGAATTCATTCTGACACTATTGTCAGGAGTTACATCATCAATAAAGATTGCTGCTGCTGTTTTCCTTTGGTAGACCTGTTCCATGTCTGATTATTTTTGGTTTTCTTTATTGTTGCACTGGTATGCGCAAAATGGTTGTGCAAAGGCTCTGATAGATTTTTGTCCACTTTTAGTTAGCTTTATTTTTGGCTTATCGAATGTCGAATAATAGGATCCTTGGTAGGCCAACTAGGGGGCCCTAGTATTTATTTCCATTTTTCCAACCATGATAGGACCTCTAGCCAACATTCTCACATGCATTCACACACTATGGGTAATTTGGAAATAGCAATTAGAATAATCTGCATGTCTTTAGACTGTGGAAGGAAACCGGAGTACCAGGAAGAAACCCACCAAGCACATGCAAACTCCATGCACACAGACCCAGATTTGGGAATCCAACCCAGACCCTGGAGGTGCAAGGCCACATTGCTAATGACTAAGCCACCATACCGCTATTCGGTTGTACTAAACATAATATGAATTATATCTGTTTGCAATGCTAGATGTTGGTATGGAAGGAATAAAGGGAGGAATGCACTTGAGGAATATACATTATCTGCTACACTGGAAAATCTTTAGTACTTCATGGAAACAGAGTATTGAAGTTGACAACTTTATGCAAAATTCATTACACACGTTTGCTTATCAAGCTGTGACTAACTGAACACTATACATATGATGATAAAGGTTAATTTGGGTTTCTGTTATTCTACCCAAGCAAGAAAATTTAGAGGTTATTTAAGACAGGGTTGGAAAGAAAACATGCACGCGCACACACACACACACACACACACACACACACACACACACACACGCACACACCGACCCTTTCTGAAGAAAATTTGACACTTCTGATCTCTCTAGATTTTGGATCAACATGTTAGACAGCACTCTCCACCACCACCATCATCATCAATACACTGATTAAGAAATTATGATAATTAAAACATTATTCTTTTGACTAAAAAAATAGCCATTATATGTAATCTGGGGAGAATCCTTTTATGTAAAAACGACTTAAACAATCAAACCTACTGTAGGTTTGTAATGCCGATCATGACTCTGCACTGCCAAAAACATTCGAGCATGGAACGTTCTGTTCCTCTTAGAGCTCAGATTGTTACAGTGGCCCTGGCACGAAACCAAAAAACTCTTTTATGGTTTTAATAGCTTCAGCACATGAGGTGGCTCAGTATACCAGGAAGCAAAGACTTCTAAATGCCTGAGAACGAGTTGATCTATTTTTATAAAAGGACGATTTCAAACTTAAAAGCAGCAATCTCATTACAATGCAATCAGTCCTTACATAAAGACATTCTACAGATACCCTCGCTGGATGAAGCTGGAGGAAATCATGCTGTATGAAGAACGGACAGTTCTCAGTCATGATTCATCTCATCATCTCAACAGTGTAAAACGAAATCTGAAGAACTGATTGAGCTCAAGCTGGGTTTTTTCTTGAGCACTACAGAGATGTGAGTCTTCCCTTCACTGAAATAATGAGGACGATTTGGGACCTGAATCAGACCTGGCCTTATCGTTCTACTTGTGGCATTCAAGGGAAAGTCTGTGGCCTATCGTATCATTTGCTACTTATCTTTTATATATATATATATATATATATATATATATATATATATATATATATATCTTATAACTCTTAGATCAAAATACAAATTCCACTAATATGGGGACATACTTGAGTAACCGTATTTCATTATTATATTTAAGAATTACTATTATTAGTAAGAAATGATCATTTAAACTGAATACCTCTAACCACTTTCCCAAGAAATACCAAAGTTTTTATGTCTAATATTTTCATTCAGGTCTTTGAAATCTCAAAGGTGAATTCTTCTCTCATCCAGCCATAGATTTTCCATTCAGTGTAGCATCCAATTATTTCAAAAAGCTGTCAAGAACTGTACTAGTTCATCATCTCACTTGCCCTCATCTACAAAATGTTGCACAATGTGGTTATCACTGGCTTTTCATCTACATTTGAACAGAAAGCATTAGACTGTGCTGTGGAACCTGATGATGTGATGTTGGAGCAAGAAAAAGTGTAATTTTCCTTTTTATAAGGCATAAAATCTATCAAATTTGAAAAAAAGCTAATTTGTGTTTAGATTTAATTTTTAGGTTTAATTTGCCTTACTTGAAGAGTTTGTCAACAAAATGAGATAAGTTTTCTGTTTTCGAGAAAAATTAGCTTTTTCAAAAGAAGCAATAAGTGTTACAAATTGATGCAGAATATTTTTGCATGTTTTGTTTGAGTCGCAAGAGTGTCAAAAAGCAAAAATGCGGACAAAGGCTGCATTTGTTTTTGTGATTATTTGAGTATGCAAATTAGTACCAATGAATGCTATGTTGTTTGAATCATGCTCATGCTTTTGATTTCTGTCGTGATACAAACAAAAAGTTAATTAGATTGAGGAAATAATTTTAATTACAAAGGTTGTCTGAGATCATGTAAACATTATAATCAACAGCAAAACTTCAGTTTACACCACCAACGTCCTCCTCTACCAGTTTTAATTTCACTTCGGTACATGACAACAGCTCTTTGTACAGGGGTATTACTGTAACACCAAAAGCTTCTCACACATAGCGCAATCATTCAACGTCTCTTGTACACAAATGGCAAATGGCTCACAAATGGCTCATGCAAGCTTACACTACAGTAGTTATATATACAGTATATAACATGGTATTCACACAACATCCAAAATGCATAATGTCCTATTTTACAGAAAATACCATCGATTCTTCAACATTCTTTAAAATCTTTTTGAGCACATTTGAACCACTCATGGTAGCCACTGTAAAGTACCTTAGCTTCATTAATCATGTGACAGAAAGAAGTAAAGTGATTGGCTTTTCTCAACATCTTGGCTTTTGGTGAAATTCAGGCAGCAATGCGACATGCTTTCTTCAAACAGTGAAAGTTAAAACTTCCAACAATAAGGTTGCACATTGTCTAGGGGTCGCCACAGCGGACCATCTGATCCGCATCCAACTTGTCACAGGTTTTAAACTGGATGCTCTTCCTGATGCAACCCTCCCATTTTATCTGCATTTGTCACCGGCAATGCATGCAGTAGCTGGGTAGCATGGGGCTGGGGCTTGAATCTGGATCCTCAGATCCTCAAATCAACAACCTTGAGAATTAGCAGCCTGAGCCACCACTGCTTCCTGAGAGTAAACGGCACAGTATGGAACAGAAACATCCTCAATCACGTTCGAAAGTCAACCATCAGCTAGATCGTGATTGTGATCTTTGTGCGCAAGATCAAGCGTGTTGTGATCTTGAATGACAATGCACGTCTGCACTCTTCTACTACTCTGTAAAAACTTTATTTTGAAGTGTTAAATATAGTCCTGATCTTACTCCATCATAAGTAACGATTTTTACAAGGTTATATACTGTAGCGGTTTTCTAATTAAATGTCTTGATAATGACAACCTTGTGTGTCAGAAAATAATAATTAACCAAATGGATAAAAATCCAAAAAATGACAAAAGACACTTAAAAATGAACATCACACTTGGATGCCAAACGGATCATATGTGAAGAATATTTTTACTTCTACCTAATGGCTAAATATTGAGTTTAGATTTAAATGTATGTATTGCCACTAATTTTCCATTGCATTTTATAACAAGAGACTGAAACAGCTTTAGTGTTCGTTTCAAGATAATAATAATTTATCTAGACGCTGATGGCAATTTTCTAGAAATGAAGTTATAAATCGATCAATCAGTTAGTTTGTCAATCAAAGCCCAGAAGCACCACGCTGCTGGATTTGAGAAGTCCTACCTATACTGTAAATATAACACACAATATAACACCATATCTGGAGCAGTACCTACACAGCACTGCTGGATATGAGATGGTAATATGGTGTCAGCGCAGTGGGAGTCCTTTTGAAAAAGGCCGTTTTTACATGCAAATGTAGAGCCTCTGATTCCTTTTGATTCAGCACTCAACGTTAGACCTCAGTGTGCTCGCGAGCGCACAAGTGGTGTTCAGGTGAAATTACTGAAAATTGGTTTCTTGCTTTGTTAAGCACCTGTGGCGAGATCAAAGAACACTACTGCGTATGTGTCATCTCGATTTCAATGGGAGGCGATTTTGCAATACCTGATAGGTTAGTCAGTGGAGAAACAAAAGAAAACTTTACACGACCTCATCAATGACAATGTGCAGTTGTTTTTTGGAAGGTTTTAACTGATGATTAAAGAGGAAGCAAAAAAATATCTCACAAAAAAAAAGCCTTATAAAGTAGACTCACAAAATACATCAGAATGTATTTGTCCCCACCTTGCCCTTATTATTGATGGTAAATGAAAGCTTTGGTTTTTCATTTTCATTTATGCCATTTGTTCGGCACCTTGATCCAAAATGACTCACCGGAATGATCATTTAAAATGGATCATCATGTTGAAACTGAAAAAACTAGTTGGGGTTAGTATAGCATCAAAACATTCAGTTGTAACAAAATGCCTGAATGTTTATTCATGTCTTTGGATTTTTTAATATACCTGCAAAGACTAAAGCAGGTTATATTTGTGAAACACAAGACGAAGGTGGCTCCCCACCAAACATACCATGTCTACCAGAGAAATACTGTATATGTCTTTTATAATTGCATCATTTTTATTTTTTATTTCTATGTTATTCAATGATTATTATTATCTTTGTTTATTTTTTATCATTTTTTATTTAGTTTTTTATGCACCTATTTAAAATGCCTTTTAATATTTTTAGTTTCATGTGTTTTAAAAATAAATAAATTTATATGTGTTATTTTGTTTTAATGCTTGGTTCAACTTAGATTGCTGTATGGTACAAATAAATGTTGATTGATTGATTGATTGATTGATTGAAATACATTTTTCCTTTATTTAAATAGGCTGAGAATCATTTTATCTTTAAGTAAAACTACAGTAAGAAAGTAAGACACATAATCTCTAATATTCAAGTGAGTCTGAGCTCCATCTCTCATCATTTCCCTGACAAGTGATCGAGCGTATGATGAACGCTCATCAGAGCCACTCGACTACACCAGAATTCTTATATAACAGAGTTCTTCACTCAAAAGACCAGTTCCAGCCTTTCGAAATCTATTCTGGAACAAGAAAACTAAAAAGAAATGTCACTTTTACCAGTGCTGCCCATTAAAAAGACCAGAAAAAGATAAACGCGTAATGATTAGCTAGACTCTGAAAAAAAGGTAATTAATGCTAATTTGTCTTTTGAACGACATCTGCGTTACTGTGTCTTTACAACAGCTGAACCTCGTCATAGGACTGGCAAAGCCGCTTCATCCTTAAAGCTGGTTGCTCCAAACTACAGCAAGAGGAAATTACAAAGGTCTTTCATAAAAATGGCTAACCAATGACTTCAATGGCCACAGTGAGCTTGATCTCATCTATTTATGGGCTCCAATCAAACAGAAAGCTCAGAAGCTTATGAATAAGTCAGAGACGGATATGAAGAGGATTCAGGAAGTCAATATTTGGTCAATGCAAATCTGATTGGTTCAGTGGACGAGTATGAAACAGTATAAAAAATTCAGGGTAATTTATTGGGTAAATGGGTTCTGGTGACGACAAATAGGAATAATAGGAATATTATATTGAAGGAGTAGTACTGGAATGTTTTAGGGAAAATGCCAGGTTTCTTTTCACCACTAAACCAAATTTTACCAAGTTCTCTTGAACATAGATGAATGCATGTCATTTTTTCCATTGTGCAATTTTTATGAAACATTATGGCTATAAAATTACTTTAACTTAAATCATAAAATCTACTTTTATATCTTTATAAAAAAAATAGCTTTAAAAAAAGCTTTCCTTACAATCTTTGAGAATAATCATATTAAAAATAAATTTAAAGCCACAAATAAAAATACACCCTTATTGGTACCAGCCTGCAACAAGAAAGAATACTATATATATTTCTGACCGTGTATGCAGTCATTAAAACATACAAAATACACAATTTCATCAATTGCATTAACACATTAACATTGATTCTCAATTACTGTATATATCAGTAAACTGGTGACAGGATCATGGGCACACAAGGCTTATTTTTTGCAGCCCAAAAAAAATTAATTTATGATAGATCAATCCATGGCTGCTGACCCAGTCTCCTTCTGGAATCTCATTCCAATCAAGCTCCAATCAAGAAATGACCTGGACAAAAATAAGTCTGATCAATGGAGGGTCCCACCCCACAACCCACAGCACCCAAAGGATCCACTGACACCAAATTACTCTTCCAAAGATCTTGTGGAGTCGTGCCCAAAGGGTCCAGTGCTGCACCGCTGGTACAAGGAAAATCTAGACGATATTAGTTATAATGATTCCACAAGATCTTTTGAACTTACGGTGGTAAAACCATTTTTTTCACCATTCAAATGTTTTACTGCAGGGTTAGGGTTAGTCTCATCACTGTAAATGTCAACCGGGTTTCACCCAATCATTCACAAGATATTTCATCACATGTCCTGGTTTGACTTGAACGCCCTTGGTATATTAAATAACAAAACTACTATATTATGTCTGCATACTTATTTTCCTTTACTTTAAGAATGTAAAACATTAAAAATCTATAAAATACTGTAAGTATCTCAAATGTACATCATTTTATTAGTTGTATGTTTATTGCATTACATGGACATTTTTAATGCACTGTGAATGTGCAGACAAAAAAGTTTTATTGTTTATTTGCTTTATGGATGTCAAATTTGCCTAAAGGAACAATCCCAATCAATAGATTATTCAGGTTATTATGTCTAATTGCAGGAGAGAAAAAAAAGAGCTGATGCAAAACTTGCCATGAGGGTTTGAGCCACTTCATTTAAGAGGTATTTCTATTAAAGAGATTCACATTATGGCAAAGGGGTAGGAGGGTAGGTAAAAAGGGTCATTTTGGTCCGGTACCCAGTACTGTAGAGGGGAGGGGGTTGGCAGTCGTATGTGTATAAATGCACCAAGCACTATGTGAAGGACCAGAGAAAGACTGCAGACTTCACCACATCCTCCCAAAAAAGAAACACGACCTGAAAGAACAATCCACTGGCACATCGGCTGATTAAAAATAAATAAAATTTGTATTTTTCATTTTATTAGTTTACTGAATAATTGTTTACTAAAAAGTCTTTTTTTTTGCCTCTCTTTTTTGATAATGGAAATTTGGAGACTCCTTGCTGTAATCATCTTCATCAGTGTCCTTGCATGCAGTGCTCAAGGAATGTCCTTTACACTTAATAAGGAACACTGGATTTCAAAAAACTGGGAGGTATGTACGGCTCTATAAATGAATATTTCTTACATAAGTAAGCCCAGCTATCAGAGTATATAGATTCATAAATTGCAATTCATATTTTGCAGCCTATTTCTAATATTATGTCTATTAATAATTGAAGAACAGACATTTTTGTATTAGATTAAAATGAAAATAAAAAATTCTGAATTCAATATTTGTTATATATTTTTAAAATAGCAAACACATTTTCTAGCTGTGCCTTTCATACCAACAAACGCGACAGAAAAAAATTTCTTTATTTTACTTAACAACCTTATGTTTTAATGTTTTACTAGGATAAACCTTTGGTGGACTCTTTAGCAAGTGAAGTGGCAAGTATAATCAAGAGATCCAAAGCATACCAGTTCTATGGTCTAATGGGAAAACGTGATGGTGAGATTTCTTTTTGATAGTACATGTCAATGTCTTTGATTAAAATTAATTTTTCACATAGTGTTGTAGATGTATTGTATTAAAAACGGCACACTAATTCATATCTCATTGTTCTATAGATCTTCCGCGCACGAAACAGGGTCAGAAAAGTGAGTAGTGAAAGACTAAAATCTTAGACATATTGGTTATTAAAACCTCTCTTATCACCAAACTGATAATATTCATCAAAGACTAATATATTTATCAAGAATATAGATTTATTTTCTGTTTGTGCTTTGTTCTCTTTGCAGGAAATAAAGGAGAGAAGTTTGTTGGACTAATGGGGAGATCATTAAGAGGAGGTAAATTCTAATACACTATATTTTTGTATCAATATTGCTGTTGATGTAGTGGTGCAAGGCTCGCTCAGTACATCATTCATTCTTGGCATTAATTAATACAACTGTCATTCATCTGGAAACACCAACATTATCTGTGGCACATGAGTGACTGTAATGCTTAGCAAACATGTTCACACTGAAAGAGTAATTGCTAACCTTTGTAAACATGCTCAGAGTTAACGCGGAGCATCAGTCGAGCATCATGCACTCTTTCCACCTTTGCAGGAATGCAAATTGTGTAAATTGCTGAGCAGACATGTTTCTAGTCATTTTAATGCACATTCCTAAAAAAAAAAAAAAAAAAAAATTAACAAATAGATTTCCACTTCAGTAAACATCACTATTTGGTGTTTTTCTTGAAACAAGGCAAAAAATTTGCAGTGTGATATAAAATTCCAACTCTCCAATGTAACTCATTAGATCTGTAAGATAAACTTCAGTTACCCCACCCGACTGTTAAGTTAATGACATTTCTTTTTTGCAGACACTTTCACAAGAATAATTCCAGCCGAGACGAGTACAACTATGCAATCCGACACACAATCAGGTGCTGCATTTTAGATCACACTCCCTGTACTACTGTATGAAGAAATGATTTCCATCGTCTTAATAAAGCTTGATATCTTTGTTTTCTTCTTCTTAACAGATTCCCAAGAGAAATGGGACAAAACTGAATATTACTGATGGTCCAGATTCTGTGCGAGAACGTGGTTATATTTAAAAGGAACAATAAGCATTCCTTTAATGTGAAAATTAAGCCTGGAAATTTTAAATAAACTCTTATTACTTGTTGCACACAAAAAAAGTATATGAACACGTATATAAAGATTTATATAAAACAAACTACAAGTATTAAAAATGTGCACATTTCATTTTCTTTTATTTGTGATCTGAAAAAAACAAAAAAAACATCAAGGAACAAAAAACAGTGACCTCACAGAGAAGGTAAAGGTGAAATACTGTGTGTGCTGATTATACTATACCGAATTGACACCACTCCGAGTATTATACTCGATGCGGAAAACATGTGTCGGATTCCTGTGGTGGGAGTCGCCCGTCACACGGAGCTGTCAGTAGTCTGTGTCATCCCTAATATAAAAGCACTTGATTGAAATATTCAGCTAATTACCAAGTCCATCATCAGTTAGACTGCTGGGTGTGAGAGCTGCATATATGCTTTGTAGTGACGCCTACACTTTGAAACTGAATGGCCCAACCCAATTCCTATCACGTAAAGTTTAGTTTCATCAGATCTGATCCGGTTAATCAAGGCCAGTGAGAATTCGGTAACATCTGAATATTAAGGTGTGTTGGAATTGAGAAACTATTCTTTTTAAAGAACTGGGTGTATCTTCTTTACATCGATGTCCAAAAGTCATCCTTTGAAACGCGAAACGTGATGAAATGTGCTTAAAAGAGAAGATCTGAAAATAATTACAATTGCACAAGAACAAAAAATAAAAATAAAATAAAAAAATACAGAGAGAGAAGTAGAATGGCCACACAGAGACCAAAATAACAATGAACATTGTAAATTCATTGGAAACGACGCTGACGTATGGCAAAGGCTGCAATAGGAGAAAAAAACTGTATTCTGTGGGTCTTTCTAGGTTCCTTTGGGGGGGGTCCATTTCAGAGAACCTGGATCTATGGTCTTGTTGCTGGTCCCTCGTTTGGTCTCTTTTGCTTTCCAATCATCAATCAGATCCTGTGATGACAGACGTCGAGGAACAGTTAATCATATAGTACAGATGGGATAAAAAAAAAAAAAAAAAACTATATGACTAGACTGGATGATATAACAACGTTATTAATGTGACAAGTGATGATGCTTGTATAATAAGCTTCTGTCTGAAGGAAGATAGATTACGTGTAGATTCCAGCTAGTAAAACTTTTAAATCCTGGAACAAGCCAGACTCTTTACTTTAAAGCCACTTTCTGGAAATCCTGAAACATTACGAGTATTTTAATTATAATTAAATAGGATAAAAAATTTGATCTCACAGTAAATCTCATCAAATAACTAACTTGCCATATTTGGCTCAGTAAGAGCTCTACAATACATTTCTACTTAAAATATGACTGACAGCAATCCAGGAGCAATCCCAATCAAGTCAAATAGATTACTCAAAACATGAATAGTATTCTGGCAGTCGTACGTGTATAAATGCACCAAGCACTATGTGAAGGACCAGAGAAAGACTGCAGACTTCACCACATCCTCCCAAAAAAGAAAAAGGCGTGAAAGAACAATCCACTGGCACGGCGACGGATTAAAAATAAATACAATATTTATTTTTCATTTTATTAGTTTATTGATTAATTGTTAATCATATTTTTTTGCCTCTCTTTTTTGATAATGGAAATTTGGAGACTCCTTGCTGTAATAATTTTCATCAGTGTCCTTGCATGCAGTGTTTAAGGAATGTCCTTTACACTTAATAAGGAACACTGGATTTTAAAGAACTGGGAGGGAT
This sequence comes from Clarias gariepinus, assembly GCF_024256425.1. Lineage (NCBI taxonomy): Eukaryota > Metazoa > Chordata > Actinopteri > Siluriformes > Clariidae > Clarias > Clarias gariepinus. Next base: position 8,381,266 of record NC_071113.1, read on the forward strand.
GTACGGCTCTATGAATGAATATTTCTTACATTAGAAATTCCAGGTATCATCGTATATAGAATATAGATTATATAGATTATATTTTATTTCTGAAGATCTCATCAAAATCTCATCAAATAACTAACTTGCCAGATTTGGCTTCGTAAGAGCTCTACAATACATTTCTACTTAAAATTTGACTGACAGCAATATGATATACATTACATACAAAAAAAAAACATAACATATTCCTGTGTAACCAGAAAAACATGTTTTAAATGTTTTGTTTATTCTGTAAACTGCACAAGTACAGGACACGTTGACTCCACTTTGTAGTTGTCTCCAACACAGTTTCATCTGACATGACACACTGAACCGTCAAGGTAATTATTTAATGTCTGAGCGCAAGAGGAACAGGAGCATTGTTTGTGTTAATCATGGATGATGACTGGATCATAGACAGAACGTTATTTTATATATTTAAAAAAAAATAATAATAAATACATTTTGTGAACCTGGCAATAGATATTTTTCCCCAAATACTAGAACAAATACTTTAAATCCTTTTCAAACTAAGTGTGAGAACTTTATAATACTATGGTGACAGTGTGCAACAATACACTAACATTAAGAGCTGGGTGGCCCTTCTGCTACAGCACTGGCTTATTCAGCTTTCACTTTTTATTATGTCACAGTACATGCTGCATTATTTTGTCTAATTGGTCAGAATGTCTTGCACACAGGTTGATGGTGCAGTGTGCTTGCAACTATATTTACAATTTGTGTTTTGTTCTGTTACCTGTCTCTTTAACACCAAGTGTTTCCCCTTCCAGTACTTCAGCATCTGCAGTGACTGCAACGTGCTGACGATATCCACCGGGTTCACAGCCGTCTCCTGGCTGATCTCTAAACAAAATCAAATTGCACAAAACTTGTGTTATAACTATTTACAACGCACTCTATGTAAAGCGCATGCCTCTTTACTTTTAGTACTCTTTAGATTCACTTTAGACGACTGTCCTGCACTTACCCTTGATGGAGATCTCTTTGCCCTGGAAGTTGTACATGTAGCGCAGCAGGACTTCCTTCCAGTAGCTGCGGTAGCTGATGAGCCCCAGGTCAGAAAGAGGCCTTTCAGGAGATCCCACCTTCTCCTCCACCTTGGACAGCAAATAACCTACAGCAAATGCAAAGGAGGCGGGGTTAGAAAAGACAGACATGCTAAAAAGTTTTAGAACCACATATCAATTATCAAGTTACAACCATCTCGCTTTTTTTTTTTAATCTAAAAAATGTTCTATTAGGAGGAGATAAAAAAAAAAAAGCCTGTCATAGGAGGGAGACTGAGTCAATATGACTAATACATTAGTGAAACTGATTATCAGAATAAACAAAAATGAATCTTCCTAAGGAAGCACAAACACAAGGACACCATCTGCTATTCAGTTCTCAGCGGTATACAGTGCTGTGTCACATAATGCTGTTTATGAACACTCACTAAAATCAATCAGCATCTTGCCATAGCCCTGCCTCATGTACTGTGGCATGGTGAGAATGCAGGACACGTTGTAGTTCAGAAACGAATTTTTCTCCTGCAAAAAACAAAAACAAACAAACCAGGATTAGCAAAACTCTTTCTATCAGTTACAGTAAAACCTTGGTCTGCGAGTGCTTTGCAAGACGAGCAAAAGAGTTAGAAAAAATTTAACTCGATAAGCAATCGAGGTCCTGATATACGAGTATCGTAGTATGTATACGCTTTGTCTGCCGTGATCACAATTGAGCCAATGGCCATTCTCTCTCGCGCACGCTGTGGGATTTTGGGTGATCGTCTCCCATGTTTAGTCTCAGTGCGCTTCTCTCATATAGTAAACACCCGTGCGTGTGTACTATTTACTATAATAAGTGTTAATTTTATTTATTTTTACTTCGTATTAATTATTTTTATAAAAATATTTTTGGGTTGTGGAACGATTCATCCTAGTTTCTATTATTTTTCATGAAATTACAAGCACGCTACCAGAACAAATTATAATCACAATCCAAAGTTTAATTGTATTTATAAATTGTGTGGCAAAAACAAAACAAAAAAAAAACAGCACCACTAAAGCGAGTACAATATGTGTAAGCAGTGTCAGAGAAAACAGAACTAACCACTGGTCCCTCCATACCTTTGAGAAATATCCCACGAGATGGCAGCCCGTGTTGTCCGCCTCGGTCATGACATAAAAAAGAAACGGCTCAACGTCATAGTACAGTGTCTTGTGGTCTAAAAACAGCTTAGCCAGCAAACACAGATTCTGGCAGTAGATCTACAGAGAGAAAGATGAAAGGTCCTTTTGTTAAGGCATGTGTTTGGTCTCCAATAAAAAATAAATAAATAAATAATTCGCACAGCGACACAACACACATGTGATGCTTGTAAACGATCGGCTAGTACCTTGTTTTTTTTCCCGTCTACCTCGAACACGGAGATGGCTCCTTTTCGGTAAACCTCATCCCCTGGGGGGTGTTTCCATACACACTTTGCCTGTGGTGTTCAACTCCATATTAGAAGCAAGAAAGAATCAAACTGCTGCCTAAGCATTATGCATAGCGTAATAATAGAGAAAGGTAGAACTCTGAAATGCTGAACAGGTATCAGGTTGGATTCAATGTGGCATGGCTCGACTTGCCGTCCCTTAGGGCCGCGAGGACTGCACCCTGTTGAATGGCACTGACTATTATACTCAACAGGCTAAAGACCAAGCACTACACTTACTTAGGAACTCTAAACATTAAGCGATCTTAAAGAGAGAAAAAAAACTAATAAACATAGTAATGACATATTAGGGCTGTGCAAAAATATCGATACATCTAACTATCGCGATAATTTCTTTTACGATAGTGTATCGATAGTCAAACCTCATGTATCGATACTACACTTAAGTTTCTAATAGTTTGGAGGCAAGAGAGTTTTTGGTCTAACAGTTTGGTGACAATGAATACCTCATATTAGAGCATTATGTTCCAGTTTTATGTTTACTTGATGAACTTAAATTTTTTTGCTTAAATTTATTTTAGTTTTATAAATTGTTTATTTAATTTATATGTAACTTTAGTGGCATATACATTTTAGTTGAATGTTTAAGTGTTAAGTGTTTTATAACAATATGGACTTCAATCACACTGTGCCGTTCTAATGAATTGGAATGGATGGAAAATAAATTGGAATTGGAATTTTTATTCGTCTGCCTACTTTATCAAGTTGTCAATATAATGTGACACACATACTAATACAAACTATTGCAATATATCACAATATGTATTGTATCGCAATATATCGTGATTTATCGTTTCGTGACCCATGTATCGTGATACGTATCGTATCGTATCGTGAGGCCCTTGCCAATACACAGCCCTATGACATATAGAATAATATAATATTACAGTAAATCCTTGCACATGCATATTTGATTATTATTTCAAGTGTATTCTTAGGTCCTAACTAGGGCTGTGCGATATGGATAAAAGAAGCCCATCACGATTTTCTTGAACAATATTGCGAGCTCGATTATTTTTATCACGATTTTGACACATACAGTGTGTGTGTGTGTGTGTGTTTTAGGGCTGTGTTTTAGCTGTAGCTGACTTTAAGTAGCAAAAAAAAACTAAGGCACACTGTTATGCGCTAAAATGCCTTCCTGCCACAGATTATAAAAATATATGTTTATAAATGATAAATATATAAATTATATATTTTTTCATATACAACATGTATATTTTTATATTGCTCATTTTATAATAAAAATGTTTTGTAATTTTTCATCATAAACAGTATTTATTTAGTGTAAACATTTATGTATTACATGACAAACCCCTGCAAAATAAATGTGCCACAAAATAAACATTATATGAGAATTTGTATTACTTGTCTTATTAAGTATTCGTTTGTCACGTGCCTGGGGGCAATTATAATAGTAATAATATATTTGATAATAATATAATTTTTTGATTGTGGTGTCCTAATATATTTAATAGAGATTATGTAGGGGGGCATTTTTAGATTTAGAAATCGTGCATATTCAAATTGCGATTTCGATACGATTTCAATTAATCACACAGCCATAGTCCTAACACATATTTCATCTAGATTTAGACATCTTCAAAAGTGCTATTGAGATTAACAATTAAATAATTAATAATTGAAATTATTGAGAATAACATGGTTCTTAAGAGTGCCACCACAATGCTCGCAGAATCTCATGTGTCTTTATTATTATTATTAATTAACACTGTTTAATAGAGAGATTAATACAAGGCAAAAGACGATTCTCTTTAAAAATAAAAGGCTATAGCAAAAGAAAAAATACATAAGTCACTTATTAAATCACAGTTTGATTGAAAAGAAATGACATTTTACAAAGCCTGAGATTATGTACCATGTGTCTGCGCAGGATGGTCTGGCTCTTCATGTACTTCAGGCAGAATTCACAGACGTAGAGGCGGCCGAGCCGGGCGTACTCTTCTGGGTACGGCGAGTGGTACCAGGTGTCCAGCTCGTAGCGGCCGAACAGGATGGTTTTTATCATGTTACTGCCTTCGGTAATTTGCCCTTGCATACGCAGCTTCTCCTGAGCAAATCCAACACACGGGGGGAAATATATTTAGAAATATCTCTTTATTTATAAAAATAAAATTTTCCTCTTTTCTTCCACTAAACAAATGTTTTTTCTTTCTTTCATTGAACTACTCTAGTCTACTCTGCTGCTACAAACCAATATTACATACAACTCACTTAAAGTTTAATTAATTAACATATGCATCCGTCCATTTCACCTTATTCTACTTCTTTCTTCTAACTTTAATTTGTTTTGGATATTAAACAGTACCTTTTTATTCAAAGTTTATATATCATATATATCTATATACACTCAACAAAAATATAAACGCAACACCTTTGTTTCTGCTCCGATTTTTCATGAGATGGACTTAAAGATCTAAAATTCATTCCAGATACACAATATTAATACATAATATGCTTTATTGGGGGTCTGGGGACTCAGAACCATTCAGTATCTGGTGTGACCACCATTTGCCTCATGCAGTGCAACACATCATCTTCGCATAGAGTTTATCAGATTGTCAATTGTGGCCTGTGGAATGTTGGTCCGCTCCTCTTCAATGGCTGTGCGAAGTTGTTGGATATTAGTGGGAACTGGTACACGCTGTCGTATACGCCGGTCAAGCACATCCCAAACATGCTTAACGGGTGACATGTCCAGATCCCTGCAACATGGGGCCGTGCATTATCTTGCTGAAACATGAGGTGATGTTCATGGATGTGTGGCACAACAATGGGCCTCAGGATCTCATCACGGTATCTCTGTGCTTCCAAAATGCCATCAATAAAATGTACCTGTGTTTTTCGTCCATAACAGATGCCTGCCCATACCATAACCCCACCACCACCATGGGCCACTCGATCCACAACATTGACATCAGCAAAGCGCTCACCCACACGACGCCACACACGCTGTCTGCCATCTGCCCTGAAAAATGTAAACCGAGATTCATCCGTGAAGAGAACACCTCTCCAACGTGCCAGATGCCATCGAATGTGAGCATTTGCACACTCAAGTCTGTTACAGCGACGAGCTGGAGTCAGGTCAAGACCCCGATGGGGACGACGAGCATGCAGTTGAGCTTCCCTGAGACGGTTTCTGACAGTTTGTGCAGAAATTGTTTGGTTATGCAAACCAATTGTTTCAGCAGCTGTCTGAGTGGCTGGTCTCAGACGATCTTGGAGGTGAACCTGCTGGATGTGAAGGTCCTGGGCTGGTGTGGTTACACGTGGTCTGCGGTTGTGAGGCTGGTTGGATGTACTGCCATATTCTCTGAAGCGCCTTTGGAGACGGCTTATGGTGGAGAAATGAACATTCAATGCACGAGCAACAGATCTGATTGACATTCCTGCTGTCAGCATGCCAATTGCACGCTCCCTCAATGCTTGTGGCATCTGTGGCATTTTGCTGTGAGACAAAATTGCACATTCCAGGGTGGCCTTTTATTGTGGGCAGTATAAGGTACACCTGTGCACTACTCATGATGTCAGATCAGCATCTTGATGTGGCACACCTGTAAGGTGGGATGGATTATCTCAGCAAAGCAGAAGTGCTCACTATCACACATTTAGACTGATTTGTGAACAATATTAGAGAGAAATGATAATATTGTGTATCTGGAACGAATTTTAGAATTTTAGAACGAAGTCCATCTCATGAAAAATCGGAGCAGAAACAAAGGTGTTGCGTTTATATTTTTGTTGAGTGTATATGTATAAGTTTACAGATATCTTATACAGATGTTTATTCAAGCTTTTTGCACTTACAAACTAATTCTTTTTATCATCATTTCAACCTGTTTATATTTAATTTGGTATTTGCACTGATTTTTTTTTACTACTCTGCGGGCCCCATGGGGTTAAATAATTTTTTTTTAATCGAATAGAATTTTAGCATATTATGACTTAAAGCTTTTCCTATTTTACTTGGTGTATGAATTCCAAAAAGGTCTTCAGGATTTTCTAGATCAGTAAACACTTTAGGATTTTCAGCTCACATTGTTCAATAGCAACAATCAAAACACCAGAGGAAAGTTTTAAACAGGAACTTCTTACTGTGCATGAAACCCTAAATGTTTTAAAGTTTCACCTGGAAACCAGATCATGATTCAGCTTTAACATGCAACCTAATAAATGTCACAGTTCATTCTTAAGGACGCACGTACGATACACAACGCGCGGGAATAATGCTGCTTAAGCAGCCACTTCAAGCCATGCCTCAAACATCATCCATTCCCCCTCTGCTTCAGGATGTCACACGTTTCATAACGTCATTTTATTTCTTGAAGCCGGATGCAACAATCAAAATAGATGCGCCCTTTCGAACACACCTCCCGACCTTTTTCAAGAGGTGTGTCAAGAACTGTATGTTCAGGCTTTCCACCAGTCAGGTAAGTCAGTGCAAAGAATAATCTTTTTTCTTTTTAGGCACTCACGTTACAGACGTAATAAACTGTTCTTAAGCTCAAGAGGTCTAGGAGGGCCTACTATAACAACATTCGAAGAGATGGTCTTACCAGATCCTCAGACGCTCTCGCTTGGGCTTTTCTGAAAAGCTCGAGATCATATTCGCTCGTGATGTTCTCCAAGAGAGGCTCTCTTGCTGTTCCGTGGGTCTGCCGATGCTCCTGATGAGAAAAAGAGGACAGATTTAATACGGCAGCCGCGGCCGTGTAGCACAAACACCAAGGCTCAACAAACTAAAGATGCTGCATACCATGTACTTTTCTTTCTGCTCCTTTGACAATCCGGAATCCTTCTTTTTCCTTAATTCTTGCACTTTTTCCTTATATTTTACTTGCCTTGCGGTAGGAGCCTGCGGAAATAATATACAATCATTCTTAAACTTAAGCAGTTCCTGTGTAACAGACGTGACCTCAGTAAATAAGGTGAAAAACAGCTCTGATAACACAAACAACTTTTCATGTTTGCCAGAACGAGACAGTCGAGTTTCACCCCCTAGTGGTACTTCTATCATGTTTACATTTTGCTCACAGAGTCACTGGGTACAGGAGAGAGAGAGAGAGAGAGAGAGACCGTTTCTGATGGTGTTTACGCCCCCTGTCTTATATGAGGAGCTGCCCGTGTGCACTTGTTCAACAAAAACAAAGAAATAATGGAAAAGTTGAACTTAAACCATCATGTACCTGGTGACGTGTAGCATGTCTGTTGTCCTCGTTTTGAGTTTGACTTTTTTCCTCTTCTTCTTTTTCCCGCTCAGTAGCTTTCACCTTAACACACACACAAAAAAAATACAAGTGTTAAACTTACACCAGCCAAGATATAAATTAAAGAACATTAAAATGTACGATACAAAAAATAGGGATGAAATCAGCAGTCACCTTCTGATATGCAATTATCATGATACTACTGTGCTGATTTGATTAAAACTGCGGTTCTATCATGAAGAATCACAAGCATTATTACATTTTCCTCTGATTTTGTTACAATTTTAAAAAAGTTTACAGATTAATTAAATGTAGCCTGTTCCTTCTCAACAAACTAAGCGAGTAATGCACTCTTACTACATAAAATGAAAATGTGTACTGTAAATAGTTCTGAGTACGCAACCTGTAAGATTATAAAGAAACGGTGACGTTTTACCTCCGCAATTACCTCCAGGGTGTCAAAACCTAACTTAAAGGTGAGTGTGCAGGATTTCTAACTCGTTCGATTCAGAATGTTTTACAGTTAGCGATTTTGGATAATGTAAAGCCATGAAAATGCGTTTCTGTTGTGTCATTTGATTCGAGAATCGTTTATATCTGAGGCTGATCAGTGGCGAATCAAACTGAAAACCAGCCGACTCTGGTGACTGGCTGATCGACTGGTTCATCTCTACTATAAATGTCAAAAAAAATAATCAATCGGTTTTAAAGTCAGCAGTTCTTGGCGTCAGTGTGGTCATAAATAAAACGGCAAACAGAAGAATCGTGATTTATAACTAAACCGCTTCTCCATCTTTAATCAAAAACATAAAAAAAAAAAAACAACAACGCTATCAAACCTTGCACTCTTCAGCTGACAGGTTGTGATAAAGAGGACAGCCGGATATGGAGAAGTGTCTTTCATGTTTTCCAGTTAAATGTCCTGTTAAAGGAGAGAAAGAACAAAAAACAAGCTGTGATAAAGTCTGCATCATTCTTTATTAGGAAAAATGATGAAAATAATTAGGGACAATAGTAATGCAGTGTTTTTCATAACAGGTTTACACACCGAGGGAGTTGCATCCAGGTGTGGGACACTTCATGTTAAAGTTGTAGCTCTCGTGGAAGCGCCTGCGCTTTGGCCGATGAGAGGGATCGCTGCCTGAGTCTTTCTGGTCCTTGGCTGCCCCTTCGTCGTGGGACGCATTGGGACTGGAGATGTCGATGTCCGACTCGGACGAGGGAGCATTGCCTGTGGGAGTCCTGGGTGGCGACTCGTCTCGCTCTGCTACCTGCTTCAAGTCTGCTGGTACGTCTAAAGTGAGAAGTAAAACAGATTACGTATAATGGACTGTGTGTGTGTGTGTGTGTGTGTATGTGTGAAAAATCGCTGCAAGGCATGTACAAGTTTATTTTTCTAAATTGTTACTAAAGAAAACAAAAAACACACACAGACAGACAGGCCTGTCAACTTCTGCCTAAGCATTTTGGCGACTGGTTCATTTCAATGTTTATTATTTTAACTAGTCCAACTATTTCAAAACTACAAAACCACCTCTAGACTGTTTTAATAATGCGACACGGTCATATTAACACCTGAAACTTCAAGGAAGGGGATTTCAGTTTGCACCCATCACTGGAATGAAGATGGGTAGGAAGTACCCTAGTTTTATTTTCAACTTTCTGTTTTTATGTAGAAAAACGTTCTCTTCATTATGATTGCAATCAAAAGGAACGAACAGTGCTTCTCTTTCGGAAAACAAAAACAATACAGAAAAAAAATTGATCTTAAGGTAATCAACATGGCGTCTATAAGGCGCGTGCTGTTCTAGAACAATAAATTACCGGCGGCTCTGTGTGATGTGGCCCAAATCAAAGCAGACTTACTGTTTCCACCATTACTGTAAATTTCGCCACAAGAGGTTTTTTTTTTTGTTAAGTGGTGAAAGACGTGATTATTGTTGCAGAACATCTGTGACCCCGAAGTAATTGTGTTATATCATGGCATGGCTGAATTCTCAAGTCTGATTGATCAGAAAGTATCGACAGGGTAAAAATACCCTGGGATTATAAGGATTGTAAGGAGTGTTAATAGAACTAACTTTCCTTAAAGATAATCATCATACACAACTTTAAATGTAACGATAAAGAAGTATTAAGAATGATTTGTTGGATTAATATAAACCTGATTCGCTTTAAAGTCTTACATTACAGTGAAACCTGCTGTTACAGAAAACTAATCAAACTTTGACCAGATCTGAGAATTTAATAGGTCAGTCAGTCAGTTAACTCTTTCCTCTCTAAAGATTTCTATATATTTTCTTATACTTTGTATACTATTTATACTGAATTATATCAAACAGGGGTGTTTCTTTCAGGAGGCACAATCACATGAAAAAAGAAGCAAAAAAAAAAGAAAAAGTCCAGGTTGCACTGTCGAAATAGTAAATAGAAGGTCAGACAGATTGGCTTTGAAACAAGAAAAAGTAAAACCTTGTGTGATTCATTAGAAACTAGTTCTGCAAGATTTAATTAAAAAAATAAGTAAATAATTGAAAGTGCAAACAATATATCTCAAAACTATGACAGTTTCTAAAAAAAAAATATATATATTATACACACACAGAGTACTGTGCAAAAGTCTTAGGCAGGCTCCTGGAATTTGCATGAAAATAAAAAGAAGCGAGTGTGACAAAGTTACCAAAAGAACTCATATTCTCCAGCAAGCTCAGTAAAACCTAACAATTGTTTTTTTTATAAGACTGCACAAATCTATGTCTCCTGATCCCAGGAGCGTACATTAGGTTTTTTGTTTCCATCTGAAAACTCGTCTGTCTTGTACTATATTTTTTTTCGTCAAAGCCATGCATATATTCTCTTGTAATGTTATTTATTTATTACTTTTTAAGTTATATATGGACAACTTAATGATTTTGTACATTGTTATGCAGACATGATAAACACATATAACAAAATTGGTACAGCATATAATATTGGTGCCTAAGACTTTTGCACAGTACTATATATATATATATATATATATATATATATATATATATATATATATATATATAAATGCTATAAGTAAAATAAATACATGACTTAAAATAAATTGGATTAAAGTATTTTTGCATCTGTAATTAAATCGGAAATCTTAAAAAGTCTAAACACAACTATTAAAACGTAGCTGCCAGACACAAATGTATACGAGAATCAATCTAAGAAAGAGTCGCCAAGCGAGACTTGTATAAAATAGGCAATTGCCCCCTCTGCTGACAAAGTATGGAATAGGTGAGGGAGAGATTGACGTCTATTTACTTCTGTTATTCTCACAATACATACACGATATTGTTAAAAACACAGTGGAACCTCGGTTCACAACCTTAAATCGTTCCCAAGTAACCTGATTGTTTGTGCACAGAATCATTTTTTTTCTTATACGAATACATGTAAATAGAAAGAATCCGTTCTCTGTCACTATGAACTATATTTAACTTTGGAGGTATTTTGTTTATACCAAAAAAAAAGAAAAGAAAAAATGAAATAAATAAATAAATAAAGGGAGACTCGATGACGTGAAGATGCGTGTTAATAGGTGCCAGGGGTAGCTCAGTGGTTAAGTCATTGGACTACAGTTCGGAAGATCCCAGGTTCAAACCCCACAACCACCAAGTTGCCACTGTTGGGCCCTTGAGCAAGGCCCTTAACCCCTTAACTGCTCAGATGTGTAATAAGATAAAAATGTAAGTCGCTCTGCCAAATGCCTAAATGTAGATGTTAGAAAGGAGACACACCTTCCATACTAACAACACTCTGTAATTCTCCTTCAGGAGTATGTGGCAGAAGGTTTCATTTTAAAAAATCTTGTTTTTTCAGTGATGCAAAAAAAAAAAAAAAAAAAAAAAACACGTTATTCATAAGTTATTGCACTCTGTTCACAATAGTTTGGTTCAGATGATACTTCTCAAGGATGGACCCTGCTTAATCAACCAAATCATGTCGGAACGAGTATTGGGTTGTTTTTCAGGAGTCGAGCTTGGCCCCTTACTTTCAGTGGAAGGAACTCTTAATGCTTCAGCATCCCAAGACAATTTCATGCTCAACTTTGTGAGAACAGTTTGAGGATGAATGACCCCTTCCTGTTCGAACATGACTGCGCACCAGCCATCATCACATGAAACCATATGGATTAAGAACTGAATGTTACTCAAGTTCATATGCATGTAAAGCCAGGCGAGCAAATGAGTTTTTTTTGGCAATATAGTTTGGTGAACTTTTCCTTAAGTTTGATTTTTGAACTTTTCATTAAGTTTGAAGTTTGATCTCACGTAATGTATGTCTTCAACGTAAAGCAGTTTTATCATGGCCTGTACAAGAAGGAAACGTGTTTTGCTTTTGTTAAATCATGTTATTCGACAGCGCGCTAACGATTTAATACCTGCGAATAACAGATATTAAATAACAGACTGAGTTAAGCCTGGTTCACTGATGTGCGTCGATTTTTTCAAAATCTCTAACACTCCTGTTTTGTTTTGAGAACCAGTTTGTATGGATAAACAGACTGATTAATGGCTAAATTCTAAAGCCTTGGGCACATAGTTCCACTCTGGCGCCGTTTGCTGCTTTTACACTGTTCTTTCTAGCGGTTGTAACTTTACCTTGTGAGCTCTGACTGAGGCGGACAGAAGCTCTAGTTAGCCGTGCGTTACTTCGTGGATTTGCGTCACTGTGCGAGCTGTCGGTCTTCTCGTGCTCTGTGGAGTCATCCGAGTCTGCGGTCCCGTCTGAACTGCTCCCTGCGGCTCTCTGCAAGCAAACGAAGAACAAGAACAACTTTACTCGCTCACAGTGACTCACAAGACCTTGAGTTAGAATAAGGACGATGTTAAACCATTCATTCTCTCGCAAGCTAGTGTCTTCTTGTGCCAGTCCCAAGTCTGGATAAATGCAAAGAGTTGTGTCAGGAAGGGCATCCAACGTAAAAAACGCTTGCCAAATCAATGATGCGAATCAAAAATTTTATTTCCATACCGGATCGGTCGAGGGACGGGTTAACAACGACCGTCACCGGTGCTGTTGACCTACAGGGTGCTAGTGGAAATTGGGCTACTGTTGGTCGAAAAAGGAGGGGAGGAAGGCGTGTTCGAAAGCAGAGAGAGAAAAGAAAAGGCAAGAGTTTAGGAGTCACAGTAGGGACTATGACAGGGAAGGCAAGAGAGTTGGTTGAAATGATGCAGAGAAGGAAGGTGGATATACTGTGCATCCAAGAGACCAGGTGGAAAGGTAGCAAGGTCAGAAGCTTAGGATCAGGGTTCAAATTGTTTTACCATGGTGTGGATAGGAAAAGAAATGGAGTAGGAGTTATTCTGAAAGAGGAGTTTGTAAGGAATGTTCTAGAGGTGAAGAGAGTATCATATAGGGTGATGTGTCTGAAGCTGGAAATTGAAGGGATAATGTTCAATGTTATTAGTGGTTATGCCCCACAGGTAGGATGCGAGTTAGAAGAGAAGGAGAAATTCTGGAGTGAGTTAGATGAAGTGATGCAGATCATCCCCAGAGGTGAGAGAGTGGTGATCGGTGCAGACTTCAATGAACATGTTGGGGAGGGGAACATAGGTGATGAAAATGTGATGGGCAGGTTTGGTCTTCAGGACAGGAATGTAGAAGGACAGATGGTGGTGGACTTTGCAAAGAGGATGGAAATGGCAGTAGTAAATACTTTTCCAGAAGAAGAGGCAGAAACATAGGGTGACATATAAGAGTGGAGGAAGAAGCACTCAGGTGGACTACATCTTGTGTCGACGTTGTAATCTGAAAGAGATCAGTGACTGCAAAGTGTTGGTAGGGGAGAGTGTAGCCAGACAACACAGAATGATGGTGTGTAAAATAACCCTGGTGGTGAGGAAGGTGAAGAAGACAAAGGCAGAGCAGAGGACAAAGTGGTGGAAGCTGAAAAAGGAAAAATGTTGTGTAGTCTTCAGGAAGGAGTTGAGACAGGTTATGGGTGGTCAGGAGGTGCTTCCAGTTGACTGGACAACTACAGCTAAGATGATCAGGGAGACAGGTAGGAGGGTACTTGGTGTTTCATCAGGAAGGGGAAAAGTGGACCAGGAGACTTGGTGGTGGAATGAGAAAGTCCAGGAGCGTATACAGGGAAAGAGGCTAGCTAAGAAGAAGTGGGACACTGAGAGGACTGAAGAGAGTAGACAGGAGTACAGGGAGATGCAGCATAAGGTGAAGGTAGAGGTGGCAAAGGCCAAACAAAGAGCATATGAGGACTTGTATGCTGGGCTGGACAGTAAGGAGGGTGAGGTGGATTTGTACAGGTTGGCGAGGGAGAGAGATAGAGACGGGAAAAATGTGCAGCAGGTTAGAGTGATTAAAGATAGAGATGGAAATTCACTGACAGATGCCAGGAGGGTGATGGGAAGATGAAAGGAGTACTTTAAGGAGTTGATGAATGAGAAAAACGAAAGAGAACAAAGAGTAGAAAAGGGTGACTGTTGTGGAACAGGAAGTAGCAAATATTAGTAAAAGTGAGGTGAGAAGGGCGTTGAAGAGGATGAAGAGTGGAAAGGCTGTTGATCCTGATGACATACTTGTGGAGGTATGGAAATGCTTAGGAGAGGTGGCAGTAGAGTTTCTGACTAGTTTGTTTAACAAGATCTTGGAGAGTGAGAGGATTCCAGAGGAATGGAGAAGAAGTGTATTGGTGCTGATTTTTAAGAACAAGGAAGATGTGCAGAGCTGTGGCAATTACAGAGGCATAAAGCTAATGAGCCAGACAATGAAGCTGTGGGAAAGAGTAGTGAAAGCTAGGTTAAGGTCAGAGGTGAGCATTTGTGAGCAGCAATATGGTTTTATGCCTAGAAAGAATCCCTCAGATGCAGTATTTGCTTTAAGGATGCTGATGGAGAAGTACAGAGATGGTAATAAAGAGTTGCATTGTGTCTTTGTAGATTTAGAGAAAGCGTACGACAGGGTGCCAAGAGAGGAGCTGTGGTGTTGTATGAGGAAGTCTGGAGTGGCAGAGAAGTATGTTAGAGTGATGCAGGACATGTATGAGAGCTGTAGGACAGTGGTAAGATGTGCTGTAGGTGTGACAGAAGAGTTCAAGGTGGAGGTGGGTCTGCATCAAGGATCGGCTCTGAGCCCCTTTTTGCTTGCTCTGGTAATGGACAGGATGACAGATGAGGTAAGACAGGAGTCTCCATGGACTATGATGTTTGCAGATGACATTGTGCTTTGTAGCGAGAGCAGGGAACAGGTGGAGAAAAATCTAGAGAGGTGGAGGTATGCTCTGGAAAGCAAAGGAATGAAGGTTAGCCGCAGCAAGACGGAATACATGTGTGTGAATGAGAGGGACCCAGGAGGATCGGTGAGGCTACAGGGAGCAGAGGTATAGAAGGTGCAGGATTTTAAGTACTTAGGGTCAACGGTCCAGAGCAACGGAGAGTGTGAAAAGGAGGTGAAGAGGCGGGTACAGGCAGGTTGGAATGGGTGGAGAAAAGGGTCAGGTGTGTTGTGCGATAAAAGAGTATCAGCGAAAATGAAAGGAAAGGTGTACAGAACAGTGGTGAGACCAGCAATGCTCTACGGCTTAGAGACAGTGGCACTGAAGAAAAGACAGGAGGCAGAGTTGGAGGTAGCAGAGTTGAAGATGTTGAGGTTCTCTTTGGGAGTGACAAGGATGGATAGGATCGAGAATAGGTTCATCAGAGGGACAACCCATGTTAGATGTTTTGGAGATAAAGTCAGAGAGGCCAGATTGAGGTGGTTTGGACATGTTTAGAGGAGAGATTGTGAATATATCGGTAGAAGGATGCTGAGGTTGGAACTGCCAGGCAGGAGGTCTAGAGGAAGACCAAAGAGGAGATTTATGGATGCAGTGAGAGAGGACATGAAGTTAGTTGGTGTAAGAGTAGAGAATGCAGAGGATAGGGTTAGATGGAGGCAGATGATTCGCTGTGGCGACCCCTAAAAGGGAACAGCCGAAAGACAAAGAAGAAGAACATTCGTTCTCGATAATGATAAATTTACAAATCCTTTTTTAAACTCTTTTTTTTTTCTTATCAGGCTCTAGCAAGACGCACTGACTGATGAGAAAATTTTCTTTCCCTTTTCCTGTGAAGTGAAGACCCGCTGTTTACCTATTCCCTACACAGTAAGCATTTCCCATTAAACTGATCAGCTTCGTTTCCTGCGGTTAGGAATCACACTTAACATGGCTGAACACCCTGTGAAGTGTACTTCAGGCCTATCGGAACGCACCTTATGTCTGATATTTCATGACAAAAGTCAAGAGTAACAATCTCTCTTATCAGCCATGGCTATGAGGATCTGTGGCTAAGACTGGCGCGTGCAACGTGCACACAGACTTCAAAGGAGACCAACTGCACTGATGACGGTGTGTCTAACCAGAGAACTACTTCTATTTGTAGGTAACATTGCTTCCATGTTAAATTTGATCCACAACCTACTTACACCATACTGGTCCCGAGAACACTTTGCCCAGCGGACTAGGGTTACGGTTCCCGAGTGTGGAACGGTTATGTTCTTACTGATCAAAATGTACCGGACTTTGGGGTAAAGTGTTCTCACAATTATCTAATGCTAATAACTTTTAACAAATAAAACTGGGTTGAATTAATAATGGTTCATTTAAAAAGAAATAAATAATGCTAATAATCATAGTAAAATGCTCAGAATTTACATAAATGAAATGGGCAAAGAACATTATATTGTTTTGTTTTTTTATATAAATCATATTTAACGTTATAACTTATAGAATTATGTGAAAATATCAGCAATGTAATTTTCACATAAGGAACACGTGATATATATTATTTTATTGTAGTATTTAATATTATATGTTTTTATCCTAATATAGGTAATTTTTACATATATAAAAATAATATATAAAATAAAATAAAAATTCTTTATTAGCCATGACATTATCTTCACCTGCCTAATATCGAGATATTGAGTAGGTCACCTCTTTGCCACCAAAACAGTGATGCGCTATGTTCTGACACCTTTATAGTGGAACATTTTCGTCATTTCGTCGTTCTCTACACTAGCACTTTCTCTTTGATCGGACTACACGGGCCAGACTTCACTCCCCATGTGTATTAGCCATGGTCATGGGTATAACAACTGGTGACTGGGTCATGGGTGACCAATAAGTTTCCCTACCTTGGAAGGACCCAGTTCCTTTCCTCCTGCCATCACAATTTGCCCATTCTCACATTAGCTACATTTTCAATATCGGCAGAAACAATGTGCAAGCGTAAGGACTTAAGTGACTGTAAGAAGGGCCAGATTTTGATGGCTAGACAACTGGGTCAGAGCAACTCCAGAACTGCAGGTCTTGTGGGATGTTCACAGTCTGCAGTGGACAGGACCGACCAAAAGCGATCCGAGGAAGGAAAACCAATGAACTGACGACAGGGTCATGAGTGGCGAAGGTTTACTGATGCACACGAGGAGTGAAGTCTGGCCAGCGTAGTCTGATCCAACAGAAGCGCTAGTGTAGATCAAATTGGTTAAGGTGACAAAACACACAGTGCATTAATGTTATGGTGGCAAATCTTATTATTATTGCACTTAAGGAAAAGAAATAAAGTATGATGTATATTATACAACATAATACAAATGATATTATTATATTGTTATTATCATCACAATATTATTACAATATAACCAATAGGAATAAACTTAGTATTAAAACTTTATACAAGTTTATCTTTTCCTGAAGTGTGTTTACATTTTTTTGGAGCTAACTCTGTACATAAATAAAATGTTTACATACAGGCAGACAGTTTCTAACTCTCATCATAGTACTAGGAAGGGTAGGTCACGTGACCAATAGCGGATTCGAATCTTTGACCGAGTTCAGGTGAGTCGACTCATTTTCACGCAAACGATTCGGAGTTGGCACACGTTAGCTCATGTGTTAGCCAGCTTACTGAACGTAGCGTTATACCGGTTTCCAGACAAACGCATACACTCTCTAGAAGGGGTTTTTATTTATTGGCGGTATGCGGTTTTGTTTTTCAGAAATATTTATAAAACAGCTAAGTTAGCACAACAATGCTCGTAGATTTTCAGTTAGCTTTAGTGTAACGTTACAGCCAGTGGACGTTTAACACTTCAGCATGTCTATTTACATCCGTCTCACGGTGTTTTTTCGTTATTATTATTGTATCTAAACTATCGAAAACATAATTTATTCGTAATATTCACGTCAAAACCCCGAGCCGAGTTTGAAAAGCCTAACAGGCATCCTGCTAGTACAAAAGAGGAGTCCTGCTATAAAATCCGCGGTTCAATCTCAAATCCATCTCACCAGATACAAAGTGCACTAGATAAACAACCGAGGTATTTAACCAACGCACTAAGTAGTGCACCTATGTAGTGAACACGGATCTTTATGAGGCAACTCCACCCGCGGCTTCGCTAGAAACATTGACCCTTTCGTTACATCTCCATTCTTACCTTTCTTCGAGGCATTATGACAGTAAAGTAATCCCTTTTTCTTCTCAATGGCAAAAAATAACCCTGTCTTTTGTGTTTGTCTTTTTTTTATTTTAAACCGGTTTGCCTTTTTTCATTCAGAGCGCGGACTTTAAAATGGACTAACTGTGTAGTTGAAGCAACAACAGCCTCTATCGCGCGCCACATTCTCTTTTCCGGTTGGAACCAACCAAAACCGGAAATGATGAAGAAAACTGCTGTAAATAATTCCACCAGAAGATGGCGGTGTATACATATGCTATGATTATGTGCCGTCATAATGATTTAAAGCAGCACACTTACTTGTGACTTGTTACTCATTATTACTCTTACTTCATGGTGTAGGTTTCAGAGTCAGTGATATTTAATCATATATATATATATATATATGAGGGCGTTTAAAATACCTGACCCGAGAGCGCAATGTTATATGCTAAAATCAAAATGTTTAGTAAAAATGATGTTATGAACAGTCATGTAGTAGCCAGATAGTGTAGAAGAGAGGTACAACTTAGCTTAAAGAAGGCGGAAGATACTTAGCATTACTAACCTTATTTTATGTCTCTGTATTAATAAGTTAGGCAGAGAGTGATGCCGTACAAAAAGACAGACATGTACACGTGGGCTTCAACCTGAAATAATAACATCACTGATTACGTTAAAACTGATCAGCTTATTTTTAGCTTTAACCTCTTAACTATTTCTACAAACGCTTTACTCGTCAACGACAGGCATAAACGCTAGTACAAAATAAACATGTTAATTAGACACCCAACAAAATGCTAATACTCTGGACCAATTAGGCTTTTGTTTTATTTATAGCTATTTTAATATGATTAAATACAACGGGTGTGTGTATGTCCATGCATGCTTTGTGGGTTTTCTCCGCATACTCCAGTTTCCTCCCACCCACAGTCAGATGTGCTGTCGTCTTCTCCAGGTTTACTCTGAGTTACACTAGATTTCAAAAATCAAATAAATAAATGCAAATGCAAAATGTTAAATATGTAAATAAATAAATATTCTTTCATTGTTCCTGTAAGACTCCCAAGTTGGGTTTTGGAGCATCCAAAAGTTTGGTTGTAATGTACAGTACTGTGCAAAAGTTTGACCTTATCCCTTATTACTTTATATTAAATTAAACTTAATGATGTAGGGTAAATTAAACTATTAATCATGACTACATTAAAAATATACTGTGAGAAAGCCTATCTAGTTGGAAGCAATATATGAAGAAAATTATGGGTGGATCGAACTTTTGCATACTTCTGTTTGTACTAAACTTCCAATTATATTAATTTATTAAGAAATAAAGAGTAAGACATATCATCAATTCTACCTTGGAGAGGCCAATATAGCTAAAAAAGAAATTTAATTTTACCCCACTTGAATATTATAGAAATTTTTATATTCATTAAATATAATTAGGTAAATTTGCTGACAATAGCAGAAAAACATGAAAATGTCCAGAGCAGTGCAATTTTTGCAAACATTTGTTTGTGTGTGGAACCTTAATGCTGCTTAAAAAGGCTGAAGAACATGTGACAACATTTGCACCCATGCTGAGTTTCGAGAAGATTCAACCCCCCTTCCCCACCCCCCACCCCCTTTACACATGGGGGAAAAAGAAAACACTGTGGCTTTCCCGAGTGTTCCACTCAGGCCTTTAAATGGGAATGGGGTGGAGGGGTGAAGGCGGCACCTCTAGCAGCTGATACTGTCCATCCTAAAATAGTCCAGATCACTGAGCTATTCTTCACCCACACACACTGTGCTCCCTCTCAGTGTGGACTAAGAGTTTGCAATATTTCAGGGGAAATATACTGGATTAGACATTAAGAATCCAAACATTTCAACCTGAAAAAGTGATCTCTGAAGACTCAAGATGCCAAAAATTGTCAGACCGGAGAACTGGTGGGTAAAAATCTAGTGTGCTGTGAATATCTGTGTAGACTGTGGTGTAGTTAATGAAATTGAAATAATAATATGTAATAAGTTATTTTTAAAAATTGGTGGCATTTGAATTCAAAGTGTTAATCATGTGATGTTTTGTTCCTTTTTGCTTAAAGTCAGCCAGCAAAAACACTTTGGTATGACCGAAAAAAGTACATTACTGTAAACTTCCTGATTCAGAAAGCGACAAACGTTCAGGTCGACATCCAGGACACCAAAATGATCCTAAGGTGAGAATCTATTGCTATAAAAGTAAAAAGTAAAATTGCTTTCAAATATTGCTAAACCTTGCACAAGTATTAAACCCTTAAAGGTATTTGTTGGTTTTGAATCAAGTAATTCAGACACATTTAGGTTCTTGAACTGGACGGTGAACCTTCACTCCAGTCTCAAGTCTTAATAAAATTTCATCCCTATTCATTCCATACTAGCTTCAGAATATATATCTAGAAATACAGACAACTTTAAGGGATCAAATACGACTGAGATGTGGCCGTGGCCCTCTTATTCCACTTTAGAACGCCAACGTCTGCATTTCTAGGTTTAATCCCAAACAGCGAAAAAATGGAAAGCTGGTATGCTAGGGTGTACAATCTCTTGTCCCACACAGTTAGTAGTGTCCTTAATCAGGGGTTAGAGTGGGATTTGGGATTAAGCCTTATGTTAGAAGCTAGTTAGGCGGAAATAAAACAGCGCAAATGGTTCAGAGACAATATGTAATGACATACAAGCAATTATTAAGGAGACAACGTGTTCAAGTAGTCAAGTCAAGCAGGCTTTTATTGACATTTCAACTATATACAGTTCAGTACAGTGAAACGAAACAGCATTCCTCTAGGACCAAAGTGCTATGTACATACTGTACATCATACATTTACAACATAAATTAACAAGAACTAAGTAGCTAATTTAGACACTTAATTAGCAGACTAGCTGAGACAAAACATTAACAATTTAAAATTAAGTAATTTAGTAAAATTAAGTACCTTACAACAAGACAACTTAAAGTGCACGTGCAAATGTGCAACTTAACGCAACAACACGACAAACAACATGACACAATCCAATACCGAGGTAATGAGTTGAGGCAGTGGGATGAGAACAGTGAACATTTCTTGTTATTAGCAGCGAAGATATAAAAAAAAACAGTCTTTGTGCAAATAGTGTATGTAAATAATGTCCAAAAAGCAATTTTAGGATGGTGTGTGAGATTTCTGGATGGTTATTGATCAGTGCGTTTGTGCTAGTGTGTTTATCAGTTAAGTCCCATCATGATACCAATAATTGTTTAAAATGATAACGTTATCAGATGTGTTCTCATTCTAAGAGCGCTTCAGTGACTAGTTTTGAATGGAATGTAGTTGCTCCTCCCTAAGTACTCCGAACCGTACAGAACGACTTTGGCCCATGCTGAAACCAAAAGCTAGGATAATTAACTATTGTTAAAACACCTGTGATACACATAGTTAAACGTTCCAGTGATGTTACCTTCTATTATCACCACTGTCTCGCTTCCAGGCAGATTTTTCGGTCAGAACTAACTGTTGTTTAAGCTTTAATATCTATGTCAATTCTATATGACATCCCATCTACTAATTAATTTCTTTTGTTTTTCAGTTGCAAAGATGATGATGACAACAACATCTATAATGAGATCGAATTCTATGACCGAGTGCTCAGACATGTAAGCTCACAAACCTGTGCTTCAGCAGCTTTTGTTGTCATGCAAATAATTCATTCATTGTGCACACATGCTCCATGACAGTCTTAAAATTTATTTTATATTCAATTTCTTAGCATAATTTCAACTGCTCGAATGCAATGTGTTCAAATGCAAAATAAATATAAATATCCTGTCTTAAAAACCTTCAGTTTTAAAGGTATTTTTAGCAATGACACAGTCTTTGTTTGTGTGTTTTGACTTTTGGACCATGCTGGATCATATATGACTTATTGCTTTGTGTGGTGAATAACAGCTGACTTCTCAAGCCAGTAAAAAATTACTGTAAAACACCACAGGGCATGTGCTTGTATGTGGTGTGATGCAGCCTGACATAAAGAATATATACAATACTATTATAAAAGGGTATACTAAAGTGTTTTATTCCTCTTATGCAACAGTTATTCATTTAACATTACAATTGTATACAAACTGGGACTTATTTATTTTTCTATATAATCCCCTGCTACACTAATGCATTTATCTCAGGTTTCACTAGTGCTTGAATATCATCAAAATAGACCGTCTGATAAGGCATGATCAGACTGCTCCCTTTGCATCTGAAACCCTGGCCTCCCAGGAACTCCCTTAATGGCCCAAACATGTAGAAATGGCTTGGAACGAGGTCAGGCTTGTGTGAGGGATGGAGAAATACTCCGAGCCGAGTTCATGTAATGCGCAAGTGGTGATGGCGTATGATTGTGCGTACAGTTCCCACAGACAGATGGGTGTCTTTAGCAAGCTTATGCAAGTTGGCATCAAGATATCCATCGATTTAGCTGTTCCACTTGCTGAAAATTCACAGGAACAATTGCAGTGGATTCGCGTATAAGTCAGGGTTCTTTAAAACGTTTGCACCATTCCAAAATTTTTTCTTTCTTTCTTATGCAGGAAAGAGTTTAATTAACATACCATGCTTAAAGTAACATACCATGGTTTAATAACGTGTGCCAGTGGTGGGTCAAATGGTTAAGGCTGTGGGTTTCTGGGTTACTGATCAGAAGGCCAGGTGTTCAACAGCTGCCACTGTTGAGACCTTAAACAAGGCCCTTAACCCTATCTGGTTCAGAGGCACTGGTTCCTGGCTCACCCTGCGCTCTGACCTTAGCTTCCTAACTGGGATATGCTGAAAAATCATTCTACTGTGCTGTAAAGTACATGTGACAAATAACAAAAAAAATGTTCATACAACTCATGATTTGTTTTGGAATTGTTGCTTGTCGTAAGAGTTGAATCCATCATACTGACCAATCAGAACGAAAAATGTAACACTGCTGTAGTGTAAACATGGATAAGAAGTACAGTTTAAGAAAATATGTAACTGACATGGAAAACGCATAATTTGCTTTATAACGGTGTATCATGGAAAAAAAATTCCGTTTGTTTTGTTTTTTCTTTTAGGATTCCCGAGAGAAGGTACTTGACCGGACCATTAATGTTCTGATAAGAAAAATGAAGGACAATGTAGCCTGGCCTCGTCTTACTAAAGACACAGCTAAGGTAACACTAATGATACATTTTGAATTTTAAAAATTTCTTTCATCTTTGCTATGATGTTTCGTGTCATTGGGTCACATTGGGAATCCCTGGGTCGATCGTGAATTTGGGTCATTGTGCAGTTGTAGTGTAGTGTAACGGTTCACATCCTCAGGGGTCTCACGTTTCCTCCGACCTCCCAATAACATGCATGTAAATGGATTGGTGATATTAAATTACCCCTATTTGTGAACGTGTGTGTCCAGGGTGTATTCCGATCTCACACCCAACATTCCTAGGATAGTCTCCAGAAACCACTGTAACCCAGATCAGGAAAAGGTTCCTAGCTGAAGATGAATGAACGTTTGGTAAAGGGCATTCATACCAGAGTAAATGTAGTGAATGTAGTGGTCCGGGTTAGAAGTTATGTGTTTTTCTGAGGAAAATACATATTGAAAAAAATAGATTGATTATACTGATTGACATTTATCCCTCTTACCTTGTTGCTGTTCTGATCCTCACAGCCAGCATGGCTTTCAGTAGACTTCGATAACTGGAGAGATTGGGAAAATGAGCACGAGGAAGGCCAGGCTGAGTTTGAAGAGTACATGGATGTAAGTACACTTCCTCATCACTGTTGCCACTTCGGCTTTCTTTTTCTTTCGAGAAGTTTTTTATCTAAAGCAGTTTACAAGATTGCAGAATATAATCGAGACAAAAATAGTGAGATTATTGCGTAGCTGTTAACTATACACCATTTGGATACATAGATGCTGTCTGACATGAACAAGAAAGGAGAGCCACCCAGCATGGATGACCTTGACCTTGATGTATGTACATCCAAAGCACTGCTTTAAACATTTTGTATATTTATGGAGATTATTAAAAACAGAAAAAATAATAATAATATAATTACCTTCACAGAGTGACTGAGTGACTCCTTGCCAAGGTAAAACTTTATTCAGATAAAATCTCTAAATCTTTTTAACAGCTTCTATATTTCTGTCATTCACAACATTATTTTCCATCCATACAGGTTGTTTTTTGTTCACCCCAATACTGGGGAAAACACCTCACCCCATCACTGATTATTTTTCCATAACAACATGTCACAAAGTGTTTTATTTCTCTTATACCACAGCAATTCACCAATAAACCTTTTCTTGATTTATTTATTATTACATAATTGAAAAAAAATTATTTATAGATACATTTAATGTTGTGAAACAAGTAAACAGTCAAACAGTCCCTTGTTATCTTGTCTCTGGCCCTGACGATAAAGACTCCTTCCAAAAATGTGAAATAATACCTTCAACAATTCTACACATTCTTAATTTAGAAAGTTTAAGGAATGACTGCATTGATACACTGCCGGGTCAAAACACACGTTGCACGCTCTAAGTGTTGTGGCCGGTTTATGTGTGAAAATGATTCCTCATAATCCCAGAAACACTCTTTCACAATTTGAGTCCTGGAATATGCCTGTGCCATCAGAGGAAAAACCTCTATAGGTGTGTGATAACCTGGTCATTTAGTACATCTAGGTCATCAGCTGACTTAATTTTATTGCCACAAAATGTTGCTGAGTCTAGACCTGACCAACTAAACCATCCCTAGATCATAACACTTCCTCCAGAGGCTTGTACAGTGAACACTAAACATGATGGGTGCATCGCTTCATGCTTCTGACGCACTCATCATAAGCATTAGTCTTCTACGTTTTAATAATGAATTGGACAATTCTTAACCCAGTTTCAGTAATTTAAGATCTTCTTAGTTGTTTATTTTTTTTCTTTTATTTTTTTTTGCACGCCAATAATCTGACTCTTTTCTAAAATGGGAAAAAAATTGTATATTTAAATCATTCAAATTTGAGAATTCAACAGTGGCGTGGTATAATTGTTGTTTTTTGTTGTTGTTGCTATTATTATTATTATTATTATTATTACTATTATTATTATTATTATTATTATTATTATTATATAAGATTAACTAATTACTGCTGTTCTTTTCTGACAATTTGGTTATTTATAATTTTTTACAACAATGTTTTGTAAACATATTTAACACTGATTTGTGTAATAAATTCATATAAAAAAGTAAACATTCTGCACTTTGTATAAATGTAATTTTGCAACATGTACAGTTACTGTTACTTCCAAAAATCAGTTTTTTTATTAGTCTGTTTGCCTCGTTTTTTAAATAAAAAAAAAATATTAAAAGCCTGAATCAAAAGTAAAGTACTTTATACAGAATTTAGAGCTATTTTCCACAATACCCTTAAGTAATAGTTTTCTAGTATGCAGCAACTGATGATTTTTTAATAATTTTAAAAAATAATTAGATTTAAGCTACACTTTCGTGAATCAGAAAAAAATATATATAACCAGTTAAACAATTTTTAATATGGAATTTTCACTCTGGAACAATTTAGAGCGACATTGTTTGTTTTTAAAATACATTTGTCAAATATATTTTTTATGTTTTTAGTTGTTTTTTTTTCTTTTATTGTTTCACATCCCTAGTCACAAAATAAAAAAAAAGTAATGTCGAATAAGAAAACATACCATGTTGTGAATAAAGTCGCGTCCTAACATCCGTTACCTCGCTCAGCATCCAGTGATGTTCCACATGGACTGCTGTTGCTCAACTGACTTTTCTTAGCTTTATAGCGACGTCACATCGCACATCCAGCTACGTCAGCTCTCGCAGATGCCAGGTAGATGTTAATGTGTGCCTGCTCTTTTAAAGTTAATGCATTCAAGTCTAGGAGTAAATTAATCTCCAATAACCCATTGACAGACTTCCAGAACCACAGCACAGAAGTGCCAAAAACAGCGATGATCAAATGATAAGGATGCAGTATGTGTCAGAGAGTGTATGTGTCAGAGCGAAATAGCAGCACATGGCTAGGGCACTGACTGACCTATTTATATATATATAAAAAATATATATTTTTTACCTTTTGTAATCGAAACACGTCTCATTAGGACCAATATTTACTGCTTGTATTCCTAACCTGGAATATTTTGTTTAATATTATTAATTTAGTATTTCTTTAAAAAAGTGTTTGGTTCACACTTTGCACGTAATCTTCGTGCAGGAGTGCAAAACATTGATAAGCTTGTTTGCACAGTCTGTGATGTAACACGGTGCTGATCCTCAGGTCTTCCAGTCGTACAAACAAAATGTCCTGCTCAAGAGGTGCAGTGGAGGTAAAGGGCTAAAAGAGAACAACAAGCTGGTTAATATTTAATTGTGGCTCTCAGTATGAGAATGTGCTTAGAGAGGGGTTTGCAGTGTGCAAAACAAGTGGAAGCATTTAAATATGGATTTTTTTTTTCTTTCTATAATAGTCACTTCAGTTAAGTTATCTTCTCTATTGCCTCAATGCCACTGCTACAGTATGTCATCTTTGGTACGGTGTGCTACAGTAATGCACCATTCCTGAATGAAATTATGAATATATTATTAAACATATTATTTCTATGGATATGAGATACTATGCAGCATTAATTATTGCATTTATAATATAAATAGATTCCGTTGTAAATCTGCAAATAAGCAAAACTTTGAAAAATCACTTTTCCAAACTCCGTACTATTTCATTTAAAAATGCTGCATGGTGCATGATCTACTTTTTAATTTCTCATCTAACTTAATATATGAAACTTTTTTTGTTTCAGTTCAACATATATAAATTAAGGGCAGAATTTCCACTCAAGGTAAATATATAAGGTAAAAAAGGTCAGACTAATTTGAAAGAAAAGTTTTTTTACAAAAAAGTACATATTAACATGTAAAGATATATAAGCCAATTTATGTATATATAGTCATAATGTAAACAAATTCTACGAATTTGTGAACACACATTTGTTATTCTAAAAAAGCCAGAATCAAAAGAAAAAAATGTAATTTTTCAGGCTGATAACTCTAAATGAACTTCTCGTCTGCGGCAGAGGTAGGTTTTGGTCTCGCCCACCTGGGATGGCCTTCATGAGAGCCAGTTTCATTATGGTGCTTGACGGATTTTGCAAATGCACTTGACAATACTGTTCTTGCAAGAACTATTACAGAAAGGCTGACCTCTGTGTCTTAAAATAACAACTAACTGTTGTTTTTCTTGTTGTTACATAATTACCTAATCCCATATGTGTTATTTTATAGTTTTGAAATCCCCAGTATTGTTGTGGAATGTAGAAAATAAATCACCAAACAAAAACAAAAAAAATTGCAAGTGTTCTTAAACTTTTGAACAGTAGTGTACATATATATATATTTATATGGTGGCACAGTGGCTAAGTGGTTAGCTCTGTTGCTTTGCACCTCCAGGGTCTGGTTCAATTCCTGGCTTGGGTCTTTGTGCAGGTTCTTCCTGTGCCTGGTGGCTTTTCCTCCAGTTTCCTCCCACAGTCCAAAGACATGCAAATTAGGCTAATCGGCGTTCCCAAATTGCCCGTAGTGTGCGAATGAACGTGTGTGTATGTGTGTGTGCCTGGCGATGAATTGGCACCCCGTTCAGGGTGTACCCTGCTTAATGCCCTAAGTTTTATTGGATAGGTTTGAGGCCCCTCGTGACCCTGTATACAGGATAAAGCGGTACAGATGAAAAGGTTCCAAAAACAAGTTTTATATGTGTACACCACCCAGCCCAAACACAAAGGTCATCACTTGGATTTAACTAAGCAAAAGGTATTCAATTCAATTTCTGTGTCAGCTAATAGCAGGTTATTCAACCCTAACTGGTGCAGTAAGTAGCTTCTTATTTTCTTAAACAACCTTGTCAGAAGACATATTTAACCATTTTTTGGCCTTGATTTAATATACACTGCACAGCCAATAAAAAGCTGCACGTTCCTACATTTAGTTTGACCGCCTTTTGCTTTGATTATGGCATGCATTTGCCGTGGTATCGTTTGATAGGTTTCATAGTTCTCCATTGCGCATATGCAATGTTACAACATTTATTTCCCTCCAGGGTCACATTAATTTCTCCTCGTTCTGTTTTCCTCACACCTTCCAAATACACGCCAGATCCAAGAGTGAATGAACATGCATGTGTGGTATCTAGGCATGTATTTATGTCTCATGTTTAAAAATTCACAACTCTGACAACAGTGAGTGAGTAAACCAGTTGAAATGATTAAACAAAATATTTTAGACAATGAAGAATATATGGATATTTAATCTAGCGGGTCTAAATATTTGACTGGTAATGTTGTGGGGAAAATAAATAAATAAATAAATAATAATAATAATTATAATAATTATAAATAAATAAAATAATAATTATAATTAATAATGATTAATAATAATAATAAAAACATTTTTGCAAGCACAGATGCCATCAATGCATTATCTTTCATTAGACATTAGGTTTGGTTTAATATAGATCAGTGTAATACAAATATTCAATTAGTATGAAAAGAAAAAAGTTTCATCCAAGTATAAAGGATTGCTTGTGTTATGGCTCCAACACAGACTGATGTTTTAAATTCCTAAAAAGGATTAATTCCTTTGTTATTAATTGCTGGGATTTCCCCCACTAATGAGAGAATACCAGAATATAATATTCTCTTTAAAATTATACCTGTATTCCATTTTTCACTTAAATACACATAGAAGTTTAGGATTTATTAAATTTAAAAAACACATCTATAATCTCAAAAAAAAAAATCTATACAATACAGTTGTAACAGCTGGACTTGCATGGTCCCAGTGGCAATTAGTAACTCAGCATTTTACAATTCTACGCATGTAGAACACTATGTTCGGTGAGCAGTACAGAGTACAAGCTGTT
Organism: Clarias gariepinus; assembly: GCF_024256425.1. Taxonomy (NCBI): domain Eukaryota; kingdom Metazoa; phylum Chordata; class Actinopteri; order Siluriformes; family Clariidae; genus Clarias; species Clarias gariepinus. The sequence continues at coordinate 8,410,458 of NC_071113.1, forward strand.
AGAGCTGATAGAAAGACCTTTGGACATGTTTTCTTATTGGCTTTAGTGAATGGGTTAGACTCATTCAGAAGATATGAAGGAGATTCCCCAAGTGGACTTTTTTTTTTTTTTAAACCAACAACTGAATAAACGCCTTAGCAGAAGCAAAGCAAATCATACCACACTTCCATCTTAAGAAAATGTCATTATTGCAGTCTTATATTAAGAATCAAGCTAGACATTCAGCCCAGTCATTCTCAGATAATCAAACTGTTGAGAATTTGCAGGGGAACGGCTTTGGCTGAAAAGTTCCTAAGCATGAGATTTTAATTATGATCATTTTTTATTTAAATACTAAACCGTATGTGTGATGTAAGTGGCTTCTGAAGTACATTTAACGAACTTGACAGGGTAAAACCTGATGCTGTAGACGTGCACAGATAAGTACCTGAGCATTTATCACTCGCCAATGTCAACCACTTCATTTTTTTTTTTCTATAAAGCCTTTTCAATTTTATTTTCCTGCACAAGAAAAGACAAACATCTAGGAACAAGTATGGTAGGAACTAAAAGGGCAACTGCACTTTTTGTAAATGACAGAATGTAAAAAATGATATGGTTATCTGACGGGAAACTTAAAAAGTCCAGGAGTTGCAGAAGAACTAATGATATGGAAATACAACCCATTCTGAATGAGGCGCTTGTGCTCTTGGTATAGAGCGGTGAGTGCAGGCCCAAGCCCAGACCAAACAAGCTGCCCACGTTGCGCATCAGGCTGGCGAAGGGCGTCGTATCCAAGTGGACCCAGGTTGGGTTCACGCACCATTTCTGCGCTTTTTCCAAAGTCCACAGCAGATCCACACCCACAGCCTTTAGGAGGACATACAATCCCACGGCAAAAACCAGCAGGAACAGAGAGATGCTGAAGTACCTATGGAGTCTGGTCTTGTAAATCCACTGCTGTCTTGAGAATATCTCAGCTACAGTGATACCTGGCATCCGAAGACAAGATGGTGTTTGATGATTTATGAAAGCCTCTTAGGTAATACAGCTTAGATGAAGGAATAACAATGTCAAGCAAGAATTGTCCACCCACCTGAGATAACTCCACATATAACCTGGTGGGGGAAGTGGGCAGCAACATAAACACGTGACATGCAGACTAACAGCTCTACCAGCCCCAACAGCGTCCATAGCCCCACCTGTAAAAGCCTGGGTGTAGAAGATGCATCAAATCTAGGTTATAACACTTGTGCAGTACCTGAGGATACTTGATCAGCATGATGGTTGGCTGACTTCCATAAACATTAGGATGCATTGTGATGCTACACACCCCATGTGGAGGCTTTTCTTATTGTGTCATACACATGATGGTTGAACTTTTTGGTGTGCTAAACATGGTCTTCTACATGGAAACTGGCATCTTTTTTTATGGTGCCACTAGCAATTGTAGAAAACTTATATGCAATGATCAGTGAAAAACATCAAAAACTATTCAAGCTCACAAGCATGCAAAGATGTTTTTCTTCATGCAACCTTTGTAAATTTCATCTACAGTCATGTTCAAAAGTTAAAACACACATTATTATCTCTTAATAATAATAATAATAATAATAATAATAATAATAATAATAATAAATATCATATGATTAAAGTGAATCTTAGTATTAGGCAAATACAACAAGCACAATTCTGTTTGTATGGTTTGTTTTGGAATGGTTGCCAGGAGAAATCTTTTCTGCCTATAAAGAACACGCATACAGTAACTATTTGTCCATGCATTTGGCGTTAATGCCCAGCGCCATGATTAAGGAATACCAAGCATTATTTTTAGTAACACCTATTGTCAAGCACGGCAGTGGACGGTTGATGCTTTGGGTTTGTTTTGCAGCCACAGGACAAAGTCAATGCACAGTTCATCCATGAACTCCCCTGTATATTAGAGTATTTTAAAGGCAAGTACAAGGCCATCTGTCAAAAACATCAAGGTTTTGGAATGACCTGGTCAAAGACACATTTCAACCCAATTGAAATGATGTAGCAGGACCTTAAAAGAGCTGTGCATAATACCTCAATGAACTGAAGAATGGTCCAAAATTTCTCCCCAATAAAGTCATACAGGAAAAAATTACTGTAAATTATTGATGCTAATGGTGAATCTACAAGCTATTAATCATGGGGTAATGGGTATTGCCCACAAGTATTATTATTTTTTTTTTTTAGGGGGTTCACCATGGTAAATAAATAATGGCACGGTGAAATAATTTATATTGACTAATAATAAGACTAGCAAAGATCAGATAATATTTTACACAAAAACACATAGATTTAAAAGAGGGTGTACTAACTTTTGAGAACGACTGTATTTTATGCTGAAGCCTTTATCATGACATGCTAAAAAAATGTATATAAGAAATAATAAAATAAAGAAAATCTCAAGTGAGGTTGTTAGATTTGGCAGGTGCCTCCCTTTGCTGAAAACTCACCAGTAATGCAAAGCAGAAGGTTTTCTCTGAGCAGCTATGGATAGCATTGATGTGACCATTGCATACCCTACCGCAGCAGAGCCCATTGCATGTCCAGAAGGACTTCCTTAAGGAAAAAGAAGCAAAAAGAAGTTTGTTTTTTTAGGGTTTGGTTTTTAAACTTGTCAAGAAATGCTTCTTTTTTTTCTATTCAGATAATGGATTTGACAGATTGCAGAGTTAACCATGCAAATAGTGGTGCAAAATCCGTGAACCACTTTAGGCATCTGTCTCTATCAATGCATAGTAAACAATATAACTACAAATGTCTTATACTACGGCCTATCAAGATAAGATTAGGGTCATACAAAGGGCCAATGTAGGAAAAGTCATTTCATCCAACCATACCAGTTTAATTCAGGTTAATGATTTATTCCTATCAACTTATTGATTTCAAAGGTAGTCCTTAGAGTATAGCATTAAGATAACAATTAAGACATCATCATCATCTAGTCAGAGTCTGAGTTGCACAACCATTTACAATAAGAAAAATGCACTGACTGTGCAACATTAATCAATATGATTAAAGATAATAGCATTAACGAGTGTTGCATTGTGTCATGCATAATACCTGGTCCAGTCTCACACGTGATGGGAAGCTGCCTGAGGGCAGGGGCTGGGTCAGTGCCATAAAACCTGGTTTCATGGACCCACCAATAAGGCCGTTCTCCGAAAAGAACCCTGCAAACCAAAACGTCACTGAGATGCAAAGCAGTTTGAATAAAAGTGTAAACATGTTTCCAAATTTCCGAACCTCTTACCATTTTAGCACCAGGTTAAGCCAGTCCCCAACCACGCCCACCCAGATGAGCTTGATGCCAACATCTCTTTTCAGGTGGAACCAGATGGGGAAGAAGATGAAGAAAGTGGTATGGAGGTCCGCCCCATAGGAAATGAGCTGAAACCAACTATCATAGGCAATGTATTCTTTCTGCAAATAAACCGCCAGGCTCACCCCCCAACTATGGAGCAGATCCATGACTCAGTGACTACAAATGCAGGGCGCTTAGCCCAGCACAATCACTGACGCACAAATGACGGGGATTCAAGCGTCCAGACTTGACGGTTTTACCTCTGGCAGCTGGACTTTATTCAAGGCCGGATCATTATGTTTACATGGCTCCTGCTGAATCCAGGAGTCTCAAGGGTCCATGACCTTTTCACCCGCTGTGATGGTGAAGGGGGCCAGGATTGATAACAAAAAACATGCGCTAAGATGATTGGTCCAGACACACAGGGGATGATGTCACATGGAGACACTAACGTCATCAAACCAAACAAATAAGGGTATTCTAGGACTGACATTTTTTTTTCAGTATTATATGATAATATTAATATATATATTTTTAATTCATTCTTTAGTAGATCTGTTTAAAAAAAAAAACATAAGTAATTAATACAGTACCACATTTATCGCCCTGGATATTTTCCAGTGCTGGGTTTAAACTCTTAATAATAAAGCTGATAATTGCTTTAAAATGATTAAAACCCAATATCTCTGTTCTCACACAAAGATGAATGCAAATCAATAGTAACTTTAGTACTTATGCTTGGGAAAAAAAACTGAAATTTCATGATGTAGATTATGATTTTTTTAACAAGTTTTAAAACAGGAATTAAAACAGGTTATTTTTAGATTGTGTCATTGAACAGCGCCATTGAAGTGTCATTGAAGGCTCCATCACTAATTTACCATATAAGAGGATATGTAATTTTACTGCTGTTTTTACTGCATATTTTAAATGAACTGCACATGACTTAACAAAATGAATGTACAACTGAAATTCTGCTTTGCACATCATATTCAGACGCTCTGATGGGCTACCCTAGATCACTGGAGCGATAAGGACGTAATGGTGAACTTTTAGGCGTAGACTTTATCACAAATAGTTAAGCTACCGGATAAATAAAGTATTTCTTATTTATATTTGGCGTTATATCAAATTGGTACAATTATATGCAAATTTACTAGATCAAATTTTATTTTTATTAATTAATTAATAAACAATTTAACTGAAAACATTTAAGAATCTGCAGGACACGATAATTAAAAAAAACTCAATAATAAAATAAAATCTGTTTAACCAGTTTTAAATTGGCTTACAACTAAAGATATGATAATAATTATAAGAATAATAAGAAGAAGAAAAAGAAGATGTAGACATGGTAACTAATGGCGATTAATAAGGTCCCACTTATTTTGCAGGGTTTGGGGTTCAATCCAAGTCGCATTCCTATAATTTCTCTTCCGCCCCTTAACTTGTTTTTGTCCTGTCAGGTGTCCAACAAACAGGCTGTTTGTTAACTGTATCTAACTTTTTTTCCCCTTCTCTCTGTCCCCTCTGTTTTATTACACATGTGCAAGGTCCAAAGATCAGCGTTGTCCATGCGTTCAGCTGGTGGGCCTGCTGATATAAAGCCTAGAGCCAGCATGCTCAAAGACATCACTCCTCTCTCTCTCTCTTTCTCTCTCTTGTTCACTCTCTCCAATCAACATTTGGCTTTAGTTTTTTGGAAGAGGAACGCCATCGGAATGAACGCCATGATGGATGCTATGCATGACTATGGTGTGACTGCCACGCAGTATCTACAGACTAACTACAAAGATGCACAGGACTGGTTTCTGTTCGTCTCCTTCGCCGCTGATCTGCGCAACACATTCTTCATCTTCTTTCCTATTTGGTTTCACCTCAGGGCATCTGTGGGCATCAAACTCATCTGGGTGGCTGTGGTCGGGGATTGGCTCAACCTTGTCTTCAAATGGTAAGGCATGGTGAACTACATATATAGTACAATATATATATAAAAATAAAAGTATATAAATGTATATCAAGTATTATTTTCTGTTAAAAAAACAAAATCCCTATATGGTGATCACTAGAATAACATGTTTTCTCTATGATTTTGTTACACCAAGTTTTCATGGCTTACATACAATAATTTATAATAATTGTTTCCCCTCCAATTTCTGAAATAAAGGATCCTATTTGGAGAGCGGCCCTACTGGTGGGTCCACGAGACACCCTACTACAGCAACATTTCCGTACCGCACATTGAACAGTTTCCCGTGACCTGTGAGACGGGCCCAGGTGCGTCCTCTCATCACCACACACCCCAAACCACATGACTTTTAACCACACCACTATACAGTATACGCACTACAGATTAAACCTCATGACTATGACTTGGCTTTGATTTGACCTCATTAATGGTTTGCTCATGTGGCTGATGCAGGTAGTCCATCGGGTCATGCTATGGGCGCAGCTGGAGTTTACTATGCCATGGTCACCTCCATCCTGACCATCATGCTGAGCAGAAAGACAACAGATTCCACGAAGGCACTGTAAGAGACTTACGTTAATAGCAATGATCAATTTCTCATTAAACAATATTTAGCTTAAGATGAAATAGGGGTGCACTGGAGTACTGAAGCCAAAATTAGTAAAGGGATATCAAGGAGCATTTGAAAAGCACATACGCTAATAGGTTACTAGGCTAGGTTTGTTTATTTAAAATATGTTGCACTAACAAGTTATACGAGCTACCTTGTTTTTTTTAGAAAGTGTTTCTCTAAAGCTAAGTTTTATCGTCTTCAGAGTGTTGGAATTTCTTGTTGCTGAGCATGTTTACATTATTACGATAAGGACTCTAATTTTCCCTTAGCTAAGGTTAGCCAGGTTGTTGGTACCTGCCATGTGCAGCTACTATAGCAAAGACAGTTCTCATAAGTTTTACACTTAAGAGGTTATAACACGCTACTTTGGATCGTATAAGGGTATCATAGTTCCTTCCTTTGAGATCTTAAAAAAATACATCTAATAGCATGTAGTGGTATCAGAATCTTCACGGTTTTAAGTAAGTGAGCCCTGAATCAAACAATACAATTATTGGTATCCATGCACTCCTAATGTTAAAATGTTTGTTTTTTTCCCCCTTAAATGTTCCAGGTACTTGCGTGGCACACTCTGGACTCTTTTCTGGACCGTTCAGATCTGCGTTTGTCTCTCCAGAGTCTTCCTCGCTGCTCATTTCCCTCATCAGGTCATTGCTGGTGTAATAACAGGTCAGTTCTCTTTTACAATTCAGTCTCTATGGAACTTCTGAGCCGGACTGGGACCAAACGAACTAAAAATCTCGGGTCTCCCTGACAGGTATGATCGTGGCTGAAGTCTTCAACAGACAGAGGTGGATCTACTACGCCAGCCTGCAGAGGTACTTCAACATCACTTTGTTCCTGCTGGCATTCGCGGTGGGATTTTACATCCTGTTAAAGGCCGTAGGTGTGGATCTGCTGTGGACTTTGGAAAAAGCGCAGAAATGGTGCGTGAACCCAGCCTGGGTCCACCTGGACACGACGCCGTTCGCAAGCCTGCTGCGTAACATGGGCACCCTGTTCGGGCTGGGTCTGGGCCTGCATTCGCCCCTCTACACGGAGAGCAAGAAGAGTACCAGCGCCCCCTTTAGGATCGGCTGCGTACTCGGCTCTCTCCTCCTGCTCCACCTCTTCGACTCCATCAAGCCGCCGACGCACACGGCAGCGCTCTTCTACCTGCTCTCGTTCTGTAAGAGCGCCACCGTACCTCTGGTCACCGTCAGCATCATCCCGTACTGTGTATCCGGAGCCCTGAGTTTACCAAGCAAGAAACACCTCTAAAAGAACTTCTAAAAGACAATTCTAGTAAGAACACAAACCATCAGCAGTATTTTACAAAGCTTTCATTCTTCACAACACATTCAACTAGTATGCAACTGGGTTGGTTTCCTTCCTGCAACCCTACTGTAAAAAAAAAAAACTGTTTATTGCTCAGGATTATAGTGTTGTGTTTAGATTATCGTTATATTTAATCTCATAACTCGCACCTTAGTGCCCTTTCAGCAGACTGAGGATAGGCTTGGCATCCAGCCCAAGCACACAATTGCTTTTCGATGAGGTTCGTTTTTAAGAACTGAGATGTAATACTTTTACGACAGGGAAGATGAAGAACATTTCGTGCAATCTAACAGAAAGTGCTGCCTGCCTGTAACGGGAAAAACCCTCAGTGTTTCTCTGTGTGTATGGAAATATTAGTTGTCTGAGCCTTCTGTAAAATGTTATTTTTAGTAATGTTTATTTTTAATAAAACATTTAAAAATTTGTGGAGCGAGCTTGTCATTTATCAGCAGTTATGCTCTTCTAGACATAGACACTTTTTTGGTATCTCAAAAAAAATTTGAATGATTTTTTATTATATAATATATAATATTATTATATTATATTACGATCTGTGTACAGTATTTTGTCTTTTAACTCTAAATGAGTAAACAGCCATCAATGGACTCACAGAAGTTTGTCAAAAAGCGTTTAAGGAATCTTCAAGTTATTGTAGAAATTCCAATTATAGTGATGAATGTATTTGCTTTTTGGTTAGATTTTTTATTTTTTTTACCAATTGTTAGGATTTTGACGGCTGCTTTAACAAAAATGCCAACAATTAATTGAGGAAATCAGAATCAGCAAAGGGTTGGTTTGATTCCGCCTGACGTGAGTGGAGTTTCTTTGTTTTTTTTTCAGTTGCAGACAAGTCATGCTTTTTTTTAACTGTTTATAATTATATTTAATGATGTTCTTGTGGCAGAAAACGTACTGACTCCTTACGGCATACTTCACCATATCAACAATTATCTAGTGATCTATTACAGTATAATTCATTATACAACAGTTAATTTCACCCGAGCAATCTAATTGGAGTCATGCTTACAGTGCTGAGACGTTAATGAATTATATCCATCACTCCGTAGTACTGAGGAGAGAGAGAGAGCTGTTGCATGTAAATACTCACACTCAAAACCAGCCATGGAAGCACTTTCCAAAAGAATGGGATCACTCGCAAATTTCTTTTTGGAGAAGGAGAGGAGAAGCTCATTTAGAGTTACCAGCCTCAGAAATCACCAAAATTAACAAACAGCACCTCAGATTAGAGCCGTTATGAAGGATTTACAAAGCAGAAGTAGCAGATACATTTTGATCTCAACTGTTCAAATTATTGTAGAAAAAAAAAAAAATCAAGAATGACCATATAGTTAGAAAGTGATCCCAAATTCTTTGTACTGTATCTGACAACGTCATGTCATTTTAAATAATACTATGTCTTCTTAATAATTGCTACCAAGTTGTTCCAATGGAGTTGATATGCTTAAGGAGAATAAGTGGAAATATAAAGAGATGTACACGACTGTTCACCACCTCTATGGTTTATTCTCCTACATAGTAGCGGTTAGAACTTAAAACTACTTTAACTGTTGGTTGTCAACTGTCAGTCGCCCGCAGAGGTGTCAAGTAACGAAGTACAAACACTTTGTTACCTTACTTAAGTAGAACTTTTGGGTATCTATACTTTACTGGAGTAATTATTTTTTAGCCGACTTTTTACTTCTACTCCTTACATTTTCACGCAATTATCTGTACTTTCTGCTTCTTACATTTTAAAAATAGCTTTGTTACTCCTATTTTATTTCAGCTTGTCATTCAAAAAACAAACAAACAAAAAACATCTGGATAAGTCGCACCATCTGGATGGAGCGAATTAGATTGTGGTTGGATGAGAAGTATAAACACACCATTCCGACACCCTATTGGTTGGTACGCGATCCATCGCACCTGCACATGATGTCACGTCACACACACCAGCAAGGACGTTTGAATTAAATAGTAATTTCGGTTGATAAGGTTGTGATAAGTAGACGAAGATGTCTGTGATAGAGACTCAAGATTCGAGCGAAATGTCACAACCAAGCACCAAGCCTTAGGTTTTATCCTTAATGCTTTTCCCCCTCATGTTACTTTTATACTTTAAGTAGTTTTGAAACCAGTACTTTTACACTTTTACTTGAGTTAAAAAACTTGAGTTGATACTTCAACTTCTAAAGAAGTCTTTTTAAACCCCAGTATCTATACTTCCACTCAAGTAATGAATGTGAATACTTTTGACACCACTGGTCGCCAGCTTCGCTAGTGGTGGCTGGAATTCCTCAAGCAGGACTTGGTTGTTGGTAACAATTGTTGTATTAAAACAATAACACACAGAGGGAGTGCTGAACGTGAGCGCGGCTCTGATGCCTTCTGTACTCAGACTACACCCTCGTGCCTACGATGACATCACAGCCATGCTGATATTCATCACAACAGCACTCACACTTGTGTGATATTGCTTAAGTATTGCCAATCTTTAGATGTAGTCTGTCCATCATACATGTCCTTACAGGTACAGTGGTGTGAAAAACTATTTGCCCCCTTCCTGATTTCTTATTCTTTTGCATGTTTGTCACACAAAATGTTTCTGATCATCAAACACATTTAACTATTAGTCAAAGATAACACAAGTAAACACAAAATGCAGTTTTTAAATGATGGTTTTTATTATTTAGGGAGAAAAACAATCCAAATCTAAATGGCCCTGTGTGAAAAAGTGATTGCCCCCCTTGTTAAAAAATAACTTAACTGTGGTTTATCACATCTGAGTTCAATTTCTGTAGTCACCCCCAGGCCTGATTACTGCCACACCTGTTTCGAACAAGAAATCACTTAAATAGGAGCTACCTGACACAGAGAATTAGACCAAAAGCACCTCAAAGGCTAGACATCATGCCAAGATCCAAAGAAATTCAGGAACAAATGAGAACAAAAGTAATTGAGATCTATCAGTCTGGTAAAGGTTATAAAGCCATTTCTAAAGCTTTGGGACTCCAGCGAACCACAGTGAGAGCCATTATCCACAAATGGCAAAAACATGGAACAGTGGTGAACCTTCCCAGGAGTGGCCGGCCGACCAAAATTACCCCAAGAGCGCAGAGACAACTCATCCGAGAGGCCACAAAAGACCCCAGGACAACATCTAAAGAACTGCAGGCCTCACTTGCCTCAATTAAGGTCAGTGTTCACGACTCCACCATAAGAAAGATTTCCAAGGCGCAAACCACTTTTAAGCAAAAAGAACATTAAGGCTCCTCTCAATTTTGCTAAAAAACATTTTAATGATTGCCAAGACTTTTGGGAAAATACCTTGTGGACCAACGAGACAAAAGTTGAACTTTTTGGAAGGTGCGTGTCCCGTTACATCTGGCGTAAAAGTAACACAGCATTTCAAAAAAAGAACATCATACCAACAGTAAAATATGGTGGTGGTAGTGTGATGGTCTGGGGTTGTTTTGCTGCTTCAGGACCTGGAAGGCTTGCTATGATAGATGGATCCATGAATTCTACAATCTACCAAAAAATCCAGAAGGAGAATGTCCGGCCATCTGTTCATCATCTCAAGCTGAAGCGATCTTGGGTGCTGCAGCAGGACAATGACCCAAAACACACCAGCAAATCCACCTCTGAATGGCTGAAGAAAAACAAAATGAAGACTTTGGAGTGGCCTAGTCAAAGTCCTGACCTGAATCCTATTGAGATGTTGTGGCATGACCTTAAAAAGGCAGTTTATGCTAGAAAACCCTTAAATAAAGCTGAATTACAACAATTCTGCAAAGATGAGTGGGCCAAAATTCCTCCAGAGTGCTGTAAAAGACTCGTTGCAAGTTATCGCAAACGCTTGATTGCAGTTATTGCTGCTAAGGGTGGCCCAACCAGTTATTAGGTTCAGGGGGCAATTACTTTTTCACACAGGGCCATGTAGGTTTGGATTCTTTTTCTCCGTAAATAATAAAAACCATCATTTAAAAACTGCATTTTGTGTTTACTTGTGTTATCTTTGACTAATAGTTAAATGTGTTTGATGATCAGAAACATTTTGTGAGACAAACATGCAAAAGAATAAGAAATCAGGATGGGGGCAAATAGTTTTTCACACCACTGTGTATGAGCAGTTTATATAGAAAAAATACTTTAACACACAGGAAAGAGTGTATTAATGTATGTCCCCATCTGTCCATTACTGCTTTACCACTTGTCCTTCAGCTTCTCTACGATTGTTTCTGTTTCTGTCAGGATATCATTTTATTCCCAAGATTTACAGACTATCTGACTCATTCTGTAGTCCAAGATTAGCATTGTTAATACACAGAGCTAGCATGTAGCATGGCATAACATAGGATATGATAGGCTAGTCAGGTTATACTGTCATGTCACACATTGGCTGTTTTTTTACTTTTCAATAAAAATTATAATCCTAAGGAATAAACGGTGGTAAAGGTATGTGTTGGATGTTGTAATCAGTACTTTAGCTCTAACTCGTTACCTACTTTCTATCTTGCTAGTTAGCACCTAGCCTAACGGCTAAAATTATGCCGCCTGCCTTCTCACAAAAATGCCACCATCGCATGAATTCACAGATTTACACTAAAATGGTAAATCACAAATGTGTAAATATACTATAACAACAAATTGAGCATGATTTAAATATAAATTTTGACATTTTTTGAAAGCTTTAAAATTATATAAAATTTTAAATAATCCTTGTGATTGTGTAAAGCTGCTTAGCAACAGTGTCAATTGTAAAAAGCGCTATACAAATACAATTTAATTTAATATCATTATAAACATGTGATTTCAGTTACAGTCAGCACTACCGTCCATACGGCTGTAAAAGACGTTACTCAAGATCATTTTAAAAAGCTCTGTGGTATAAATGATGACACTATACACATTGTAATTAGTTTATTTACACATCTAGAGAACTGATCTGCCTGGGTTTCATGTGAGCATGTGTGTGCTTCTCATTCTCTTGCTTTACATATGCTTCATAATAAATGTGATTGAACTCAATTTGCCGAAGAGCACAAAGATCAGCAAATAACTGAAAAGATGTACAATCAGGTAAAATGGTTAGAACTATATTATATTTCATAATGGCTGTTCCATAGAGTGGGTTCTCGTCACTCCTGCTGAAGCATGCAGCATGCTCTTTAGTCAGTGAGGTCATCTCTGTCACTCCTCTCCCGCAGTACGGCGGCGACTGTGCTCCTGCAGTAAAGCCTCCACCTCGGATCTCTTCGCCAGGCTGTTGGCTTTACCTTGGAAACGGCCGCCCTTTCCTGCTCCTTTTCCCTGCAGCAGTTCTGCTACCCTGTGTGTGTGGGGCAGACGCAACAATATCATAGCTAATTCACTTAAAAAAGCTTCAAAACAGTGGACTTTTTTGACCTGATAATTACAACATTTCTTAGCTAGTTGATTTACTTTATTTGTGGAGTAACCTATACACTGAAGAGTCTATCGCTTTAACTCTATTTGAAGTTTGACCATAAGTGACAGATTCATGTATCGCATCCTTTTATGAAATGTAGTACGGTGCAAAGGCCTCCTCATTTCTTTATATTTTGCTACCAAAAAGCCAGAATTCTTGTATTTTTAATGCAATAGTTCTTCAAATGACCTAAAGTACTTTTTGGCTCTCATTTTTAGTCCGGTCTCTGATCAGTGTCAAAGGAATATTTTTTGTTTGTTAAGCCACACAGTGACCTACTGTATGAATCATTCAGCCATCAAAATCTAACTTCATGCATGAGTCAGTGAGAAACAGATGCAGATGGTAACAGATGATCAGTCCAGCGATGAGTATATTGGTTATCAGAACAGACAGGAGGGGATATGAGGTTGCTGCCGAGGTTGTTGCGTGAACAACCGATTTTTCTTTTTACGCACTTTTCAGCCTGTCACAGTAAACTTTTGTTCTCATTTTTTTAATTTTAATCTACATAATTTAATTCATATTTAATATGGACAAATTAGACTTTTGCACAATACTGTACATCGACAGAACTATTTAAATCAATACACTGGAGTGACAGACACGGAGTAAAGCAGCAGGAGAAATCCATGGTTGTTATTTGCCTTACCGTGGCCCCACTTCAGTTACGAGGTTCTCGGGCCCTGCAAGTAAAAACAGACCCGCCCCTTTCTCTTCCCCGACTGTCAGAAAGATGACTGTGTCCTGCACACAAAGAGGAAATCATGACTGAAGACACCATAAAGAGAGTTCGATATGTACTTTAACCCTAATCTTTTATTTATTATTAAGACATTGTTTCACGTTGGGTCATGCATGTTTCCCTCATGTCTACAACTGCACATAGTCAATTCCAGGATTACTGGTGACCATGATGACTCTAAGTAAGCATTAATACACACAGTATATAAAAATAGTTCTTACAGGCAGTGAGTGATATTTTAAGCTTAAGAGCAACAGTCAATATAGGGTAAAATCACCTACAAGCCACCAGTTGTGTGAAAATGCCTTAACACAAATTTACAAAAAATATTCCAGGAAAAGCGCTGGCTTGTGTAAACCTACTGTAAATAAAATGCAAGCTATTGTTTAGGAAAATAGTTTTTAGAGTAGTTGATCAGAAATTTCAGCTTTTCTAGAATTAATCCATAGTGAAGCCTGAACTATAGAGTTCAGACAGCATCAAACAAAAATACTTAGAGAAAATAAAACTTTTGTCGGACTCATTAAGTTCACCCATGTGGAAAAGTTCTCAGAAGGGTTTAATTATACAGTGGGGCAAAAAAGTATTTAGTCAGCCACCAATTGTGCAAGTTCTCCCACTTAAAAAGATGAGAGAGGCCTGTAATTTTCATCATAGGTATACCTCAACTATAAGAGACAAAATAAGAAAAAAAAAATCCAGAAAATCACATTGTCTTATGAATTTATTCGCAAATTATGGTGGAAAATAAGTATAACAAATTTTCATTCCAATACTTTGTTATATACACTTTGTTGGCAATGGCAGAGGTCAAACGTTTTCTGTAGGTCTTCACAAGGTTTTTACACACTGTTGCTGGTATTTTGGCCCATTCCTCCATGCAGATCTCCTCTAGAGCAGTGATGTTTTAAGGCTGTCGCTGGGCAACACGGACTTTCAATTCCCTCCAAAGATTTCCTATGAGGTTGAGATCTGAGATCTGGAGATTGGCTAGGCCACTCCAGGACCTTGAAATGCTCCTTACAAAGCCACTCCTTCGTTGCCCGGGCGTTGTGTTTGGGATCATTGTCATGCTGAAAGACCTAGTCACGGTTCAGCTTCAACGCCCTTGCCGATGGAAGGAGAGTTTCACTCAAAATCTCACGATACATGGCCCCATTCATTCTTTCCTTTACATGAATCAGTCGTCCTGGTCCCTTTGCAGAAAAACAGCCCCAAAGCATGATGTTTCCACCCCCATGCTTCACAGTAGGTATGGTGTTCTTTGGATGCAACTCAGCATTCTTTCTCCTCCAAACACGAAGTTCTATTTTGGTTTCATCTGACCATATGACATTCTCCCAATCCTCTTCCGGATCATCCAAATGCCCTCTAACAAACTTCAGACGGGTCTGGGCATGTACTGGCTTAAGCAGGGGGACACGTCTGGCACTGAAGGATTCCCTGGCGACGCAGTGTGTTACTAATGGTAGCCTTTTTACTTTGGTCCCAGCTCTCTGCAGGTCATTCACTAGGTCCCCCTTGTGGGTCTGGGATTTTTGCTCACAGTTCTTGTGATCTTTTTGACCCCATGGGGTGAGATCTTGCGTGGAGCCCCAGATCGAGGGAGATTATTAGTGTTCTTGTATGTCTTCCATTTTCTAATAATTGCTCCTTCAGTTGATTTCTCCACACCAAGCTGCTTACTTATTGCAGATTCAGTCTTCCCAGCCTGGTGCAGGTCTACAATTTTGTTTCTGGTGTCCTTTGGCCATAGTGGAGTTTGGAGTGTGACTGTGAGTTTGTAAACAGGTGTCTTTTATACTGAAAACTGATGCCATTAGTACAGGTGATGAGTGCAGGACAGAGGAGCCCCTTAAAGAAGTTGTTACAGGTTTGTGAGAACCAGAAATCTTGCGTGTTTGTTATTGACCAAATACTTATTTTATCGAGGACTTTACCAATTAATTCATTAAAAATCCTACAATGTGATTTTCTGGATTTCGTTTTTTTATTTTGTAGTTGTGGTATACCTATGAGAAAGGGGTTCTCTCGTGCAAACATTCCAAACAGCTTGTTTCTTGGGGAATTTTATACTTGGTGCAAATTCAAAAAATACTATCAAGAAATATTTTCCTGAACACTAGCTTGTTCATAACGTTCTGGGAATATTTTATTTTGGTTAACACAGTCAGTACCTTTCCTGAAACATTTCAGGAAATTTGTGACATGACATTTTTACATATTGAGCAATTTAACAATAAAAGATTTGCATTTAATAGGTTTGGGTTGTATTTAAATATTTATTTCTATTTGAAACGGTTTGGCAGACACCCTTAAACAGAGCAATTTTATATTTATGGGGTGTCAGTTTTGGAAGTGGTTCCTACAGTGCCTAATGTAGTAATGTAATCATTAAATCTTACAGTTATTATTTAGCTTATGTCTATTCGTGTAGTAAACTTACCTGAAAGCCAATTTCATTTGCAATGATGTTCATGAACTCATTGTCACCATCCTTGCTATGAGCACAGGAAAAGAAAAGAAAAAAAAAAAGCATAAAAAAAGCAAGATCTTTAAAGCTACTAATATAAAATATGTATTTTAACACAATGGCTGGCCAAAAAGGTCTCAAGTTTGTGGAATAAATGTGGCCAGGAAAAAGAAATCATGATCAGAGATCATTTAAACGCTTAGTGCAAGTTGCATTGTAAAAAATCATTAAAAATCACAATGTGCCAAGATCTCACACCACTGGGACTAAACAGCTGTGTGGCCATAAGGAAACCACCTGTTAGTAAGACTATTCAGATTCATTTGACAATGAAAAAGAAGCAATGGGAAAACGTTACATGGTCTGATCTGTTCAGTCTGACACTACTCCAGAGCGATGGAGTAAGAAAGGAAACCTCTGGAGGCAGTGTTATGATCTGGGGTTGCTTCAGTTGCTTAGGTCTAGACTCAACAGTGTACTTTATGTGGCAATAAAATGAAATCAGCTGACGACCTGAATGTACTGAACGAACAGGTTATCATATTGGTAGAGTTTTTATATACACAGTACTGACGTATACAGTACTGAAAAGATGTTCACAGTATACAGTACTGAAAAGATGAACAATATTACCTTGTTGTCATTACCTTGTGAGTTTATTTCTCCTGAAAAAGAGTTAGTGTGTTGATTTATCACGGAATGGTAAATTACGGGAAACATCACGACCTGTTTCGGAAACAGCAACATGCAGGACAGACGAGCTCTACAGAGGGTGGAGCGCATCATCCGCACCGAGCTCCCTGACCTGCACTCAATCTACGCCAAGAGGTGCTGGACCAAGGCCAGGAAGATGGTGACCTCAGCCACCCCAGCATTGGACTATTAAAATTATCTATTTGACTCATCCTGGACATTCATGGACACTTATGGACACCTGCACATTCATGCACACTTACCTATTTATATTTTATTTCTTGGATCACTGCACACAAGTCACTTTAATAAGACACTTTCATGCATATTTGCACACCTCCAGTTGTTTTTTTTATTTACTCTATATTTTCTATATTGTACAGAATATTTTTTATTTTTATCCCACTGTAGCTAAATTTATTCTTTATTGTATTTCTTTTTTATTTATATTTATTTCCTATTAATTAGCTTTTATTTTTAAGGTCACGGGCTGTCGTGTTAGCATTTAACTGCATATCGTACTGTGTATGAGACAAATAAAATTTTTATTTGATTTAAATGCGTAATGTAAGTGTTCTAAGTGTGTCATATTATCACGCAGATTCTCAACCTAAAATCCTGAAGCAAAGGTCGCTGCAGGCAAAAGCGTAATGCAGAAACAGTTCTTGGCAGATCTGTAAAGCTAAACACACTCTCTTTTAACGTTCCCCACAAGTAGGAATCAGGTGGTGTAATATCGGGAGAATGGGACACGTACGGGGAGAACCTAATCTGCCACCATTTTTAAACTTCACCACGTTCACTACCACTTTTTTTTTACTAAAGCTTTTCCCTTTGTTCGCGAGACCCATTTCCAACAACAATTCTCCACAACACAACTTCCTTTTCACTCCTGGGAACATGTGACCCATGGATAAACGCAAATGCACGTCCGAGATGCGCTAATGTCAGTACTATATACTTTGGCGCATACCGTATTACCTCGTGCCACTTTTTTTTGGCCAGGCAGTGAATGTTTAGGTGTTGAGACAGACACGTACTTGTGCAAACTGAAGAAGTTGCCTCTTTCTGGCTGACTCTTGAAGTTTTGTGCGATAAGAACTGCCATGTCTCTGAGAATAGTGAGGTTACTCTGCAAAAAAAACAAAGAAGTTAGTTTAAGTTTAATGAATCCTACAGCAACTACTAGTTTTAGTACTAGTACTAGTAACACTACTTAGTTTTACCTTCTGAAGGCGCTTGACTGTTTTCTGTAGTTTGTCCACAGCATCGACGTGCTCATCTGGTCCTGTTCTGAGGGACACCAGATGTAAGAATAATTAAGCAGGATTTCAGGATAACCACTTACAGAATGGCGCTCGTTCTCTCCGCGCACTTACTTCAGCAGCGACGTTAGTGACTTCTCCATGTTGTAACTTTTTTCAGCATATTTCAATACTCTGTTTCCAGCTATAAAAATTAAGTTGGTCTTGTTTTTCTTCCCTTTCTCTGTCCCAAGAATCTTGATCACCTTGCAAAGCAAGAACAGATGATATAAATTGAAAAAAAACATAATATAACATGACATGATATAAATTGGAAAAAAAAAGAAAAAAAAATTACATTTACACTACTTTAAATGTTTTGAGCACAAGTTTCACACGGTCTAAACTAAAACTCAAAACACCACAAAACCTCTAAAGACACTGATGAGTTAGATAAACTAAAAAAGTACTTGGTTATGTGGTTGACACTACAGGCCACAATGCTAAATGGAAATTTATAAAAGGATGTCAGTGCTAAGAACAGAAGTTTTAGTTATCACTTATTTCTATCACTAACTTTAAGCTGGCATAAAGAGAATTTGTAAACATCAAGTAGATTCTAGAATAAAACTAGACTGGTCATCAGGCTGTGTCCCAAATTCACACATACTGTTATGTTCACTATTTATGGGGACTTATTATACAAAGCTCACTTTTTAGACGTTGTTAGACATTCAGATGGGTCTCACACAAAAAATGTGGGCAAAACCTGTTCAGTTCAGTGAGCTCTGAATGTGTACCAGGTTTCTCATGTATACGTTAGTGTATATGAGCTAAGCAGCAAAATCTTGTGTGACAGTCCCACGGCTCTCAGCAGATTCGCAACCTATTTGCGGCAGATTCCAACCTGTGTGCTGATTTTTAAGACATTTTGCGCGTGTTAAGAGAAGTTTATTATCCTTGGAAGAACAAGAAGGCACTTGCACTATTGGTCATCATAGCAATGATGTAACAGCTATGACGTCATAGTGCTTGGGCCCCTTATAAAAATGACTCGCTTATTTATGCTACAGTATGTAACATGTAAGGAATAAATTACTTCTGGACAAAGCTGTTGTTAGTAAATAAATCCCTGCTAAATCTTAACACGATTGCTAGTTAAGACACTGAAGCTAAGGTGTGCTGTTTTAAATTAAAACCGCAATTTTATTTAATTGTTTGCCACGACACCCACGTATCTCCAGCTCCAGACTAAAGACACTTATCTATCACAGGCTGCTTACTAACCTGTAGATGACTGAGATTAGACACATGGGTCCCACAGCACATATTGGCATCTACTCCCTCAATATCGATGATCCTGATCGGTCCAGCATGATCGTCAGGAAGCCCTCTGCTTCTTACCTGCACACATACAGACGTGACTTTAGTGGTCTTCTGTGCCCAAAACTAGCTAAAATTGTCTCACCAACATCCTGTTTCACTCTCAGCCACATTACACAGTTGAGTCAGAAAGCACACACACATACACACAAACACAAGCACACACACACAAGCACAAAATCTTACCCAGGACCCAAAATATAGGGGACAGGGGTAGCTCAGTGCTTAAGGCATTGGAAAACGGTTCGGAAGATCCCAGGTTCAAACCCCACAACCACCAAGTTGCCACTGTTGGGCCCTTGAGCAAGGCCCTTAACCCTCAACTGCTCAGATGTGTAATGAGATAAAAATGTTAGTCGCTCTGGATAAGAGCGTCTGCCAAATGCTTAAATGTAAATGTAAATATAAACACACACCTTCTCCATTGCAGGGTCGTCTATAGAGAGGAGGTGCACGTTGACTGGGACATGAGCTCGGATTCTCTTGTTGACCTTGTCCTCCAGCGTTTCCATCTCTCCTGGCTTCACAGAGGCCGTATCCAGCTCGATGCTGCTGCGCTGGCGGCCCAACTCCCTGCAGCACACACATACAGTAGTACGCACACATATCTTACTGCTGTTTAAGCTTTAATAAAAATGAAATGGGTTTGCAAAAATTTGTGAAATTGGTACAAAATCAGAGTTTACACAGTACCATGATGTAGTTTTGTAGCCAAACATGGTGTCTGCCAAGGCAGTGATCAGATGCTGACCTGTGGACGAATCACATAAAGTAGAGGCTAAAACTTAAACATTAGTTTTTAGTTCAAAAATATAAATTATTAAAGGTAATTCTAACTGACAGGTTATTTTATAAGAAATAAAAATTTTATGTTTGACAAATGTAACAATGTCTTATAAGTATAATAAACACTTCAGGATGTACACATTATAAAATATCAAACTACTGAGGCAGGGGTAAGTTGCTTGTAAGCAGGGGTGAAAAGAGTAATAAAATTTTGTACTCACTGTTACTTCAGTGAAATTTTAGTAAAGTGCAAGTAAAGTTACCAGTGTGAAAAATCTACTCAAGTAAAAGTAAAAAGTGGCTCATTAAAAATTAACTCAGGGTAAAAGTTACCGAGTTACTTTTTAAAAAAGCAGGGGTGGGTTGAGGGATAGTGTAGTTTAAAGTCTCATGTGCTTCATGAGAATTTGGTGGCATTTTGCTTTCAGATGGGTCTGAATCACTGGCATCTGTTTTGTCCGTCTCCATCGTTCTTGTGAATTTAGTGCGTTTGTTCTCCACGACCATTAATCAATCATTGCAATTGCTTAATTGATTTTTTTTATTGATTTATTTTTTACTCTGTAACAAATATAATTTAAAATGTAGCGAAGTACAATACTTCTAACAATACATAACTTAAGTAAAAGTAAAATTACAGCTCATTCTTTACTTTGCTTGTACAGTAAGTTGCTCTAGATGAGGGCATCTGCCAAATGCCTTAAAGGTAAATATACTGCTTCGCATTGGGAAGCTTCTCACCACAAAGCTGCTGATCATTTTCCTACAAAAGCTTGTGCTATCATGTTCTGTTCACTGCAATAATAATCCTAATATTCCGATAATAAAATATAAAAATATTGATAGAGCTTGTGGGATAATCTAGGAGCAACCTTCACTTCTGAATAATAAATCCACGTGCAGTTATGCAAATGACCACTAGGTTTAAAAATGAGTCAATCTCTATAGAGCCCTGGGTAAAAATTACCAAGTTTACAACAAAAATAAAATGTTTGCAGTCTAGTGCAAAAACAATATTGGTCGCCGTAATGCCATGTACAATCCTGACCCCACTCCAAGCCATTTCCACATGTGTAGGTCATTAAAGGAGTTCCTGGAAGGCCAACGTTTAGGAAATGAAGCAGGCAGTCCAATTATGGCACCGGCGTACTGGGAAAACTTTCTAATTCGATGGTATTTAGGCACCGTAATCCATTTGGTCGTGATTTTCCATTTATGGCAACTGTATGACGGGTGATTTTAAACTTTCTCATCAGTTAAAATGACATTAAGCCATAAAATTATACATTATAAGAGGCGTGCAATTTGAGTGACAGTAGCACAGGAGTCAACAAAAATGGCGACAATCAGAGCTTCACATTGAAATCCTACAAATGATGTCACGGAGGGTTTGTCCCATATTTATATATATATATATATATATATATATATATATATGCACATACAGTCTACAATGACCACAGATACTAAATTTAAAAATCCGCTGTTGTTTGATCTATCATAAAATTTCATGGCTGATATAGTGTAGGAAGTAAAATGGGTGTGTGTATGCTGTACCTGAATGCTGCTGCATGTGATCAAACCGACGCTCCCAGTCTACCTTGAGCCGAACCTCCCGGCCTTTCTCCAAAGCTGATCTGAGGAAGTGCACTGCCTCTGCTCCCTGCCTCAACACTCGCACCACCTCCAGATCGTCAATGGTTCCATGGTCATCAGGCTGTGACGCAAATTTACACACATTCAAACTGTTACATACACTACAGAGACCAAAACACAACAAGTACTGTAACTTATTGTTTGCTACACATTAGGCTAAATGATAGACAAGATATTGTGTCATAAATTTGTAAGAGCCTATTAGGGTGCAGTACGTAATTGCAGGTCATAAGTTCCCAGGTATAATGTCTGATTCAACCTTGAGCAACACCAGACACACAGAGCGGCTTGCCAAATTTCATCGATTAAGTTAAATTAAATGCAGAGCGTCACCAAGACCTCAGTGACAACTGCACATTTTAGCATTGTCAAACTGGAACTTTTGATAAACTACCTAGTTTACATACCTAAACTACCTTTATTTCTTTATACAATCTTCTGCTACAGTAATGCACTTATCTCAGTGCTGCACTAGTGCCTGAATACCATCGAACTAGAAAGTTTTCCCAGTATGCCGGCGCCATGATTGGACTGCCTGCTTCATTTCTTAAACGTCGGCCTTCCAGGAACTCCTTTAATGACCTACACATGTTGAAATGGCTTGGAGTGGGGTCAGGATTGGAGTGGGGTCATGTGGCAATAACTCCCGGACGTGTTTTTTTAATGTGCAGGTGGTGTTGGTAAATGACTGAGTGTACAGTTCAAACAGACAGATCCGTTTCTTCCACAACCTAGTGAGACGGTATCTAATGATTTTCAAGGATCAAGTCTCACTACTCATCCAAGTAGCTTCATCAGTCTGAAGTGAGGTATTACCCTAACAAGAGGGAAAACCAGTTGATGTTACTTCTGCATAATTTTGTAGTATGTCTTTCCCTGGAACCAAGAAGCCAAATCCTGTTCCACTACGACAATAAAGACAAATTTTCCCAAGGAGTCTTCAGAGCTTGACTGCCCTTCACTGGAACTCCGACTGAACCCCAGGCCTCCTCGTCCTACAACAGACCCTGACCTCACTAATGCTCTTGTAGCTGAATGAACACAAGTCAAGACAAGCACCCTTTAAAGACAAGTGGAAATCCTTCCTAAAAAAACATAGGAGGAGAGTGATGGTCAGGTGTCTGCAAACTTTAAGTCAAATATAATGCTTCAGAAAGCTTATATCCACCCCCCCTTCCTTGGCCGTGTCATGGTGTAAATGCACAGTAAAATTCACCTGTCCACCTCCCTCAGGGAACAGAATGGTGTCTTTTAGTATGATGTTAAAACCCTGCACTTTTTCTTTCTTGCCGTTGTTGTTGTCCAGCTTCAGTTCGGCGGGTGAACAGGAGACCACCGACGTGACAAACTGTGAAAGGTAACAGAAAAGCAGTAAGTTGTCTGTTTGTTTAAAGTAACACACTGTATATGCTTTGCTTCATAGCAATCGGCCCACGGGAAGAAAAGATATGCTACTTATATATTTAAATGGAAAACAACCTTATATTATAAAAAAAAATCGACCTTAAAAAAATAATTTTTTCATCTCAAAATTTACAGATGCCGCTGTAGGTTTTTTAAGTGCGCAATTTAATTCCACACACACACACACACATATATATATATATATATATATATATATACATACACACACAGTATATACACATACAGTATATGTGTGTATATAGTGTATATACACATACAGTATACAGTATATATACAGTGTCACCTTGGATGGTGAGCATAATTCATTCCGAAAGCGGGCTCGTATTCCAAAAAACTTGATGAAACTCAAATTATTCATTCCACAGCCCAAAAAATAAATACATAAAAATAATTAATACAAAATATAAAGTAAAAATAAAACAAATTAACCTGCACTTTACCTTAAAAAAGTACAAATAAATCCTGACAGATAAGTATTTCCGTTTACGCGCGCAGGCGCTGTGTATGTGTGAATCTAAAGTAAGCGGAGAGGAGCAATCAGCCCCTCCCGTCTCTCCCTTCTTATCTTATACAGTAAACCTTTCTCCTCTCTTATTTGAATTTCACACAAACACACACACATTAACGGAAAGACTGTTTTGTCAGAAAAATGTGCAAGAAACATCAAATAAAAACACAAAATAAAATGTTTTACGCGCAAATACATTATAGTAAACAGTACACGCATTGATTATACCAGTGAACGTATACATACGATTACGCACAATTCTGCAGTGCAAGAGAGAAAAAAAACATTGGTTCAATTGTGATCACAGAGAAAGGCTAACCTCTGTGTCTTTAAATAATAACTGACTGCTGTTACATAATTATCTAATTCCATATGTGTTATTTCATAGTTTTGAAATCCCCAAATTTGTTGTGGAATGTAGAAAATAACTCAAACAATTACAAGTGTGTGTATATATTCTTTTGTGTGGCAGCTCATGTGTCACCACACTGACTCCAAAATCTATTTTTTAAGTCAATTTTTTTTGAGGCTGTAAAATGGTGTCATTCCTCTATAATCCTACAGAGGGTGCTCTACACATTCTCAGGCAGCACAGCACTCTCTCTGTGGTGGAGCAAAGTGTGAAGTTGGTTTAGAATTCTAATCAAATTTGAGAAATAAAATTACTAATGAGTCCGGAAAAATTATTTAAATTGTGATATTTATGGAATCGCAATACAAATCAAACCGGCAACTGAGCAACGTGAGAAAAATCCTATCAGATGGGATCCCTGAGGGGACCCCAAAAAATTAAAAATAAATGAAATAAAAAATGCATACCCACAGTTGTTACCTATTCCCTTTATAAAAACTCAAAATGAATTAGGGCAGTAATGTGTAGTTTTATGTTTCCTCTATAGATAGTTTTCGCACCATCGTTAAAGCTATGATGTGACAGTCAGAAGAAAGGCGTACATATTGCTCATGTTGAAGTGTGTATACTTTTCATGTGTGTGTATATACACAATTCCAGTCAAAAGTTTAGGCACAATTTCTTCAATCTAGAACAATACTAGAGATTTCAAAACCATGAAATAACACATATTGAATTATGTGCATTATATACACACACATTTTGTCATACCATCTTTGTGAGGACCTTCCACTAACTAATAATGCAGCTATTAAAGTAATAAATACTAAGTCTACACATCTCAGCTGCACCAAAAGTAAACATTTTCTAAAGTTTATTTTTGTTCATTACTTTAAATTTACTTTATTTCTAGACATGCCCATTCATGAATGTCCCCACAAAGTCCCTGCTCAGATATTCTGGCCCTCTTGGAGACACTGACAGACTGCTAGCAGAAGAGTTAGCCGCTTAGCTAACAGTGTGCGAGGAGCTTTATTTCGTTCGCAAGAAATATCTACAACAGCTAATTTTAAACATTAATATCTAATGCAAATATACCGTGTGGGAATTTTACATACTTCCTGCATGTAACAGTCTCTCTGACACTGAAACGCCATGATACACACAGCAGATAACGCCGGAAAAATGTCCCCTGATACTGACTGAGGAGTCAATATGGCGCTGTTTTTCAAAATAATAGTCCCCACTTTACTCCACACACGTGTGAGTTTAGTGTCAATTTTCAGCTCTTTTCAAATTTAGTCTTAGTCTTAGTGCCGGAATAAGTGTTCCTGAAAAGTTTTTATCATATTTAGTCAATCTTATCTTATTTTTGTTTAGTCAAGTTTTAGTCTACTAAAAGTCTGGACATTTTAGTCTAGTTTTAGGCAGAGGAACCTACAAGTATTTTAGTCTATAATATTTTAGCAATAAGATTATTATTATTTATTTATTTATTTATTTATTTATTATTGATGATTAATTATGACTTATTTTAGCAAGATTAATATTATTATTTATTATTATTATTGTTAATTATTATTATTGTTATTGTTAATTGTTATTACAATAATAATTATAATAATTATTAATTATTTTAGCAATAAGATTATTATTTATCATTATTTATTTATTATTATTGATGATTAATTATGACTTATTTTAGCAATAAGATTAATATGATTATTTATTTATTATTATTATTGTTAATTGTTATTATAATTATTATAGTTATTGTTATTAATTATTTTAGCAATAAGATTATTATTAATTAACCCTACAGTCAAATTATTCTAGCCAACCCTCATTTTTTAAAGTTTTTTTTACAAAATAATTATCTTAACATTTAAAATGTATCTTTTCATCTGATGTTTTCAGCTAATTATATTTCTTATTTCTTTTTACCCGTCACAACTACTGCTGCATGTTTTTTTTGTTTTTTTAACTACAAAACAATAGGAGCAGTATGGACAGTGTTTTGAAACTTTTTTTTTTTAATGAATTTACACACTTGGACTGTTGCAGCTCCTATAGGTCACAATCATTTGCTAACCTATTAGATTAATGATTTTTTCATTGATTTAACTATAAAATAAAATACATCAGAACATAATTATGTCATCATGTTATCATGTTACAAGGAGGCTGTAAAATAGGGTGATTTTTATGGTATACTGTACCTTTATGCGTCTTTTAATTGTGTGCCCACACTGTTTCTCCTCTAATATTACTACTGTACACACTTTTTTCTTCGGTTTAATATAAAAAAAATGATGAGGACCCATATAGGGCTTAAATCAAACTTTACAAATGCACACACACATGAAACACCGGCATACACATATATGAAACAATCACACATATAATATATATATATATATATATATATATATATATATATATATATATATATATATATATATATATATATACTAACTGCTCAAACAACCACATATGAAATGTGCACGCACGCACACACACAAACGCTCAGTGCATACTGTTTGTGTGTGTTTGAGTAAAGTTTGATTTAAGCCGTATACGGCGCCTCATAAAAATGGGCCCAAATATCATCTATTCTCTTTGGCTCGAGGAATACTGCTGTCATGACGAAAAGTTAAAGATGACTGAGCTGCAACTAAGATCAAGATAAGATCACTGCACGTGCAAACTACTCTTGATATGCTGCTTCTCGTGCCATAATAAATTGTCTTTTTTCGTCAACAATATTGCATGCTGATTTCTTCACTGTCACTGTTTATTGTCATTATTTATTGTTTATTTTCATTGACAAAATGAACACTAGTGTGAGTATATACACCAATGAACCATAACACTGATGATCAGATATACAGTATACTGCACACTAGGGACAGGATGGGCACCCAGCCTGTCCGGTCTGATCCCACAGACAATCCAAGGCAGCACATTTACCTTCTTCATTCATGTTCCATACCGCCTCTGTGTGCATGGAGATTGCATGTTCTCCCCGTGTTTGGCAGCCCATAAGCAGGGCAAGATTAAAGAAAAAGGCAATAAGGATAAACAATAAAAGTTTAGATAAACATCAAAAATTCAAAAATTTTCAAAAATTATGTTGTGCTGAGTGTAAATGTTGATTGCTGTTCATCAGTATATTTTTAATTAATACAACATATTGGGATTAATATGATAATGATAGTTACAATGGTACCTTGGCATACAAATGCCCTGCCTTATGAATTTTCGCCTTAAGAACAGAAATTTGTCTGACCGTACGATGCATTTTCAGCATACGAACGAATGAACCAAACCGACCCAAACTGAATGCCAGGTAAGTTGTGCGTCCATCCGTTGCTTGCATCAGGAAAAGGCCAAACAGTGAGTTTAGAACTAAGAATCAACCCATGATACTAAAGTTGCCTTTGGCATGCATTCAAAGGCTATGTGAATTTTCACACGTTTTTGTAATATTTTTGGGTGGCTGGAATAGATTATCTGCATTTACGTTATTTTGTATGGGGAAAATCCCTGTACTGTAGAATCACAGAAGAACTCGCCTCCAGAAAGAACTCGATTTGTATAAAGAGGTTCCTAGTTGCAGAGTAACCACTTTGTAAGGGATAAAAAAAAACAGATACCAAAACCACTAGCCAAAACATACTGAATATGACACCAGGGCTTTAGATTGCCAGACACACACACACTAATTCACACTTCTACTGGAATGTTTACTGGAGCTTTCTACTGACATGTCTTGGGAGGTGGGAAGAAAACAGAGAACCTGAAAGCAACTCACATAGACATGAAGAAAATGGTCAATAAAACAGCCATAAATGCAGAAATAAAGCAATTAGACACTAAAATATGTTTACAAAAGAACCACATAAGTACAGAAATGTATAGATTATATAGCTATACGACTACCACCAAACCACTGGAACATAACTCAGACATAATGATTTTCTAATGTTTAGATAGTTTTTTCTAACAGATAGAGATCCAACAGTTTAGATATTTTTTCCTTAACAATTCATCAACGATGTCCTGAGAGACATGCATGCTACAAGTTCGTTTATATCACCATATCACCATAATGGGCCAATGGGTGTTAACCTTTATATCACCATATCACCATAAAGCATCTTAACTATTCATATACATTACTGTGCAAAAGTCTTAGGTACTAGGACCCAGAAGTTAAGTGGTCGCAAACCAAGAAGTATAAAAGGAGTAAACAAACCATAGCACCTCGCTCAGTCATTGAGTTTTGCCCATGCCACGTCGGAACCGTTCGTCAAATCAAAAGTGAGTACTCACTTTCTTGGCTTTGCTTCCTGATCGAGTGTGTATTTATAGGACGCGGGTTAGATTGTGTCTTTCCATTGCTCCCCATTTGTGAGAGTCCTTAGATCAAATAGCGTGATTATCCGGCCTACTCGTGTTCTTTCGCGTTTGAGTTTACTATTCATGCAACAAAGGGCTAACCGCTAAAGCTATGTCTTCTGGTCACCTAAGGTTAGTTCTTGACAGAATGACTGAGCCAGCCGCGGTGAACCCAGCGGATCACGCGCACCTCTGCGACGTGGTAGATCAGCACGCCGAGCTTATCAACAAGCTAACCGAAGAGATCGCTAATCTGCGCCTGGGCTTCCAAGACGTCTCAGCCTTGTGCCGCTAGGTCGTGGAGCTCCGGCGGGAGAACGTTGATCTCCGTGCGGCTATGGATAGCGCGGCTAGCTGGTCTCCCGTCGGAGCGGCCGCGGCGCCACACCAATCCCCCCCCCCTTCTAATGTATCCAGCTCCAGCCGGGTTCCGTTCCTCCCGGCGGCCACCTCTACTCTCTGTTAGCTACCAAGACGCAGTCGATGGAGGAATACATCAGGAGACATGCTAGGCCAATGGGTGTTCGTTTACTTAGACAATATTCTCATATACTCCCGCACCATCAAAGAACATATCCAACATGTCCGGGCTGTTCTCAAGAGATTGCTCGCTCACCAACTGTACGGTAAGTTGGAAAAATGTGCTTTTCACAAGCACTCCACCACGTTTCTGGGTTTTGTCATCTCGCCCCAGGGTGTGGCCATGGACCCGCAGAAACTAGAGGCTGTTCGTCATTAGCCCCTACTCAGAACTCTCAAACAGCTTCAACGGTTTCTCGGGTTTGCGAACTTCTACCGTCGCTTTGTCTGAGGCTACAGTACATTTGCAGCACCACTGACCAGTCTGACCAGGCCCACATCTCATCCCTTCCAACTCACGCCTGCTGCCATCTCTGCATACAAAGAATTTCTGGCACTTCCAGATAAATGGGATGGCACGGATGGGAAGTGCAGTGTGTTTTTGACAGCGCTTGTTCTGGTGTTCGAGTTCAACCAGCCACCAGGTACTCCACCGATTGGCTACGCATTGCTCTCCTGGTTTCGTTGCTATCCGGTCAGGCAGCTGAGTGGGCCACGGCAGTTCTACGGGCAGAAACAGACACAGCCCACTCCTACAACAAATTTACCCGCCAACTCAAATTCACTTTCGAACACCCAGCGGGCGAGGTGGAGACCGACACCAAACTCTACCATCTGCGGCAGGGAGGATCGTCCGTGAACCAGTACACAGCTGAATTCCGGACCCTCGCTGTGCAAACCAACTGGGGAGATGCCACGCTCTGGACATCCTTTTACAAGGGACTGGCTTCACGAATAAAAGACGAGCTCCGTATTGATCAGCGCCTTCCACCGCCCAAAGCCAGCCCCGAGGACCCTGCACCCACCTTCTCCTACGCCATACCACGACCACCTACAGCCTTCACCACCACCACTACCGGACCTGTCGGATCTCCACCTCCTGCCGTGGTTGACACCGGAGCCAGGGAACCCATGCAACTAGGACGCGCCTCCCTGTCCGTAGCGGAACGCGACTGACGGTATCGAGGGGGTTTGTGTGAACTGGGTCGGCAGCACACCCCTGGGCGATCTGCCCAATTTGCCCGGGAAACAAGGAGAGACTCACCGGGCCCCCTCCACCTCTCCACCACGACCAGCGCCACCATCTCACGCCTCACAGTCCAGATAACCCTCCAATTTGGCCACAAACGAGTTCGAAGTACTGCGTTCATCGACTTCCGGTGCCGCTGGTAACTTCATTGACTCTACATATGCCAAAGAATTGGAGGTGAAGATCGAGGCTTTATCCTAACCGGTTAAAATCACTTCTGTTGACGGTCGGCCCCTTTCATCCAGCCCTATCCACCAACCCAACTCATCATGCTCACTATAGACCAACACAAGGAACAGATTCAACTCCACCTCACATCCATCTCATCTCCTCCCATCATCCCCGGATACCCTTGGCTGCTGCAGCACGACCCCCTCATTTCATGAAACCAAAACCGAATCCTCCAGTGGGGGCCGACCTGTACTGAACTTTGCCCACGGGCCCGGGCTCGAACGTGTTCCACGGAGTCAGAGGCCCCCGATGTCGACATTAACGCCATCCCTCCTGCCTATCGTGACCTGGCTGGAGTCTTTGGTAAAAGAAGAGCCACCCACCTTTCACCCCATCGGCCTTACGACCTGGCGATAGAGCTCCAGCCGGGTTCCGTTCCTCCCGGCGGCCACCTCTACTCTCTTGTTAGCTACCAAGACGCAGTCGATGGAGGAATACATCAGGAGACATGCTAGGCCAATGGGTGTTCGTTTACTTAGACAATATTCTCATATACTCCCGCACCATCAAAGAACATATCCAACATGTCCGGGCTGTTCTCAAGAGATTGCTCGCTCACCAACTGTACGGTAAGTTGGAAAAATGTGCTTTTCACAAGCACTCCACCACGTTTCTGGGTTTTGTCATCTCGCCCCAGGGTGTGGCCATGGACCCGCAGAAACTAGAGGCTGTTCGTCATTAGCCCCTACTCAGAACTCTCAAACAGCTTCAACGGTTTCTCGGGTTTGCGAACTTCTACCGTCGCTTTGTCTGAGGCTACAGTACATTTGCAGCACCACTGACCAGTCTGACCAGGCCCACATCTCATCCCTTCCAACTCACGCCTGCTGCCATCTCTGCATACAAAGAACTCTGTCACCGCTTCACCACCACCCCTGTTCTTCTTCATCCAGATGCCAACCAACCGTTGTTGCGGATGTGGGCGCCGGCGCTGTTATCTCCCAACGAGGTCCAGACCAAAGCTACACCCATGTGGCTTCTACTCCAAGAAATTTGACCCCACTCAGCAGCGATACGGGGTAGGGGACCGCGAGCTGTTGGGCATAAAGTGGGCCTTGTAGGAATGGCGTCACTGGCTCCAGGGCGCCAGTGAGCCATTCATTGTCCGGACAGATCACCAGAACCTCATTACCATCAGGAACCTCAAACAACTCAATCCACGACAGGCACGGTGGGCATTATTCTTTGAACAGTTCAACTTTCATCTGTCATACCGCCTGGGGTCCAAAAACACCAAGGCTGACACCCTATCCTGACAACAGGAGGAAGACGTCACCTGGGCGGACCCCGTGCCTGTCATACCAACTTCACGCATCATTGCACCCCTTCAATGGGATTTAGAAACGAGGGTTCGCCAGGCTCAGGCTGCGGAGGCTGGGCCAGCAGGTGCGCCGCCTGGACGACTCTATGTGCCCGAACCTTTAAGAGCTGAGGTCCTCCAGTGGGGCCACTCCTTGCCTGTCGCCGGCGCCCCGGAAACCGAAGGCAAGCCAACTGTACCATCCAACGTATCGACGCCAGCTACATCACCCAACACCGCCGTCGACACTCTCTGGGACGTTTGTATAAAGTAGGTGACAAGGTATGGCTCTCAACAAAAAACCTCCATCTACACACAGAATCCCAGAAACTTTCACCAAGATTCATCGGCTCATGCCGCATCAATCTACAGATCAACCCTGTCACCTACCGGCTTTAGCTGCCTGCGGCGCTCCGGATTCACCCAGTATTTCATATTTCTCAACTAAAACCCTTCACCACTTCACCTATGGCAACACCCACCCCCCTCGCTCCTCCTCCCCGAATCATTGACGGCGGTCCCGTCTACACCGTGCCCGGAAGTTAAGCGGTCGCGAACCAGGAAGTATAAAAGGAGTAAACAAACAATAGCACCTCATTCAGTCATTGAGTTTTGCCTATGCCACGTAGGAATCGTTTGTCAAATCAAAAGTGAGTACTCATTTTCTTGGCTTTGCTTTCTGATCGAGTGTGTATTTATAGGATGCAGGTTAGATTGTGTCTTTCCCTTGCTCCCCATTTGTGAGAGTCCTTTGATCAAATCGCGTTCTTCCGCATTTGGGTTTACCATTTACGCTAAGGGCTAACTGCTAAAGCTACGTTTTCTGGTCACCTAAGGTTAGTTCTTGACAATTTGTTGTGACAATCCTTTGAGGACCCTTTAGTGTCAAGTATAGTTTGTGCAGTTTTATAAGGAAATTAGCTAATAAGTTTTTACTGAGAATCCTGCAGAACAAACTGTGCTTTAACTGAGAAGTTGGACTGCTGCACCTGCTTCTTTTTTGCCTGCAAAACACATTAGCTTCCAATTGGTTTTTGGTGGAATACTGATGTTTGAAAATCTGAAATGCTTTTGTACAGTAATTAACTTGTGAAAAACAACTATACCAAGTTTAAAGAAAACATAAAGAAGCCTAGTTTTTCAGTTTTTGCGACAAACCATGTTGGGAACACAGCAAACATGTGGAAGATGCTTTGGTCAGATGAGACTAAAATTGAATTTCTTGGCCTAAATGCAACTAATAATAATTGTGGTGCAGGCGTTCCTTGCCGAATGGAACAACAGGCACAACTTCTTGAAAAACTTCTGTAAATGCTGCCTTAAAAAAAAAACTGTCTCTCGGACTAGACGCTTAATCTTCATGAGAGTTGGCGATTTGCTGCTAGTGGCGGGAATGCAAAAGTAGCCAGCGTCATCAAGGTAGTTTCATCACAGGCGTTCCTCCCTGAATGTATTAGTAGGCAGCATCATCATCAGCTTCTATGTCATGCTGTGACTATGTCACAGGCGCTCCTAAATGAATGAACAGTAGGCAGCGCCATTGTGGCGAAAACACGCTTGGGTGCTTGGGCCCGTTCATTTTTGCTTGAAATTTTTTTTGTTGTTGTGAGAGGCCTAAAAAGAGGTCACATATTACAGTATATGCTATCAAAAATTTTTACAGTTTATTTTTTCTGCACCTTCTAACTTTGTGGTGGAATACTGATGTGTGAAAATCAGAAATGTTTTTGTACCGACTCAATAATAATGTCATAAAAAATATAACAAAGTTTGTAATAAGAACAAGAAAAATGTTGCACAGTACTGGATAAACTATATATTTTTTGTTTTTCTTATATCAAATGAAATCAACTGACACAAAAAGAGCATAAGAGTGGCTAGGAATAAGCGATCTAGCCCCCTGTGTGTATGTATAGTCTAAAAGCTGATTGATTTTTCCATCCCCACAGCTAATTACATACAGTACTATAAAACATTTGCTCACCTTTTTACATGTTGATTAAACCTATACTGTTAATTTGTCATTTTGTTGTTTTGCCCTTTGCCCCCTTGCCTTATTATTTGTCTTATCACTTTCAGGCTCCCTTGCCAACATTGTTCTTTGTCTATACTGATTATGTACAATTACAATACAGTACATGTTAATTACCATTCATTTGCATTTCACTTGGCTGTTAATTGATATGTACTGTATAAAGGCCAGCTTTCTTCTGTCTGTGGTTCTCACCATTCCAGTTTTTTTCTCTTTCATGAGAGCTTGGCATGAACGAAGTGGATAAAGAGCTCAGGAAAAAGCTAAGAGACATTGCATTGTTATATGTGGTGTAGGACACTATAGTGACCGCACCCTTTACCAGAAAAAGCATATCAACTCAATATCATGACCAGCAAACAGTCTGGATCCAAACCCTCATGAAAATCTTTGGCCATCGCAAGGCCATAGAAAAATGATATCTGAGAGATTTTATTACATTATTAAGACTATCAATAGTTAATAATATATAATTATATATCCCTTTAATATAAGATAATACGCATGAAATGTGTTTTGCTATTAGTTTATTAAATTGTTGTGTGTGTGGGTGTGTGTGGGATGGTTTCTGTAAATCCTAATTCTAATCCAAATATTTTAACATTCATCCTAAATTAAAATTTTATTACTAGATTTTAATTTGATCTTTAACAATAAACCTAAACATACATCTAAATCACATGCTCTAATTTGATCTTTCAACCTTGATCCTAACATCTACACCGTAGTCCTAAAATCTAAAGTACAGCAGAACCTCCGCATACAAATTTTATTTATTCTGGAGGCAAAAATTCCTATTTTAAATATTTAAATAAGAAATAATATAAATGCAGAAAATATGTACCAGCCATCCAGAAATATTACCAATATTACAAAAAATTACGTAGATTTTGAACTCCTGTTGAAGGCAATGTTGGTATAGAAGCTGACTCTTTCGAAACAGCTTTCACTAACTGAAAAAGTTCATAAACTCACTTTGCTGGGTTTATTTACACTGACACAAGCAAGTTTTGAACGGGCTCCCAGGCGTACATGCAACTTAGCTGCTGCCGGTTTTGGTTAGGCAAAAATTCATAAGGGATGGGCATGCGGTTCCACTATACTGTATAATCCTTACTTTGATCTTAACATGCAAAGGTTAATCTGAAATCTAATTTGATAATCTGAATTTGAATCTAAAATGAATCTTACCTACATTTTTATTCTAAACCTTAGTCCAAGTTGACCTGTTATGTCACAGACAAATTGGTTGCATGTCCAGTGGTGAAAACATGGACAACTTTATAGAGCTGCATATTTGATACATTCTGTACACTTTACTTTTTGTACAAATAAGATACACGCTGTCCCTTGGGTTTATGGTGCTATTCAAAGGCAAACAACACTACCATTATACATTTACGCTGTTAAACCTTTTAGTTAATTTCTAAAGTGGAACAGTAATACAAGCGCCAAGTTTTTGTGTCTAATTGGGGTATATGTACCGGAGTAGCTGGACTCTCAACCGCATTATCTGTGTGTGCTAATCCGACTTTGAGAAGATTTATTTAGTACAAATTTCAGTTAGACAAGCATCTGCATTTATTTTAAAAGTATGGTCTTATTTGGAATAGCATTATCAGTCGGATTAACACAACTCAGTTTTAACCTACTAAACGGATTTCCACATAGAAACAAGGTTACAGTGGGCAAACTGGGAGCAATCATTGAGTAGATATGATTGGATACTTCACAAATCTGCAATGGCCAAGGAGATGATGATGGAACTTTTATCTGGTGCTGTTTTAATGAAACATATCAAGACGGCTTATTTTTTCCAGTCTAATTTCCCCAGTCATTTATGATATGGGTTTGTATGTCAGGTAAAGGACCAGGGGAGATGGCAGGCATTATCTTAACAGTCAGTGTACAGGTATTCATTGAAATTTTGGAAACTTTTCTCATCGTGCTGGTTATGATGAAGTCGTGTTTCAAGATCTTGACCAAGAAAAAAAGTCATAGCAACCCTCTATCCTATTGTTAACCACTATTTAAGGAAACTAGAACCAGGTTGATGGAGAAAATAGTTTTTTATTAATAAAGTTCTTGCCAAGGCCATAGGCCAAGGAAGGCAGGACGTGCAAAGTGCTAACCACTTAGCCACCGCGCCACCAGCTATTAAAAGGATTTTGTCATATATATGTTTGTTTATTTATTAGCAACAAAGCAAAAAATGGTTGAACATCCTCTATAACAGAAAGAACATGACAAGGTAGTAGTAACCCCACAAACACAGAGAATGTAGTTCATATTATGCAGCGGATAATTCAATACACATATATCATCAGCAGCTACAGTTACAGACATTAACTTTTTACAGACCTTAACATTGTTACAGTCATCAACATTGTTACAGTTTACCTGTTACAATGTATAAATAACACTCTTATGGAGTTATGGACTTATGTTTACATATTCTTTCACTTACAATGCTTTTGCAGTCGTAATATCCAGAATAAAAACATAATCAGGCAATCATGTCTCATTTATCTTTCATTCATCTTCTAAACCACTTTAGTCGCAGGGGCCTGGAGCCCTCCCCAGAAGACTTTGAAGGAAACACACCAAGCATGGGGAGAACATGCAAAATCAATGCACTTAATCCCTCGACCCTGGAGGTTCTAGGCCACGCTGCTAACCACTGTGCCACCGTGTCGCCCCACTGTATTTCATTCAGCAAAAGTACAGACAGATTGTTCGACAAAATGGCATCTGGTCATCCTAAAATTTCCTGAGTCCGTGTCTCCCAGTCTTCCAGTGTGCTAGGCTTTGTTCTGTACACCTCCTCCTTTGCGTAGGAGTAAGATCTGCAGTTCTTGGAGGCCATTCATGAAGTCTATGTTGTCCCAGCCAGCGTCTTGGAAAATGCTGGACTAGCCACGCAGGCAAAGTAAGAGCAAAGTGGGATGGTGCACCACTGCATGGAAATAAGGTCGCCAATGTTATCTCAGCCAAATACC
The DNA here is from genome assembly GCF_024256425.1 of Clarias gariepinus. Classification (NCBI taxonomy): domain Eukaryota; kingdom Metazoa; phylum Chordata; class Actinopteri; order Siluriformes; family Clariidae; genus Clarias; species Clarias gariepinus. The sequence goes on from NC_071113.1 coordinate 8,446,962, forward strand.
GTTAGGCGTCACGGAATCTCGTAAATATTGCCTGTTACTTTTTACCCACCCTGTAGATGATGAGTGAGGGAGAAATGTTTTCATGGAAAGGCAGTATTGCATGAGTAGGAGTGTGATTTAACTTAAAATCTGCATAACCTGTTGCTTGAATATATGGGAGCAGAATTCTTAAAAAACAAACTGCAAACAAAAAAAGCCTTTATTTTATAGTTACACTGAGAGACACCACTAAACAGGCCAAAGGATTATAGCATGTGAGGAAGACCACCCCCCACTTCTCTCTCTCTCTCTCTCTGTCACCGAGAATGCGCACGTCACCAGGCGCGCTCTCGCCCGTGAACGCGCCTTCATTACACGAGTGAGCAAATAGGACCGAAGGACTCTCCCTCTCTACATAGCGGTTTGGAACAGATAAATAACCCCGCCCCCTCTGGCAACAGCTTCACTCCTGCCAGAGCGAGGAATCTTGGGACGCGTCCAAAACCGCATACTACTGCACTAAAGAGTGTTTACGTAAACGGTGCTCGGAAACTGCGTTCCGTTAACGGTGTATTCCCGTGACCTGAGCATTCGGAGATGACACCGGAAAGGAAGACGACGAAGAAGCAGTAACAACAACCCCAGCTCCCTCCTTGCAAGACATTTTTAAAGTTAAAGAGCAGGATTGGGGCAGACATGTTCTCCGCCGAGGCGCACTGAAGCCAGGGGAAGGGAGGGAATCACAGCCTGGTAGGTTATTATGGGATGTTCCACAGGCTTCACCTATATCGTACATCTGTGCGCGTGCTCACGCTTAAGCAGCAACGTTATTTATGTGTGTGTGTGTGTGTGTGTGGTTCCAGCTCAGTCTTTATCAGCTGTTGATCATCTGCTCTAACTTTTCCTTAAGGAATCCGACTCTGAATCTGTGGATAATAATAATAATAATAATAATAAAACCAGTGTAAATGTAAACACAGCTGAACCCACACGTACACGTCTTTACACCTTCAAATTCAGGTGATGTGTTTATCTGTGGCCTTTTCCCCACACTCATCATTACTAACACACACACACACACACACAAACACACAAACAAACCCAGATCTGAAGGTGTGGAGATTAAAATCTACAAACAAGGCATGTTTTTAAACTAGTCTTTTCCCATGCCTTTTTTTAAATAATTTTTTTTTAAAGTAAACTCTATCCGTAACACTTGAGGCTTGGTTGTTGGCACTGTCGCCTCGCTCCTCCATGTTCCGGGTTCGATTCCTGCCTCGGGGTCTGTGTGCATGTGGTGTTCTCCCCGTGCTTGGTAGGTTTTCTCCGGGTTCTCCGGTTTCCTCCCACGGTCCAAAGACCTGCAGATTAGGCTAACTAATTGCCCATAGTGTGTTTATGCGTGTGTGTGTGTACTTTGCGATGGATTGGCACCTCGTCCAGGGTGTACCCCGTTTCATGCCCTAAGTCAGCTGGGATAGACTCCAGACGCCCTGTGACCCTGTATACAGGATAAAGTGGTATAGACTATGAGTCAGTAAGTGTTGTGATGGGAATCATTACCTCCCGATACGATATTTTCATGATACCTCTTTATATTATATTTTTCCCTTGGTCCAATTTTAAACCTTTTAAAAAAGTTTACTGATTAATTGAATGTAGCTCGTTCGTTATAAAATTAGTTTTTTCACCTAAAAATCAACGAAATCAAGCAAAGATCTGACTGTGAGCACATGGGTTGAGCGTTTGTGAGCCTGCGGGCACACATGGCTTCTAATGCACACACTGTTCGACTAATAAGAGCTCACATTGTTTTGATATTGGTGTAAGCGTGTATAATAAGCGGGTTTGAAAATAAGTCACTCACAGAGTTTGGAGAAGGAGGGAGATCTGAGCTTTAAACACGCACATGATATTGATATTGATTGTTGTAACGCCATGAAAATGCGTTTCTGTTGCTTAATCCAGAAGGTTCTGCGCTCAGTACAGAATTGTTTATATCTGAGGCTGATCGGCTGATCCCCGGGCAATCAAACAAAAAATTTGACCAGTTCTGGTCACTGGCTGATTAACCGTTTTATCTTTACTCTTCTTAGAAACGTAATAGTATTTATTTTAAAAGTCAATTTTGAAGTCAAATGTGGTGATATGTGAATGGCCACACAAAAGAATCCCAATTCATGACTAAATAATTTTTTCCCCTTATTCATATTCAATTCCATTATCTAAAAAAAAAAAAAACTTTTTATAACTGTTATCCGGACTAATAAAGCACCACTATTTTTTAAAGCCTGGCCAGATAGTTCTTAATGATTTTATTTTCATTATTATTTAATAAAATATACATACAGTATTACTTTTTAATAAGCTATCAAAAACTAATTATCATATATAAATAAAGTGGTATGCTGGTTAGTTATGCCATAGGATATAGTGACTTCTAAACCCAAAGCACTAATAGGACAACAGTTGGGAAAAAGCTTAATTAAAAGGAAAGTTTTGTCCCACTCATTCAAAAGTATGAGCAACACACACTTACCTGTGTTTACCTCCACTACACACATATTCAGTACAGACGAAATTAAATCAGCTCTCATTAATAATTTACACTGTATAATTGGGGAGCCTGATTCCTGTGGTGATATTTAGCTCATTAGAAACCTCTCAGGTATGATTATGCCCCCCCCATATACTCGCAGTACAGATATGGTTTTTACCATTGCACTGATTTCATAAGATTTTCAGGCAGCGGTGGTTTAAACGGTTAAGGCTCTGGGTTACTGATCAGAAGGTCAGGGGTTCAAGCACCAGCACCGCCAAGCTGTTGCTGTTGAGACCTTGAGCAAGACAATTAAGCTTATCTACTCCAAGGACGGCATATCCTGAATGACCCTGCGCTGACCCTAGCTTCCTGACGGGGAGATGTGGAAAAAAATTTCACTGTGCTGTAAGGCGAACACGACAAATATGTGAATCTTAATCCCTTAGTCTTAATTATCTTACAAAACATAGACCAGGAGAATGGATAAATTAGGTTGGAAAATACTGTTCAGTTTGGCAAATGATGAAATTTTGTGCACTTTGTCCCATACAGAATAACAAAACAAATGGATTTTTTTTTACCACTTTGGAAGGGTCAAATTTATGTCTGCAAACTATTATGGTGATTTAAAATTACTGGAAAGAACTGTTCGACATATTATTGGAACCAGTACTGTGGTGAACCTTAGATATGAGGTCATGAAAGGAGATCACTTAGTAAAGTGACACTAGAAATCATAGCTATGTTTCATAGTTAAAGTAAGCGTATTCATGCACAATGTGATGAAAACTTGGGGGACTGGGACTTAACAGCTGTGTGGCCATAAGAAAACCACTTGTTAGTGAGACTCATCAGAAAGAAGGTTTGAGCGCCAGAGCAATGCAGTAAGAAGGGTGCATTGATTGATGCACTGGAGGCAGTGTTATGATCTGGGGTTGTTTGAGTTGGTCAGGTCTAGGCTCAGCAATGTTATTTGGCAAAAAAAAGTATTTAGCTTACGAGCTAAAAGGCCAGATTATCACATCTATGAAGCTTTTCTTCCCTAATGACATGCACATATTCCAGAACTCAAACTGTGGAAGAGTGTTTTAGGGACCATGAGGAATCATTTTCACACATTAATTCGCCATCAAACTATGTATCATAATCAAAGCTATCAATGAAATCTTCGAGTACAAGACTTTTTTTTTTTTCCCTTTGGCCAGGAATTTTACTTATAAACATCTAATTAAAAAAAAAAAAAGGGAATTTATTTTTTATTTTCATTGTCAGCTATGTTGTTAAATCAATGATACATTGCTGATATTTATGAAGGTCAGTTCAAACTAAAGAGCACTCTTGTCAGTTAGAGCTACATGGCCTATTTAAATGTTAAGGTTGATTTACAGTACCAAATAAACCAACGTTGAGCTTTTAAGTATGGCCTTCATGCAAGCAAAACTCTATTACAAACACTAGAGTTCATGGATAGTTAGGAGTTCAAATCACATTTGTCATGTACTCAGCCCTGCACAGTATGATATGCAGTGAAACAGTTAGTGGGGTGAATAAAATATAAATGCAATTAAGAAAATAATAATAAAAACAAGCTTTAGGATTAAATATACAAATTACACAATAAAATATAGTTGCAAGCAACAATGAGCAGGCCCAAGCACCCTGCGCCGGTGCTCCAGAAAGACATGAATACCATGGGAACACCGGGCACATGCATTTAAAGGGGACATACCAATAGCATTAGGACATACTTTTAGAAAAGAAGGGAATTTTATGTTTAGCACCAGATGCTGGAAAAAATGCATCACACTATGATGTCACAGTGCATTACACTATGATGTCACAGTATAATGTCACTCAATATAATGCCACACACAAGTTATTAACCACTTTTCAGTATAAGTTTGAGGCAACGTCATGGCTGACCTGTTTGAGAAATCAAAAATCCCACTACAATTTTGCATCCTCGATGTCTTGAGATCACATGGGCCCAGTTTGGTGCCGGTTTGGAAAATATCGAATTCCAATCAGTGCGATTTGCAATCGACCCAAAATGACTGACTTCCTGGTGAGTTGACCCTATGACGTGCAATGCGAAAGTTGTTCAGCTCAATGTGCTCTAAATGTGTACCGGGTTTCGCATGCATACGAATAAGTTTGTATGAGCTATAAGCTAAAATCTCGTGTGAGGGCCCTATGCAACACCCGGGCGCAGGGTCTCATGCATCCTACTGGCAGCAGATTCCAACCTGTCTGCCAATTTTCATGAGTTTTTAAGCATATTAAGCATACCGCCAAAAAACTATGGAAAAAAAAAATAAAAAATCCTATTATGACATAGGCGGATGTCATAGTTCTTGGTCCCAAAATATATATAAATATATATAAATTTCAAAATGTGCATAGTGTAATTGTAAAATAAGAGGCTGTTCTCGTGTGTACAGGATGTAAATAAGTAATGCTTCTGTTGTCAGGTTGATTGATGTGGGGGATGTCTGCATGATGTACACACTGTTGTCATAGCAACAAATCCATACGCCTCATCTTAACCTTTAATAACCACCACTTGTTGTAGGTTGTACCTAATCCCTAGTACGTCATATGACCATGACATAAATGTAGCCCTTCTAGGAGCTAACTTGTGTAACATCCTTGAACGTGTGGCTTTTCTCACATGATCAGCTGAATGTTGTTTTGTCCTGCAGGCAGTAGCTCGGTTATAAGCTTGAGGTGATAAAATAGTCCATTCCCATAATGCAGACAAATAAAGACAGAACCTCTATTCCTACAGGATACTGTATAAGAGAAACTTTACCAACATGTCAATTTGTATAGGATATATTTATGACGTTTCGCTGGGGTTATATCTCCTGGGTATTTAATAAATGGTAAAAACACAACAGAAGTCTTCCAGACGTGCATTTACAGTCAATGAAATATTGCAGACGGGATTAAAATCCCAGAGATACTTTAATGGTAATTACATTACACCACCTCCGCAGGGGAATAGGCATGTTTTGTTGATGATTGTTCTTTTTGTGTGTGTGTGTGTGTGTGTGTGTACAGAGGGCATAGTTGCTGTAGCTGTGTGTGTGTATTACTCATAATGCACTGTGACCGTTTCACAGTTTTCACTCAGAAATTTCAGCGAGCAGTACAATGCAAATACTGTAGATTTATTTCAACAGCAGCGTTTGAGTAATACTGTGGTTGTAGGAGGTCACATGATCTCGGTGCATTTACACAAGCAGTGATTAAACATAAGTACATTAAGCATGAGAAACTGACTTACAGCTTGATGTTTGTTTTTGAGTGTCGTGCAATTTACATTACATTTGTAAATGTAAATGTCATTTCAATTGCACTAAATGGTGATGTGTGGTAAATAATTGTAGAGGGAATATTACAGAAGAAAGGGTGAGTCAAACATTATCGCTGTTCTGACTGTAGAAGATTGTAGCGACACAGACGAAGCGAGATCAGGGCACTTTAAAACCTCAAAACGAATTTTTTTCGGACAGATATGAGCGGACGTGCAGCATCGTGCAAAATCACAACGCCCCATGATAGCATCCTCTGCGTTTAATCCGAAGTTTAAGCTTCAGCTCTTCAATAAGCGCCTCACTGTAACGAGTGCCGTCGATGATGTTCCAGTTACAACATGCAAAGTGTAATTGCAAACCGAGTGGTTTTCCTGTATGTATGTTAAGTAATCACTTTCTGTCCTGTTGTGATTTTAGTTGATATCTTCAGACTTTACGCTGTTGTCATAGCAACAAATCCATACAATGCTTTGACCTTTATAACCACAAGTAATGTAAGCTCTCACATGCTTCTCTCACATGACAGAATGTTTACCAATATGTCCATTTGAATAGGATATACTTAAAAAAGTAATATATAAAAAAGTATTTGCCCCTTCCTATTTATTTATTTATTTATTTATTGCATATTAGTCACAGTTAAATGATTCAGATCAAACTGATGTAATTGTTACACAAAGATAACCTAAGAAAATGCAAAATGATGCTCTTTATTAAGGAAAAAACATGTTCAAACCTACCTGGGCCTAAATAAAAAAAGTAATTGCCCCCACCCGCAGATAAAGGTTTTGAAGTGGCCTAGGCAAAGCCTGGACTTAACTCTGATTGAGATGACCTTAAAAAATCTCCAGTGTGGCTGAATTAAAACACTTCTGCAAGGTAAAGAGGGCCAGAATTCCTCCACAGCAACTCATAGAAAGACTCATTGCCAGCTGTCACAAACACTTGATTGCAGTTCTTGCCGCCAAGGGGGGCACAACCAGTTATTGGGTTTAGGGGGGGCAGTTACTTTTAAGAACTGCATTTGGTTTTTACTCAGGTTGTCTTTGTGTGATATTCAAATTAGTTTGATGGTCTCATTTAAAATTTAAGTGTAACAAATATTGCAAAATAAATAAATAAATAAAAATCAGGAAGCAAATACTTTTTCACGGCCCTTATAAAAGGGAAAGGACAGCAATTTTTTTTAAACGCAACATGTGTGTGTGTGTGTGTGTGTGTGTGTGTGTGTAAAATGCCGATATTCTTTCACAAGCAACCCGCACTAGTGTTTAACAGCAGCTGGTTAAGGCACCGCCCTGATCAACACTCTGAGTCAGCAGCATTTGAATCCTGAAATAATCTCCAGGTTATTCTGTGTCACACAGACATGAATTAACATCTGAAAATATTCAATGTAGTCATAATGACTAATTTCGAAGAAGGTTTGCACCAGGGCTGAAAATGTTTTAAAGGTCACATATTTACTACAGTATTACTTTAACAAGTTAATATGTGTCTCAGAGGTCTTTTAAAGTGCACGTTAATGCTCCAGCTGAAGTATTTTTTTCATAACTAAAACTCCCTTAATTTCATTCCTCTTTCAAGTGCACAGTGTGTGTAACTGCTCAACCATGTCCCTCCTGAGAACAGCAGAGCCCAGCAACCATCCAGTCTTATATGAGGTCATAATAGGCAGAAATTCAAAACAAGAATCAGCTTGTTTAAGGCCTGGCCAATAAAAAAATGAATAAAGGACAAAAAGCAGTGATTTTTATTTTTATTTTTTTTGCTTCTGCCCACACATGAGATCCATCCGAGGGTTTAAAAATGATTAAAATGTGAATTTTGCATAATAGGTTGACTTTGTGTTTGAAATGAAAAACATTCTATGTTAATTCCATTCAAAATATTTATTAATATTATTAATTTTAACGATTAATTTTAAAGGAAAAATCACATCCACATAACAGGATTTTTTTGAGAATTGAAGGCAGCATAAAACCAAGTGCCCTCTTAAAAACCAAGTGCTGCATTAAATCAATACAAACTATGTCCAAATACAAAAGTTTTAACATTTAACTGCACGGCATGTTTCTCTGTTATCCATCATAATTATTATTTCTAAACAAACTTGCCAAATATTTCACTCCTACAACACAGGATGAAAATGTTTGAGTAGCTCAGAGTGCAGTACAGTAACAGTGGGGTTTTACCATCCCACATGCCTCCAAAGTCTCGAAACTCAAATTGACAGCGCGTGGGTAGAGCGGCTGCATGCACATGGGGCGTGTGGTTTCTAAAGCAAAAGGCTTCTAGTACGAAGGCCTCTGTAGCACGCGTTTTTTTTTTTTTTTTTTAACCTATTAGTGCTGGTGTAAGCGTGTGTGGGTTTAATACTAATTCTGTGGCAGAGTTTGGAGAAAATGGCCGATCAGAAGCTTCTGTGCCTTTACCGTCTAGTCAGCTCTCGGTCTGGCCGATCAACTGTTTCATCTTTATTATAAATGCAAAAATAGTTTAAAAACAAAAATGATTTTGATGTCGCAAAAGAATCGCGATTCATAACCGAGTCGTTGAAAAAAAAAAAAATCCCCTAATCTCTAGTGTCTACTTAAGTTTGCACTTGTTAACCAACACTTGTTGTTGAACAGTGTCTCATGTTTCAAAGATTCCCTTGAATTTCTTTTTTTGTCGCATGTTTTTAAAGATTCCTTTTAACTTACACCAATGTTAAAGGGAATCTTTTATGCCAAATTCACTTTCAGTCATTTTAAGACATCGAGGTGGCTCTGAAATTGAGAAAAAGGTGTGGGTGAAATTATTATTATAATCATTATTATTATTATTATTATTATTATTATTATTATTATTATTTATTTATTTTGGTCAAGGTTTAAACAAGCCAGGTAGATTTTCCACACAATGTGACCTCATATAAGATGATTCCTGCCTTCCCCTGGTGTTTTGCTCAGCTGATCTGTTCTCTGATGGGGCGGGGCTCAGGAGTAGGCCATATGTGCATATGTCAGTGCATACACCGTGAAGCAGTGCATTTGGAGGGGGAGGAGTTAAATAAAGGAAGTTTAAAGTATTAAAAAAAAGGCATATGTGATGGGTATTTCAGCTAAAGCGTGAAACACACAAACGTAAATTGAGGGAGCTCTGAGGCCTGTGTCAGCTTGCACTTGTTAGTTTTGCACCATGTCCATGCATAGCTTTTATGCCTGTGGTTGTGCACAAGCGTCGCTCCATGTGACCGCAGGATTTCTCTAAAATCCCTCACCTGGTTAATTTGTTACTCAGGTAAATATAGCATGAACAAGGATGCACAAAGAGACTTTTGTATAAGGGTGTATTGCATAATACATTTTTCCACACTAGATTCTGAGTATTAAAAAAAAAAAAAAAAAAAATTCTTTATTCAGCATTTATTTTTCTTTTCTGTATCGCTTATCCTGTACAGGATCACTCTGTGGACTGTCCATGGGGAGACTTTGGGTATAAGGTGGGGTACACCCTGGACAGAATGCCAATCCATTTATTTTTTTCATTGAGCAATTTGGGAACGCCATTTAGTCTAATCTGCATGTCTCCGGATGGAGGAAACCCGCCAAGCACAGGAAGAACACGCAGTCACAGACCAGAGACGGGAATCAAACCTTCGGTCCTGGAGGTGTGAAGCCACAATAATAACCGCTATGTCATCGCACCACCTGTGTATCTTTTTTTTAATTTATTTTTTTAAACATTAGCAAACCTGTGATGATTATACACTTCTGTGCAAGTTTAAAAACTGTACCACCACTATTTGGAACTGCAAAGTAGAAACGAGCCCTCCGTGTTTCCTGGGTGGGCTGTTTTTAAGTTACATAAGATGCTCTCTGGTGTTAATGGAAAGAGTGAAAGCTGCGAGCTTGTGAAAAGCACGTGCTCCTAATATAGCAGCGCGTTTTACCCAAGCAAAAAGTTGTGCAACGTTTCCTGTTTTTCACGTCGTGTGGTTTACTGGTTTGCTGAATTAGGTTTGCATTATGCGCCCTGTCACGTATTGTATTGTGATTTTTTTTTTTTTTTTTTTTTTTTTCTCCATATGTATTGGTTATTTTTGCTCATTGGTGATTGTGTCTTCCAATGCACGGAACAATACAAAAAGTCGCTACTGTTAACAATTTTACCGCATGTGAGAAGCGATCAGTAACCGGGAATGGCGAATAAACACATCCGATGATCATTTAAAGAGATTTTCATTTCACTTTGAATGTAATTAAGGCCCAATGTCGTAGCCCTCGAGCATCACTAATGAGATTTCCTTACAAGAAATTGGATCAGGACCTTCCTGCCTTTTTGGAGAGGCTTAATTTGGAAAACATGCTATGAATTAGGCTGGTCACATGAGGTTTCTCGGAGTGTACCAGCATCGTATTGTAGTATCCTAGATTTGTTCAGGATCAGCTAGTAGGTTAGGCAAGATATCTTTTGCAGTCTTGTTAGTTTTTTATTCCAAATTTTTTCCAAAGGTTATAATTTTAAAAAAAATAAATAATGAAGTAGAAAAAAAAAATGTCAATGTCCTTGTTTCCAAGTACCAGGTTTGATCAAGATTAGTTCCCAGCAGCAAACAGCACGGTCTATTTGTCTTAATGTCGCTTTTATGTATAACCAGGTAAAGTTAAATTGCAACCAAGATGTTTCAAAAGCTTGCTCGTGTTCATGAAGTTGGAAATGATTGAGGCATAAAAAAAAAAAGGCACCTGAAAACACAAAACTACGTGACCTGCGTGTCCTCTGCTGGAATCAGAAGACAAAGGTGTTTATTTGCTAAAGGACGTCTGTGTAGAAGAAAGCAGACCGTTGAATTGATCCTCACTTGGCCGGTGAGCGTGATCCCTGCTTTCCCAACAGGCTAGAAACCGGACTCGGCGATTAGCATAGGGGGGTCGAACGGCGGAAAATCCTGCTCTGCTCGTCCAGGGACACGAGCGGGGCGTTGAACTTTAAGCCACACGCGTCCTGTTCGTTCTTACTCACATCCTCTTTAACCATGGCGCGGTTAGATGGGGGGAAAAGTGGCCTGATTTTGTTGGGCTTATCTGTGATACAGCTGTTAACAGGTTATATTATGTATAGTCCAATGTGGAGTTCTTAAGGTGAAAATTTGTATTACGAAGCACAATTTTTCAAGGAAATAACATAAATGCAGATAATCTGCCCAAAAATATTACCAATTTCCCACACTATAATCATATAAAAACAATCAAAAACATTTAGATATGACATGTAAATGAAGTAAAGTATGAAACAGACATTAAACCTCACTTCATTTATGATTCCTTATATAGACAGAATGGTTTAAAAAAAACAGAAATTAAAATAATAAACCCTCTTTACTCCTTCCATGGTAAGTGTGAAAACCATCCCAGAGCAACTAGCTGCGTTTATATGGACCCTGATTTTCCACTAATAATCAAAACAATACCTTGGAAGGGAATACATCATGTGACCACATCAGTCACAACAGACTTGACCAATTGGAGCGAGGGGTATGGTGTAGACCTGTAATGATCTGTTTAATAGGTAAAATGATGTTGATCTTGATCTGATCGCTCCTCTTGTTGGAACAAATGGATTCCTTATGTGCATGTTCGGGAAATTTCGTGTCCGTAGTTGATCGGTAAACTCGAGAGACCAAACCTGGCCCAAGCACTGATCCAATCGTAGATGGGAATACGTTGTTGTAGCCAATCATAATGCAGAAGGTGGGATTTGTTGGAAAAGAGGATGAATCAAACCTAAGCTCAAAGCTGAAGATTGGCTACTACTACTACTACTACTACTACATTACTACCAGTCAAAAGTTTGGACACACCTTCTAACTCCATGGTATTTCCTTTCTACACTGTAAAACAATGAAGACATCGAAGGTATCCAAATTATGCAATAATCTCCTTTAAACAGTTGATATGATCTGTAATCCTTCACAACGGCTCCAATCTGGGGCTGGTAACTCTAAATGAACTTCTCCTCTGCAGCAGAGGTAGGTTTCGGTCTTGCTTTCCTCGTAAGGTCTTCATGAGACACAGTTTCATCATGCTGCTTGACGAGACTGACCTTCATGTTTTTAAATAACAACGGACTGCTGTGGTTGTTGTTAGATAATTGTTTAATGCTGTATGTGTTAATTCATAGTTTTGAAAAAATACAGTATCGTTTTAGAATGTAGAAAATATTCACAATTTTTTTTTTATTAGGAGGTGTATCCACATACTTGACTGGTACTCTAGTATTAATACTATTTCTATTACTACTACTTCTTCTTTTTCTTCTTCTCCTTTTCCTATTCTGGCAGTTGTGGTTTAAGTTGCTGAATGAAATATTGGCGGTTCAAGCCCCAGCGCCAACAAACTGCGGCTGCTGCGCCCTTTGAAAATGGACCTTTCAAATTCTGTCACATACACAGTACGATATGCAGTGAAATGAAACAAAAAATTATTTTTTTCTTAAAAGTTTTTTCTTAATATTTTTTTTGGGGGAAATATAAAATTACAAAAACCGTACGAATGCAGAGCAGTGTGGGAAGGGGCAGATGTTGAGGCAAATCAGCACACAAGCAGTAGAAGGTGTGTCTGACATACGCTTCCGTCTCGCATCCTGTTATTATTGTTGCCGTAGCAACGCTTCATCATTACATGCTTAAAGTGTTTGAGGATAAGAAACCCTGCAGCATCACAAAAAGATAGGATTAAATGTACTTATTATAGTTTACACATCTTTCAGAAAGAACCTGAATACAGTTTGAGAAGTTTGTTAAAAAAGAATGTTTATGTATTTATTAATAAAAAAAGTAAAATAAAAAAATGTAATAAAATTATGAAATTCTGCTGTGATATCGTGTCCGAGCCAAGCTTTTTGTCGAGCTAATTTACCGTTATCAGGTTTTTAGCTCAGTCCTGGTAATTGGATTCAGCCGTGTGTGTGTGTGTGTGTGTGTGTGTGTGTGTGTGTGTGTGTGTGTGTGTGTGTGTGTGTGTGTGTGTGTGTGTGTTTGTGTGTGTGTGTGTTAAGGAATTCATGGAGGACAGAGAGACCGATTCAGTGTGTGAATGGGGCTCTTGTGGCTTCTCTTCTACTCAACAGTGATGTGTGTGTGTGTGTGTGTGTTATCAGATTCTGCTTGTTTCTTGTTGCATGTTTGTATTCCACTGTGAAATTACAATAGTGCAAATAAATAAATTAGAGAGCGCTGTAACTGCTGCCATTTAAAATACTTTTTTCACATCGCTTTGGGTTCGGTTTGCACAAAAATCGGAGCGTTAGTGAGTGTAGGCGTTTGTCTCGTTCAGTCGTTAAATAGGGCCAGTGACGTGAGCTGGCTGCTCCGAAGGGAATTAAATCATTTTCGAGAAAAAAAAAAAAAAAAGAAAGACAAAGAAATAGGCCAGTTAATTATGCAACCTGAAGTCACTTCTATAAACACTTTAAAATCTCCTTCCTCTCGGGACTGTGACCCTCTCTGGTGGTGGTTAAACAGACAGCACAGGGCTATACGGAGCGTCAGGGTGGACCGGTCGGGAGCTATATTCAGGATGTAAATTCCTGTCAGAAATAACCTCATCACCTTTCACGTCATACTCGGCCGATCAGAAGAACAAAGAAAGGATTGTAGCACCCGATGCGCTTTAAATGGGATTTAGGAATGAACTCGGGACAATCGCAGTCCAGGAGTGTGCTTTGGATTTGCAACAGGTCCAATCAGCAATCCGCCTTTACTTTACCTCGAACTCCAACACCTACAGACATCAGGTGCCAAGTTGAGTGATCGCTGCTGTAAATCTGCACTGAGTTATTGGTTTATGATAGACTTTAAAACGTTATCATGCGTTGTAATAAATAAAATTGTGCTGCTGTACTTTTTCCTTGTTGCATCTCAAGGTTTGATGTGTTTCGCTGTTGCACTTAAGATATTATAGATATGCCCTAGTTTTGTAGGTGTTCCGTTAAAAAGGTCACCTACAGTATTATGCAAAATCTAGTAATTTTTTTAACCTTCTGTATAGTTTTGTACAAAAAAAGTGTTTTTTTTTTTTTTTTGCATTGGCCAGGGTTTAAACAAGCCAATTTTATTTTTTTATTTCTGTATTGTGACCTCGGATAAGAAGAAACCCTCCCTGCTTTACTGCTCAACTTTGTTGTTCTCTGGAAGGGTGTGGCTTAGCAGTAACTTATTTACATAGACACTAAAACACCAGGTTCGCAGGAGGAGTGAAAATAGGAGCATTTCAGCTTTAACGCAAAACATGCACGCACGCACTCACTTTTAGGGGAGCGCCGAGACCTTAGTTAAGTTAATAAACAAAATATAAAAATAAAATAAATATGTAGTAAAATATTACTGCGTTCAATCAGCGCCGGCAGCACAGAGGATTTCTCAGCAGGGCTAGCAGTAGCTGCTAAAATGGCTAAAGTGACATGATGACATGAGGAAAACATGTTGAAGTTGATGAACCGTCATGGCATGCAAATCCCATCTGACTAAAACAATTGGAATTCCACAATGTAAACGCCTTTAAATTATGTAACACAGTAGAGAGTAGGGAAAAATCCATTCAATGGTCTATCACAATTCTTTTTTTCCGGGAAAAAAAATCATAAATAAATTGTTCACACTATTATGAATATAAGCCTAATATTGATAATATCTTTGGCTGATCGGTGGGTTTGCATTTGAGGTGATAAAATGGTGCAGTTCCTCTGTAATCCAACAGGTGGTGCTCTAGACTATTCACACACTGGCAGGCAGCATATCATCCTTTTCAGGAGGAGCAATTTTTATTTTTATATATACACACAGGTATATCTTCTTTATCTTCCATCTGTTCCCTTTTAGGAGTCTCCACAGTGAATCATATGCCTCCACCTAACCCTATCCTCTGCTTCCTCTTCTCTCACACCAACTAACTTCACGTGTTCTCTCACTAAATCCATAAATCTCCTCTTTGGTCTTCCTTTAGACCTCCTGCCTGGCAGTTCCAACCTCAGCACCCTTCTACCGATATGCTTACAAGCTCTCCTCTGAACATGTCCAAATCACCTCAATCTGGTCTCTCTTTATCTCTAAAACATCTAACATGGGTTGTCCCTCTTTTTGTCCCTCCATTGTCTTAAACACTTTTCCTTTCATTCTCGCTGATACTTTTTTATCGCACAACACACCTGACCCTTTTCTCCACCCATTCCAACCTGCCTGTATACCCCTAGCCTTACCGTTTCACTTGGGTCCTTCTCATTTACACACATGTATTCTGTCTTTCCAGAGCATACCTCCACCTCTCTAGATTTTCCTCCACCTGTTCCCTGCTCTCGCTACAAAGCACAATGTCATCTGCAAACATTATAGTCCATGGAGACTCCTTTCTAACCTTATCTGTCATCCTGTCCATCACCAGAGCAAACAAAAAGGGGCTCAGAGCCGATCCTTGATGCAGACCCACCTCTACCTTGAACTCTTCTGTCACACCTACAGCACATCTCACCACGGTCTTACAGCTCTCATACATGTCCTGCATCACTCTAAAATACTTCTCTGCCACTCCAGACTTCCTCATACAACACCACAGCTCCTCTCTTGGCACTGTCTACAAAGACACAATGCAAGTCTCTATTACCTTCTTTGTACTTGTCCATCAGCAACCTAGCTTCCACTACTCTTTCCCACAGCTTCATTGTCTGGCTCATCTGCTTTATGCCTCTGTAATCACCACATCTCTCTTGTTCTTAAAAATCGGCACCAGTACACTTCTCCTCCCTTCCTCTGAGATTCTCCCACTCTCAAAGATCTTGTTAAACAAACTAGTCAGAAACTCTACTGCCACCTCTCCGAAGCACTTCCATACCTCCACAGGTATGTCGTTAGGACCAACAGCCTTTCCACTCTTCATCCTCTTTAACGCCCTCCTCATCTCACTCTTACTAATATTTGCTACTTCCTGATTTACAACAGTCACCTCCTCTACCCTTTGTTCTTTTTCATCTTCCTCATTCATCAACTCTTCAAAGTACTCCTTCCATCTTCCCATCACCCCCCTGGCAACCAAAAACATTTTTTTAATGAGGAAATACGAAAGCTTATATGGACGTAGTGTGCGGGAAGAGTCATGGATTTGCCTTTTCTAAAGGTTACTTCAAATAAATTCTACCACCTAGAGTGCAGATTATCTTTGACGCTATCAGAATGGTCATGTAAATGAAAATCGGTACCTAGACAGTTGATCCCTGGTGGATCCCATCACCGTGTTTCATCTTTTTTTGGTTGTTTCATGTCATGGTGTAATGGTTGGTTGGAAGGTGATTATTTTAGAACTATTTAACTGCATACAGTAGGTGAAATTTTCCATAATTTCGTAGTACAACTTCTTCTGATCTCTATCTGTATCACTCTCTATTCTGACCTCGTTGAAATCCAATACAGGTGAGAGTGCATTGTGTTGTGTTTCACGTCTCACCCACTTTTGTACCTTGTACAAAACGAAGCCGGTTCAGTAATAGAATGATTCAGGAGAGGAAAAAAAACCACACACACACACACTTTCTCTCTCCCTCATCCCTTATGGAACAGGATGCAGGCAAGACGGAAAAATAAAGCTCGGGTGTGGGTTAAAAACGTCGCCTAATACCTTCGTTCCGAGGTCGATTATTATTATTTTATTTTTCTTCTTCTTTAAACCCAGGAGCTGTTGCATCAGTGTTTCCCGCCTGAGCGTCTAGTCGGCCTCACACAGAATCACCACGCACGGCACTCCTCAGAAGAGCAAATATTTCCAGCCGAACAAGGGTCTTACTCAAAAACAGAACTAGACCAACCGTCTTAGCAACCAGCAGAGCGAGTAAATATATTTTTGTTCGCTTACTCATTAGAGGTATACATACAGCACATACCCCTCCCTCTCGTCCTTTCTTGTTGCTAGGCAACTAGCCAACAGCTTTAGGCCATTGAGAGAGAGGGTGGGAGGGGGGGCGTGGTGTATGTATGTGTGTGTGTGTGCGTGTGTGTGTGTCAGGGAGGAGCTGTGAAAGCACAAGCACTAGAGGAGCAGCATTTTTAGAGCTCATGGAGAAGCACAAACAGTTACTTAGTAAGCAGGGCTGTGGTAAGTTCAAACAAAAACTCTTTCTTTCGGCGAGGACAAGCTGTCTGTCTGTCTGTCTGTCTGTCTGTCTGTCTGTCTGTCAGTCTGTCGATACATGTACACACACAGGTAGGTGTTAATTGTGGAACTTATGAAATTAATTATTAACTTGAGATGATGTTCTGTTCCGCCGGCTGTGAGAACACACACACACGCACACACACACACACACACACACACACAGTAAGTCCCCAAGCGTGTTTAAAGTTTAACTGCTTATTGCTGTTGTTAGTCATGTGAGTGAGTGAGTGTGTGTATCTAGTATATAATGTTAAGATTTCTCAAAAAGGTGATTGTGGTTTTTCTTACTCCATATCTAAAATCAGCAAAGAAACGATATTAACGAAGAACTTTCAGAAAAGAGACACACAGCAAGACTCGTCAGTTTATTTATTAATTTAGGTAGAGACAAACTCTAGAAAGAGTTTAAGTCTTAAGTCTAGGACTGCTGGTCTTCACGTGATGGTCGGTTTACTCCCTCGAGCTCCGTTCAGTTGTCACACCCGCGAAGGATGAATAACAGTCAGCTCTTGTTGTATTTTCTGGTCTGTGTGCCTGCTCGCCTGGCGCGTTACGTGAACCATAATAATATACCTTTTGTCGAACTACCTTTCGTAGGACGTCACACTAACATAAGCGCTTCCCTACGTTTTTTTTAAAAGCATCCGACATCAAACGCATTACCACTATCGCTTATTGTTTACTAGTGCGCATTACAAGCCTCTAACCTGTATTATGCGAACAATGTGAACCACAGCTGAGAAAGAAAAACTTTTTCATACGTTCGGGAGGGTGCTGCGCAACGCAGGTTTCTGACAGTGAGGAAAGAAAAAAAAGTGGTTTTAGATTTCTTAATCTCTGTATTGACTTTTAACAGGAAGCTACACCCTGTGTGAAATGTCCAAAAACTGTCTGCTTGTTGGTAAAAAAAAAACTACCCCAAACCCGCTAAACTCACCCGGGTCTGAGGAAGCAAAGCATGTACTCTTTCTGTCCTTTTTTTTTTGTTTGTTTGTTTTTTTAACGAACACCGCAAAGAAGAAGAGTGAAGTTTCTATCCGGACAGAGCGTCTGAAATGTAGCTCGGCGGTTCAGCTGATGGTCAAACACACACACACACACACACACACACACACACACACACACATGGAGAGCAGAAGCATGGCGTGTAATAGAAAGCAGATGTGTATAGGGGGAGATGTCCCTTCCCCCGTTCCATTGCAGACTTGTAAACAGATGTGCCACACCCAGGCGAACACACTCACAAGTTCTTCGCATTCTTCCAAGTGGAGACCATGTGCTTGAGTTCAGGAGAGGCTCAGCAGTAAACATTTCCTCAGCTAGCGAAGTCGAAGCTGTGTAGATGATGAAGGGTGTCTCACCATAAAAGTTTTGGAAAAGTTAACAGTCTGTGTATATATTTTTTGTTTTGAACTGAAATGAGCTTGGACCCAAAACTTTGCATGATTGTCGTCCTCACTCGTGCTGCAGTGACCTTTTTATCCAAATCATAAAAAAACACCTGCCCTGATAAACATTGATCCTTCAATGATTAAAAAAAAAATGTTGAGAAATTCCGTTGTTTAAATTTATTTATTGTAGTTAGACCTACCTCCAAATACAAAAGGGGCTTTAAATCAAACTGGGATTTTTGATTAGTGCACAATAACAGAGAAAACATGCCTTTTATTTCTCTATTTAGTCCCCTGCTACACTAAGACACCTATCGCAGTGTTTCACAAGCGCTTGGATACTGTCAGGGTAGAACGTTTTTCTCGGTACGTAGCACCATGATCAGATCAGACGGGCTGCTTTACTCCCGTATGAATCGCTGGCCTCTAAGAAACACCTTAATCGCCTCAAACATGTGGAAGTATAAGAAGCGAGGTCAAGATGTGGCAGCGACTCCAAGTTCCTGCATGTCTTGAATGAGTGTGTGTACAGTCCCCACAGACAGATACGTCACTTCTGCAGGTTAGTGTCCATTTTCAAACATCAAGCCCCCCATTTGCTGAAAGTTCACCGGAACGACTGCAATGGGCTGCGAGCCACCTAGGACAGGATGTACCACGGAAGTTGGGGCTTCTTTAAAAAAAAGTTTGCACCATTCAAATGTTTTACTGTGGCTTTGGAAATTTCCCCACTGTGGGACGAATGAAGGTGTATCTTTAATTAATTTTATCCTAAGAGCTGTGTATGTATTGCGCTTAAAGTCCTCTGTAAAACACCAACTGTTTTTACGCCTCAATTCATGAGAAAAGTCCCAGTTTGACTCGAACACCATTTTTGTACATAAACTGCAAGAATTTTACAGTATGATAGATGTTAAGTCATTATAGCTGTAGTTTAAATGTATTCGATTATCTTATCTTTTAAGAATTTCGCTTAATTAGAAGTAAGACGCCCAAAATGCTTTTTGCTGCCTTTTTCCTAAAGGTACTTTCGAAATATGTGTTATGTGATAATAATGTTTGCTTTGGTCTTGTTCTTTCCATCTCTGTTAGTCATGTTTCTCCCTCAAGTCCTAGTCATGTGACCAAACAGACAGATTAAATAAAACAGTCTTACAATTAAATAAACATTTTATCCGGCCATTAAAATAACGATACATTCATGGTGATGGCTTGAGATTAAATGTAAGCAGAGTACTTTACTAGCCGTTCTGTATCATACAGTGTCTCTCCGGTGGCCACTTTAAATAAGGCCACCGAAACCCTTTTGTTCTCCAGTGATATGGGCCGAAACGGAAATCATGTTGTGTCTGTGTAACTTAACTGTGGTTGAAAATAACACTGTGTTATATCCATGGAAATATTATAACAACTGGAAAGATTTGTTTATTCATTTGAATAAGCTTGGCTCACTGGTGCGTAAAGCACAAGACTACAGTCCGGAGTGGTGATGTCATTGTCGCTTAATAGGGATCAGGGATAACTTGGATATAACGTGACCCGTAACGTGTGTTGTAATCATCATGTGATTGACTGTACCGCGTTTATAATGTTGAACAGCGCACACACCCGGAACAATTCGATCTTTTTTTTTTTTTTATATATACATTTCTTTCCTGGGTTCTTATGTTTGTTTATACAGTGAAACCTTGGATTGAGAGTAATATGATTTGCGAGTATCCCGCAAGACGAGCAAAGATTTTAAATAAATTTTTACTTGAAAAACGAGCGAGTCTTGGTTAACGAGTACCGAGTATCATATATCATGCCAATGTTTTTTCTCTCTCTTGCGCTGCGGAATTGTGGTTAAATCGTCTCCCCTACTGGGTCTTAGTGCTCGTCTCTTACTGGTATAATCAACATCCGTGCACGCATTTTCTCCCTCAGCCTGTGTGCGCGCGCACGTAATTTGGCAGCGTGCTGGTTTACACACCCTCTCTCTCTCTCTCTTTCTCTCTCACACTGTGTGCACAGTGTTAATTTAAGTTTTCATTATTTCTCATGGGAAATTAATTTTGTTTTACGAGAGTTTTGGAATACGAGCCCAGTTCCGGAATAAATTATGCTCGTAATCCAAGGTTCCACTGTATTGGGTTTTAACATTTCTTAAATCTTACATTTAAAAACAAATTATTATGCAAATGCGATATTGCTTTTATGGACTGAAAAAGAATACAGTGTAAATGAGTGCCAAGTGTTCTGCTTAGTTCTAATCAGCGGAAAAAGTTCTCGAAAGAAGCAAAACACGATTTATATATCTCTTCCGTTAGCTGGCTGTATTTGAACATTTCTGTGCCATTTTAATCTGACAAGAGTTTCTATTTCAGCTCTAAAGTTATGCTCCTAAAAAGTAAAGATGGGGTGGGGGATTGGTGCGCGATTTTTTTTCACATGAAAAATGTATCGCCACAATGATTTCAAAATCCTTTAACATTTGGAAATATATTTTTAATTTGTACATGTTTGAGTTGAAGGTCCTGATGTGTTGCAGTTCCCATCTAATCCCACAGGTGGCATGCTCTAAACCATTTACACACTGGCAGCTAGCACGGCATCCTGTGTAGTAGGAGCACATTATTAGCTTTTTGTTTAAAATGTAAGAAAGATTTATAAACGGCTTCAGATGTATACAAATACAAACAACACCTGTGAATTCTGATCTCACACCAGGCGCTCACTTGTGTTTCAAATTCCTGTTTCAAATTTCACTTTCTTTAGCAGCAAATGACATTTGTACACGTGAAGGTAGTCATAAGGCACATTTGTGAAATGTGGTGTGAAATGTTTAGAAATGCAGCGTGAACAGTTACAGTACATATCACACTAGTGAACCGGGGGTGATGGGCGTACAGTATGTAACATGGTTTGTGTGTAGAGCTCTGCGGTTTAATCAGATTTGCACCTTAAACAATCTTTTGGTGGTTAAGTCAATCAGTTATATATTTGGGTCAGTTTTTGATTTTAGATCAGTTTACACTTTTGAAATGATTTAGGAAAATGTACACACATTAAACGGACTAAATTTGACAAATTATATATACCACAGATTTTCAGATAAAAAATGCATGAACACGCTTGCATCATTTGGAAATAGCCATGTTTTGCGAGAGTATCACATTTTTTTCCTCTCCTTTTCTTCTTTTAAATTGTTGGTACAATACCGCCACCTCTTGGACTGGAGCATGGAACAAAAGAAAACAAAAGATGATCATTTTGTATGCAACATGACATTTAAAAAACACAAGCATTTCAATGTTTATTAGACACAGTTAGTACTTTTCATAACTACCTGCTTGAAATATATCAGACAATAAGCAGTGTTCAGTGTTGTAGAAATGAATGAGATAAAAAAAATATATCATTGCAGTGATGATAAAATCTGCTTGCATCGACAGTCTACCTATGAATCACATGTCCAATAATGTGCCATATGAGAAACTTGTTCATGTCTTTTATTCTGTATTTTTACACTATCTAGCCTGCTGCATGTTATTGCATTCGGTTAGCTACCCCTTAAGCATTCTGTTTTTTAACTGTTCTTGTTTTTTCTTTTATGTTACAGGCAGAACAGTGGAGTAGGAGATGACATCTACTTGACATCCAGACATCCCAAACTTTTTTTTTTTCCCCCTACAGCTGTTTCCAGCCCTCTTACATCTGCATGATGAGCATCGCTGGAGAAACACTGCGCATCCCTTAGCGCTCTGCACTGGTCCCTTCATTTTGCTCTACAGGTCGCTGGGGGGGGGGGCGGGGGGCAGGGGGCAGACATGAAGAAAACAGCGCAGTGGCCCAAGGACGAGGTCGCAATCGACCCGAGCATGGAGACTCACTTGAACGGCCACGCTAACGGCCATGCCGCCGGCGACGGGAGTAAGTCCATGCGCAACGGCCTGGTCAACGGTTTCCATAAGGAAGTGGTGCGGATTCAAATCCCCGGGCCACCCAGCTCTTCATTTCCCACCGAGTGGGGCAAAACTGCCATGGCCTTGTTATATGCCATCTGCTGCTTCATTTTAACCACTGTAATGATCTCGGTAGTCCATGAACGTGTACCTCCCAAGGAGGTCAGCCCTCCGCTGCCGGATAAGTTCTTTGACTTTTTTGACCGTGTGGAGTGGGCTTTTACTGTGTGCGAGATTAATGGGATGATTCTGGTGATTTTATGGATCTTACAGTGGAGTCTCTTGAAACACAAGTAAGTGTTATTTTTAAGGTTTTCTAAAAGGTTTTGGATTTTCTAAAAGGTTTTGTGGTGACATCAGTCTTTCCTTTGGCAGGTCCATTGTTGGGAGGCGGTTCCTTTTCATTGTAGGGACACTGTACCTGTACCGATGTATCACCATGTACATCACTACTCTGCCTGTTCCAGGAATGCACTTTAAGTGTTCACCTAAGGTACAAATTTATTTGACAATTTCTTAAACCAAGAGCAGGAACACTTTATCTATATATATTATTATTATAATTCTTATTGAAATTCAACAAAATACAAAAGCTATATAAACCTCTTCTGTCCCAAACTAGTCTTTCCCTTTATGTTTTGCATATCATACGTTTTGTGCAGAAAAACAGAACACATCAATGAGAGTAAAAACTCCATTAATTTCCCTATATATTCTGCAGCTACACTAATGCCCTTATCCCGGCGTTTCACTAGTACTTGGACACCATCAAGGTAGAAAGTTTTCTCAGTACACCGGAGCCACAATCACTGAAACGCTGGCCTCCCAGGAACTCCTTTTATGTGCCAAACATGTAAAAATGGATTTGAGTGAGTCAGAACTATACAGGGATGTAGCAATAACTACCAGCTGAGTTCCTGTGCAAGTCCAAGTGGTGCAATAGGGCAGCATGAGGTCGTGTGTTGTCCTGTAAAAGCAGAACGCCGCCGTTGATCAATACAGGCTTTTTTTTTTTTTTTTTTCGAAATTAAAGAAAAGGAACTTTTAAAGGAGTTCTTGGGAGGCCATTGTTTCAGACTTGATAATGGCATCTGAGAAAACTTTCTACACTGATGGTATCCGAGTCATATTATTGAAATACTGTCATTATAGAGATATAAAGGTAGATTTTACTCTCTCAACAGTGTTCTCTTATTCTGCACAATCAACAATCCTGGTTTGACTCGAACACATTTTGTTTTTTTATGATTATAACCAACCCTAAACGATTGTTGTCGTATTATTATTATTATTATTCAATTGAAACCCCTCTGATCTGCTTACAGATTTAGTGTTAAAAGGTTATTAGGTCTTTTGTATCCTGGCTTAATTGAACGCAGTCGTGAACCCTGAACTGTCTTCGTGTTTGTTTCAAGCTGAAGTCATGTAGGTTTAGGAAGGCTGTGCAGTTAATCGAGTTTCAATTACCATTTTGCCTCTCAAGAGTTGTGAAAACAAATTAATCGATTTTTGTACTGCTTTCCATTTTGCATCCATTTGCTTTATGGTAGTGCACTTTTGCTTCTTACATAAAAACCCAAACCATTTATTGCGTTATTATTATTACTAGAATTAAATTTGTTTAACAGCTGGATTAAATCTTAAAAAGTTAAGAAATGCCTGTTTCCAAAGTCAAGAAGTTAAATAATCATGATCTGCATTCTGATTAAAAGAATCATGCTAAAGATTTTTGCCATAATCACGCAGCCCTGATATTTATAAGAAATTCAGAGATGTGTATTAGGTTCTAAAAGTTGGGTAAAATGTCCGGAAATCTTATAAGCACAATCTGAATTCCTAACTACAATTTAAAAAATAACAAAATATAATAATGACAATAAAGGATGGAAGTGATGGTCATCATTCCCGTTGATTACTTATTTAATATAAACTAAATGCTTTATTCAGCACCATCTATATTTGGTATTAAAACGGTTATAAAAAGCAGACCTATATATATAACAGTAGTGAGTTTATTTTTCCATTAGTTATTTTTTCCACAGCATATTTGTCCACTAGCCGTCTTCACTGCAGCGTGGCTCGCTGCTGTGTGCTGTTAGAAATGTGCTTGTCGCTCTGAGTTATGTGTTGTAAGACGGACTATAAGGTCACTTGTTTTATTTCCCCTTCTTCTTATTTCTCCTCGATTGCCAAACTTTTATTGCGAAATGGATCCAGATTGCTGTCATTTCATGTCGTCTGTTCCTCACCGCAAACATCCCACTCCAGGCTTATAATTTCACATGGTCGCGCGTGATGGTATCAGTATGACAAAATCTTCTTTACAAGTTAACAAGCAATGCAGTACCGATACTGATGCACTTTTAGAGACATTGCATTTCTTTTTTTGTTACTCTTTAGTACTCAAAAGCTCATCCTATCCAAGCAAACAGGTTTACATCTAAAATAATGATGCATTGCGATCTTTTGGTTTTGCTAGATCCTGACACTTTTTTTTATTTTCCTTTAGCTTGTTGGGTACCAACATTTAAGAGAGAATCCTAGTTTTAAGTAAAGGAAATGGAGGCCTAAGTGCATCTAATTCCTTGAACTTTTTCCTTTTATGAGTTTTATGAGGAAGGTCTGTTGGACAACTTAAAATTAATCTCTCACATGAAGACGTTTATTAGTACATGAAAATCTTACATAAAATATAAAATATCAATATTTTATGAAATAAGTTAAAAGTAAATTCAATGGCTGTTTGAAAATCCATGGCATTTAAAACTGGGGGTAAAACGTAATTACAATATCTGTTTTATTCAATCATTTAATTAATCGTTTAATTTCACTTCAACCTCATTTGTCATTTTTTTTTTATATCGCATTATATTTAACATACCCTTAATTATTGTTTACCGCCTACTTTAATACATTCTGTAATCTTTCTCTCTACTGTTGAAATAAAGAAAGTCTCCCCTCCCTGATGGGCCTCCACCTTAATCTGGGCCTTCACTCTCTCTCCCTCAAAGACTTCCTGTTCAATCCGAACTTTCTTGCCCACACAGACTTATTTATTTTTTTATTTCTTGTTCCCTCCTGATAACGGTGACATGCCTTTCCGATCATACACATTAACTGATGCCTGTGTTTAACATCAGAGATCTAAACAGTGTCTAGTCCATAATGTGTATCAGACTATATCTGTGCCTGGGCTCGTCGTACATTTAAAAACACAATCATTATCAAATGCTTTCACACAAGGTTACGTAACAAATGCATCACCGCTCGTAATTAGAGGGACTCCTCGCTGAAGCGCATCGAGGTGGAGCTTGGTCATCTTAAACGCTTTCACAGTGACTCATGGTCAGAAAAAAGTGTAGGTGTGGTTCGGTAAAAATAGTACATAGTTTTATATACAAATCATACATGTGATCTAAATACAAAATCAAATAAATGCATTAGCTCTTGTATATAAATGTGGAATTATTTTAATTTACAATTGGCTCATTTTTTTTAGAAAAAGCTGAATTTTGAAAATATTCATCTCTCCAAAATTATTTGACATTGTACATTCTTGACATGCTGAGTTCTTTCAGTGAAGCTCATATCTTAATGTGCTGCTTTGCGACAATGACAAGTGTTAAAAGTGCTATACAAATAAAATTTTATTTAATTGAACTTTCGCTCAAAAAAAAAAATATATATCTTTCCACATTATTATCGATATCATTATTATTATCAATAATTTATAATAATATATAAATATTAATAATAATTATATTAATAATATACAGGGGTTGGACAATGAAACTTTAACGCCTCGTTTTAGACTACAGTAATTCATTAGTATTGTGTAGGGTCTCCTTTTGCGGCCAATACAGCATCAATTCGTATTGGGAATGACAGAATAGTGACCAGAGGGATTTTGAGCCATTCTTCTTGCAGAATAGTGGCCAGGTCACTACGTGATGCTGGTGGAGGAAAACATTTCTCATTATGCGCTCATCTAGAATAAGTATTGGGCCTAGGGAATGCCATGATATTGCAGCCCAAACCATCACTGATCCACCTATTGGTATGCTTTTTTGGGGCTACTTCACACCATTACTCACCCGGATGTGGGAAAGACAGTAAATGTGGAACTCATCAGAGAACAATACATGTTTCACATTGGTTGCAGCCCAAGATTTTCGCTGCTGGCACCATTAAAACCGACGTTTGGCATTGGCGTGAGTGACCAAAGGTTTGGCTAAAGGAGCCCGGCCAAGATCCCATGGTATTAAAAGCTCCTGACGATCAGTTTTGTTAGAGTTAGAGTTGAGATGCACATTTATTTCTGCACCGAGTATGTTTTTTGGATACAATCCGGGATAGCACCCGGACATCCCTTTCAGACAGCTTCCTCTTGCGTCCACAGTTACTCCTGTTGGATGTGGTTCGTCCTTCTTGGTGGTATGCTGACGTTACCCTGGATACCTTGGCTCTTGATACATCACAAATACTTGCTGTCTTGGTCACAGATGCGCCAACGAGACGCGCACCAACAATTTGTCCTCTTTTGAACTCTGATATTTCAGCCATAATGTTGTGTGCAAACCTAATTAAACCTTCACGCTCTGCTCTTACTGGTGAAATGTGAAAGCAATGAAGATTGGCCACCAGGCAGGTCAAATTTATCCATGAAACCTCCAACACTAAATTGGCCAGTGTTTCAGTTTCATTGTCCAACCCCCTGTAGGTAGATGGCAAAAGTAGCCTTTCTTCAAGCACAAAAATTAAAACATTTATCCATAATTTAAAATCATGAAAATGTACTCGCCCCAAAAAATGGAAAGAAATAGCAGAGAAGGGAAGATATTTAATAAGCACCAAAAACAGTTTTTCAGACTTTGAGAGGCTCGCTGAGACTGCATGCATTCAGACAGGGCTAACTCAACACTGGTGCATAAAATTAATGTACAGATAAAAAAAAAACATCGCTCTGATCTGATGGTTAAAACAATAAATAGCACGAAACATTATTTAAATAATCTTTTTATGTTCAATGGTAATTGAAATACAGTTCCCCTGTATGTATGTTTGTTTGACTAAGTAACTCTTAGTAGAATTGAAACACGTTGCGCAGAATCAAATTGCCCAATTGTCCGCTCATTGGAACTTTAAGGTGCTAATGCAGTTCTTCTTTTTTTGAATCCTGTTTCAGGCTACATGCTTAGAAACCAGTCTAGATGTCTGCAGTATTGTCATCAACTTGTCAGAACGCAACAACACACTCAGGACTTTAAATGAATTTGAAAAATGAATTTAAAGTCATTTGAAGCGCGGCGTCGCTTCAAACACAGTGCGGACCCCTAAGCACAGGAGTCACTCATATTACTCATTCTTTAACTTTCAGCAAGTCGACTTAACAAGGAAATGAGATGGTTTTTTTTGGAGTGTGATAGATAGCGTCGTCATGGTGATCCCCAACCCCCCGGCTTGTGTTTTGGTATCAGTGGTCTGTTTTTGTGTGAGTGAGTCACTCGGGGTGGGACACTAGGGAATAGACAGAGCATGGACTACACACCTACCACATGGGACAGGAAGTGAGCGACACCAGATAAACGTTCATCACCAGATAGGCGACGTTTTCATGCGTCACATCCTGCTTTCCTGCTGAGAGAGACAGAGAGAAAAAGAGATAAAGATAGAAAGAGTGAGAAAACGAAATGCAATGGAATGAGGAACATACCCAGTCGAGGATTTTAAACAAGGCCACTGAACGTTGTTGTAATATCGTACATTATGTATATATTTTATACTATTTTTCATTATAGTAACGAAACACTACAGTAAACTGTGGATTCATTTTCTGTATCTGATACCAGTTCTAGCTGCTGTGCAATTCACACTTCATATTAATACACTCCTTCTGTCATTGTTTTTATAGTAACGTAAAGAGGAAATTGACTGATAGATGCTCAACCGCAACAAGAATAAAACATGTTTGTTTATAGTCGTTTTTGGAAGAAGTCTCCAAAATCAGCGCTTTGTGACATCCAAAAGTAAAGCTGGACATTTCGTCTTTAAGCTTTTAGCAAAGAAAAACATTCAGACTTTTTAGGAAAACCTACATTGCTGTACTTTAATGCCTTACAACACAAAACCTTAATGTTTTAAAAATAAACTACTCATTTTTCGCGAGAGTATTGCTTCTTCTTCTTTTGAGTTTATGGATCGTTGGTGCCAATACTGCCACCTGCTGGATTGGAGTGTATAGCAGAAGAAAACAACAACACGAGCTACACAGCATTTCAGTGTTCTAGATATCTTTGGTAGTTTTTAACACGAGGGTTGTTCAAGTCAAACCAGGACTTGTCTCGTAAATTAAGGTCTAAAGAATAAATTAACATCACACACAGTACGGTGACGAGACTCTTAGTCACAATAAAACACTTGAATGGTACAAACATTTTAAAGAAAGACAGAACATTGAGCGAGTGGAATGCCTGAATCCTTGAAAATGTACAGATGATGTGTGTCAGTCTGTGGGTAGTGTACACAAAATCATTTCATGCACAAAGCGCTTTAGAGTAATAAAAGGTTATACAGAGAAATAACGGGAGTTTTTACTCTCATTACTGTGTTCTGTTATTCTGTACAATCAAAAGTCCCGGATTGACTTGAACACCCACTTCAAAACCTGGAAGAAGTTTATCTGGTTGTAATAAATCGGACAGTAAACGTTGGTGTTAGTAAATCGAATGCAGTGTTTTCACCCCAGAGAAATGTTCAGGCACGTTGGAAGGAGGATTTTCGGGATTTTGGTTATTTATTTCTTGCACAGCACAAGACTTTCGGTTGGTAATTTTCATGAGTTCGCTAAGAATAATGCTGATTTGGAAAGACCAAGCCCTTGGTTGTTTCAGCAACACCATGTATATTGCATTACTGTAGTTGAAAGTTTCTACATGATAGGTTTCACATCTGTAATAAGATCGAGTTTGTCTTGTTCTATAAGTGAACTACTGAGGACTGCCAATTAGGGGAGGAAATGTTTGCAACATATTATATGACAGTCACTGACAGTAGACTTTTGTGTTCTAATAACTTACACAAGTCATAACTTACTCAGCAAAAAAAAAAAAAAAAGTCAGGTATTTTCAATGTTAGTTTGGAATTTGGTTGGTTTATGTTATAAGTAATTAAAACTTATTACTTGTGTATAATATACAGTAAACCAACCAACTTATTTAAAACACCTGACTTTTTTTTATTTGGTGGTTTTTTTTTTTTTTTGACATGCTGTGGGTGTTGCTCTTCAGTACACTTTTTCCATACAAGACCGTTTTTTTTTGTTTTTTTTAAGAATACAAGAGTTTCTGTACTTTTTTCTATTTACACGTTATGTATATAAAATGTGAATGAGAAGTGTCAGGAGAAGTGTCAGGCGTAACGAATAATCTAACGCCTTAGGTCCGTTATTTAAGTACTCAGTTACTTGGTTATATTTCCAAAATTGTAATCCGTTATTTAGACAATTTTTATAATATGTGAGCCAGACAGGAGTCATTCCGTTAGTAGTTAACAGATTATGGGCCAAACTTCGCTGAGTGATGATGGTAGAATAATTATAAAGGTCTTGACTAAAACAACATGCATGAGGAATCTCAAAGGAGTTTTTTATTTTCTGCAATGGAAAAGTACAAGAACTAGTTACTTTTATTAGAAAGTAACGCTGTAATGTAACTGATTACTTTACTCAAGTCTGTAATTTTGTCATGTAATTAGTTACTTTAAAAAGTAACGTCCCCCAACACTGATTATACACAAACTAAAGAATAATTCTTTTTGCTCAGTGCATGCATCTATCCCTAGTTAAGCAAATAAAAAAATAAGTGCCACCTTGTGGCATTATTTAGTATTGCCATGTAGCTATATTAATGAACATTTGACCGTTACAGTATGTTGGACGGTTTTGGATTAAGAAATAATAACTGCCCTTATGTGTAGGCAGGGTCGCGGGTCACGCATGCCTGTACTATTTTAGGGAAAAACACTTGAATCGAAAAAAATCATAATGCCTAAAAATCAAAAAGCATCTGTCTATGATTTACAGCTCTGTATTACAAATCTGCACTTGTATTCCCTATAACAGGAGATAACTAGTTCCATCGTGCCGTAACAACTTGAAAGGCAATTATGCTGAATAAATCACGACCTGTTCTTAAACAAATAAACACATGTCAGGTTTGTCAAAAAAAATGACCCACTTGTTTTGACAGGAATATAACGCCTCATTTAAAGTACTTCACACTGATTGCATCTGAGAGCAGATATTACAGGCTGAAATTCTCGTCGTCAGAATCGCTCACGGACACCAGCTCCTTTAACCTGACACACTTTTCTTTTCTGTGTCACAGCTGCACGGAGATTGGCAGTCCCAGATGTGGCGGGTGATGAAGATGCTCGCCGGCGGAGGTTTAACCATCACCGGCTCTCATCACATGTGCGGGGACTACCTCTACAGCGGCCACACGGTCATGCTGACCCTCACCTATCTCTTCATTAAAGAGTGTAAGAAGATGGTTTTTAAGTTAGGCTATAGTGTCACATTTGTTTATTTTTTTGGTTTGTTTTTTTTTGGAAAGAAATGAAGGTTCGCTTGGTTTGAAACACTTTGTCTCCGTTCCGTGTCTTACAGACTCTCCTAGACGCTTCTGGTACTACCACTGGGCGTGTGGGACGCTCTGTGGCGTGGGCTTGTTCTGCATCCTGCTCGCTCATGATCACTACACCATAGACGTAGTCATTGCCTACTACATCACCACTCGCCTCTTCTGGTGGTACCACACCATGGCCAACCAGTCGGTAAGTTTTCTTTTTTTCTTTTTTTTTTTTTGAGATAGCACGGATAGATACTCAAATATTAGGCATGTGTGTACATTGTTAGCATGTAAATAAAGATAAAAGAATATTTACTTACAATTTTGTTAGAATTATGTATGGTGTATTAATACCGATTTATTTTTTTAGTTTTGTTTAAGGTTACAGTTTTTAGTTATTTTTTTTTTTTCCCCCTAACACTCTTCTTCTGATCGCGCAGGAACTCAAGGCAGCGTCTCAGAGCAACTTCCTGTCCCGCGTCTGGTGGTACCAGGTCTTCCAGTATCTGGAGCGGAACGTGCAAGGTGTCGTCCCTCGCAGCTACCACATCCCGTTCTCGTGGCGATCGATACAGTGGGGCACTGTGAAGTACACCAGGATCGACTCGGACTGATTGTAAAAAAACAAAAAAACTCAATCCGAAGAGCAAGACTCTGAAAGACTTGCCTTAAGTGCCAGGTCATGTGACAAACCAAGCCAATCCCTTTACCGCTCGGCCACGAGACGTCCCGGTCCACCAGTCTGTCTGAACTATCGTCATCCGAAGCATTTCATTCCTCAGCCACTACAGGCATTCCCTCCGCATTTCAGCCCTGATGCGCTGATGGGATGCGAGGTGTGTGTAGTATGAATAATGAATGCCTTCATCACTTAGCACCTGCCAAAAATGGTCACTTTTTTTTTTTTTTTTTTTTTGGCGACGTGACCGTTAACAAAACCGCTAATTCAGTAGACGTTTTGCGTCCGTGCGTTACTTGAACATGGAGTAAAGTGAACAAGTTACAGACATTTCCGTCCGCTTTCAGACTGAGCCAGTTTACCATGTTTAACGACTGACCTACATGACAGAGTGGAATCTAAAGTTTGCCCCAACCAGCGGGTTGTTATTATTATTATTATTATTTTATTTTATTTTTTCTTCCAGACTGTTCGCTTTACCCACGCACCCAAGCGTAGAAGTGTCCCTTTAACTGAAAATCCTGCAGTTTGTTATATATTTTTCCCCAGAAAAAAACGACTCGCAGGAGAGAAGCTATTTGAAGACAAGTGCAGTTTTGTAGCTATCCACATAAACAACAACAAAAAAATAAATAGCAAAATGGCTTTCTATAAAGAATAGTGATTTATTTTTCAGAAGAAGAATTAAATTTTTTTTTTTTAAATTGAGAGCGAATGGAGACAAAAGACTGTTTTCGGTGATACAAACTTCCTCAGTGCCTTCCTCGTCAGGATTGTGCATCGATCCTGTAGTCTGTGTGTTTATTTTATTTATATATAATATACGTATATATATATATACGTATGTATGTATGTATGTATATGAATATTTTTTAAGCTTATGGTCTCGGTGGTACATTAATGTTGATAAGAGGCAGAAATATTCAGCACTACATGAAGTGAGCTACGTCCCGCAGTTTTTAAATGCTGGAACAGTTTCCGTGCTTAGCATTTAGAGAAAAATTATGGACGTAAAAACCCAAGATGTCGTAAAAATCAATTGGTTGTAGAAATTGACTGGGCGTGCAAAGGTATTAGTACATGTTAGTATTATTTCTTTGGTTAATAGGTATAGGTGCAGTGTTGTAGTGCCGACCTCCATCGTTGGCTAAGACCTAGACCTGTTGTATTATCTTTTACACTTGCACTCAATGTTTTTTTTGTTTAGTTTGTTTTCTTTTAAACAACAAACACTATTTGGTTTTAGGAAATGCCCAAGTCATGGTAAAGCATGTTCTTTAAGAAACATAAATTTTGATAAAAATTTCTCTCTTTTCAACCATTAATAACCACCAAGCGAACTTCCATAATCAGTTCTTTTTTTTTTTTCATTAGATTTATTTATTATTACTTCTCCAAAAATATTCCACTTAACGGAATAGAGTAACACATTTCATGTCCTGGTATCTTGTCTGAGACAAATGTTTTCGGTTCTGCTTTAAATCTTTCCCTAATGGACAGGAGAGTAGTTTCAGTGTCTTTCTGTATTGATTGCTGGACGTCCGTTCGATCACGTCTACCCTGTCCAGTGTGGTTAACGAGCAGGTTCCTATTTTGTTCACAAGATAACCGTGGCTGTTCTGTACAACACATGATGAGAAAAGCTGCTAACAATTTCAAACGTGTTTTTTTTTTTTTTTTGCCAAATAAATGACAACCATTAGCACACAACTAAATGATATAAAACTTGTGGTTATTGTGTGGAAAGCAAAACAAAACGTGGTATGTCTTTTTTTTTTTTTTTGTGCCAGAAGATGTTGTGCCTTTTTAAAAAGATGTTATTGATCCCCAGGGAAATTCCAGATATCCAGCAGCAATAGAGACAGTAACTCAAAGACATGTTTTTTTTAATTACATATAATCTGTAGACACTGTGTAAATGTGAGAGCCGACCGAAGGTACTTGTGCGATTCTAAAAACCAAAAAACTACAAGATGTAAATCTATATAAATAAACGAAAGGGGTTTTTCTGTACACTGGTCAGAACTCGCTCTTTCAAAAATGGTCTCTTTCACCAAGGCTACGCATTTATACTTGATGAATGGAACTGTAAGGGATCTTGTTAGAATTGGAGCTAAAGAATGTTGAACAACAGATATTTTGACAGAAATTGCAGCAATGCAGAAATGAGAGGAGACATCAGAGGAAATGGTTAGATGTTGCAATGGGTAGTTACGTTACCAGGGAGGCACACATCAGGTTACGGTGTCATCAGTTTGCTTGAACATTTTACCAGGTAAAACCTTAGATCAGGCACATACAACTCGGAAAACCAATGTAATGTATACTAGTTATATATTGAGCATTATCTAGCATACATTCAGCACATGGATCTGGATCTCTAATCCACAGAAGAAGATTGTTCTTCCAAAAGATATTCCCTTACATTGGTGTTTTGGCGATGGTATTGGAGTCCTGTCTAATACATCTCTTACTGTTCAACTGGGTTAAGCTCTGAGGAACAGCATTTGGTTTACTCTACTCTCATCTTAATCAACCCATTCACGAGTCCTCTTGTCCTGTACAGTGGACTGAGACCCCTCTTAATCAGAAGAGGGGAAACTGTGTATTCATTTGCAAGGAAGTTTTTGGCAGCAATTGACCCCAAACCATGTCAGGAAAATGTCTCCTTTTTCCATAAAACTTGTCCCCATGTGTTGACTTTGTACTGAAACGATGTTTCATTTGGCCCTCATTCGTTCTTTCCACCATTTTTAAGCTCAACTCCCAGCAGGTTTGTTGACAGGAAAAACAGCAAATGATCATCCCAGGACCCATATGACTTGGGTAGAGTGTGGGAAATATGCAGCCAAAATGAGTTGCATTCCCTTAGTGAGTACTAAAAGCGCTAAAAAGCGGCCTACAGTAACACGGTGGCAAGTTAAAGAAGAGGACAAGATCCATAAGACCAGGAAAGCAGATCTTATGGTACAGCTGTAATAATACCAACATGCCTTAATATTCATTCACAATCATTAAAAAGCACCTCAGTAGTAATAATACTTTTCTTCCATTTGTCACTCATCTGTATACAGGAGAAAGTTTGTATGGAAAATGTATGGAAGTACCATATGTAGACATCTAAACTTTAACGTAGCTTCGCTGTAGGAACGACAGAAGTAGAAATCATTAAAAAATCATAAATTGTGGTTTTAATTATTATTTTTTAACAAAAGTGGATTCCCATTGTGCAGTGGGAAAGGGTTTAGAATGTCAATATTTACCTTATATCATGGAATCCAAACAGGTTTTTATTATAAAGCTATAAACATGTCTAATGTTTAACCTTAACCACATCACATGGGTCCGGTTATGTCCCATATTATTAGTTTATTATTTCTGCACTTTGTGCAAATTTCCGAAATGTGCTACTATTGATATTTATTTTTATATTTGATTTATTTTAAATGAATGCTAGATCTGAAAGTAATGTTGTGTTTGCGTATATATTTGGGAAAATCAAGGCATTGGGTAGCTTAGTGGTTAAGGCTTTGGACTACTGATCACAAGGTCAAACCAGCCACCAAGTTGGTACTGTTGGGCCCTTGAGCAAGGCCCTTAACCCTCAGCTGCTCAGATGTCTAATGAGATTAAAATGTAATTCGATCTGGACAAGGGCGCTGGATGTAATGTGTGGGTTTTACATTTCATTGCGTCAACAATAGGATCATATAAAACACATCAGGAACTAACTATTCTTTTTAGGTGGGAAATATTTCTGGAATGTTGCACAACATAATGGAACTTTATCGAACAAACTAGAACATCATAGGACTTATTTTTATATTATATTCTATTGGATATTATTGGATAAATATTAACAAATTGGCTTAATTGCTATCCTAAAGGGGTTAGCTTGGAGCCCAGTTGGTAAAATATACAAAATACACTGCCTGGCCTGAACAAAAGTCACCATTGCAGAAAAGACAAATTATTGGCCTGCATCAAATAATGGAAACCAACTAAGGAAATTGAAAAAAAAATTTTTTTTTGAGGGTTAAAAATTGTGCAAATACATTGTTATGGAATAAAATGTGGTCGGAAAAAAACTGATTTACAGTTGTTTTCAAAATAATAGCATTCCAACATCAGTAACCAGATCAATAATTGTTTCCGGAACAAATTATATTTCTTCATGGTAAATATTTTACTTGTAGGTGTAGTGGAGTAATAGAAAAACCAACAGACACAACAGTCATGAGTGGATGCACCTGATTCTGTGTAATTTAATCATTAATTAAAACGGGTCGTTTTAGAAATTGTTCAGCGTACTTTGATTCAAAAGTTGATTAGAGATGGAAAAAAAACATACAAAGAAGTGCAGAAAATGATAGGCTGCTCTGCTAAAAATGATATCAAATGCTTTAAAATGGAGACCAAAACCAGAAAGATGTGGAAGAAAACAAAAAAACTACCATTCGAATGAATAAAAGAATAACAAAATTGGCAAAGACTCAGTAAATGATGAGTTTTAGCATGATCAAAGAGCTAAAGTTACCTGTGAGTACTGTTACTATTAGAAGACGGCTATGTGAAGCCAAGCTATCAGCAAGAAGTCCCATTGTTAAAAAAATAAAGACATGTGATGAAGAGGTTACAGTTCGCCAAAGAACACATTGACTGGCCTAAAGAGAATTGGTGCAATATATTGTGGACCGATAAAAGCAAGATTGCCCTTTTTTGGGTCTAGAGGCCGCAGACAGTTTGTCAGGCGACTCCCAAACACTGAATTCAAGCCACAGTACACTGTAAAGACAGTGAAGCATGGAGGCACAAGCATCATGATATGGGGATGCTTCTCGTACTATGGTGTTGGGCCTATTTATCACATTTCAGGGATCATGGATCAATTTGAGTGGATGGTACAGGATTACCACTGGATGGTACAGGTAAAAATCCAGGAGTCAGATTATGAAAGATGGAGGATTTGTGCACCACACTGGCCACATCACTACACAGTGATCAGTGCTACAGGCAGTCAAATGCAACTAGTGTTCACAATTTGAATATTTAAAAAAAGAGGGAAACTGGTTAGACTGAAATAAATATTTTGTGAGTAGAAAGAAAAAAAAAAGATTCTGATGAGCTGGTAATGCAAATGCTCTTAAGAACACAGACACGTTACTGGAACCGGTGATGTGGAAAAACCACAAATAGGGTATAAATATACACATGCATAAATATTATAGAGGTATAGACTCTTTAAAAGGTTTTGTCATGCACGGTAATGTTTAAATAAAGCTGTGGATCAGGATGTAGAGAGCTAGAACTGTAAATCATCCAAATACAGGAGCCACTGAGTGTACAGTATAAACTGAAGCAATTGATCATGATTTGTTTGCCCTCTGACCTGAATTTTTGAGACGTAAGGTTACTACCTACTACCTAAAAATGTGCGTCTTTTCGATTTTTTTTTATAATTTCAAGTGCATGCTTTACATGTAATTGCAGCCGCTTTTAAAAGCACGAACCAATTATGAAGTTGAGTGTTTTTATTTATTTATTTGATTTATTACATCTTATTTTATTTTTACATATGGAATTTGGTATTCGTTAGTCCTGTAACTTTGTTAAAAAGTCTGCATCCTAAATCCTGGATCCTGAGTGAGCATTGATTTACACATAAGAAGTGACTAACTTACTTGATTGCCTTTGTATCATGTAATTTGTATGGATTACTGCACTTTGATGTCTGCATTATGTTGCTGAGTTTAAATTGCATTTAGGTGATGCACTTTTCCAGAGTGACTTACAGTACTGTTTAGTTTTCTCTTTCACAAACACAGCTGCATGCTACTTTACTTGGTCAGGAAGTAGTAATATAATAATAATAATAATAATAATAATAATAATAATAATACAATCACACAATCAAGTTCATTTTGTGAAAATTATTTGATTTATATAATTAATGCAAACGGAACAATACAAACTTATAAATTAAGACAAATAAAACAAATCATTCAGTTTACATGACAGTGAATGGAGCAGCACAGCTAAACGACAAGCAGACAGGAAATGTTCAGCAGCTGTGGTTTTCCCATAACAGCTGCAATTCTGATTGTGTATTTATGTCTTATATTTATAACCAGCATAAGTACCCGAGAAAACGGTTTGTAGAAATAGTTAAAAGGTTAAAGCTAAAAATTGCCAGGTACCAGATTGAACAGAAATGAACCCAATAGAAGACAGGTAATTTATTTGAAAGCTTTATTACTGGCCCAAAGGAGCTTAGCTTGCAGGCGTAGCAGGAGCAGAAACGAGAATGACTTAGTGGACAGGATACTATGGGTCTTATCTGGGAGACATGAAATGAGGGGTTGATGCATCGCATCATGGACGGTAAGAGCAGTCTGACTGTGCAAGGGTTAATGATCTTGACTCTGGTGAATGGGCCAATGAACCTAGGAGTGACCTTGCAGGTGGAGAGCATGACCTTCTGTCCAACACAATAGGTAGGGGCGGTGGAACGGGGCGATCGACTTAATGATTAAACAGTGATATTAAATGGCGAAGCCTAGCTCTCACCCGCAGCCAGGTCCTTTTGCAACAGGGCAT
The DNA here is from genome assembly GCF_024256425.1 of Clarias gariepinus. Lineage (NCBI taxonomy): Eukaryota > Metazoa > Chordata > Actinopteri > Siluriformes > Clariidae > Clarias > Clarias gariepinus. The sequence goes on from NC_071113.1 coordinate 8,485,227, forward strand.
GAAAGCTTGGGCAGAGGGAACTGCCACCTTCTCCTCTTGGGATGGAAATAAGGGAGGCTGGTAGCCCAAACAACATTGGAATGGGGAGAGATCTGTAGATGCTGTGGGTAGGAAATTGTGTGCGTACTCTACCCATGGTAGCATTCAGCTCCAGGAGCGTGGGTCCTTGGAGGTCATGCACCAAATTGCTGTTTTCAGACCCTGATTGGCTCTCTCGATCTGCCCATTTTTCGAGGGTGATAACTGGAGAATTGGCTGGGAGTAGCTCCAACCAGTTTGCAGAATGCCGTCCAGAACTGGGGTCTGCGATCAGAGATGATGTCCACAGGGATTCCAAGAGGCCGGAAGACATGCAGAATGAGCAATTTGGCCATCTCTTTGGCTGAGGGAAGTTTAACCAGGGAAACAAAGTGAGCGGCTGTGGAGAAACATTCAACAATGGTTAAAACAAAGGTGTTACCATCTAAATCTGGAAGTCCTGTGACGAAGTCTAGGGCAATGTGGGACCAGGGTCTGTGGGGCACTGGAAGTGGTCTGAAGAGGCCTGCCGGTGGCTTATTGCTGGTCTTATTGCGAGTGCAGACGTCGCAGGTGGCAACAAACTGGCGATTGTCCTCTCTAATCGAAGGCCACCAAAAACGCTGCTGTACCAGAGTGAGGGTGCGAGCTCCACCAGGGTGACGGGCTAGTCGTAATATATGACCTCATTTGAGAACTTGGGGGCGAGCTACCAGTGGTACAAAGAGTTTTCCCGGTAGTGCTTCTGGGGCAGCAGGCTCTTGTTTCAGCCCTCGCTTAACCAGAGATTCAATGTCGAGGGAGGTAGTCCCAATGAGACTTTGTGATGGCAAGATGGTGGAAACTGAAGTGTCATCTGTGACTGAGGTGAACTGACAGGAGAGGGAATCGGGCTTGGTGTTTTTGCTCCCTGATCAAATAGAAAGAGAGAAGTTAAAACAGGAGAAGAATAAGGACCATCTTGCTTGGCGAGCATTTAGACATTTGGCTGATCTGAGATACTGAGAAAGTTTTTGTGGTCCGTCCAAATGAGAAATGGGACCCTGGTCCTGTCGAGCCAGTGTCTCAGAGGTCGCCAATCGACTGCAAACAACACCCCTCCTGCTATTTCTTTCGCTGCCTTTCGACCACAGAGAAAGCACCGCCCCAACCCTGGAGTCTGATGCGTCTACTTCCACCACGAACTGAAGAGTGGGATCCGGCTGTGTGAGGATGGGTCCTGAGGTGAAGCGACTCTTGAGTTTGGTGAATGAATTCTCCACTTAAAAGACGTGTGATTCCGGCAGCCAGGGTTTCTGAGATATATCCTCCATAGCCTCTCTCTCCTGTGATGACAGCAAATACAGACTCCCCCTGGGAGGTGTTGAACCCGGAAGGAGGTCAATAGCACAGTCATATGGCCTGTGGGGTGGTAGAGAGAGGGCCCGCGACTTGCTGAAGACCTGCTTGAGGTCAGAATAGTCAGAAGGAACAGGGTTATTGGAGTCGTCCGTCGGGTGATGGCAGGCAGGGGGGTTCCATCAAGGGCCCGAACGTCCAATTCTTCAGCGCTAGCGTAGGGAGGTTAAGTTTCTTGACCTTTACGGTGGAGATAAGGTTCTGATCCGATCCGGAGTCAATTAGTGCAGGAGTAGCATGAGCCTTGCTTAGTGCTATGATAAATGCTGAGAGGAGTGGACGTGTGCTAGGGGTACAGTTGATGGGCCCCTAGGTTCACTGGAGAGGCTTGGCTTTTAATGGGCATTGGAGACGATAAAAGCCCGTTTGGCCACAGTAGAGACAGGCGTCTGATTGGAGCCTTTGTTGACGTTCCTCGGGAGAGATCCACCTGCATGGGTTCCTGGTGGGGCAGAATACCTGGGTGCAGACGTGTTTCGAGCATGACGCCTCAGTGTCAGTCGAGCGTCCATGCGTCTAGCTCAAACCATTAAGCCATTTAGATCGCTGGGGAGTTCCTGGTTGATTACAGTACAGTAGGTGGTCTTCAACATCCTCTGAGAGACCGTGGAGGAAAACGCCATAAAGCGCTTGGGTGTCCCAGTTTGTGGAGGCTGTCAGAGTCCGGAACTCGATAGCATAATCATAGGCGGAACGGGAACCTTGGCGAAGCCCCAGTAGGTGTCTGGCTGCCCTTTCGGCCAGAGTGGAAGCAGTCGAATACCCTCCTCATCTTATCTGTAAACGATTTAAAAGAAGAGCAGCATGGGTCATTAGCGTCACAAACTGTGGTTCCCATTCACGGGCCTGGTCGGTGATCGCGAAAGTGCACACAAGCACGCATAACCACAAACACACACAAATTGCCGGGGCTTGTGAATTGGATGGAGGAGTCAGGCTGGACAGAAAGCTGGTATAATATAGCTGTGCTCTTGTCGGCGATACTGAAGAGAGCGCGAGAAGTCCGTGAAACAGAGAGGGGTTGGCAGCGAGAATCCAGCAGTGGAGGCAGTGAAATCCGGAAGCGCGATCCAAAAGCAGCGTCGTTAAACAGGCGAGGTCATAAACCTAGAGTAATCCAAAGAGAGGGGGATAATCCAAAGGGCTAGGCATAAGATGAAATTCAAAGAACAGGCAAAGTCAAACACGGAATGGAAATACTAGAGAGTCGGAGGAAAACAGAGGAAATAGACACGCAAGTAAGATACATCGGCGAGGAGTGAGTTCTTTGGCATCTATTTAAAGCCACCAGTATGTTGCCAAATTAGGGGCAGGTGTACTCGGGTAATCAGCCCGGTAAGCACAGAAAACCTTGGGTGGAGTTATGACCTGGATGTGCTGGGTAGATTGTGCATGTGACAAAAATAAGCTGATCAGCGTCAATGTAATCAGTGATATTATTATTTCAGGTTGTACATTCAGGTACATGTCCGTCTGTCTGTCTTTCTTACAGCAGAACTCTCTTTCTAACTTAGTAATATAAAAATGATTTTTTTTTAAGGTTGATACTGAAAAAGTTTCAATAAATTCTGTCCAGCAGTCAATTTAAGACACACCCACAGTCGATTTAAGGTGCATATGCAGTACGTCATCAAAACTTGCGGTTTATAATCAGGCAAATAACTGCTCATAACTTGACTTCTACTCAACATTTTGGCTTAATTTATGGCACAGGTTTAACTTCAGGCAAAGTTCTATTAAATTCTGACCAGCCAGTTTTGCGTGATGCTGTGACAAATTCGGCTGGACAGACATACAGGTCTTTCTGAGTTTCAGGTCCTTCAATGTATAAAACGCAAAGATGTAATTGAAAGAGCAAGTTCTGTCCATGTACAGACCAAGCATTTTCTATTTATCTAAATAAGTAAAATAGGGAAAAAATTGCAAAATATGGTTGAATATGAGAGCATGACTGTAAAAGAAAAAAAAAAATACGATTTATATTCAAAACTAATCCAAGCACTACACCAATGATGTCTCATGATCTTCCTAAAACATTTTATCATTTTACATATACTGTATTATCATAAATATTCAAATAGTACTTGTGCAACAGTACGAGTGTGTATACTGATATGTCTTGCAAAACACTGATACACCAATCAGCCATAACACTACTACTTAATTAACTTTTTAATTATATACCATTAAACTTGTGGCAGAATAATGGGCATCCACGGTTCATTCCTGCCTGTGGGGACCAAAGTCCAGCCTGTCTGGTCTAATCCCATAGAAAATCCATTGCAGCATAAATCATGGAAAAAAGTCAATGGTGACTATAATATCATCCCGCCACCATGCTGTAACACATCAAGCCAAACTGACCCAACTTCCAAACAGTGCAGATCCCAATCCAAACTGTCCAGATCCCAATTCCAGACACCACAGCACAACCCCAGAGGTCTTACACAACACTATAATGTTTTGGGTTGTAATGTTATGGCTGATTGATGGCTGAAGTCAAAGTTTGGCCAAAATTCAACTTGGCACATCACGACTACAGCTTCATTATCCATTGCCTTCCTGTCACATGATCTGTAGTTTGGGTTGTAAAGCCTCTTTCACCAATACAGTCAATCAATAGCAATCTATGTGATACTAAAACTCAAGTGCGGTGATGTAGACAAATGTGTTCCTCTCCTTAGTTTATGTTTCTATCAATAACATCTACTAAAAGCTGTATAAATCTACAGACTTTCTTTTCCACGAGGAGCCTGATATCACTTACTCTTTATTTAATATAGCTATAATTATAATACAAGCACAAGAGAGACACGGTGGTTTTCACCTAAAAGATATTGAATAATAGCCATAAAATAGTGACTCTAAGCTACCTTTGCACCAAGGAGGGAATAAGATCTTTGCTCTATGAGGGCAAAAGCCATTGGTATTTCTCACCAGAGATATCGATTTGGTTGTGAAGCCGGCTTGCTCACTGTAAGTTCCATTAAAAAAATATATATATATATATACATTCCATACAGTATCTCATTATTGCTCTATTTTCTCTTACAAATATTTACACCACTATTATTACTGCTATAGTGTGTTATTATATTCTTAGAAGTATTAGGTATCTGAGAAATTGTGTTCTCATGTTCATGTTGTGAAAGTAGTTGTGTTTTTGTTGCAGTGTGTCTGTGTCCATCCTGAGTTGAAGCATGGCTCGGAAATCACTATGCTGTAATCTCACCACTTTGGAGGTTTCGCTCATAGTTCTGTTTGTTCTGATGACTGGAGTCGTATTGGGATTTATAACCATATTAACTCTTGACGTTAAGTCAGACGTGCACAGTGAGTCATGCTCTTTGGTTTAATTTTCTTCTAATGATATTACAGGATAAATAATACATTATATACAGTATTTTCATTCCTTATTGCAGATGAAATGGGATACTTAAAAGCTTTAGAGAAATATCTTGCATTCTTTTTTAAAGTAGAAATTATAACATTTAATGGACATGATTTTATAATTTCTAACACAGAGACTACAGAAGAGCCCATTACCCCTGGGAGTGTTGGAAGTAACTTTTATCTGATTGGAGTGGGTCGAGCAGATTGTACTGGACCAGTAGCAGATGTGCCTCTGGTAAGTAGGAATTATATTAAATTATATTTAAATTTTCTGGTTGCTGAAGGCCATCAAATCTAGCAGCAAATTGGGAAGTTAGCAACACCAATTGTTCTTGCCGGAGACCACACAATATGATATTATCTTGATGCCTAGGTGCCGATTTTTTTTTTAACAATTTTATAAATATCCTAATTCGAAATAATTTTTTTTCAGATTTTGTTACAATTCTAAACAAACTTTGCAAATAATTTGCTCCTACCACACAGGATGATGTGTAAATAGTTTAGAGTACCACCTGTAGAGTCATAGAGGAACTGCATCAGATACAGTAGATCACTGAATCAATTTTCCACCCATTTTTTTTAAAAAAAGTTATGTGGAACGCAATGGCAAGTCCGAAGTTTCCCTAAGAAAATACAGTATATAACATAATAAGCTTTATAAAATCATTTAAACACTGTGCATACATGTACTGTATAATGAAAGAGACATACTGTACACCAGCATACTATGGTGTTCTAAGCAAAAATCTGTCTAAACTCACAAGATTTGTTCTTTTTCTTCTTTCTCTCTCCTTTATTTTTTGGTAAAAGATGGGCTATGCTAATCCTGATCAGTCTGCAGGAGGAATCCACACACGGTTGTTTAGCCGGGCCTTCATTGTCGATGACGGCAGCAAAAGAGTGGTGTTCGTGAGTGCCGAGATAGGCATGGTCTCACAAAGACTGAGACTGGAGGTAATTCAAATATATAAAGAAAAAAAAAATCTCCAGCATTGATTTAGAGCTCGTGCTGGTTCATATCTCACACTGACAGGGCTCTTCTAGGTGCTCAAGGCACTCGAAGTGAAATATGGGGCTCTCTACAGGCAAGACAACGTAGTTCTCAGTGGCACACATACGCACTCTGGTCCAGCAGGCTATTTCCAGTACACCCTCTTCATGATCACCAGTAAAGGCTACATCAAGCCCTCTATCCAAGCAATCGTGGATGGAATTGTGAAGGTGTGTTATACGAGTTCATAATTTTAATTCTGTCCTTCCGTCCTGCTGTAATCAAAACTAAATAACAAGCACAAATGACCTCATTATCATTCTGAATAGTAATATGTACTGATTGTCTAATGTTTATGCAATGTCCGTGATCTGCCTCGACAGAGCATTGATGAGGCGCATAAAAGCATGAGGCCTGGGAGAATCTTTTTGAACAAAGGAAATGTTGTGGACAGTAACTACAACAGGAGTCCTCACTCGTACTTGAACAACCCCGAGGAGGAAAGAAGAAGGTATTATGTGTGATGTGCATACAGAAATGTAAGCTATTTCAAACTATAGCATAAGCAATAAATACGAAACCTGATTCTCAAACACTCCAAAACATTTAACTATAAACTGATAAATGTACAAGAGAATTTAAAAAAAAATTGATATTGTGTAAAGGCAAAGGAAACACTTCAGGACATGCTTTTATAGGAAAGTAATTGATGATTGGATGGTGTGACCCATTAAGCAACATTTTGTTTTATCATAGTATGTACTTGCTAACTATTTACTTTTAGTTGGCTAATTGTTAACTGGATAGATAAATAATGTCTTTGGAGAAGCGCTATGTTAAATGTGTAACTATGGGTGATAGTTGGTTATTTTATCTACAGGTACAAAACCAATACAGATGAGCAGATTGTAAGCCTGAAGTTCACAGATCAGGATGGCAATGGAATGGGAATATTCAGGTATAGAGGCTTCAAACCTGTAAATTATAATACAGAATATTAAATTAAAGAAAATGGGAACAAATGTTCAAACAAAGTGCCTAAAGATACAATAAAAACAATTGCCAGTTTAAGCATCAACCTCAGCAGCAGGCTCATTTCCCCTCCCGTCTGTTCCAACCGCTCAGCATGCAACATCACCAACATGAACATCTGCCATCATTTGCACGGGTTCATGGCTTAAGTTAAATACTTAAATGATTCACAAGCCACCTTGTGGCTTAACAAGTGAAACATTCCTCTGAAACTGGAAAAATAAGTTCTCCGGGAAGCCTGGAGAACTATTCCTTAGGACTTAATTAAAACACTGTACAAGAAAGTCTTGAGAAATCAAGACTTTTGCACGGTACTGCACATATTAAATTACAATCCCTAAAAAATAATACATTTATATTTAAACATGGACACTTTCCTCGGTATTCTTCCCAGCTGGTTTGCTGTTCATCCAGTCAGTATGAATTACACTAATCGCATGGTGAACTCGGACAATCTGGGCTACGCAGCCTATCTGTTTGAACAAGAAAAGAACATTGGCTCCTTGCCTGGTGAGGTGAGATGTCTTATTTCTTTATGGACCTTTTATTAAGTTTGATTCTCAGTGCTACAACATGTGTAATATATACCAATATAAAACTATTATCAAATAAATGGGAAAGCATTTCCAGAGTATCTTGTACTGTATCATTGCCCTTTAGGGCCCATTTGTAGCAGCGTTTCCCACCAGTAACAGTGGAGACGCTTCTCCCAACACTCGTGGACCATATTGTGTGAATACTTGGGAGAAGTGTGATTATATCAACAGCTCATGTCCCATTGGTGGGGTGAGTAAAAATAATGATAACCTGTAGTGTTTTCCCACTCCTGCTTTGCATAGATTAGTGTTTAGTATAAAAAAGGAACCCCGTATTTGGTTGTCAGTTCTTTATTGCTTTAATCTTAACTCTGATTTTCACAGACTAAAATGTGTGTTGCTTTTGGACCGGGTAAAGACATGTTTGAAAGCACCAGGATTATTGGAGAAAGTATCTACAAAAAAGCAAAGGTATTCCGAATAAGTCAATAGTTTTTTAAATTACGTTGTAGGCTTATCTTCCACACTGCATATTATAACAATATATGATATGCAGGAACTTTATGGCAGCGCTCAGCAGGAGATTTATGGCAGTCTCCATACTGCACATCAGTGGGTCAACATGACGGACGTAACAGTACTTATTAACTCCACCCACAATGTGAGTAAACTTTGAGTAAACAAATTTACCTTTGTGTTACCTACTTTCAAGTTCCATTCCCCCCTATTAGAGCAGTAAATCAAAAATACTACATTAGCAAGTTTATGGTATAGGGTATTCTCTAGCATAACATTTTAACTTTTTGACATCCTATTACCAGGCCAAGACGTGTAAGCCTGCACTTGGCCACAGCTTTGCTGCAGGAACGATAGATGGAGGAGGAGACCTTAACTTCACACAAGGTACATCAATCACCATTTTATGACCCAGGTCATGTATGGCCTAGATTTATGGTCTGGAATCCCTGAATGAAAACAAAATCAATCCACACAGGACCCACACCACTGTATTTGCACTCAAGACCTAAATCCAGACCAATGACCAAATGGTCAGGATCCAGATCCAGGTTTTCTCATCATTAAGACCTATGACAGTGCCCTTAAGACTGAGACCCAGACCAGTATCTTCAAAACTGTGATGTAAAACAGAGCCTGTCCTTTTAGAACTAATCACCAGACCATTCCTTTCAGGAATGAGACCGAAACCCATATCAGTTCATGCAAGGTTGAGATCCAGGCCCTGACCAGTCCTCTCAGGGTATAAGACCCAGGCCCAGACCAGCCTCCTTATGGATGAGACTTGTCAAAGTCAAGATACAACCCAGACAACTCCTCCCAAGAAGGAGCAATCCAGGACAGTTTCCTCAGGTTGGAGAACCAGACCAGGAGTCTTATACGCTTAACCAGACCAGTCTCAGACCTAGGCAAGTCCCCTCAAGTTTGACGAGACCCATACCCAGACCAGAAACTCTCCACGACCAGACCAATGTCAGACCAACCATGTCAAGACCCAGACCTAAACACAATCAATCCCTCACTCACTGTCTTCACCACTTTATCCTATATACAGGGTCACGGGGGGCATGAAGCCTATCTCAGGAAACTTAGGGCACAAGGCGAGGTACACACTGGACAGGGTGCCAATCCATCACAGAACGCGCACACACACACACTCATATGCTCATTTACACACTATGGGCAATTTGGAACCAGCAATCAGCCTAGTCTGCATGTCTTTGGACGGAGGGAGGAAACCAGAGTACCCAGAGGAAACTTACCTAGCACAAAGAGAAAAGCAACCTCCATGCACACAGACCAGAAGTGGAAAATCAAACTCGGAGCCCATTTTATAATGGCTTGTCATTTCAGATGACTAATGAACTGAGGGAGTATACAATATAAAAAGCAGTAAATGTCATTCATATTGAAACTACATACATGCTGTATTTTCTTCAAAATGGTTAAGTGTAGAACAGAAAAAGGAAAATATAAAAATTCTGTTCAAATTCATCTGAAAAACATGGATATATACATAAAACAACAAATTTATCTGTGCCATTAAAGAGACAGCTTGGAAAGAGATGAGTACTATTCCAACATAGAAGAAGGAGAATGCAGTATGAGAACAAAAGCCAGAATCCGAATACACACCATGCTCTCAAAAATGAGACCCAGACCAAAGAGACATTAATGTCTCCTCAAGAGTTAGCAAGAACAAAAGATCAAAGCTTCAACTTAAATGTATACTGGATGTAGAGTGTGTATATTATGGTAATGGAACACCGTGATAGAAAGTGTCCTGACATCTTTTCTTTTCTAATGAAATTAGCCCCTTAGAAAGAGGACCTTTGTACTCATTTCTGCTGACGTTTCCATCATGCAATCATGCTCTTCAACATGTTAGAGGACTGCGATTCATTTTAAATATTCAGTAACTGCTATTCCTGCTTACTCTAAATGCCCATTAGATCTTTTTAGTTCTAATTTTCCAGTTTGGGTTTTAATTTTAACTGCATATTGGTGTACTACAGATATGTATGAGGCGCCGTATAGGGCTTAAATCAAACTTCACTCATGCACACATATATGAAAAAACACATGCATACACATATATGAAACACTCACATATACATACACTCAACAAAAATATAAACGCAACACCTTTGTTTTTGCTCATGAGATGGACTTAAAGATCTAAAATTCATTCCAGATACACAATATTACCATTTCTCTCAAACATTGTTCATAAATTAGTCTAAATGTGTGATAGTGAGCACTTCTGCTTTGCTGAGATAATCCATCCCACCTCACAGGTGTGCCACATCAAGATGCTGATCTGACATCATGAGTAGTGCACAGGTGTACCTTATACTGCCCACAATAAAAGGCCACCCTGGAATGTGCAGTTTTTTGCTTTATTGGGGTATCTGGTGTGACCACCATTTGCCTCATGCAGTGCAACACATCTTCTTCGCATAGAGTTGATCAGATTGTCAATTGTGGCCTGTGGAATGTTGGTCTCGTGAGATCCGTGAGATTCCCTTGAGTTAGTTATTGTTCATATTAGCGAAGGCGAAGAAACACATTTCACAAAACAGTAATTGCTTCTGTTGTAGGATCCGACATATTAGCCACAGATTCTGTGCTTCAATTTTCTTTTTGCAAATCATCACCTGCGTGATGCAGCAGGCTGTTTACAAACCAGTACTACCATTCAGGGAGAATTAAGCAAAAAGTCCGTCTACACTGAAATGACTTCCGGTTAGAGATAGTAGATTTATCTATGTTCCATATCGATTATCCTATGTAGACACAGGTTGGCCTGGGGCCTATCCAAGGGGACACCCTGGAAAGGGAGCCAACCCACTGCAGCGCAAGACTAATACAATAAAGAAAAAAAAAGTCTCTTAGACATTGTTGTAGTCTTAGTTAGTAATCTAGTGAAGCAGTATCAGGATGTAATCATTAAAAAAAAACAAAAAAAAAAACCTTCAAAGCACTTACTGTATGTTAGCCTCTTTGGATAAGGGCATCTGCCAAATGCCAAAAATGTTAATGTTAATATGAATAGGTATAGTATAAAAATAGTTCTGCGCATTGAAATTGCCATGATAAACCCTGAAAACTTCTTAGACTTAAAATAACAATATATATGAACCATTTATTTATTCATTTATTTATTTGTGCATCAGCTTTTGCTCTACAATGTGGCTGCTATGTGTAGTTTACCTAAATTGTAGAAGTTTAAACCATAAAAAATAAAGTTATATAGCTGTTTTTAAATTAAAAGTTTTGTTATAAACAACCTTGTTTGTCAGAGAAAAATACTTTGCAAAAATGAGTAAACATCCAAAAATGCTGTTCATAGCAGTTTGCTGTAAAATTGTTCATATGGCATTTAACACTCCTAGTGTATTTACTGTACATTTCAAAATGTAAGCGCTATAGAACTACGTATGTACATCTCAAAAATATCAATTTGATATTGTGGTTACATCAAATAGCCAGTGATCCTGGAGGCTTATTACTGCTCTTGTCTTGAGATCATAAAAGAGATTTCGTTAGAGGCTGGCTCGTAACTTGCAGAGGTCTAAGGATTAGAAAGAGTTTTTTCTTTTTTTCTACAAGAAGCCATGACAATTCCTGAACAGCAATCCACTTCTAGTCACTATGGTTCATATAATATCAAAGGTATTCCCATTAGAAATAAAAGAGAGGCAGCATCTATAGATTTTAAGATGAGTTGCTTATCTGAAGCAGCATGACTCAGCAGTTACAGAAGTCAGTGTGCTGACGATGAAGCTTTGAAATTTAATGGATGCATAGTTCCTGGATTTTATTTGCTGATGTACTGCATGTGACAGATTTTACTCCTCCATCTGTAATGAGAGAACACTGTTTAAGCTGTGGGTTTGAAAGTTGTGTACTGTAAGAAGCAATCAAATGAACTGACAAACTGCACAATTTTATTTTAAACTAACTTGTGGTGGTCTTCCACTTTCTAAATGTGACTGTGTTAATTTCGTCGTATTATGGGGTATAAAAGTATTCAAATTTCATATGTGATATTTATGTCCACAGGGGCAATTGAAGGAGATCCATTCTGGGATGGTATTAGGGATGCCATCTTGGGTAAACCTTCTAAAGAAGTTGAGGACTGCCAAAACCCCAAGCCTATTCTCTTTAGCACTGGAGAGGTAAGAAGTTATAATCAAATAATGTCTAGACCAATTTCTGTACATCCTTCATTAAGAAATGACTTTGATTCCAGATGAACTGGCCACTTCCATGGCACCCGGAAATAGTGGATGTACAGATCATCACTATTGGATCAGTGGCCATAGTGGCAGTTCCAGGAGAAGTGACGTGAGTCGTAACAGACACAATAACATTAGATTTGTATTAAACCAGCAAAGTCAAGTGTACAGTTTGATATTTTGTCTTCATTGTATTTATTCTAGCACTATGTCAGGAAGAAGGATCAGAGAGGCAGTTAAACAGGTAAGAACATGCACGCATACTACTGTACCTAGAGTAATGAGCACGTTATAATGGAATCATGTAATGTTTGGTAAACTTTCTTTCGGCTGATCCCATCAGGGGGTCGCCATAGCAGACCATCTGATGTGGCCCAACTTTGGCACAGGTTTTACGATGCAACCCTCCTATTTTTCTAACCGGGCTTGGGACTGGCCATGCATGCAGTGGCTGGATAGCATGAGGTGTGGCAACACAAAAATAGTAGTGCTCAAACCCGGATCGTCAGATACGCAGATCCTCAGATCCTCAAATGAACAACCTAGAGACTTAGCCACCTATATAGTATTTAAAATGTTCTAATAAGGTGTTACAAAAATAATATTACAATATACAGTAGAAAGAGTGTCTGCAATTTTGCCACGAAATTGTGTTTCTGACAAATTGTGGCAATGCTGCAGCCTTTTGTGGCCAAAAGTCCAAGAAAAAAAAAATTACATCCTCACTCACTCAAGTCAATTAAAGAGACATTAATTAATTAATTATAAACAGTCCATAAGCTCATGTATTCATAAGAGCTCGTTAAGCTTTTGAAAAGTGTTAACGAAACACGCATAGTGATGTCGCATGAAAAGAAGTTAAGAGCATGAACCTAAAAAAAGTGAAAAAGTAAGAAAAACAGCATTTAGCATAAAAAGAAGTTAAAATAATGGTACCCTGTTCATAGTTGTTGTGTCATAAAGAGAGGTGGCACCAAAAAGAATCTCAGTTAGAAAACACTTTATAGACATTATAGAAATATAAGTGGTAAACCCTTACTGGAGCACGGTAAGGATGTTGCCAAGTTCTAAGAAACAAATGTTTTTACAACCATGACACAATATTTTTATGAACTAAAACGTATTAAACTTTAAGGCAATAATGATCATCTCCATTCTTATTATGCATCTGCTAAGATCTACCTATTTAATTTGAACTATGGTTCAACATTAAGAAAATATTAAGTGTTAAAGTAATAATGATCTTTCATATATGTCTGTTTTAGGAACTGGAGATGAATAAGGCTTTTACCAACACGGAAGTGGTTGTTACTGGTCTTTGCAACATCTACACACACTACATTGCCACCTACGAGGAGTACCAGGTATCAGTTTCTAGCCATTTATCTGAATGTACTGAAAAGTTATTTAACTCCTTAACTGTTCATAGATTTTGCTAAGAGTCCATATGGCTCAACAATTTAATGCTAATTGATAAGTATGGAAAGTATACCAATGTGGAATATAAATGTACAAAAATGGGCCCACATGAGGTCCGTATTGTGACAGTTAAGAGGTTTTAAAGTAAATTTTTAATAGTGAAAATAGAGGTATTGTGTCATTATAATGTGCAATTAGAAGTGTAAATACTTGTTTCTGCATTTTAGTTTCAAAGATTTGTTTAGACTTACAGGTATTTCACCAAGATTTAATGTAAGTTAGTTTCCAATAAATTAATAAAAGATCCAAATTTAATCTCTTTCCTGGCCCAACTGTAATTATTGTAACATTTATATAATTAATTTCCAACAGTGATACAATATCTAAAAAACTTCTTGATGTTCAACTTTGGTGATATAACTTCGACCTAAATTTGACATAAGATCAGATTGTTTCTTTTTAGTAAAGGAGAGTAAGGTTTATTATATAAGGAGCAATTAGTACTAGCAAGCAGTATGTAGGTAGCTAGGTACTCATACCAAATCACAAATAAAGATAAATAGCATTAAAAGAAAATCCCACTGGTTGAAATGACAACTGAGCAAAAGAAAAAAATAAAATCATTAAGATTTGATATTTCTGTAATGCTTAAAGAAGGACAATGTAATGACTTAGAATAAAAATTGCACACATTAATCAGTAAAGGTAATACTTAAATAAATTATTAATTATTTAATTAACCCTAATCCCCCCAAAATACTTAGAATGTACAGTATTAACATATGCTTACTTCGAGTAAGGACTTTTTTTAGTTTCAAACATTATACATGTTTTTGTATATAATGTATGGGACACAGAGGTTATGTTTGTTTATAGGTTCAGCGCTATGAAGGTGCTTCCACCATCTATGGGCCTCACACTCTCTCGGCCTACATTCAGAACTTCCGTGGCCTCGCCAAAGCCATCGCACAGGCAAGAACATTATTATTATTATTATCACTATTAAAGTGTTTGTAGCTAACAAAAGATTTTTGTGACGAAAGATTTAGGATTCTAGGCTTCCAGCTTACAAGAACATACCAATAGGTGGATTTGGTGCCCAAAATTCCCCTTATGTGCATTGTGCTCGGGTAGGGTCTTGCATCCTATCCAGGTTGTATTCCCACCTCACACCCAGTGTTGCTCACTGAAATTGTCGGTTACTAAAGATAAACAAATTCTGACTAGGTTCTCTTAGTTGTGCTTTCACACAACTCAGTCTGACTAAATGTTCTTCTGTATAACAGGGCAAGACTGGAGAAATACCAAAAGGTCCCGAGCCTCCTTTCTTCAAAAATAGCCAGTTGTTCTCACTGCTAGCGGCCGTTCCTGTAGATAAAACACCAAGTAACATTACCTTCGGTGAGGTCCTGGAGCAGGTCAATCCTGTTTATAAAGTGGTGAGTCGATCAGATTCTGGTTACTCTAACTAGTTACACAAACTAAAATTATTCAGACTTCGCTTTCATGGCTGGACGAATGTTCTGTTTGTGCAGGGAGAGGTCGCGTCTGTTACTTTTGTTGCTGGAAACCCCAGAAACTCTGGAGACATGGTGAGGCAACTGATATTCTTGTACATGGTTAACCTACCTGCAGGCTATACAAGCCCTAATCAGTGATCCTTCTGATTTCAGCGAGACAAGACCTTTGTCACTGTGGAGAAACTTCTCACATCAACCAGCACATGGGAAGTTGTTCATACAGATGCATCATGGGAGACGAGGTAGAGGAGCTTTAACGTCCATTTTTGATATATGGATAATTATCATGTGCTGTATAATGTGCCATTTACTAATATGCTTGTTTTTGTATTTATATTTTTTAAATTAAAATGATTAAGTTGGCCATTTATAAGATCACTTCCCCAGTGGTGTTCTTTGCACTGAGTTATCTTACAAGTGATAAGGCAGAAGCTGAGTCAGGTCCATATTGTCAGATACAGTATCACACCACTGATAATTTGTAAGATATTAAACCTGCTGGTTTGATCAAAACCATTACATTGCAATTATTTACATATGATTTGTGATACTGTGATATGTAACTATCAAATGTACTATTTACTATTCGGTTGTATTTATCTAGGCTAACAGCAAATAGCAATATTTATTTAGAAATATTTATAAATTACTGTAATAAATTGCATCTGTTTATGGTTTTGCGGACAGAACTGTATGGGGAATATAGCAATAACTCCCAGCTGACGTCCTTTAATGAAAAAGTGGTGTGTGTAAACAAGCATCATGAGCGCTAAACGTTCATCTAAAATTGGTTTTACACCCTCATTCACAAGAAATAAGTCTTGAATGCCCCTTGCAAACCCCTTAGCTTGTCTGAACCGCTGTAATGGGCAATTAACTAACATCTTCTCAATGGTCAGAATTTTAAATGCAACAGGTAGAAATTTCATCCAAAACTTGAATAGTTTAGTTTAATAGTTTGTTATAGTCATAGGATTTTAACTGAAAACCAGTGCTAATTACACATTCATGCACTTTTGCACAATGCACATTTACTGTATGGTTATTGCATCTTCACATTTATGCATAGTTGCACACTCCCCGGACATTTCTATTTAAATTCTAGGTCAATTTCCACAACAGTTTCTATATTTTCCATATTTGTACAGCCATATCATCTATGTTTTGTACAGCTAAGTTTTTTTTTGTTCTAATCTTCTATATTTTCTACAGCTGAAGTTTTTTCTATATTTTATTATTATTTTATTCCATAATTTATTTTTAATTGATAATCTTGTTTAGTATAGGCATTTAACTGCATATTGTATTGTTTATGACTGACAAATAAAATTTTAAATTTAGTAGAAAGGATATGGGCTTGAAATCAGAAATCAAACCTCTGTTTTTTATGTGACATAAAACAATAAAAAAAAAAAAATCAAGGGTTACCTTCATAGAAAAGTCAGTTAATTACTTTGATGTATGGTTTGTTTAGGAACCAGACATAACATTGATCTTGCCCTTGAATGCATATGCTTGGAATATGTTATAAAGTCTCCGGTTCAGCTACTTCAGCGTTCTCACGTCAAAACTTAATCAGAAACGTGTAATTTGTCTTTCCTACCTGAGCTATTGTGAATGCCCTTAGGTGCTTAGTTAATTAGGTTATAAAGGATCCCATGTCTGAAGGGGGTTTTGCGGTTTTAGTTTTGAAATAACTTCTGTGAAGAGTTGAGACAGGTTTAAAGGTCAAAAATGATGACAAATAGAGATTAGATCATAACTAAACTACTGTATCTATATCTATTAGATTTTACTGGATTAAAGGGACAGGTGGTCTGAGCAACGCCACAGTGGAGTGGCATATTCCTCTCTCAGCAAACGCAGGTACCTACAGGATTCGTCACTTTGGACACTCCAAAAAGCTCAATCTCATCATTCCTGTGATCACTCCATATGAGGGCACATCAGATACGTTTAAAGTCACCAAAACATTCTATTCCTTTTGATTGCTCACTAGTGCTGCCATCAGAGAGTTCAATAAGCTGGATGCTTGATGTGATGATTACCATGATGAGTGTGTATCTGTGTGTATTTGAACTGTATGAAATAAATAGTTTTTGACTATTCCTTAAAATCTGAGTGAAGGAACAATTCATTTCCATATGCACACAAAAACATTAAATAACAAAAATCACAGAATTGAACAGAATTTATTAATAGCCAGTCAACACATCCAAATTATTCCATTTCTCCCTCTCATTACACACCACAGAGATGTTTGGAATTTCTAAAACATCCCCGTGGCCCTCTTCTGATTTCCTCTCTAGTTCTTATGCCAGTCATTGAGACAGATGATTTTCAATATCCCAAAACAACGTCTTACAAATAGCGTTGGAATTCAGGTATAAAAATAAGTTCTAAGTGCTAAACACACTTTAATACTGTCACTGTTCAGGCATCTAGGTATCTGACACAATGTCACATTCTTCATCCGACAAAAGATGAGGCGGGATTTTTAAAGGTTTTAGTAGGTAGCAAGCTCGGAAACATTATTATAAATGTCATAGCACAGAGAAACCAAAAACATATGACGCAAAAAAAAAAGACGAATCTAATGACAAGTTTTAAAATAGAAAACAGAACCGACAAAATGCATAACAATATGAAAGTGTATGTATAGGTTTTTGTTATATTTACTTGTAGATATTTTTTTAATTAAAAGTAACTACGGAAACACTTGCACAAATAGCACAAAACTTAAATAGAAAGAAATCTATGTCAAAGCTATATGGCAATATGACATCCTTAACAATGAAGCAGTGTGTTTGTACAACTGTACATTTAAAGGCAGTTTTAATAACCCTAAAAGACCTCGGTTGAAATTCCATAAAAGGTTCAAGTTTTACAACCTTGTCTCTTTTAAAAACATTTTAATGACTTATTTCTCCTAGATAATTTATATAAAATATATTTTAAGACAGAACCTGACTTGCGTTCTTTATAACAAAAGGTGAACTGGACAACATTCAAGCAACATTAGCATTCACCTCTCTTCAACTAAAGACAAAACTCATTCATTCATTCATAGAGAATGGATATTCCAGATATGAATGGTCGCCTCAGACACTATGCTACTTCTGGGTTTTTAGAATACGCCATAAGCATCTCCACGGGCAGTGACGGCGAACGCTGGATAGCCCTCGTAGGTGGCATAGGCTGCCAGGTCCTGCCCCAGAGACAGAGTTTGTTTGAGCTGAGAAGCACCCACAGTGCCAGCGGTGTTGGCGATTGCATAACCTGGAAATAGGTATGGGAAGAAATTAATGTTATTGTAATGGAGTAACAATTTGTTTCCTTTTAAGACTTTAAATTATGCATACCACATTTAGTTTAAGTAATAACAAAACAGAATTAAAAAAAAGAAAAAAATCTAAAAACATTTTTATTTATCATGGCAAGAACTTGTGTACAAGTTTAGCTATCTAACACAGAAGTAAACTTAATCTAACATTTACTGTATTTTACAAATACAAATTTTACCTTCTCTTATGTATTCAAATTTTTTTGTTTTATCTTATTCATTCCCATTTAAAATTCCATGGTTGTTCCTGATTTTTTTTTCCTACATTGTAAAGCAATGCTGAAGGCATCCAAAATATGGAGGGGGGGGGGCATTTTCCTATTAGACATTTTGGTATGGTATGCACTATAGTCTATTAGAGTGAAATGTAGTACATACAATAGCATTACAGTACATTTACATTTAGGCATTTGGCAGACGCTCTTATCCAGAGCGACTTACAAAAAGTGCTTTAAAGTTTACATCACTGGATACATACTTACACTGGGTTAACTAGGTTAATAACTAAGTGCCATTAGTCCAACACAACTGGGAAGAGGTTTTTTTTTTTGGGGGTAGGGGGGGCATTTTTAGCTTTGTAGGCAAGCATCAGTGTTTTGAATTTAATGCGGGCAGCTACAGGAAGCCAGTGCAGGGAGCGGAGGAGTGGGGTGGTGTGGGAGAACTTGGGAAGGTTAAAAACGGTAAAAACAGTAGTATTTCAGACATTACCATGGCAGGCACTATAGGTACTATGACACTTCAGTGGGTACCATGGTAGTACTATGGTATGTTCTATTTTACATTTGTAAATACCGTGGTAATAAAATGGGAATTTTTAAGCGACGACTAAAGACCTATCTGTTTTTTAGATAGTTGAGTAATTTTTTCCATGAAAAAAAACAAAACTTCGCAGTAGTGTTTGACTGACACTACTTAGTTGTAACCTGTGTAAAGATATATATAATTATGGAAAGTTCATAGCACGTTTGTAAGTCTCTATAGATAAGATCAACTGCCAAATACCTAAATGTGAAAAAATGTAAATGTAGGTACTATAGCTCTTCAGTGGGCACCATGGTAGTTCTATGATGTGTACCACAATACACCTGTCATTGAAAGTACCATGTTATATATGTTGATTATGGTATGTTGTATGCAATCTTAATAGTTTCAACATATTCTATGATATTTAATTAATGTTACATACATACAATTACACGCTACTATATAAACGTTACCATTATGCCGTTATAATATAAACATGTATAACGTATGTTTGACAGTATCCATGTAAATATTATGGCACATTTTCCTTTGTACCGAAGTACAGTATATACCATAGTGTGTTAGCAAATCAGTACCATATATACTATGGTATAGGTAACATGGTAAAATTTCTAATGAATTTGGTGAAGATTTATGGAGAATTTTACGCTATGTGGTCAAATGTATGTGGACACTTCGCCAATCAAGTGACATGTGTTTTTTTTATATTCTAGATTTAATCTCCGGCTGCTCTTATAACAGCTTCACTCTTCTGGGAAGAATTTTCTTTAGATAAAGGTCTTCAGTGGGGTACAGGTCAGGGATCTGTTCAGTGATCTGTTTAGGCCCTTGAGCTCTTCAACTTAGCAAACCCTGGTCTCATGAGGTTTACATTAAGCACAGAGGAATTGTGATGCTGAAACAGGTTTGGGCCTTCAAGTAAAGGAAATCTAAATGCTACCACATATAAAAAAAAAAAACTTTAAGGCACTTGTGTGCTTCTAATATTGCTGCAACAGTTTGAGGAAGACGCATATGAACGTGACGGTCAGGTGTCCACATACATCTGATCATAGTGATTTAATCAATTTCAGGCTGATCAAATCAGATCGAGAACATTTGCTTAGCCTGCTTAAATTTAGGCTCGAAATGGCTTCAATGCAGTAATGTAACATTAATAATATTAACATTAATATAAAAAGTTATATTACAGACCTTACATACCTGGGAATGCCACAGCAGCAGTAGCAGCAGCAGCAGCGGCGGCGGCGGCGGCGGCAGCAGCAGAAGTATCGGCGCCCTCTGTGTGTAAACCGAGAGTCTGAAGTGTGTGCTCGGCTGCGTGGACTTTGGCTTCATCTACTGCTGCACACAGTTTAGCTGGGGTGAATGGATGTCTACAAATGAAAATGATTTTACGGAACATTAGTTAGATTTTTGTGCCTAATCCAAAAGTCGGATTAAAATAATTCAAATAAAATTCAATTAATTGCCCCAACTATAGCAATAACTATAAAGACTTTTTACTGTGTGGATGACTGTTTGGATTCTGCGGTAAAGTTTTGAATTTAATTCAACATGCACGCATTATTTCTGTTTAGTTGATCATGAAATTGCTAAATCATATATCAGCTTCAAATGGACTAAGACTGATAATGCTGAAACAATATGTGTTGTCCTTATTGTAATCAGTATATTGCATTATTCTAATTAATACATTATTTTATAAAGTGATAAACAGTTGAGTACAATGACTAACAGTTTTAATGAACAAGTTTCCTAAAGGGGGCTTATTATGGAAATTTGACTTTTTTGTCCTTTTTAGACAGTCAGAAGGGTCATCAGTATGAGTGTGTACAAACAAAACAAGTGTTTGTGTTGGCCATGGTTTAAACAAGCCAAATAGGAGAATAACTCTCACCCCCTGCATAAAACAGTTACATCCCCGCGTAGCTCCTTCAGCGACAGACTGTTACATCCTAAGTGTCTAAAGGAGCGATATCGAAGGTCTTATCTCGCTGCTGCTATTAGACTGTCGATCAGAGCTGTTCCCCGTGAACTAGGCTCCATATTTCACTATTGTGTTCTGTTATATAATGTTACAATATCCAAATTTTTACAATAGTTACAAAATCTTTTTCATCTTCTTCTTTGTCTCTCGGCTGTTCCCTTTCAGTGGTCGCCACAGCGAATCATCTGCCTCTGTCTTACTCTCTCCTCTGCTTCCTCTTCTCCTGCCTGGCAGTTCCAACCACAGCATCCTTCTACTGATATACAGTATTCACAATCTCTCCTCTGAACATGTCCAAACCACTTCAATCTGACTTTATCTCCAAAACATCTAACATGGGTTGTCCCTATGATGAAATCATTCTGGATCCTATCCATCCTTGTCACTCCCAAAGAGAAGGGTTAGGGTTATGGTTAGGGTTATAATATTTTTGTGTATATTAGCAACAGTGCAATGACACCATTTCAAACTGTGCAATATTGTCCTAGTGCAATTCATTGCAACAGAACTGTGCAATAACAAAGTTTTTAAACTATGCAATATTACCCTTGTACAATTCATTGCAAGAGAAACCGTGCAACACCATTTTAAACTGCAATATTATCCTAGTGCAATTTGTTTGAAAATAAAACTATTTGCTAATTTGACGCTGTAACAAAAATCTCCCTGCTGCAGGACAAATAAAGATATATCTTATCTTATCTTATTTTATCTCATGAGATTTTCCCCCTAACGTGACCTCATCATTAGATACCCTCCCTCCGCTTGTTGCTCAGCTCCGCTGTTCTTTAGTGAAGGCGAAGCTCAGTAATAATTTATTTACACAGACACTGAAATGGCACGTTCAGGAAGAGGTGTAAATCAGGGGGAGTTTAAGGTTTTAAAAAAGCTTTTTCTGAAAGGTATTTCAGGTGGAAAATTAACAGACATACTTTGGCTTGTAAAAGCTCTGAGCTCCCATGTTACAAAAGTAAGAAGTAGAAAAATATGGGGGCTTTAACCTCCTGGGACCCTGCATCCTGCGGAGAGATATTACTTGTTGGGTTCGGTGCACCTTATACACTACTTCATTCTAAGTTATCCTCATTAGAAGAAACTTTATATCCTCATCTAACTGGAGCATGAGCGCAATATACTAATGAGTGGAAACACGAGAGGGTGTTTCCTGTTCAAAGACAACCAGTTCCTACTAATTCCAAATTATACTGGAAAAATCAGAGGGACAACCCATGTTAGATGTTTTGGAGATAAAGTAAGAGAGGCCAGATTGAGGTGGTTTGGACATGTTCAGAGGAGAGATTGTGAAACTATTGGTAGAAGGATGCTGAGGTTGGAACTGCCAGGCAGGAGGTCTAGAGAAAGACTATTTATGGATGTAGTGAGAGAGAACTTGAAGTTAGTTGGTGTGATATTAGGAATTGAGAAGATTTCTGCTTACATATTAGGGTACTGAGTGGCCAGAGCAGGGATGGTGATTTTGTAAAGGAAGAGTTGCCTCTGATCTGGTCCAATGGCAGAGTGAAGCTGGTACACTGGCTGACCCCAGTTATTCTTCTGACAAATATCCTCCAAGATCTGTACAAGGGAACACATTACTGTATAGATATTGTATAAATGTATAGCTTACACATTTAAGCTCATCAATAAATACAGGTGTTATAAATATTCCTTGATGGATTTATATGAATTTCCATGATAGTTTTTTTTCTCCCAAAAATGTAGGGTTTTAATTTCAGTTGAAAGAAATTACTAAGAAGGAAATAGACAGTTTGTACAGTTTTATAATGATGAGTTGGTGTGGCATATGGATTCATACTGTATACATTACATACATTTCCAGAGAGTTGTTGAGAATTATTCATTGGCCAAGCAAACATCGCACAGTTTAGTGACAGTTTTGCTTATCTCTATTCCAGACTCTATACCATATTTCATAGTTAACAAAAAAACTGATGAATATCAGACAATTAATTAATTCCATCAAGATAAACAGATAAATAGTCACGTGACATTGTGTTTACCTGTGGAGCATGTTTGATTCCCTGTGGCTTCAGGGTAACAGGGTTCATGGGTGTGAGCTCCATGCCCGGGAGGAGGTCGTAGAGTTTGTCCTCAGGGTGTTTGTCAGACTTTAGCTGATATGTGGGGCAGCCACGGCCCACACCCGCATAGGCGAGGTAGCCTCGACCGCCCAGCCCCCGCACACCTGCCGCCCCTACAGGCATATTCATGTAAATTTCTAGGAATGCAAGAAGGCATTGAATCGAATCAAATCACCAGAAATCACCTGGGTTTCGATCAAGATTTAGAAAGCTCCAAGCCAGCACAGTACAGGCTCTGATTTGTGATGTCATTTTATTCGCAGATTGATGCTGATGTCTCAATTTCTACTAAATCACATGACTGTATTATGCAGGCATGGAGAATAAATTCACGAAAACAAGGGCTTCACCAAATGCCATATTGACAAGAAAGTCACACAGTACTATGAAACGATTTATTATTCATTATTCCTGTACCATTGTACACACAGTCTAAAAATTATTAAAATAATTATTAATCATTAATAAATGTTAATAAATATAAACTCTCCTGAAATTTTATGTAATAAAAATACATTTGATCAGAAGTTGTTGATTTGGATTTTGCAGGGATTGGCTTGCTCAGAAATGCTGATTTGTGGATACTCGTGTAAGACACTCACCTCTGACAGAGGGTGGACGCACCAGACCCCGAGCGCTCACGTGACCTTTAGCAGTGGGGAAGCGGAACTGACTGGGCAAAGCTGCGTAAGCATGAGGTGCATAAAACACTGGGGCACCCAGGTAGGCAGCTGAGGGGTCATACATCTGACCCAGTGTGTAGGCGTATTCACCCTGCAGCAGGGCCGTCCCTCGTCCCCCTGTGCCACGAGTGTAACGCACATAACTGTCCTTATCCACGGGCTTAGCCAGCGTCACTTCTATAGGGGAGCCATCAATCACCTGAAGCGGAAAAGTGTTTATTAACGACTGGGTCAGTTGTTTAAAATGTGCTACGTTATGTAGATTATGTAGCCATGACAACAAGTTGCTTCACCTTTCCGTTTAATGCATTCATAGCTGCAATGGCGTCTTCTCTCTGAGAGAAGTGTACAAAAGCATAGTCCCTGATCTTCTTCACCCTCTCCACTGAACCTGTAAGGACGTCACATATATCTTTTAATCATGCCACCGAGAGTTCTTCATGATTTTAATTAAAACTGGAAAGCAAAATGATAAAAAAATAACATTTTAGAAAAGGTACTATACAAGCAGAGGCATATAACAGGAGCTATCATTAATAACCACTTGCGCACCAAGGATCTGGAGTCTGTCTTAAGAACATGAGTTGGGAATACACCTTGAATGAGATACCAGTCCAGTGCAAGCCACCATTCACACACTCATTCACACCTACTGTACAGTAAAGGCAATCTAGAGCAGTGGTCCTCAACCATGATCCTGGACGACCCCCTGCCCTGGACATTTAAGGGTTTATCCTGCGTTATCACACCCATTCCTACAGTATTTAGAAGAGGCTGTTGATTAGCAAATTAGTTATATCAGGTATGGTGGGAGCAAAAAAAACATTAAATGTGCAGGACTAGGGTTGAGGAGCACTGATCTAGAGTAAGTTGTCCACTCACAGGCATATTTTTAAAGGGTGTAAAAAGAAACTAGAAATCATGGTTTCAAACACATGGTTCCCCATTCCACTGCCATGCCACAAGCTTTTATACATTTTGATCCAACTCAGGAGAACCCATTGGACTGAGATTGATAAGCATAACTGAATTACCAGGTTTGATGGCATTGAACTCCTTCTCAATGGTCTCTTCTGTTGTAGCCAGCATCAGGTTTCTGATGTACAGGATCTTTACAGTGGACATTGTGTCTTCATCCACTTCCACTTCTGGTTCTGCCCAGTCCACAGCGATGGCATGACCCCACAGCTGGATCCGGCCTGTGGACACAAACAGTCTCAAATTGTTCCATCAGTCGGCCTTGCAGATTTAATGAATTATACAAAGTAAAAGATGTGTTTTTTTTTTTTTTTTTTTTTTACCTGGTAGGAGTTTCCTCCTGGCCATGGCTGCAGCACGATGGCTTTCGTACTCCACAAAAGCAAAGCCTCTGTTCTTGCTCTTGTCGGCGGCACTGGGATAAACGATCACCTCCACCACACCATCCGTCACCTTCTTCATTTCAGCCAGGATCTCTTCTTTCTTCTTGGTTTTGGGGATACCTCCCACAAATAGGCGGCAATTGTCCACGCTTGCACAGACACCCAGGAGACGACCGTTCCTAAAGCAAGATTGGAGAATTTCATGCAGTTAGCAGGGCACTGCAATCTCAAAATCAATCATAATTGTTTTTTTTTTTTACACTTTGTCCTTTTGTACCTAATTTCATAATTATTGAGTTGCTTCATGGCGTTCTTGGCTTCTTGTTTTGTACCGAAGGTGACAAAAGCGTAACCTCGGTTGTTCCCGTTAAAATCCATCATCATCCGTACTTCATATATTTTGCCAAACTATAAACAGAAAAAAACAAAAATAACTACCAGCATTATAACCTTTCTCAATATATTGCGGTACCAATTTAAAGTACATAAGAAAACCTTTATTCAAGAATGATATTTTAAAAACAAGACATAATCATAAATGTTTTTTTAAAAACAGGTTCAGATAACCAAAAAATATTATTTCACCAGGTTTAGGCTACCAACAAATGTAGTTTAACGTCTTGGAAAATGTCTTACTTTTTCACAAAGAGGTACCAGCTCATCTTCAAAGAGGTCTCGAGGTAATTTGCCCACAAAGATCTCACTGCCCCTTTCTGGTGGTGGGCCTTCCCAATCAGGTGGTGGACCTCCATATCTTCTCTGGCCATTTTCCTAAAGGACGGACAAGAACTGTGATAGACAGCCATGCAAATCTCATTAAATATCCAGAGATCAGCAGGTGGAGATTACTATATCACTCCTGTGCTTTCAAAGATACCGTTAATCATTGCAAGGACGGAGTGATGGAGGATTTTGCAGCTGAAACATATACTGTACTTAGTGCCTCTGTGCCTCTTATAACACCTCATCCAGCTCATTGACGGCGATTAACCAATTTACTATCACTATTGTGATTCTGGTTATAATAAACAATAACAATCTATACAGTGTAAAATGTATTGGTAGCAGTGTTCACTGTAGCCGAATAGAGATACAGGCATGGACGGCAGTGCTAGGTCTTCAGCACATGGTGGTGCTAGATACTCTTGAGAGCTCCCAGTAGTACAGTATTTCTTCTCGTGCATATTGTTTATGAACTATATTGAATTCTGAATTCAGACACCATAAAAGAAACGTAATTTGAGTATCTCAATAAATAAAATCTGAATTATTTTTTTAGTGAAATGTGTCTGTCAAATCCTCCTCTAGGTTTCCACTTGGAATTAGATCTGCAATGTCCTTATACGGTCATTATTAAGGAATCCTTCTCATAACACTATGGATTACTGTTTAAAATATACATTTTAAAATCTTTTCATATCACGTGTATACAGTATGGTTCAAAAGTGTCAGTTTTTATATAAATTTTAATATAACATATATTAAATTTAATATAACACAGAAATTTTGGTACTTTGTTGAGTAATGGATTTGCAGAGACCACAAAAATCCAAACCAGGACTTGTGATGAAATTTCTCTTGAATGAACGTATATAAAAATTGTTAACATTTACAGAAGACATATATATGGTGCAAACATTTTGAATGGTGGCTCGGCATCCATTGCAGTCGCTCCCGTGAACATCCTGCAAGTGAACTGTCTGAGCCTTGAAAATCAATGAATAATTTGTCATCATCCTGAACACCACGTGTGCATTACAGGAACACAGATGTAAGTTATTGCAACATTCGTCCTACAACCAAAGTCATTTCCACATTTTGGGGTTTCCAGTGTTCCAGACATGAAGCAGGCGCTTCAATCATGGCTCCAGGCATACTGAGAAAAACTTGCTACCTTGATGGTATCCAAGCACTAATGAAACCCTGGGATAAGTGCATTAGTGTATCAGGGGATTATATAGAGAAATAAAGGGAGTTTTTACTCTCAGCTGTATTCTGTTATTCTACACAATCAAAAGTCCTGGTTTGACTTAAACACCCCTTATTTGAAAAGACAAATTATGATTTGATTTATTTTTTCAGATTGCTGATTACTGATAGTACCCATAAATCTAAAATAGGTTCATTGCTTTATTAAATGTATTTAGAATTTTGTACAGTTCTAAAACACACCATTATAGAGAAATGATCACAACCCTGAGTTGTAACACTAACACCATTCTGTTCTGTAACATAGGATGGTACTGTATAATTCATCATTAAGTCTTTGCATTAGTGGAAGTTTTATCATTGCATTTAATGCAGGGAAACCTGGGGATGGTCATATTTCCAACATATGTTATATTGCATATGTGTCAAAACAGTGTGTGAATTTAGCCTGTATAATTATGCTGTTTCACACTGCCTCCATCCCAAACCTATCTCTCCCTCGACTTTAGCCCGAGGCACGGCATGCTGGATATTGTAGTCTGTTGTCGGTGGTGGCTCCTACCTGGTGTAATTGATATCCTGTGCGCTGGATGAGAGTGCGCAGTGCAGCCTCTTTCTGCGTGCCAGTCAGTCCATCCCCGCATTTTTGATTGGTTTCCATTGTGAGTGATTATCAGCAATAAATCAGCAAAATTAGGGGTGCTCACTGAAATTAAATCAAAGTTCAAACACAAGTGAATGACAAGGCAGAGATGCTGATTCATGCTCAGAAGCCATGCCAGCTCTTAATTTCGCCTTCGTCGGGATGCAACCGGTGATTTTTTTTAATTTTTTTTTTACTTAGCCATTAAAGAAATAAATATCAGTTCACAGTGGAGAATTGTCTAATGGTGTTCCATATTCAGCAGATAAACAAATAAACAGTAACAGCTGTGTACCAAGCATCTGGTAGGATATGTACTTGCATCCATGTCAGTCCCACTTTCCTAGATATTCATGAATAACCAGATCTTGTGTTTATTTCCACTCTCTAATAGTTATTAGTATTAGCACTATGAGTGCACACCGAGACATTTTCTCAGCTCTAGGAGGTCAAGGACCGGTGTGTAATTATTAACCGGCGTGAACCAGCACAACTGTATTTGCTAAAAGCGAGCGGTTGACATTATGTTTCTCTCCCCACTCTGCTAAATCAGGATCCAGAAAATGAATCTCCCGAAATATCTTTCTGCCAGAAGTGTTCCTTCCTTCAGCCAATCACACTGAGCCTATTGCGTAACCAGCTTGATTGAATCACATGCGAAGAAGATGGACTACTTGTCATATAATAATCAATGAAGTGCCTGTCTTTGTCTCTTTTAAGCTTTACTTGATCAAAGCGAGGACATGAAAACCAGGCACACTCCTCCAGCATTGAGGGTCAGATGAGATGAGATGAGATGAGATGAGGCTGCAGTTTGCAGTATGTTTCAATTTATAGTTGCACTTAGTCATTGTGATTGTTTCACACGTGACGAATGTGTGCCACCAAAAACAGGAAAAGCTCTTTGTTCACCATGCCATGATACACTCAAGTTTAAGATGCCATACCGATCCTCATTTCTGTTCGCAACACTAAAAAACACACAAGAGCTGATAGGAGACATTAGGCTTTTCAATTTGGACAAAGAGAACAATCAGTGATGGCTAACATTGAAACAGAAGGTGGGCTGGCAATTAGCAACCATAGCGATTGATTCAAGCGAAAAAAAAAAATCATTATGAGTCTCCCAACGATCAAGCTCTATTGACAAAAAAAAATGGGTAAACACCTTTTATAAAAGAATCTGGCTAAGCATTAGGCTGCACATTATAGAGATGGCCATAATACAGTAGGTGAAAAGTCCATTAGTGAGACCTGGGCTAACCGCAGTGCTCTCCACTCTAGCCTGGTTACCGTTTGCATAAACATGATAAACTAGACGGCAGCTTATCTAGCTTAGATCAGTACCTGCTTTTTTTGGGGCTTTGTTGACCAAAGCTTAAATACACACTGAACTGAAGGCCACTACGTCCTGTGCTGCCTAAAAGCAACACTCGCCCTGCTTCGCGTGCGAACGAACGATATGAAGATGCTTTTCTTTTTAATTGCGCAACTCATTTATTTGTGGGTGAAAATTTAATTTTCAAGGAAGTTAAATCCATGCCTAATGCCATTATGCTTGTACTAAACAAAGTCATTAATTTTTTATCATTGATTATGTGGTGAATCTATCTTTTTTTCCATTACAACATTTATCACCAAGCGAACACACAGCCATGGTTACTGGACACATTTCAGGATCATCCACGCAGATCCACTATGAGAAACCGCTCTGCTCGGCTTTATCAGCTGAACTAGGCAAATAAGCGGCGTACAGTGTGCTCGTCAGCGTTAGCCATCATAAAGGAAGTATTGATTCTCTTTCTTTACATTCCATCCGTCATCCTGAGTACAGTTAATCCATTTTGGTGGCCATGCAAGTGCCTGTCGCTTATTATTGTCCTACCGTTACAATAATTATGGAGCCTGGCATCAGTTCACTGGTGACAAACAAATGCAAAATACTCCTGAAAAAAACGGAGTCAGTCGAACATCTTCCTAAGCTGCTTCCTAAGTCTGAGAGCGAGAAAGTTGTGACTTACCTGAGCAATTTTCAGAAGATCACCACATGGAAGACTCAGTCCTTCATTCTGGTGAACTGGGCAACATGTCACTGGGGTGATTCTGTAATCACATCATATCAAACTCCAAAGGTTCACTGTCCTGGAGCTACTTTACAAGCTGGGTGGGTTAAACGTTAACCAGCCCTATCTCCCTGCCTCTCTCGCTCTCTCGTTCTCTCTCTCTCTCTTTCTGTGTGGCCATGCAAAACCCTGTGTCCAAGAACAGAAAGACTTTGCTGCCTCCAGCCTAGTGACCCCCTGCAACCAAGGCCTTCTGTTAGATATCTCCAAACATGTTACGTTTAATCTGGTGAACTCAGAAAGCGTGTTTCCTCGTCATATTCAATACGGTTGCTTTGAACTTTTAAATTATAGATGTAGTGTTAATGCTTTATGTTGTTCTTATACCTGACAGCAAAGTCCACGTGTTAGCCAAACCTGTTATCATACATACTGGTTACAGAATATCATATCATATCACCACAGGACTACTTAGGAGCCATGACCACAACCAAAGAGGTATTTACACAGTTTCACAACGTAGATTAGTTTTCGACTGAATGTGATATTCTTTTTAGCGACATCAGTCCAATTATTGACCAGGTAAACACGTTAGGCTGATGTTGCGCCGTGTGACGCCGTGCCGTCTCATCAGCTTGTTTATTGTAGTTAGATATGAGTTAGGCTGAGAAGAGCCGAGGCCCCTGAGCTGAGGCCGAGGGAGAGAGACCCTGTTAGGAGCAGAATTGCTCAGAGGTTCTCAGAGTTGGACTTTTTCTAAGATCTTAATCTTAAAGCCTATGATTCTCAAACTAACCTTGTTTTTACCAACACACAACATACTGCTTTTCACTTAGTGTGCAATTGTGAAAGAGAATTCAATTGCAGTCCTTTTTCCTCTTTTGTGATCTAAGCATAAATCTAAATAGAGATTATAATTAATAATACTATGTCAAAGAGATTATAATGAATTAATGGGGAAGGGAATAGATCTCATATATGTTACATAATATGTTTAAGAGCGATCATGTTTTGTGGTCGGATATTTCCATGATGTACGGTATGGTGACTTAAATATTGACATAGCATTGAACAAAATTAAGTTGAAAGGTTTCCATTCTTGACTTTTATTTTAAACTACTTTTTAACTCAATTTGAGTACCATACTGTCATTCAGTGTACTGTACAGTCTAACTGTTTGTTTTGAGTGGGTTTAGATGTGCTGTGTTTGACATAATTCCATCAAGCTGGGTCAAGATGTTCCAGCTCATCTGCATCTCAAAACCCAGACAAAGTACCTTTAACTAAACCAAAATAATGGTTATCGAAAAAAAAGGTTTATTTCTTCATATTCTTCAAGTGAATGAAGTATTCCACAGCTTTATTGACATACGGACGTCATTCCCTTTATAATCCCACTTTCTCTCTTCTCAATCTTTGCAGTACTGTATTTCTTATGATAGGAATTATACAAGGGTTAGCTCCGACCGAGCAATCTGATTGGACGAGAGGGATTCCACAAGTGGGTATATAGAGCATATCTGCACTGGGACACTTAATTCTATTTATCCCGCCACATCATGGATGTTCAAACAATTGTTTATTACGGAAATGTTGGTTTTGAAACCCACATTTAAACCCGCTCATGGAAGCACTTTCCACAAGAAAACACATCTGATAATATTATGTCATCTTAAACACTTTGTACTTGCTTGTTAGTCTTTCTGAATTGCATCTGAACCATCCATGTAATGTTCACGGCTAACTTGGGCAACAAAGCTAACCAGCTTTCCATTTAACCCTATTTGTGATTCAACTGTGGAACCTGGAAATTCTAAAGCAGAATAAGTTGAAATATAAAGCATGTCTTGTAATTTCCTAATTGTCCATGGTTTATACTCCTCACCTTTTTGGCTACATAGTACATTTAGGTAAAAAAGAAAACTACTTAATAAAACCCAATAATTACACTAACTGTTGGTTGCCAGCTCTGCCAGTCGTGGTTAATAAATTCTACCAGTAGGAGAAGGAAATGTGCTGGCGGGGCAAAATAACTTCTTTAATAAACAAACAAATTATAATCTGTTGATAATAAATGGTATACGCTTATATAACAGTTATATAAAGCAATATCACACTTGAGATCATGCTGTTGTACTGAATCAGTCTGCACCCTCATGCTTATGATCACAGCTGTGATGATATTCAGTACAACAGAATGACCTCAGGTGTGATATTGCCCAATTGTTGTGTACATCATAAACACACATTCTGTATCTCCAAACATGCCATTTTGAGGAAATTTATTCAATTTTATTTGGAAAGATAGATAGAAAAAATAGATATTAATCCTGAGAGATGTTGCAGTTCTTCAGCAGCATTAAACAACACCACAGCGTTAGACATTAGCACACGGCAAACAGAGATCACAGTAAGCACTAAAAATGAAATCTGTGCATTTGCAAAAAAATATCTGGATATTGTGTCCCTGGACTGTTTAACCTTGGCAACCCTATCAATACTCAGTATAGTCCATTACTCAGTTAGAGCAAGGATGGGGAAGAAAAAAACTAAAACTAAAGACGTTAACATCCCAGAGTTCTGTTAGTAACTTAGGTGACAGAATTTTCACAGACATTAATAAATCAATGTATTTAAAATATTAAAACTATTTTTTAGATAGATTTATTTAAAAAAATTTTAAGATTTTGTTTTTTGAAACAAATAAAAAGAGATTATTTTTAAATAATAAATTTTTGTCATTTATTTAAAACTCACAATCCCTTAACTGCCTTAAAGTGGACAGGGCAAAAAAGGTTGATTTGGCAACATTAGGACAGTTTTTAAGCTAAGTGAAGCAAAAGGATGCACATTATGTTTGTGCATGCCCACTGTGACAACCTGCCCTCATGAATATCTTTCAGCACTTGGTGCAGTTCTCTTCTTTGGCCACTAGGTGAAGTAATAGCTCTATTATACTATTTATTATAATAGCTCTATTACACTATTTATTATAATAGTGGGGCAGTGGGCATTTTGCCCCCTGACTGCACATTTAGCAACAACTAAAAATGAAAGAAAATACATTTAAAATAGTATCATGCTGTCAAATAATACCAACTTATTGCCATTGCTGACTCAAAAAGATGTGAATATTAAATATGAAATGTATGAACTTGTGAATCAAAACTTTATAAAATACATTTACATTACATTTTTAATAGATTTTCAATATAAAGTGGCCGAGCTGTATCTTTTGAAAGATCGTTTAAAGTATAGTATGGTCCAGAGTATACTGCATGTTGTATGGTGTGGATTGTAGTAATTAACTCACTTTTAAACAGACTGTTAAGCACCATCAAGTTTGCTGATGACATACTCAGACTGTGAAAGAGATGATTAATCATCAAATCAAATCCCATCACCACCCTAAGTATACAACGCCCCCAGCCCCCCCCCCCCCCCCCCCCCCGCACACACATCCTTTAAAATGCAAATGCATTCAAGCAGACACAGCCAGAAATCAAGGAGTATCTGAACTGTAGCAGCAGCATTAATGACAAATGACTTGTGTAATAATAAAATATAACATTTTAAAAAATGAAGTTACACCTGCGTCTACACAACGCCTTTTTCAGTTCAGACAGGAACACACCACAGCAGGTCAATCTTTTTGAAATGTGTTTGCCTGAGCAAAGTGTCACACCACGCACACACACACACACACACACACACACAGCAGGTGGTTTTTGATAACCCAATCTGATTGAAGCATTGCAAAGCTTGTGTTTTAATCTGTGGGCTTGTGTAATTATTTTGGTCTTCATGCAGAGATGCTCCATAAAGATGCTCCTGAGTTTCTTTCTCCTTAGTTCTTCTGGTTGACCATGTCTATAACTGAAACAAAACCACAAATATTATTAACCATAATAATATAGGCTTACATATTTGTAAGGTTCGAGTCCTGCATCAGGTCTGTGTGCATGAAATTTGCATGTTGAGTTTGGTTGGTGTGTTTCCTCCCTCAGAAGAGGAATTAGGCTAATTGGTGTTCCAAAAATTGGCCGTAGTGTGTAAATGTTGACCGGAGATCCTATCACGGTTATAAAATCGGAATAATTATAATGGTAACCACTGGAATGCCCAATTCAATTCAATTTTATTTATATGGCGTTTTTGACAGTGATCATCACAAAAATGAAAAGAAAATTTGAAAAGAATGTTTATAGAAGTGTGTATGTGTGAGAAAAATGTGTCTAGATAATATTGATATTGTCCCTGATGAGCAAGCCAAGGGTGACAGCGACAGTGGCAAGGAAAAACTCCCTGAGATGGCAATAGGAAGAAACCTTGAGAGGAACCAGACTCAACAGGGAACCCATCCTCATTTGGGTGATAACAGATAGAGATAATATAACATCATGTGTGTTATGCAGCTGAGAGTACAATATAAACAAAAATTATTTAAATTAACATGAAGTCCAGTTCAGTATAGGGATGAGTTAGTAGGTGCAGAGGGCAGATGGGGTCTGGATCACTGGGAGCACAGGAGCAGGATGTGTAGCTCCAACCATCATGAAGAAGAATCCAGCTGGAGCTGGTCCTTCTCTGGATGCCTCAGGATCCTCGCAGGGTTGGCCTTTGTCTACTAAAGCTAGTACAATCTCCAGATGCCTCGTGATGGGTAGAAAAATAAAGAACAGGTGGAAAAAAATAGCATAGTTGCCATTCAGGAAAGATGTACTGGAGTATGAGGTTTTGGGATGAATTACATGTATGCCAGATTAAAGAGATGCGTCTTGAGTCTACTTTGAACATTATCTGGAAGGCTATTCCAAAGCTATCCACAATCCCTAGTTGGATGACGGAGGTTCCTAGATAGATGAGTGGATGGACGCATTTGTAAATAAAAGTTATTATTACTACTTTAACATTACTTAAAAGCATGTGATACTTGATGTACTTGGGTATAAAATATAATTTTCTGAAATTAAATGTACTTAAGAATTGAAAGTAAAAGTAAATGTAAAAAAAAAAAGTTATGTGTAGGGATTTTGATTGTGAACTTTATTGTAGATCTTCTGCAAGTGCTGTCACAACATCTGTCGGCCATGTTCCCGCCCACTTCTGGACAACAAAAGAGATGTTATTTCCTGTATCCCAGTGCCAAAACCCACATTCAAACCCACTGTAGCAAGAAAATACATCCGAAACTGTTAGGGCATTTAAACAACACTTTTGTCTCCTTATTTAATTAATAAAAGTAATAAAATCATTCTGAATGGTTTCTGAACCATCCATGTTGTATTTCAGGGCTGACATGAGCTACGCAGCTAACATACTTCTAAGACAAGGCTGAATCCCAAATCCCTCTCCAACCCTTGATCAAGGGCACTAATTGTTGTGCGAAACAAGAGATTGTACGCCCCAGCACAGCACTTTCCATCTTAATTTTATTTGGGATTAAACCCTGGAACAGTAAGTTAGATATTATTTAACAAGCTTAAAATGTCAGCACCCAAGATGTTTTTAAAGTATTAAAATGTCTGTTAACATCTTCTGCACATCATTTTATAAAGTGTAAAGAACAGCATGTTCCATGGCATCATCTTGGCTCCACAGGAGAAATCACATATTTGTACAGTACACTGTCTCAGGTAATCACATTATGATAATAAATTAAATTTCTGTGAATTAGGATTCTTGTTACCTCTTTGTGCTTGTTTCTCTTTTGAAAAAGAACAGAAGCTATAGTGTAGTTGCTAGGTTACTCTTTTATCTTTGTGACAAAGGTAATTAGGTAATCATCAAGTCATTTAAGAATACGTAGTAATGTTAACGGTACTTCCACCATCCACTGTTGTGATTGACATTACGTGACATGTCTGCAAAAGGTCAGTGTTCCCACATCCCTCTTGAATTAATTCCAAAAGACAAAAAGAATCACTGGTGTAATAAGAAATCTGCATGTTGGCTTATCAGTGAACGTTACCTAGTGCACATTAGCCTGGCCATCCCTTTAGCCAGATATCTGAACAGTTACATGATAATTACCAAGTAACTAACTTACAGTATGTTAAATAACATTGACGCTGTGGCTCCACTAAATCCATATTAATTTAATTTAGCTTGAGTTTTTAAAAGGCCCATATTATCATCACCATGGAGTTCACTGAGTTCACCAGTGTAGTCGAAGTGGTCTACTGTACATCTGTTACTGGAGTTACTGTAACACAGTTACGCAGCAAAGCCTAAAGCAGGTGCTTCTATGATGGTATCAGTCACTGTTGAATTTTTTTGGAAGGATGACATGGATCTTCTGCTGTTGGCAAAAGACATCACGTTGACATTACAGTACGTCACCAACTCAAACTGGTGCAGCAACAAGTAATGAAGATGCTCAAGGGGAATTAGATTCCGTTTGTTACATTACTACAGTGCAAATGCTGTGATGAAAGTAAGTCTCGTGAAAACCATCCCAGCAAAGGAAGGCCAAGAATGCCGCAGAGAAGTTCAGGAATCGCCCATCAACAGCACCTCAAATTAGCGTCTACTGTATACAGTATGAATGCTTCATAGGGTGCAAGTAGCAGATACTTATATTAACATTAGAAATGTAAGGAGGAGATAATTTCATATTTTGGATGCCTCCAGCATTGAATTAAATGTATATAATAATACATTTATTAATCAAAAGACCTCTGAACTAAATTTACAGAAGACGTTAAGCACAATAACTCTTAGCGTAACTTAACGTATAAATAGGTCAAACATTTTAAAGTACAGTAGGCTGTACATGCTTGGAACCTACTGCCATCATTCCCATGAACATTCAATAACCATGATTATTAAAAAACATGCTTGGGCCATTAAAGGAGTTCCTGGGAGGCCATTGTTTCAGACAGTGGACATTGTTGCAGGCAGTTTTATCATGACTTTTGGTTTTTCCATCTTGATGGTATCCAATCACCCATGAAACACTGAGATGAGTGCATTAGTGTTGCAGGGGATTATATAGAGCAATAAAGGTTGTTTTTACTCTCATAACTGTGTTCTCTTGTTCTGCAAAATCTAAAGTCCCAGGTTGACTGAAAATCCCCTCTGGTCTACTGTGTCCATCAATGGAACGGCACCACCATAGAACCATTGTTGACCAGAAATTATTTATGTAGTGGACTAGTCCATTTTGGGGGAAATTGAATGGTTGATACTAGTAGACCAGAATTTAATCCTTAGCCTTGTTCATTTATATTATGACACAAATAAATCAAGATGTTCATATACTTAAGCCTAATATAAACTTGGTTTATTCCCACCAGTCAATTCTGATAACTATATTCAGAAAACCTTTTCTTTAAAAACAATGCCCATTTCTCACAGTGGTAGTAAAAATAGAATTGCCGGAGGAAATCCCCACAATGTCGGCATCCTGTTGAAGGAGGTATGGAACTGTAGGAAGATAAATCAAGGTCAGGCATAAGTAATCTAAAAGACTAAAAGAAAAGTCTCTTACAAAAGATAGGCTGCAGTTGTACCCTACGTCAATCAGAGATCATGATAGCTGTGACCTTCTCTACTGCCCTGATTCATATCTCAGTTTCATCTGATTTAGGCTCAGGTTTCTCCGAACTAATTTCTGTGAATGATGACATAAAACAATACGCTATAAGACCATATGCATGGTTGGGGAATGAATATTGAATGAACCATACTATGAAAAGAAGATATTGGATGGCATATTAGAATTATGGGTATGTCCTGTAACTTGTCATTGCTACATAATTTAGCAAGTGGCAAGCTGCATCAGTATCATGCTCACGTTCTCAGCTGCTGATTACTGTATATATGTTTGTAAATCAAGAATTGATAAATAAAAATAATTCTATTAAGTTTGGTTGCGCTAGCAGCTAAAAAAAATGCATCTCCTCCAATAAGCTAATCTCAAAGCTCAGCACTGAAATAAAAAAAAACTTTTTTTCACTCACAACAAACACATTATCTTAAACTCCAACTTTGAGAGATGCTTTAGCTCTGCCCTCCTGGCTTAATCATCTTTTGTCTCTTCATTTCTTGCCATAAGTATTGATGTGTTGTTACATCATATATATCTGTTAACCTAATTAACAACCTTTATTATTTATTTAAATATACTGTATATGAAATCACGTTTTCCACACGCAGATCATTTTTATTCATTCAGAAAAAAAAATCAGTTCGTAAATGAGCTACAGTACACTACATTCATAAAATTCTGCAAGTTTATTCCTATCCATGACTAGAACGACAAATACTGTAGTTATCAGTAGGTATATGGCAAGCTGTTCATAAAATGGGTTAATTATGAGAAGTTCATAAAATGAGTTAATTATGATTTTGTCTAATAAGAACACCAATATGACAATGTAGAATTGATGACACAAAATATAACTTTTATAATATTATAATATAACTTAGTGAGAAATGCAGTTTAGAAGATCCACAATTCATACTGACAAATTTAAAAAAAGCCTTGCAATATCTTTTAAGCTACATCATTAAAATCATAATTTAAAGCATCGAAAACCCTCATAAAAAAAATCTGATATTTGTATTAGAGATCATGTTCATCACATGATCCATTTGATCAAGGCCTTCTAAACTGCAGTTTGCACAATGTTTACAATCTAGAATCAAGCTGGCTGTTATTTTGAATGCTAGCATGTTAGAAAATAATTTAACCTTGAAAGAACATGTAATTTGTTGAGTTGCAGTCCTTCAATCAGTAAGATCTTACTGTGCTTAAATTGACATGGCTGCAAAAATTGCTACTGTACATAAAGCTAAATTTTTTCTTGATCAGAATGACCATGAAAGCTTGCCACAATTACATTCTGACTAGTCCGAATAATCAGTCAATCTATCTGAAAAACTTGAGAGTTTATCCTTAAAAGTACTTAATAAATGTAAGTACTTAAAGGACCAAATTCAATTAAATTCATGAGATATTGACTTTAGTTTTGGATAGCCATAACTTTTACATTCAAGAGAACATGCAATTATGTCTGCATGAGTAATACAAT
Organism: Clarias gariepinus; assembly: GCF_024256425.1. NCBI lineage: Eukaryota > Metazoa > Chordata > Actinopteri > Siluriformes > Clariidae > Clarias > Clarias gariepinus. The sequence continues at coordinate 8,524,214 of NC_071113.1, forward strand.
ATTTTTTTATATATGTCTTTAATTGGAACAATGATTAATCAGAACTAAAATGGCCCTATCCAGAGTTTATTACAGCTTGTTTTTGTTAGTAATGAATTTTTCATATATAAAATTGTAGTTTGCATACAGTTCAATGGCAACAGTATTATTAGTCAAATCCATTGGAGAAATCTAATTGAAAATTTTCAATTAGCTGTAAATGAATGACATATCTGAATCATTTAAATCTGGCACACGGTTGTTAAAAGGGATTCCAGTCGTAGCCAGTTTCCCTTTACTAGGCACATACTGTACTTGGTATGTTCAATGCTTTGGATCATGAGCCCTTCCTTTTCGTCTTCATATTGTTTTTTTCCAATCACTTTAGTAGAAGTTACTCTTGAATAAGAACGGGCAGACCTTTTTAGACCTTTTTGTCCTTGAGTGTTTTCTGTGGTTTGCATCTTGAGGTAAACCCTCTATATTTCCAATCATGACAACGCCTCTCGATTGTAGTCTTTAACAATGATATGCCTACTTCCTTCAGAGAGCACTTGACTTGGTTAGATGTTGTAAAAGCACTTTTTTAATCCGGGAAATATAATCGCTTAATCCTTATAGTTTTTATTGACAAACATTAGAATTTTCATCTAATCTGGTAGTCAGCTGTCACTGGGTATGTGGTTCACCAACAACCGGTGCTGAATGGAAATTCTCAAGATCAAATTGAAGACAGTGATTATGTCTGTCTCTGGCTGTGAATGCAAACCACTGCTGCAGCTGCACACGTCCATGAAAACTCATTTCACAATGCAGACTGCTGCCTTTCATGCTGAGTTGATTGATTTGACCAGACTTCAAGATGAGACACTTTTCTTCTTAGCTTTTATGTGTTTTTCTCTGTGCTTTCTCTTTTTCCCTCCCTTTTCAGTATATCTACTGCACTTCCTGACTTCTAATGCTTAATGTACTGTATACCCTGATAACAAGAGGATTTTTTTTTTCCGCTGCAAGCAGCTTTACATTTCTTGAATAGTAATTGGACAAAAAAAAAGAAAAGAGGAAAAAAGGAGCTTGAAGTGTTGCTTTACTCATCCATATGAATGATTTATATTGCACTTAATTATAAAGGCTCCTCGCTTTGTAGATTCAACAACAGGCAAGACTTTTTTCCCCATCACTATAATAATACACGTTTACAGTTTAAAACAATAACATTAAGAAAAAAAATCACATTTACTCAGAATTTAATGCCAGTGAATCACAAATCTGTATTTTATTTTGAGCTTTTCTTTACAATCAAATTGGAAATGCAGAATTAAGAAATTCTGTACACTTACAAATAAAATTTCAGCAGAATAAAAAAAAAAACGCATTCAGTGTCAAATTAGAGTCTTCTGTAATATTTCATAATTTATGCATTTATTATTTGATTAGTGAGATGTTACTATTTCAGCCCTGTGATTTTTGTATTGTATTCATGGAAACATACACGAATGCAAGAAGAATTTACCATATTAAACAAAAGTAGATTTCATAGTCTTTTGTCATAATGTTATACAATCACTCACTGTTGATTTTTTTTTTTTTTTTATAACAGCAGCTCCAGCAATAGATTTTGTCAACCAGGCAAACCACTAGTTTATACATTGCCTAGCCAGCCATGTATCAGTAGATCCCATTATCCCATAGTCATGGAAAAGATGATGATCTGTTGCAGATGGGACAAATTATTTTCTAGTATGAAGCAAAGAAAACAACTGAGGAGATTGCTGAAATGACTGAAACATATTATTAAAACCTGAAATGATAGAGCTGAGCCATCAACTTCACTGAAGAGTAAATAATGACTGTCCATGATTGAAAAGGACTTAAACCTTTAGTGAAGTTTCATTATGTAAAAAAAAAACGAGTGTAAGTAGAAATCACAGCTATATTTTATAGAGAAAGTAAAATCATTTCCATGCACAAATTGCAATGAAACTCACAGGTTTGGGATTAAACAGCTGTGTGGCCGTAAATTAAATCTCAGAGTAAGAAACCAGGGATCAGGGTAAGAAAAGAGCGCATGAAGTGATCATGTATATTGCTTGGTCAGCTCTTGGCTCAGCAATGTTATTTCATTGATTTACACTCTTTGGAGGTTTTTACCCCTCATGGCACAGCCGTAGTCCAAGGCTTACATTTTGAAAGACTGGTTTTGGTAGCATGAAGAATCATTTTCACACATGACCCTGGAAGACATCAAATGTATTTGAATATTTTAGAGAAAATGTTATTCAGTGGTTTGACATCAATACAAAGTAAAGTTCTCAGCTCTGGAAGGACACAAATTTTATGATATTCCATATACTTGTCATTGTGTTTGTGATCTGTAGTCTAAACTGAATGTGGTTTAAAGTAGTATTAGATTGCGCAACGTTTTTTGGCCAGGCCGTGTTTTAATGTGCAGTCTTTTTAATATATTACAGAGAGACTTTTTATTGTGAACACTAAATGGGATACCCAAAGGAAGCACGGGGAAAACATGCCAACTCCATGCATACAGAGACGGGAATCGAACCCGGACCCTTGTGGTGCAAGGTATTGACCACTAAGCCACTGTGCTGCCTCATGTATAAGATAAATGATAATTTAACATTTCCTATGGTTCTCCTGTGTCAGTGCTTTATTACAGTTAGACATTAAGCTACAACTTTACAGTGTCCCTCAAATGGAGATTGGTTCTCCTACGTATAACATAAATAATAAATAATACAGTATGTGTCTCATGAGCATTCCACAACATCCACGACCAAAACCATGACAAGTGATAACAGATAGAATTGCACAGTATTACATTTCAGTTTAAAGCTGTACTAAACTTAAAATGTGCCCATAAAGAGTTTTGATGTGGTTTAAATTGTTTGTCAGGTTAAATGTATAACTACCCACAGGAAAATTAACCCCAAGTGCTATTTTCTGTGGAATATCCGCATAAAAAGAGCAGCCATGCATTTCAGTCACCTGAAAAGTGCTCGAGTTCTCAGAGCAGGTTACAACAGATTAGCTAAGCAGCCACGTCAATAGTCTTGCGAGAAAATTCATTCCTATTTTTTAGAAATGATCCAAGCAAAGATGACCAGGTGAGATTTATAATTATGTTAGATCCAGAGTTTATACTCTAAATATCTTTCTCTCTCTCTCACTCTCTCTCTCTCGTGATCTTTTAATCTCTTGCTATCTCTGGCCATCTTCTCCTTCGCAACCTTTTTCATCTCTCCTTTCTTCAAAATAGCAGATGACAACTTACCTGCTCTGACAGCTTCTTATCGTGCTTTAGGACATACAGTATTAGCCTTGACCTTTTCTTTTTTGTCATTACCTCCTGCATAAGTACTTATTCCAAGAAAAATACAAGATAGATACAGACAAAATGAAAGAGATGGCGTAGAGACGCCAAATAAGTAAATGATGACACATTGGTTTGCTTTATTTTAAATGACCAAAAACAAAAAAGAAAAAAGTTACACTACGTTATGTGAATCAAACAGTGCCAACAATCCAAACAACACAAGCAGAACTTTCTCCCCTCTCTTCTGTCAGGCACAAATGTGCATCTGAACGCTGCTTGAGGTCAAGAAGCTGGAACACCACATGGATTCATTCGAAGCAGACGGTGCAGTGTTGTCCCATGTGTAAGCTGTCAGCAGCTTCCTGTCTCTACCAGTTGACTGAGGAAGCTCTTGGGAGCAACAGTCAGGCACAAGTGTAAAATCCTGTTCGTGGCGCAATGCAGACAGAAGAGGTGTTAAAAACATGACAGGATCCCCTGGTAATTATGGCAAGTGCACAAGTAATCTGTTCCACTGGAGGGAGAACATAAGAGAATGAGAGCGTGGCCCTAAAAATAGACACATTTACATTTAGGCAAACGCTCTTATCCAGAGCGACTTACTTTTTATTTTATTTTATCTCATTACGCATCTGAGCAGTTGAGGGCCCAGCAGTGGCAACTTGGTGGTTAAGGGGTTTAAACCTGGGATCTTCTGAACCGTAGTCCAATGCCTTAACCACTGAGCTACCCCTGGCCCGTAGACACCTCCTCATCATCACCTGAGTGTGTTTCAGGGGTATAAATGCTCTATACTTGAATATAAAACAGTATCAATACTGCAGTCATTTAAATATAAAGGCCTTTGTTTATTATAAATATAAATAGAAAGAATAATATAACAAATCAAAGGGTGTCAAACTGGGACTTTTGATTTTGCATAATAACAGAACAACAATAAGATTTATGAGCCTCCCTTTATTTCTCTCTATAATCTCCTGATACAGTAATGCATTTATCCCAGTGTTTCACGCTGGCCTCCCAGGAACTCCTTTAATTTACCAAACATGTGGAAATGGCTTGGAATGAAGTCAAGACTGTACGGGGGTGTGTGGAAATAACTCTCAGTCAAGATCCTGTAATGTGCAAGTGGTGTTCCTGAGTTTCCACAGACAGGTGCATCTCTTCAGCAAGTTGGTGACAAGCTATTTGTCCATTGTCAAGGATCAGGTGTTAATTCACTAAATGCTCATGGGAACGACTGAAGTAAGCTCCGAGCTACTGTACCTCGGCTGGGATTGTCATGCATGGACGTACAGCCTTCTTCCAAACGCTTGCACAATTCCAAAGTTTCCTGAGGCTAAGAGTCTCATCACCGGACTGTGCTTGAAGTCTTAAGTAAAGGTCAATCAGTTCATTCATGAGAAATTTCATCACAAGTCCCAATTTGATTTAAACACTCCTTGTAGAATAACAGTACTAGAAATCATTTAGTAATGAAAAAAACGAATAATTAAATTAGAAAGAACTTCTAAAACAGAGCTTTTTTATTTCTCCAGCATCTCATTAACTCTCATTCGCGTATTCTCTGTACTCTAGACCCATGATGATGTTAGCTAATGCATGCCCATTCATGCATTTGACCCATAGCTGTAAATCTCCATTCACACACACACACGCACACACCAACCTTTCAGCAGCATCCCAGCAGCTAATGCTCCGACTCCCTCCTCCTCCTCCTCCTCCTCCCTCTCCATCTAGATGGTCGGATGGGATAAACATTATCGATTTTGCAGCATCCTGTCTTCGCATTAGAGGCCCTCCACAGTTCCGACAAGAGAAATTGTATGCATTACAGGAAGGCTGGTGACTAATGTCTGCCAGGCTGCCAATGAAAGCTGAGCTCACTCCCAAGAGAACACACACATACATGGGATGTGAGATGCAAGCCGCGCTCAAATTTTGTGAATTAGAAGTCGATGTGACCTGCTTGTAAGGACTCAGCCGCCTGACAGAAAAAAAAAAACAAGGTCAAGAATCCATTATTAAAGCATCAAACATGAACAGAGAACTCAGGTCCGGTGTGTTATGAAAACAAGCCTCGGGCTTTACAATGAATTCTTTTTTTAGAGGTCACATAGAGAAATAAGGCGAAAGGTAGGTACCGTACCAGTGGGTTTGTAAAGATTAACTTTAGTCAATGTTTAGAGGATTTTAGGTACTCGTTTAAACCTTTAGTGTTCATGGGACGAGTTATGGAAAATGAAATAGTCAGAAATCGCATGCTTGAAGGAAGCTGGCTACCGGGAAATACAGAAATACAAAAATATATGGCATAATAATAAAACTAGCATGCATTTTCCTTCTTAGCAACAACAAAATGATGATTGGTTCCAAAATTTTTAACTGCAGTAACAAAATTATTCAAACCGAACCGAAAAGGTTTACTGATTGAAAAACATTATAAGTTATACTGTATAATTACGGTATATACAGTACATAGTTTGTGGACACCTAACCTAATCATGTCTGCTTTATACTCCACTCTTCTGGGAAGATTTTGGAGGGTGGATATGGAGATTTTTGTTGATTCAGCAACAACAACATTAGTGAGATCAGGAGCTCATGTGAGGTCAGGAGGCAGTCAGAGTTTCCAGTTTATCCCAAATGTGTTCATTTGGGTTGAGGTCAGAGCTCTGTGCAGGACAGTCGAGTTCTTCTAGTCCGAAATTGACAAACCAAGTCTTACCAACCAAATAGGTCAAGCTGGAACAGATATGAGCCTCTTAGATTCACTGAAGGGACCGTTTAATACTACACCATGTATTGATATCTAATAAAATGCTGTGTTTCACACATAAGTGAGGATCAGGTATCTAGCAGTGGTAGAAATAAAAAGCTACATGTTGTAGACCTTTTAAACATATTTTTAAAGCTGTAAAAAAAAAAAAAAGATATATTGGGGACATTCAAGTCAAACCTGGAGTTGTGATGAGGTTTTTCATGAATGAAGGTGCAAAACTACACAAGATGTTATGATGAAGCTGCAGTAATGGTGAAAATGCTGCAAAGAAGGCTGTATGTCTGTGAATGATGATCCCAGCCGAGTTAATGAGATGCTGGAAAATAAAAATAAAAAAAAAGTTTTCTATCTATCCATCTATACAAAACCATTCACCAACACCACTTGCACATTACATGAACATGCCTGGGAGTTATTGCTACTTTCCCCGGACAATCCTGACCTCGCTCCAAGCAATTTCCACATGTTTGGTTCATTAAAGCAGTTCCTGAGAGGCCAGCGTTTCCAACATGAAGGAGACAGATCGAACATGGCTACAGAATACAGAGAAAACGTGCTACCTGGATGGTATCCAAGCACTGGGATCAGTGCATTAGTGTATTATACAGCAGTGGCCAAAAATATGCCATGTATTATGGCTTTTCCTGTGCTGAACTGTTTGGGATATCAAAAATCCCTTCACAATTTTGCATCCTTAATAACTTGAGATCACATAGGCCCGGATTGGTGGCGATCGTATAAATGCCCTAGAAGGAATATATCAAAGTCTATTGGATGTGTTTTGCAGACAACACAAAATAGCTGATTTCAGGTTAAATAGGGTCCATGACATGCATGGCGAAATTTGTTCAACTCAATAAGATCTAAGCCACATCTTATCGTACCTGTACCAGGTTTTATATGTATAAATGCAAGTGTGTATGAGCTACAGTATGCAGCAAAATCTCCTGTAAAGGACATGGGCCATGGCAGGGACCAGCGGCTCAGGGGTTCTAATGGTGGCGGATTCCAATGGACATGTTATGACTCCCAAAAAGCCCCGGATGCTGCAAAAAAAAAAATCCTTAGAAAACAAGTGGGCGCTTTGCACACTTTGATGCCATAGTGCTTGGGCCGCTTGATTTGTGTCCTTGAGCAAGATCTTCTTTTAAAGCTCAGTTGTATTACTTTAGCCAAATGTGCATATCTAGCTACAGCATTTGATCAGACAGGTACATTTAAACACATTTTAATAATAACAATATTCTTACAGAAGACTATTTTTTAACATTATTTTAAAACTTTGAAAATGTCAATGAACAAAGAATGAATTTCAATTTCGTCTCAATACTATTGGCCACCACTGCTGGCTATTATATAGAGAAATGAAGGTGTATCTCATAACTGTGTCCAGGACAATCCTGGAAAAGTCCTGGATTGACTTGATCACAGCTGGTACATGCAGAGTGATGCACTCTCGTGCAAACAAAGTACAGTGTGCCAAATTTACTTCTCAGAATGTAAGGCAGGGATGAAATTTGATCCACTGCGCTTCCTGTGGATTGATGCATACACCCTGCCCCAGTCTTGCACGTGTCGAAGCTGTCTCTGGGTGTGCTCAGCAGACTGACACATCACTGGGAGCTCGTGAGGCTCATCTCTGCACCAGCTCCATCAGATCCTCACACAGTAATGAGTCGAGTTCAGCACGTCAGCCTCCATGTCTTGTGTTAACGCGGACTGTTGTAGAAGAGCTCTCCGTACAGTGTGGTTTTAGTTTTGTTTTTTTGTTTTTAATGACACACAGTTATTAATTAACTAGGTGTGTGTGTGTGTGTGTGTGTGTGTGTGTGACGAGTATGAGCACAAGAGCGTCTTTTCATTTTAAGTGAATCCGGACGCGGGAGATCTGAAGAAGGCGGGAGCGCACCCGCACCACCCGCACCACCCGCACCACGCGCACCGGCGGCTTTTCCATAAAAAAAGTTTGTTTTGTTTGTTTAGTTTTTTTCTTCTTCTTCTTCAAAGATGAGCGATCTGGACAAGGACCTGGCCAGGCTGCTCGTGATGAAGGAGGACAGGATTAGGGAGATGGAAAGACGCCTCGGCGAGAAGGAAGAGGAGATCCAGGAGCTGAGGAGGAAGCTGCACAAGTGTCAGTCGGTGTTACCGCGCGCGCAGATGATCGGCCCGAGGACCAGGCGCGCGCAGGGCATCTCAGCGGAGCCGCAGAGCTTCACCTCCTTCACCGAGCTCACCGGAGAGGCTTTCCGCAAATACCCCAAGACTGACAGGCAAGAGAGAGAGAGAAAAAAAAATATATATATATAGGTTTATTCTTATAAAGTCGGCACCAGGATGGTGTAATTAGTGGCACGAGATAATGACTAATCAACTTAGGGTTAAATGTAAAACATGTGAGATTTTTTTAATAACAACCTTCTTGTTCAAACACAACAATTATTAATCACTCGATTGGATTAGTATATACATATGCATTTATATTTTGCCAGTAAAAGTTTGCCCCCAGTGTTGGCTTTGAGATAAACATCAGAAGGTCATGTGTTTAAATCCCAGCTGACATGGTTTGTGTCCTTGAGCAAGATCTTCTTCTAAACTCCTGCTCAGTTGTACTGCATCAGCCGAATGTACTTAGTGTCTACCTATTTGATCAAACAGCTAGCCTACATTTAAACACATTTTATTAATAATAATAATAATAATAATAATTACAGATAACTATTGAACAAACTGTCCAACTTATGGGCTGCAAACACCTGGTGTCAACAATTATTAATCCCTCGATTGGATTACAGTCCAATACCAGAAAAGTATATTCATATGCAGATATATTTTTTAGTATAAAAGGTTTGCCTCCAGTGTTGGCTTCAAGGTAAACATCAGAAAGTCATGTGTTTGAATCCCAGCTGACATGATTTGTGTCCTTCAACAAGATCGTCTTTTAAACTCTTGCTCAGTTGTACTGCATCAGCTGAATGTACATAGTATCTAGCTATTTGTTTAAACAGCTACATTTAAACACATTTTCACTGTCTAACTTATGGACGGTAAACACTGCGTGTCAACACTGTACAGTTAAATAATTTTTCCTGAACCTTAAGTAAGCAGTGCATTGGATTACAATGTAAAGTGGAATATCTAAGGTGTTTATCAACTTGAAGTTCACTTGTAAAAGTTTGCCTTCACTGCTATGGGTCAGTGGGTGAAGCTTTGAGTTACACATCAGAAGGTCATGTGTTTGAATCCCAGATAACACGATTTGGGTCCTTGGGTCCTTGTATTGCATCAGCCAAATGTGCATGTGTAGCTATTCGATCATACAGTATGTTATACTACATATGTACCTGTATATGCTGCTCGTGTTGACGGTGGAGAGAATTAAGGGATGAAAAGATGTAGTATAAAATGGGATCAAATAGCTACGTTTGCACATTTGGCTGATTAATGTTACTGTTAATGTTATGGTTTTAGGCTACTGTACAGTAAAACACATAGCTTTATGTGTAAATATATTATAGTACTTCACTATGACTATGTAAACTCGGCTGCCAGTAAATCACTCTAAATTTGACAGTATAATTTGTTCAGGCTGGTGTGATTAGTAGCACAGGCAAATGATCCACTTAGCCTTAAATTTTAAACATTTTAATACATTTTAATAATAATCTTCTTACAGACAAATTGTCAGTGCGTCCCCAACTTATGGGCTGCAGAAAACCTGGTATCAATATTGTACAGTTATTTGTATGAACTATTTTTACAGAACAATTTTTAAGCAGTGCATTGGATTATAGTCAAACGGCAGATAAATATTCATGATAAAGTCAAATATCTAAGGTGTTCATTAACTTGAGTTTGCTCGTAAAAGTTTGCCTACACAAAGGTCAGTGGGTGAAGCCTTCAGTTTCAGAAAGATCAGAAGGTCATGTCTTTAAATCACAGCTCTTCCAAGATGACATGGTTTTAGTCCTTGAGCAAGATTTTAGTCCTTCTACTCGGTTGTTATGCAACAACCAAATGTGCATATGTAGCTAATTGATCATAGTTTATACTACATATTTTTTAATTCCTGCAAACATACAGTAATATAAACTAAAACAGTCATCCTTATCTGTAAAGATATCGTAGTACTTTACTATGATTATGTATCAACTCCGCTGCCAGTAAATCATAGTATATATATCGGTTCATTTCTCTATGCAGAGATTTCTTGAGGGACAGAATTATTTAAATTCTTTGGATCAACTAAGAATATTGTCCCCGAAAAAAGAAGATATAAAATGAGATAGTTTCCACATTGTTCGTTTGTTTGTTTGTTTAATAATTAACCAGAATTCTCAGAATTCAGATGGAGGAAGTCATGTTTTTTTCCTTCATATAAAAACAAAAACAGACATAACAGCCAAGAAGTAAAAGAAGACACCCATAGTTTTAGAATTAAACGTATGCCCTAAACCATTTAAATTTTAAACCGTTTAAATATACTAATTTTAGCTATTAGTATATTATTAACACTTTGATGTTGACTTTCTTTTATTGACTTAAAAAGCAACTACCCACCCAAGCATTGAATGTGAGGGTTGTTCTGAAAGACAAAGCACAAAGAAATCTTTTAAAAAGGTCCAGGTTGGCCAGGTTCTAAATTCGTTCAGATTTAAACCCTGTCCTTTAAATTAAACTGTAATTCTGTTAGTGGTAGAAATGGGGATTTTAAGATTCCTAGCTATTTGTCTCTGGGACTGTCCTTCTATAGATTGACCAAGAGTTTCTTTAGAATTTTGACTTCCAGACATGCTAAAACATGGATAGTTTAAAAGGAAGGAAAATTACTTTTAATAATGGTGACTTTTTTTTAATGCATAAAGGTATGGGTGTTTATATGCTTCCTAATTAATTGATTAATTACATCCTACTGTAAGTAAGATTCAAGTATTTGTCACGTGTACCTTATGTAAGTTAAATTTATCAGTGAAATGATTTTTTTGAAATGACCTTCCAATCAGTAACGCAGAGCCACCACTGCCTGTCTATGAGAGCACTTAAACATCATTTATTAACAGTTAGGTTTAAAGCACATTTTTTGCTATAACTCCATTATTTTTAGTTACTTTATATAAAGTGAATTAAGATTTATGCACAAACTGCAAAAAAATACAGGTCAATATTTAAGTTTAGTTTAGCTAAAATATAGCTTAAATATATAACGATTTATAGCATGAAAAGGGATAAACTACATGACCTGAACCACTTCACTTCACTTCATTTAAACTCAATAAACTACACATTAATTTGTCCCTGGGGTGGCGCTCCAAAAGATACATCTTTTCTACCTTTGTGTATAAAATTACACTTTCACTAACTGCTATTAAAGCATCTCTATGTAGCTTCTAATGTTATTTTAAAGGCAATAAAGACAGTACATGTGCTGTAGCCCTTTAATAATGTACTACTAAAGCATAGGTTGGATACCGTTAGTTCTGAGAGTCTTTGAAATAGCAGCTTTGACATTCAATAGTATCAAGCTTGGAATTTGCTTTAGGTGTTTGCATAAAGTTCACTCCCCACCTTGCATTTATTTTTCATATTTAAAGAACGCACGTCTTGCTCTATTTTTAGCTAAACATCAACACATCTCCGCCAGTGCCCGGCGCTACTGGCCGCAGATTACAGATGGATGCTCTTTCGGATGTGAAAGCAGTCTTTGTGTACTCCTCCCTCCCTCCTCTCTCTCACCACTCAAGCACAGCTTACCTCCTGGATCCTAACCTTGCTGAATATTTAATGCTTACTCTTACATATTTAATGCCAGATGAACTTCCTGCCATATACAGTCATGCAATTTGTTAGGTTTCATCCCAGCCTTAAATGCGCCCTGAATTCCAGTTAATGCAAACCTTTATTAAATTATGCAACATGCACTGCCGGTTGTTGGAGCACTGTATTTTAGGACTTTTGATTACATGAGCTTACAAACAGTCTAAACTGAATCTGAAGTGATTTGAAAACATTGGAAATGATTTTATTGGAATAATTTAGATAATTTATTGCTTTAATTAGGCTTTTTTATGCACACAAGTTAATTATCAGCACTATCTTTGAGTTGCTTTTCACCTTCAAGTACTCCTGCCTTTTTTTATGCACTCATTTAAAGTCACATTAGGATCTAAGCACGAGCAGTTAATAAGGAGCAGATTAAAGATATATTGTAGGTGTCCTTATTTAATTGATAATTCAGTATCATGTTGCTTTCTCCATGGTCCGAGTTTGAGTCCCGCCTTGCGGTCTGTGTGCATGGAGTTCTCCCCGTGCATGGTGGGTTTCCTCCCACAGTCCAATTAATTGCCATTCTCAAAATGTCTGTAGTGTGTAAATGTGTGTGTGTGTGTGTGTGTGTGTGTGTGTGTGTGTGTGTGTGTGTGTGTGTGTGTAAGAGAATGTTGTCTGGAGGTCCTACCACAGTCCAGTCATACGATTGTAAAATGGGAAGTACATGGGTAATCACCAATGGCCTCCACAGTCCCGAGTTGGATTACAGAGGTTCCTAGATGGATGGATCATGTTGCCTGTTAATAAAAGTGATTTAACTGTAATAAAATAAAAAGCTATGATGAGAAGCTTGCATGATAGTTTGTTTAAAAAACAGAGCTGAAAATTTTTTAAAGCAATTTAGAATCATGAATTTTAAAATTAGTGTTTTTCAGTCAATTTTTTCTTAAGATAGTGAGTTCATGCTAGTTTATATTCCAACCACTAGATGTCGCCAAATTACAGAAAGTATTTAGTGTTAAAAAAGTTATTAATTATGGCTTCTAAAATTAAAGTGTGCCCATTTAATATAGTTATAATAATAATAATAATAATAATAATAATAATAATAATAATAGAATTTAAAAAACTGTTCTTGTTTTAATTTCCCATAAGGAATTACAACACATAGTTAATCATGGGTAAATATGCAGGGAGTAAGCAAAATCAGATGTGAACTACTGTAAATTAACGCCTAAAATATTAACTAAAGTCCTTTCTCAACTCTATAATAATGCAAAAAATAGACCTCTATTATAATTACATGATGCTAAAAAATGAATACAAATGGAAGCCTTGCTGGTGTGTGTTACCAGGGAGGCTTCAGACATCAAACTGTGTATTTGAGTTTTATTATTTTTTTAAAGGTTATTTATTTATTTTTTATCACTACCGGAATATGGGAATGTAGAACTCTCAAAATGAGCATATTATTTTTAGGTTCTGGTTATAGAAACAACAATGAAAACACGTAATCATGTCTGTGTGTGACTCATTTTTTTTCTTTTTTGCTGAGTCATGTTTGGGTAGTTGGGTAATTCAGTTCATCATATTGCCTATTTTGTGCTGAGAAAAAAGTATATGTCACTCTATAGTGCACAATCCTGAGCCCTATATACAAAGTGTGCGTATTAAAAAAAACAAAAACAAAATATTCTCTGATCTTTAGAGGCTATGTAACAATCTGAGGAATAATCAAAGCAAGTGTGCACTGATCTCTGAATTCTTCCCGTCAGATCTCTGGGATGGTCTCTGAGTTCAAGTCAGATCGGATCACCATGGCTGCTAATAGCATCAGCAGTAACGTTCTAATGAGCTATATAAAGTTAGTTCATACAAAGTTTTTTATTTATTTATTTCTTTTTATTAAATCATCAAGCATTTGCTAGATCTGTAGCACTGACTATACGGTTCACTGATTAGCCTCCCTGTATATCGAATGCAGGATGACTTCCTAAGGATCATTCTGTAATGTCTAGTAATTATATTTCAAAGACTATGGAAGTAATACATGATACACAGAGTGATGTATTAATGTAAGTCACTGCTTTGTGACTATGTAGAAGACACCCTGACATACTACTTTGTACTACTTAAAAGAATGATAGAGCGTTAGAAAGATACTTTCCTACTGCATTCTCAGAGCATCGAGTTTAGAATAATAATGGTTAAATAAAGCTTCAGACTGATAGTGATGAAGATCTGGAGTAGACTATGTCGCTTCAGCTTTAATAGTAAATTTAATGAGTAGTTCACCATTATATACAGTTAATGTACTTTATTTAGTAGTTCTTGTCATTCATTTGTTCCTGTGCAATATTGTTTTTGTTATTTTGGTCCATCCACGTGCCATCTGGCAGATCGGGCGACAGATACTCCCCACCCTGGAGATATATGCATTGTTTCTGTGGCAGTTACTCAAGGGGTCGTTTGCCAGCTTGACGCTCGATTGTCATTCACATGCTACGGACAATTTGGGAACGTCTAAGGGACGTATTAGGATTATTAGGCTAATCTGTACAGTATGTCTTTGGACTGTGGGAGGAAAACAGAGCACCTAAAGGAAACCCACCAAACCACCTCAACTTCTTCTACAAACATATAAGTCCAGGGCTCTTATCATACCTATGCAAGATAGCTTTCGTGCAAACCGTAATTTTACAAGTACAGTAAACACAGCTTTGCCGCTAAAGAAAAAAGGACTTGTTTGTGTTTTTTGAAGAGTCTGCCTCCCACGTACTGTAGATAACATCTTTGAATTTATCACTCCTTAAATTAATCAACAAGCTCCTTAAACAGCACTCGAGCATGGACAGTGCATTATTTTTGCGTGGACAGATAAAAGGATGCTGCATTTGTCACGCCGGCCCTTCTTGCATTTGCATTGCATCTTGGCGTGACACTTTGATGTGCTCCCCAGACTCCTTGTGTGTCTTCAGCCAGAACGCCATGGCGCCCTATTTGGGCCTGTAATTCACCATAATGAATGGGATAGATTCAAATCTGTGCTTGCGTAGAAACGAGATAAAAAGAGGCTGTCTAAATGCTAGGAAAGAAAATTTAATATTGCTAATAAAGTACATTATGCTATCCAGTATGCACAAAATTGTTATGATGGACACTTGCAGCATCAGTAATGCTTGTGTTACATGGGGTTTGCCTGAACGGATCAGTATATTTGTGAGTTTGGGGACGGTTTGTGCTTCAGAGACAAAGTATATCAGGTTCAGAAGGCAGCACACGGCAACTACAGTGGACGACAAGAGTATTGAGACAAAAGTGAAATTCATAGTTTTAATGACATTATCAAAGTTTTAGATTAATGACAATCAAGACAATAAGAATAACCTGTTCTTTTTTGCAATTAAATAGCCATAAAACAATCAATATTATCAATAAACCTGCTGGGTCCGGTTGGGCACAGGGTCAAAAAGACGTCTGCGGTAGTCTTGCGTCACTCGCTCAATCTATTCCTGCTTGATTGATAGACCTGAAGATCATGTAGATGATGGTTTCTTGATTGCTACTGCCTTCATCACCATTGTATAACAGATTCAGCAACTGAATAAGATTGTTACACAGACATATCTTCACTAGTTTCCAGATAATTAGGACAATTCTTCAGACTGAGTTGTGGAAGCATCTGTGTTTTTGTGCAGAGGAAGAGCTAGAATACAGTATATGGCATATGTTGTCCTAATACTTTTGGCCACTGCTGTATTTCCTGGGTGTCCATATATTGGATGGAAATTATGGATTACATAACATCAATGTTAGAGAAATCAAATATAACAAATCTTGTAATCTTTGGACAAACCTATAACAGTCGCTTGATTTTAAATCAGGGCTGTTTCTCAACTATATAGTTACAGACCACTATAGTGGCACAAACAGAAGTGGTTTAATCCAATTAGCCTGTCATACTTTCTTTCTACCCCAAGAGGGAGCATTTGAACCTCTTTTCAAACAATATGCACTGATTAGATATGCACTACTAGATATGGTAATGTAATTCTTTGTACAGTACTTTGTGCATCTTTCATTTTGTAGTAAACATTTTCATATGGTCCGATAGTTATATAGAGAATTATTAAGTCATTTATATGACAATAAAATATATTTTATGGTTTTTTAGGGTAATTGATGCAGAAAACCTGACTTGTTTAGTTGACTCATGCAACAGCGATGAAACAAACCCTGGTGAGTTTGATGGTTCTCGCACAGATGCTTCATTGGACATTTCCTCAGCGTGTTTGCTGGAGATCATTAAAACTCCATCTGTTTAGAGTAGTGCTGGTCGAGCTGAATATTTTACCCAGGGGTGAGTGGGTAACTGCAGAACATAAGCAGCCACATATGGTCTTACTTTTCAAACAATTTTACTTATGACACATATAAGCTATCCATATATTGATAAGTTTTAATAAGTGCAAAGACAAAAACAGGCAAAATGCTACAGAGCATTATATGCATAAAACGTCTTTACAGTACCATACAAGTATTAATTTCAATATGGTTGCTGAATTGACAATCAGATGAGATCACACAGGCTAAAGACATTTACACACATTATAGAATCTTTGAATCCTAATTAGTTATATAAATATTTCCAAATGCATGTGTTTCGAGATTTCCTTATGCTATTAAACTATGTTGTAATTATTAATAAACACCTGAGATGGACAGTGAAAACGGGTAATTGCTCCACAAAAATTGTATGCAACAGGTACTGTACACACACAAAATTGTCTCCAAAAAGAACTCAATTTCAGGAAATGCTTTCTTTTGGTCAGGGTATCTGTGGCTCCAGAGCCTATTCTGGGAATGCTGGAAGTGAGGCTGGAACACACTATCCAGGGGTATCATGCATACCAATTCACATCTTAAGGCAAATTTATTCTACCTTCTAATTCAGTCCACCTAATAACAAGCTTCAGGGGCAAAATGAAGAGGAAGCCCATTGCAGAGACAGGAAGAACATGAATAGAAACACGACCCAGACAACTAATGATTGAATCTAGGACCATGTCTACCAGGTGCGAAACTGCACCACACACCAAAGCAAAACATAAGGGCAAAATTAAGTAAGCTATTTTATTTATAGATAGACAGGCAATATTTGGATATATTACATACATTTTAACATATACATTATAACATAATGTAAGCTTATGCTTGTTATAAAATATTTCAATGTAATTATTGTTAATATAGTAAGAAATAAATTATAGGATGTTAATTAGGCATAACATTTGCATTTGGTCGAGGGGATGGGGTGCCAACCAATGTAGTGCACAAGATCACATATATTTGTTTTTACACAAGCAGACAATTTAGAAATACAAATCAGCCTACAGGTGGCATGGTGACATAGTGGCTAACACTGTGGGCTCGCACCTTCAGGGTCGAGGGTTTGAATCCTGTCTTGGGTCTGAGTGTGTGCAGTTTGTATGTGCTCCCTGTGCTTGTTGGGCAGGAAGACATGCAGAATAGGGTAAATTGCCCATAGTGTTTGTCTGTGTGTCCTGCGATGGATTGGCACCTTGTGTCCAAAGTCTCCTGGGATAAGCTCACAGGATAAGCGGTATAAAAATAAGTATAGAAAAGATAAGTATAGAAATGAAACTCAGTAAACAACACAGGTCTTTGGACAGTTGAGAACACCACAGTACCTGGAGAAAACCCGCAAAGCATAGTGGGACATGTAAACCCCATACACAGTGGTGAGATTTGATCCTTTAACTCTGGAAATGATAAGGTGACCTTCTTACAATTAGCCAAAATGTGTCGCGTGCAGTCATTAAAACTGATTTATTTCATTCAATAAATATGTTATAATTAATGGCTGAGGATAAAAGTAAGGACATGATCTAATGGAAATATGTCCCTCATATTCATAAACATTCGTTCATCCAAATTAACTTGCAGTCAGCTTAGAGAAAAGCCATGCTACTTTAGAATATAAACATTACACTTTCACATGTATGGGTGTTTTTTGACTCACTCACTCATCGTGTATACCACTTTATCTTGTGTACGGGGTCACAGGGGGAGCCTGGAACCTTATGCCAGGAGACTTAGGGCAGGTTGGTGAGATAGATCTGCTTTAATTACTATTATTACCAAACAACATGATCCATCCATTCATCCATCCATCCATCCATCCATCCATCCATCTAGCAACCTCTGTATCCAACTAGGGACTGTGAAGCCCAGTAATGATTACCATTGCATTTTATGACCGTACGACCGTGGTACTTCTGTATTGACACACTGAGGGCAACTTGGGAATGCCAATTAGCCTAATCTGCATGTCTTTGGACTGTTGGAGGAAACCGGAGCACCCTGAGGAAACCCATCACACATGCGAACTCCATGCACACAGACCCTGAGGCGGAAATCGAACCTGGAACCTGGAGGTGCGAGGTGACAGTGCCGACCACTACGCCACCTATAGGCTGTTTTTTTTATTTATTATTATTTCTGAATTTATTGACATGCCAGAAATCTTTCTATTCAAGTGTACCCTGGCGCTCTTATCGCCCTCGGGGATTTCCTTTAGATCATCAGTGCGTGTGGTGATGCATCTCAAACTTCACGTGTGAGCGTAACAGGTTTCCCAGACAGGATCAAGTGCCCGAGCGCTCTCATTGGCTGCGTGCTGTCCGCGTGCGCGTGCCGATTGGCTGGGCGGAGAGGAGAGGAGAGTCGCGCGAGTGTTTTGGCATTCCGGGAGCGCTCGTGACTCCGCGCGCCTCTGTGTAGCAAGAAGCGCGTGAGAAAAGAAGCAACTTTGTGTGACTGCGATGCGTCCGCGCTCGTGACTTTCGTTTTTTCTTCTTTTTATTTTCTTTTTGCATTGAGGAGTGATCAGGTGCGCGCGCGGTTGAGCAGAATCCTGCATATTTGTTGTTTTTTTTAATTATTTTTTTGTGTTGCGCGCGCGCGTCCGGGTCGGCTGTGCGCATCAGGGTGGGAAGATCATGGGCACCCTGCGCGACCTGCAGTACGCCCTGCAGGAGAAGATCGAGGAGCTGAGGCAGAGGGACGCGCTGATCGATGAGCTCGAGCTCGAGCTGGACCAGAAGGACGAGCTGATCCAGAAACTCCAGACCGAGCTGGATAAGTACCGCTCTGTGATCAGACCGGCCACGCAGCAGGTCCAGCAGAAACACAACGAGCTGCATGAGCAGCAGAGGACCAAACGGCAAGCCATCTCGGCTGAGCCGACAGCCCTGGACTTCCAGGATCTCAGCCAAGTCACCCTACCCTTCTACCCCAAGAGCGCAGAGTAGGTCTCTCTCACTGTGCATGCATGTGATGTGGTGTGGTGTGTTCTTCAAGTTGCAAAAGTTTTCATTGAAGTTCAAGGAATGAAAGTCACACCATAGGAAGATCTGACAGTTAAACAGCGTTTCTGGAAGAGCAAAAAAGGAACTAGAACTAATAAAACAAAGACATGAGATTTAAACAAGGTGATATTCTGCATTTATGTTGAGATGGCATGTTCTCACTGAGTCTGGTGTGTTTCCTTGGTGGGTCCAAAGACATGCAGGTTAGGCTATTTGACGTGCCCTATGTGTGTGAATGAGTGTGTGTGTGCCCTGCGATAGATTGGCACCCCGTCCAGGGCGTACCCTGCCTCGTACCCTAAGTCTCTGTCCAAGAGTCCTCTGAATCTTTGTACAGGATAAAGCGGGATAGACAATGAGTGAGTGAGTAAGGACCATGTTTTAAAAGTTTATTAAAAGTCGTTGAAGGAATGAAAGTCACAATATAGGAAGATCTTACAGTTAAACTGTGTAGCTGCAATCATACAGGTGGCATTGCTGAAGCAGCTTCAGCTCCCCGGTTTCCATCTTGTTAAAGCAGTTTGTGAAAAAAGTAACCAGCATTTAAACAATGTGATATTCTTTATTTACTGGTGTGTTGATCAGAGTTGTGATCAATACAGGTTTTCACATTTCGAATTGGGCCACAGACATGTTAAACCATCAGATGCTCCAGTTACTCCGTCATCAGAGCGGTTCTCAAATGGCAGGAGCATCTGTCTGTTACAGCAGTGGAATATAACAGCCAATTAAAGCTAAAAAAGTCAGATTAAAACTACATGCACTCAGTTTTGTATTTATTATTTACCACATATAAGTTGTTCTACACCGCAGTGCTATCTTTTGTTGTTGTTGTTTGTCTGTTGTGTGCATTTTGCTCACCATCTTCTCAAATGGTTCCTCCTTAGTCACTCAATACCTCTGAATTTATTTCATACAAACTTCAATACCTTAAAACTTTTATAATCTGGAAGTAAGGTCACTTAGGACCTATTGTGTGGTGAATCTCTGGCCCTCCTGGGTTCTTGGTTTGAGTGAGTTTTGTCTCTGGTTTGTATGTTTAGTTTGCATGTTCTTCCTGTGCTTGGTGTTTTTTTTTTTAGAGTAATCTGGTTTCCCACACAGTCCAAAGACATGCATTGAGGGCTAATCGGGTGCCTGTGCCCTTTGATGGGTCAGTGCCCAGCCCACTGCTGTTTTGTGTGCTGAGCTTCCTGGAATAAACTTTAGGGACGGCTGGGTGATATTGCAAAAAAGGAAAATAAATCTTGTTTTTTAAAAAGTTTTTTAATTAAATTTTTTTTGTACTTCATTAAGGATTGATAATTATGATTTTTTTTAAGTTCTTATACTGTATGATGAAATGAAAAAAAAAGGCACAATTTATTTAATGTTTTTATTTATTAGAATGAACTTTGACAAACAGTAACATGGCCATGGCCCACAGTGTAGTGGTTAGCACTGTCACATTGCACCACGGGTTTGATTTCCACCTTGGATCAGTGTGCACGAGTTTGCATGTTCTCCCTGAGTTTGGTGGGTTTTCTCAGGATATTCTAGCAGTCCAAAACATGCAAATTAGGCTACCTAAATACCATACAAAAATTGCCCATATTGTGTGTTTGTGTGTCTCTTGCAATGGATTGGCACTCTGTTCAAATTGTACTCTACCTAAATCTCTGTCCAGGCCCTCTGCCATCCTGTACAGGATAACGCGGTATAGATGATGAATTAGTGAGGGCCATGGCCGAATACTGGGCTGTGAGGGTCCTGCAGGTCAGCTGCAAGACGTCATCTATAACAAATTAATACAAAGTTTTTAGTGTTGAGTTGGCATGTTCTCACTGAGCTTGGTGGGTTTACTTGGTTGGTCCAAACCAAGCAGATTAGGCTATTTAGCGTTCCCAGGATGCCCGTAGTGTGTGAATGAGTGTGTGTGTGTTGCTCTGCAATGGATTGACACTCTGTCCAGGGTGTGCCACGCCTCACGCCCCAAGTCTCCTAGGATTGGCTCCAGGCCTCCGTTACTCTGTATACAGGATAAAGCGGTTTAGACGATGAGTGAGTGATATATAGATGTATACACTATAGACACACACACACACATTAGAATGTGCTGCCAAGCATGTTGCTAACAAAACTAGGGTAACATGCAGGGTTCCTACTTCATCTGTTGAATGCATCTGTTGAGTGCATTACTGCTTGGGATATTATTATAACCTGTTCATCTTAACTTTTAAACCTATACTGTATTAGTCCTGATGTGATAAGTAAATATTTTGCTTCTAACACGGCCCTTTGTGACGTACTCCCTCTTTATTTTGCAGCAATATTTTTCACTCACTCAGTCCGTCATCGTCTATACCTCTCAATCCAGGGTCGTAGGGGGCCTGAAGCTTATCCCAGGAGACTTAGGGCATGTGGCGGGGTACACCCTGGACATACACACATACACATTACGGGCAATTTGGGAACGCCAATGGCGAACATGCAAACTCCATGCACACAAAGGCGGGAATCGAACCCGGACCCTGGAGGTGCAGGGCAACAGTGCTAACCATGCTGCCTGAGCAATAGTTCTGTTTACATAAAAAAAAAAAACTGTACTAAAGAAGGCACCTAAAATTTATTTTTACACGATAATTCAAATGGATTACATTATTTCGGTGTGAAAATGTGTTGGGTGATATTTGGGCTTCCCGTTGAATTTCAGCATATAAATTTTTTTAGGACAGATCACTAGTTCCATCCTGATCATGATGAAACGTTTACCAAAGATGAATGAAGCATGCACTGGGAATATGCCTGCATAATGATTAAAATGTGCTTTTGACGTCATCTTTTTTGCTTTTCTGACGGCTTAACAATGTGATTCACAGTAGGCACACAGCGCATTTCCATCCTGCCAGACTTATCACTTTTTTGACAATGGAATAAATCATTTCAATAG
The DNA here is from genome assembly GCF_024256425.1 of Clarias gariepinus. Lineage (NCBI taxonomy): Eukaryota > Metazoa > Chordata > Actinopteri > Siluriformes > Clariidae > Clarias > Clarias gariepinus. The sequence goes on from NC_071113.1 coordinate 8,546,395, forward strand.
GGTTTTTCCTGCAAGGAATTAACATCTGCTTGGTTGTTCTACCTGCTTCTCTCTGGCACACACAGCAGCTCTGAACTAACACATGGAGTGTTGATGGATCTGCCAGGTTGGACTGCATATTTGGTCCGCTTGTACAATGTGCAACCCGTTTAAGCACAAACACGAGCGAGTGAACACTTGTTGCTTCAGCTCATTCATCCTAACACTGACATAAAATAGCGATCCGGGAAGAAATGTAGCTTATTCACATAATTATAGGACGTCCTCCTTCCTAACTTCCCTTTAAAGTGGGTGGATCATAGTGACACTGATTAAGTAAAAAAGTGGCATGTTCATCAGTGGATATTAAAACATTTAAAAACGATGTTTTTTTTTTTTTCTGGTGCAGCCCAATTACTCTGCGTCCATTCCTCTCCTTCCCTCATCCCTTATTCTTGCATTCTCTCTCTTTGTCATTGTGCTCGAGAGAGCATTTTCACAACTCTCTCTTTGCCCGCGTGAGATAGATCCTCTCTTCCAGCGCAGCCTGGAAAGCATTACTCGTTTCAGCTCTGGATGCATGCAATCTGTCCTCGTGCTCCTTCTGTTAATCGCATGGACAGGCTCACATATGCTAATACGTCTTCATGTTGAAGTAGATCCAGGGTGACGTCGTGCTGTTTAGCGAAAGGTGAAGCTGAAGATCTGTGATCGCACTAAAGTGGAAGAGGTCAGCGTAGTGAGATGTGCAGAATACAAAGAGAGGATCAGTTCATCTATGCGTTCAAAAGATAAAATAGATAAAGTATGCGAGGAGTTGTGCTATGCAGGGAGCAAGAGCGCTCTTGGATGTTAATGAACATGGATGCATGGCTGTGCACATTCTGAACCAGAGATTAATTGCGTACTGGCAGTTGTCACTGTGGATCCAATCTTCCTCGGGATATTATATCTCTTTTGCACCGGTTTGTTTCCTTTCCAGCCATTATCTATCTTTGAAACTATTTTTGAAAAAGCGTGGGCTGGAATATATCAGAAGTTTTTTTTTTTTCTCAGCTAGTGTCACAGCGTCAGTTTGCAATGCCTGAAGCAACAGTGTGAACCATTTCAGAGAATATTTTTTTATCCCCCCCAGACAGAGGCTTATCAAGGCTTGTGAGGAACTGCTAAATGCATGCACATTACTTTACAATATGTTTAATGCTTTTAATGCTTTGTGTCTTTGTGCTTTTAATGCCATTCAGCTAACCTTTTATTATACAGGATGACATTATGAGGAAAAGGAGTCCTTGAAAAAAAAAAGTATTCAGAGTAAGATTCTCTCAATCCACGGCCTGTGTAAAGGTTTTTTTCCCAGGAATGTGTCTATCCCTGTGAGCATACTTTCTCCTTATAAGGGCTGTTGCTCTGCCTTGGACTCTTTGGCCTCGCAGACATAAATCTTTTAAACAAAAGAGTGGAAGTGTGCTTAAGAAATACACACGGAAAATGAGTGGACGGCCAAGCAGAGCATGATTGCAGTGTGCACGGTGAGCATCCTGACCCACCACAGATGCCAGAATTAATTGAATCTATTTGGCTTTGCTTAATAAAGCCAGACTCCATGTGGCTGAAATACAGCATCAGTATTCCTCTGAGCTCTAATGATGCATCTTCAGATCAAACATTTGCATTCGATATTGTGGAGCCTGGCGATAAGCGGCATTTCACTCCATGTCTCCATGGCCACTCTCTTTTCTCAAAGTAAACGCCGGTCGTTTTTGGACAGGCTCACACGGAGCTGGACTTGAATGATAGCCACCTCATGGGACTGCCAGCTCAAAAGAAAACTTTGGCTCTCTGGAGCGCTGTCCTTTCTGATCTCGCTAATGAACACGAGAGTCTTTGACGTTTACAAAGGCCTAATGAAGTGCCAGTGCCAGTACATTTATTATTGGAGCCAATTTTGGTGCTTATCAAGTATTGCATGCATGGAGTCTTTCAAGTCGATTCAGGTGCACTGGAACAGGTGGAACTTTTGTTTTATTATTCCTCCAAAACTTTATATAGCTGTTATTATAAGGCTATAGATTCAATAATATGCAAAGAATTTGGGAGGTACCTCACTAAGGGGATATAATATGAAACATTTGCGGCATGCCCAAGAACTCTGAGATGGAAATAACCCCATAAATCATCATAGAGCTTTCACTCAGGTCATTCTAACATGTGGGACTGAATACAGTCTCTCCAAGGCATTGGTGATTAAATGATTTATGGAAATATGATTTGCAATTTACTATCATGTGCACAATCTATGACCGTCTTAATGTTCTATAAAAGAACATTTGAATGAAATTTAGATTTCCTTCACTGTGGATCGGGTCTGAAAGAAAGGTCAGTATTAGAGAAAGACATTTTAGGCTAAATTATTATTTTTTTTTTTTTTGGTCCAAATTGGTATTGGTTTCTAGTTCCTATCCACTCGCCAGCCCTATAATTCGGTGAGGGTGAAGGCTAGCATGTGCGTCTATTCACAAGACACATGGTCAACACATTGCGCATACTTAGGAACTGCTGCCCATTCCGTATCACATGGCGCTATTTGCCCTCTTCTGCATACATGAGCTCACAGATCACCTTGATTAGTTGGGCCAAGTACGGCCAATTTTCCATTCTCCCTTGGACTTCCAGCCAAGAACCCAGGAATCTGTTCAAGAATTTGATTTTTTTAAACCATATTTTTTAAACTAGATTTTCACTATAGAGTATTCATTCTTGGAAAAATAAACTAAAGTTCCAATGCTTTTTTTTCAGTGAGGTTAGGATATATGGTTACTTGCCCATCTAGGCAAGGTGGTAATTTAAGAAAAAAAAAAAAAACAGATAAAGTTAATGTATTTAAGTATAAACAAGTACAAAAATACTTTTCCACAATATATTTTTTTTAAGTACTGATACTGGCACTTGTTACAATGTGGGATTAAGGGGAATGCAGGAAGGTACTGTAAATCAATGAAATTGAGCTTAATTTGTGAAAATTCACAAATTTCCACAATCATTTCCCCCACAACTTGCCAAATCAAATCAAATCAAATTCAAGTTTTATTTGTCACATACAGAGTCATACACGATATGCAGTGAAATGATTATACGACCGCCAGTGACCTTAAAAAAAATAACAATTACAACAACAATTACATTTTAGTAATTATTTAAGAATCTCATACTTTTATATATAAAAGTATGCAAAAAAAAAAAGGGAAAAAATTACTCTTTAATTTCACAGAACTGAATTATTAATTAATTTAACTCGACACTAGGGTAAATAAAGTATCTCAGGGATTCAGATAGGCATGAGAAATGGGGTATTAGGCTTATTTATCTATAAATGAGATTAGTGCTTTATACTGTAAAAATTAAGCACAACAAACATGATCTAACCATTTTATGTGCAAAAAAATTACTATGGATGAGCACATTTAGGATTTTTATATTACCCAAAAACATAGATGGCTCAATGGTAGTTTTTTTGCCTGCTATGAAGAAGGCTGGGGTTTAGTTTAATTTAATTTAATTTAATTTAATTTAATTTAATTTAATTGCACACCTTCACTCCTTTCCTCCCTTTTCTGTCCATCCTCCCTCCTTAAACCCTCTATTTCTACCATTTTTTCAGTTAAGACCTCGCCTCGTGTCCGTGCGTCTGTGGTGCCACCCGTGCAAAAAGATCGAACTCGTTACACAGGCAAAAGCCTGGATAAAATTGGAGGGTTGTGTCAGGAAAGGCAACAGGCGTAAAACCTGTACCGTGTTGTAGTGCGGATCTGATAATCTTCTGTGGCGACTCTTTGACAGAAGCAGCAAAAACACAAACAGCACCAACATTTACAGTTTATGGTACACTTAAACCTTGGATTGTGAGCATAATTCGTTTTGGAAGCGTACTTGTATATCAAAACACTCATATATCAAAGTAAATTTATTTATAAGAAATAATGGAAACTCTGATGATGCATTTTACAACCCAAAAATATTCATATGAAAAAAATTTATACAAAGTAAAAATATCACAAATTAACCTGCACTTTACTTTTGATAAGAACTGGTGTTAGACTATAGAGGACTAAACATGACATAATTATAAATAAATAAATGTGTGAATAAATAGGTAAATATAAAAATAAATAAATAAATACAATAAGCCCTAGGAAAATTGCTAAATATATTCCTACTTTTGTTTATTAACATATTTCAAGATTTATTAATTTCTGCATTTCCACATTTCTACATTTATTTATTTCTGCATTTCCACATTTCTACATTTCTTTGTCGCTGTATGCTGATAAGGTAGGCGGTCCCAACCTTAGTTGAAACCGGGATTGGGCCGCAGGGCACCTCAGACAGAAGCAATCGATCTAATCAGCGTGATGCTTTTTAGTTATCTGAAACTACAGTAACTATGCAAATGGCTGCCAACGAGAGGCTGTTAGCACACGTTCTGTGGGATCCTTAACCAAACTGTGCTTGACGGTCTTCAAGAACTTCATACCTTTATGCAGAAACAGGAAGGGAACAGTGGGCGTCCATGGTGTGTTTTACCCAGAGGCAGATGAGCCTCAATTATATTCGGAGGTAAAACGTTCCATGGACGCCCGACGTTCCCTTCCTCCTTCTGTGTGAGGATATAAAGTTGGCGCCTTTTTGAAGACAGTCAAACACAGTTTGGTTAAGGTCAACATTCATCTTAGCATCAAGCTGAACTAAATCGTCCATTAATCTTTTGACTTAATATAAAACGTAGTCATTTGCTGCGAGTTTCTCAATTTTACCGGTTAATAATTTTAACTGATTAGTGGTAGCTTGTAAAAAGAAACAATCTCACTTCATTTAACCAATCACGGTTTCGACTAAGGCATGGGACCGCCTACCTTATCAGCATACAGCAACAAAGAAATGTAGAAATGTGAAAATGCAGAAATAAATAAATGAAGAATTATGTTAATAAACAAAAGTAGGAATATATTTAGCAATTTTTCACGGCTAATTTATTTATTTACCTATTTATTCACACATTTATTTATTTATTTATTTACTTATCTATTTAAACATTTATTTATTTATAATTATGTCATGTTTAGTCCTCCATACTAGACAAGGGAAGAAGCAGGGGCAGGGGGCTACTGTGTAGGACGTTTTTTTTTTACACACACACACACACACACACACACACACACACACACACACACACACACACACACACAGAATCACTCCTCTAATCAGATTGATCTCCTGCACTGCTAAAGCCTTTTAAACTTTTTTTTTTCACAGAGGCCGTTGTTGCAGTACAGTTACTAAAGAACGGTCACTACCCTTGGACACAAAATAAAAAACACGTGGTCACACACGCGATAGAATTTTTTTCAATAACAGTGATACGATTTTTAAACACATTTCCGATATTTCAATATACATTTGAATATATATACAGTGGCAGACTGGCCATCTGGAGTACCAGGAGTTTTCCCGGTGGGCCGGCTCAGTCAGTACGCAAATATATAAAAAATGACGGAAACCATAATATTGCATCTTTTTCCTACTCATATAGATGAGTTCGTCGATCGCACGGGCGCCGCAAAGAGCGTGTTGTTGCGGGAGAGAGAGGTTGATTTATGACAGCTGTTTACGGGAGTGTAGTCCAGTGCGGGAGATGCATTGTGGGTAATGAGGTCCGGTGTGTGTGAACGCGAATGCGAGATGTAAGATGGGATATAGAGCCTGAGTTTTGTTTTCTTTTCAGTAGTTTTTAGTTGGATTTAAGTGCAGGATCCACCCGAAAGGTTGTACTATAACCTGACAATGTAGCAAATAAAAGAACGGGGCCATCGAGCAGTTTGTCCATCTCATCAGTAAATGAGCATGAATTAATGGGCTGTTACGCTGCCGCAAGCAACATTACTAATAAAGCAGAGAAGCTAACAGTGTGTTTATGTTACCGCGCATGCGGATGTATTGCCCTTCCTCAATATTAATTAGACACAATTTACGGAGGGAGAAATATTAATCCTTTCTCGATGCAGCAAATTAAAAGTGATTTCAATGAATGAAAAGGAGGAAGAAGAAAAGATGGAGCTAAAAGTTACACGAAAATAAGAAAAAGCTGTGCAGTGCCATGGAAAAGTATTTGCCCCTTTCTAGAAACCTTTAGAGCCAGTCATAGGGTGTCATCAACACTAAACAATGTTCCGGCCAGAGCAATGTGTTTTTGTTGTTGCTCACTCTTTATTTATTTTATTATTTTTGTTTCTTTATTCTGGCTGAAGCAGTTTGTTTGTTGTTTCAATTTATATGAATAATCAGCCTGTTCTAGTTTAAATGGAAGTATATTATTGTTAATAAGCTGAGTCTGAGAGTTTTATTTATTTGATAGTTTATTTCACATTTCTTGTTTGTAAAGGCTAAATACAAATAAAAAGTGAACCTTATTTTTTTGTACTGTTTTTATAAAAAAAAAAAAAAATCGGAATTATATCGTATCGACCAAAATTTTAAGAAATATATCGTGATGTAAAGTTTTGCCATATCGTCCAGCCCTAGGGGGATGATTACCCAGGCTTACCCACGATTAGCGGGCACTCGAAAGGCAAAGTTTATACGCGTTACAGTGCACGTGAATCATAACCCCACTCGTTTAACAAGTTAAATGTATTAAAAAATTTGGCTCGTCTTGCAAAACGCTCACAGACCTAGTTACTCACAATACAAGGTTCCACTGTATATGTGTCAATAAAATAAAATTCTGTAAGTCAGGCAGATGGAGAAAATTGGGGTTAAACCTTGCCTGAGGAGAAAGTCTGCAAAGTTTTTGTCTTTGGCTTAACTGTTTTTTGTTTCCCTGAGGTTCTAGTTTCCATCATGTTAGGGCACTACCCAAATCAACAGCAACTAGCCCACAAGGCTAACAAGTTCTTCCTTTGACGCACACGAAGCTGCCGAGTGTGTCTTTTTAAACTGCTGCTCACATTCCGTTAGGAGGAGGAAACACTTTCCTCCACCCCCTTCTTCTTGCATGATCCCACAGATGCCCATGGTTGCTGCTGACCTTCTGATCAGTAACTTAGAGACTCAGCACACTGATCCACCACCGCCAGTAATAGAACCTGGATACCAGTAGTGGGGATGCGCCCAGTATAAAAAGGATAAATTAGATCCACTTATATTGCAAGTCATTGTGGGCTGTCTTCCTTTTTTATAGGATCATTTCTTTTAACTGAGGGACCAGGCTTATTTGTCTTAAATTCCGTCGTTACTATTTCATTAGCAAGTTAACAGAGGACTCAGAGCTCCTCAAAAATATGTCTATTTATTCTTCAGCTAAAAGACCCCTCAGATAAGGGACAAACTATGGTGGAGCATCAAGCTGGCAGAAGGTCTTGTCTTATTTGAGGTCACATTAGAGGGGAAATCTAATTGACTGTATAAATCAGGCCAATAAAAACAATAGAAAAACATAAAAAGAATGAAAATGTTTTTGTCATTTTTTGGACCGTACCATATGAATACCTCTCATATAATGAAGGGGCGATCAGTTAATTTTAATACAGATAATGATTATATTTTATAGTAAATCACTTTGAAGTGGAGCTACAGAAGTAATTCATTAAAGGAACAGTCTTTTTTTTGGCCTTGTAGAAAAACTATTTAACTGTAAAATAACACAAATAATAAAAAGAATCTACACATTTTTATCATGTGTTTTATGATAACCTTGCTGCCTTTTCTGAAGTACTGGGATGTTATCACATTAAAATTAGGTTTCTTGCTATTTTAAACATAAAATATCATAAATTAACAGTATTTTACCCAGGACTTTTTCTGTAAGCATGTGTTGTTTACCTTGTTTTATACTTGATAAATTAGAGCAAATTACTCGGCTTATCAGATTATTTCTGATTGTAAAATAACAGTCCCATCTATCCATCCATCCATCCATCCATCCAGCCATCCATCCAGGAACCTCTGGAGTCCAACTAGGGACCTTGGAGGCCAATAGTGACCATTGTATTTTGTCCTATTTTACGACCATGGTAGGACCTCTGATCAACATTCACACACTACGGGCAATTTGGGAATGCCAGTTAGCCTAATCTCTATGGAGAAAAGCGCTGTCCTCTGAGGGTGTTACGCCGCTACCAATAGTGCATGAGCGAGCAGTTTTTGAAAAAGATGCGGTCGGCTGGCGTCACATGGTTAGGGGGAAACATCTTATAGTCTACGGCCCTCCCGACTAAGTGATTGTAGTAGTCTTAATGTGGGAGCCCCCTAGTGGCGGGGAGGAATTGGACATAACTAACCCCTCCCCCCCCCACCCAAAAAAAAAGAAATGATTATGATGAATTAAAAATTAAGTAGAAGAGGTGTTATTGTAGCATTAGCTCCATGCACTTCTTTAGGAGCAGTCTAAAAGTGTGGTTGAGAAATGTATATTATACAAGTGATCCTTATGCAGTATGTAATCCGATTCTCACACTACCCACACTAGCTCATTGACTCCTGATTAACAAACATCTGGAAATATGGACTCGGTTCGGCAATGCCACACTTTTCTTCCGTTTCAGGGACTTAAAAGTTAAAACAACATGAAACCCTTGCTATACTATATACTTCCTATTCTTACTATTCTTACGATACTTGTAGAGAGGTTCTAATGTCATCTTTATTAATCATGAATCTTCATATTAATACCCACTGTGGTTTGTGCTTCAGGCGTAGTCACGATTTCAAGTCATTATGCAACAACTCATTAAAACTTTCATGCAAACTGCTGCAAACCTTTGCTAATTAACACACATACATGTCTCTTCTTTTTCAGTCTTGACGGGTGAAAGTTAAGCCTGAGCACGGCAGTAAAGAAAGAAAAATTAGAAAAAAAAGTATTTTGATGTACTGTATAATAATGTATTTGTAGTTTGAGGCGGAAGTGTGATCAAAAACAGCCAATGGTCAGCAATATATGATGAAACAGGATCAACACAGGGAGGAAGTACAGTAGAAGGGAAAATCTTATGGAACAACTGAGCAACTAAAGATGTGTTTTTGTAAGAAATTTGAAGCTCAACAGCAGCAGAGAATATTGCACAGCTTTCAGAGCGGGTAACATCACAATTGGCCAACTGTCAAGCATCATTGCAGTGATAAAATGATCTTTTCAGTTGGGGAAAACATGGCTTAAACCTGACATTAACAAAAGAAAATTATAGGGGGCATGGAACCAAAAGTGTCCGTTTGTCAAAAGCGCTAGAAGCGGAACAGATAATGGTAATACTTAAGAAAACTATAGTTTAACATAAATACAATACATTTTACACAAGAACAATGGATAACTGGAAATATAACAGACCATTACAAAGATCATATGTAATTGAGAGCATTGTTCAACCTGGATTTGGATTGGATTGGGTTATTAAACTGAGCGTGGATCTGGAAATGACACCGGAAATAACCTGTTCATAAGCAGGCAAAATACAAGCTTTATTACATGTCAAATTGGGACTTACAGTATCACTCGCTCTCACTCATCATCAATATTGCTTAATCCTGTATATACTGTAGGGTCAGGGGGGGCCTTGAGTCCATCACAGGAGACTAAGGGCATGATGAGGTGGGGTACACCCAGGACAAGGTGCCAATCCATCACAGGGCACATGCACATACAATACACACACAAAACACTGAGGAAACCCACCATGCACACATACCCGAGGTAGGAATCAAACCTGAACCCTTATGGTGCAAGGCTACCATTAGCTACCTTATTCAGCTCTTAATGTGGCTTAGTGCTTATAGTTATGTTGAAAATTTAGTATCGCCCCTTTTAATTCTATTTGTTTTTATGTAAAAACATCATAAAAATAATTTGATTGTAGCGGATCTTAGCATTGGGCCAATACCACCTCATACAATCAAAAAGATACAGTATAACTTTTTCACCGTGCCGTTATTTGTTTAACAAAAGTGAAGCCCAATAAAAAAGAAAACAAACGTGAATTTAAAACAGGATTTAAGAGAGTTAGTTGGTACTGTTAATCATCATCCCTTGATCAATTGATCATCAGCAGGTGTGTAGACCTCTATAAAAGCATACGTTTTGCCATTTTGCTGGTCTGGAGCATTTAGATGTGTGTTAAATAAAATGCCAAGAGGGAAAGGCTGAGGCAGCGATTGTGGAGAAGCAATCAATCTGGAAAGGGCTATAATACCATTTCCAAACCCCTGTCTGTATACACAGAGGCTGCATGATCTCCCAGTGCTTTGTCCAAAGACAATGCAGAGTAAGCCTATTGACATTTCCTAGGTCCCATAGTGTGCCCTGCGATGGGTTGGCACCCCAGTCAGGGTTACCTTTTCCTTTTTTTTTAACTTATCTGGGATAGGGTGACCCATACGGAATTGAGTAACATGCTAATAGAACAGAAATGGACCCTAACATATTCTTTTTCAGCAATTGTGAGCGAAGAAGTCAGGGTAGTTCAAATGTATCCGCGAGTCATCTCCCTACCTCTTACTCTTCTCAGGACAGGATAGCAAGTTCACTGGAGCAGATGTTTCATTTTCCACTCCAGCCCTGGAGTGCAAATTCAAGGAAATTGTTCTGATTTATCTCAAGCAGACGGAGCATCTCGCTTTTGCATTATCGGTATAATAAAATAATTAAAGTCAACCAGAGCATAGATGGAAAGTTGTGGCTTCTGAAAGGGCATTTCTGAATGGTGTTCTGCCGGAAATGACAGGGCCTCCTGATGCAGGACAAAAAGATGAAACGTACTGCGCAACCCTCAATCAATATGACCGAGGCTGTTATTTAGAATTTAGTTCTGTGTACAGCACTGATTACTTTCATAAAGTCTAGATCCATGTAACCTTATATCTTTAAAAGAAATAACCACTTTCATATCTTTTTTTTTTCTTTTTTTAAAAGATGATAGCACATTCAGTCTGTCTGAAAGAAAGGAACCGTCTTATTGTTTGTCTGAATGGGTCATTTGATTCTGTGCTTACCCGTGACCATGCAGGTTGTCTGGATATCACTAGACCATCATGAGTAGTTAATTGATTTTCATGCGTGATAGTTTTTGATTGTGTTTTATACGCAGCTCCAAAGCCATTAAGTTCTTTTCTTCTACAGGTCCAAGGAGCTCATCAAGGAGGCCATTCTAGACAATGACTTCATGAAGAACTTGGAGCTTTCACAAATCCAGGAGATAGTGGACTGCATGTACCCGGTGGAATATGACAAAGAGAGCTGCATTATTAAGGAGGGCGACGTAGGCTCACTCGTCTACGTTATGGAAGGTATGTAGAGATGTGTAATGTCGAATGTAGATTACGGAGCCAATTCTTCATCCTCAGTGTCTTTATACTGAATCGATCATAATCGAAGGCTATGGAGATTTAAAAGTTGAGTATGCCAAAGCTGCCAGACATAATCAATAATGGTGACAATTGTTCACTCAAAATCATGTGCTGTTAGCATAAGTAGCCCTTCATTTCACTACCAGATGACTGTGAATGCTTGTATCTGGACGGTCTTTGTTGAAGGAATTAGACATAGATTAGTTCTCAGCTCCTCCATTTGTACCTTTTTAATAACAGGTAGTTTCTGATGGAAAATGTCAGTCAATTCATGTGTCTCTCATAATGCCTCTTGATCCATTTTTCCGCCGATAAAGCTTGTTCTGGCTAAACGGATATGATGCTTTTCTCCACAGCTTAAAAAGAAGTTTTCTGATTCTTATCATAATAATGCTGTTGAATTCTGAAATCTAATTGGTCAGAAGTTGTTGTGGCATTTTTTTTCCTCAACAGTGTTGTTTTTTTGCCAAACTTCACCACTAACTAGCTTTATTCTAACATCTCATCAACCATATAAATTAGCATGAAGGCTAATTTGTACTTTCGCTGAGACAATCTTTTAAAATGATACTTATGCAGCCTAAACATTTCACTATCTATTATTCTCCTTTGCATAAATTATCTAACAGATGCTCATGATAGGATAGAGTTGCTCTGATTGATAAGAAAAGTAAGTTACCATCCATCCCACCAAGAGAGCATTGGAAATTTACTTGTGAAAATTTACTTGTGAAAACACATGAACAGTTTGACAGCGAAACATGACAAATTTTCAGATTTTTACTCTTTCTTACCAAATATATTTCTCTGGCACACAAGGTTGTCCATAACAAACAACAAAAAAAGTTTCTTAGGAAAACCATGACCTAGAACAGATGAATTTCATAGTAAAACTGAAAATTGCATCACTTCTTTCCATCTCCTGATCAGTAAAAGCAAAGCTACAGTACAGTACTAGGCAAAACAGTGATTGCAGTGAGCAAACTAAGAGTATTGAGAATATTGAAGACATGAAAAAGTATGTTAACACTGTTACCCCAGCAATCATGGACTACAGGTATGTTTTGTTGTTTGCAATATTCACTTGTGAAACAGGACTATATAAAATTTGGATATTGTGCAAACTCTATATGTTGTGCTGTCTGTGTGTCTGTCACTAGCACTGGTTTTGCTGCAGGTACAGTAGGTCCTATAATCCCATAATGGATGTCACTGCAATTATTTATTAAATAAATAAATAAATAAATAAATAAATAGAGATAACAGTACAATATTTAGATAATACACAAGCTTTGTATACAAGAGACATGAAATAAATGCACTGTGTGTCGGAATCTGTTGTGTTTTTGTCTGGTTTTGTTTACTTGCTGTCAAAATCCACCTTCCTATAACCAAATTAATTACTATATAATATTCAGGCATTTGTGCCTTTGTGACTCAATATGCACAAAACATGTTCTTTATAACCAAGTGTAAAAATTCTAATTGTAAGGAAATAGTTGTTAGGATAAATACAATATATAATATAATAATATATAGTCATGTGTACAGTATGTGTTTAAGGGTAAATTACAGCCAGGCACTGCTAATCATCATCTTGATTAATTAATCATCAGCAGGTGTGTACACATTTCTAAAAGCAGACATTTGGCTGGGGTTTACTGATCTGCAACTGATCTGGACAAATCTTTGGACTTCTTAATGCCTAGACAAAAAAAAAAAAAACACAACATGTTGGTGAAAACCAAACGTCAATTCAGCAGAAACACCTCAAATCCACTGTCAAGCACATTGGTGGAGGGGTGATGCTTTGGGCTTGTTTTGCAGCCACAGGACCTGGGAATCTTTAAGTCATTGGAACGACCATTAACTCCCCTGTATACCAGAATATTCTAAAGGCAAGATGTGAGGCCATCTGTCTGACAGCTTTGTCATGCGGTAGGACAAAGATCTGAAGCACACCAGTACATTTCCAGGGTAAATCTGGACTCATCAGACCACATGACCTTTTTTTCAGTGCTCCACAGTCCATTCTTACTCTTACTTTCACTATTAAACATACAGTAGCTGTGAGTTCTACTGTATCTACTTTTTATGATTTGATTTCACTAAGCATTTAAGTGATCTCCCATCATGCTCATGACTACTTTTCTTTCTCAAAGATGATGGTTCGCCGCCATCCTTTAATAAAATGTGTTGAATTTGACTAGTTTCAACAATCTCCGTAGTTGTTTTCTCTTCTTGGTGTAGGACAATAATTTGACCTTTCTGAAGCAGAAATGTCTTTTTCCACGACCACAGGATACAATATGTCTTCTGACATGGTTGTTTAAGAAATGGGAAGCTACTTACTGCATCAGTTCGGGTTAAATAATTTTTAGTCAGCTGAACCATATTAATCACTGTGGTCATTTTCCAATGGAAGGCTCTTAGCTATTAGTTTAGTTAGATCCAGGTGGGGATTTTTTTCCCCTGCTAGGCAATGTACTTTTAAAAAGGCCTGTTTTAGGATAATAAGGCACTTTGTCTTAAATAGCACATTCTAAAGAGCTTTATCAGTAATTTGTCTAGTAGTAGTTAATCAGCAGACTCTTTTAGATATGGGACATTGAGGGCATGGGTTATTGCACCCATTGGTATTCAGTTGTGTATTCTGAGTTCAGAGTGGACCCGGAGAAGATACTTGTGCTGATTTCAGAGTGCCTGTCTGGTCATGAGCTTTGATCAACTCGCACTAGGCGGCTGATTGCATTTGCCCAAGACAAATACCTTTATTTAAGGCCATCTAAAGTGATAACCAGATCTGAAAGAGTAATTGGGTCTGGCTGAGCCATTTCATTTTGAAAATATCCCACTGCTTGTTTATTCAGTTCTGAAGTAAAGAAAGAGGTGATGCACCTTAAAAAATGCCTCCTGAATTACTGGTCTTGCCATGAACCTAAGGTCCTACCACAGCGGAGGTGACATTCTGCGATGGTATCTTGCTGTGCCAGTGTGTGGGGTTGATTTAGATCTGATGGACTCTTTTTTTCTACCTTTCAACAACAACCCTGTAGGAGGTATACACTTTATTGCAGAACGTTTCTCAGCAAGCTCCTAGACTCTCAGCATTTCAGCATCCATTGTTTCTCTGTAGATTTACTTTTTTTTTTTCTCTCACAACTGGCCTTGGTGATTCAAACTGACAGCCTGCTGATTTACAAACGCCTTTTTCTTTCTATAGACCTGGCCTGTTTTTTTTCCACTGATGAAGTCTTTCTTTGGGTTTTTGGCAGCACCGTAGCCATAGACAGATGAGAGCCGTCATCCTGCTGTGCTTTTTCAGGTTGCAATTCAGTTGACGCTTTCTGGCTTTGACGCGTTCAGGCAGCGGGTCAGAATCTACCAGCCAGTGCTTGTGGCGTTTGTGGCTTTTTAATTTGCACAGCTTTTCAGATCCTGCTCTTGAAAAGGGACAGGCATTTCTTTTTCTCTTCCTGTTGTCTGATTTTTGTATATATATTTATTTCTAAGACTGGGTTATTGGATATGCAATGAAGCTATATTTAGAAGCTACACTTTGAATTAATCCCTGCTCAGTGCACATTTGACTAATGTTTTAATTAATTAGCGAGTAGGATGGGTGTCAGGCTAAAACACATCAGTGTCACTGCTGCTCAGGTTCTGCATTTTGCATATCGCTGAGTTTTGAGGTATGAGCAAATGATTCATAATAGTTCATTATAAGACGCCATAAATTCACACAGAACAACAGGTACTCAGTTTTACTGTAAGGAGC
This sequence comes from Clarias gariepinus, assembly GCF_024256425.1. NCBI lineage: Eukaryota > Metazoa > Chordata > Actinopteri > Siluriformes > Clariidae > Clarias > Clarias gariepinus. The sequence goes on from NC_071113.1 coordinate 8,561,543, forward strand.
TAAATATACCACAAATCTCTTTTAAAAGCCTGATAATTGACTGGAATAAACAGTGTGATGTCACTGTAAGGGGCATAACGATACTTAATGATCTTAAGGTCAATTGGCACTAACCTATATTAAATATTTAAAGTTCTGAAAGTGCAACAGGGCTTGCTGTTTATATTTTCAGTAGGGGTCCAGCTATTTATCTGCCTGTATTTGTCCTATATAAGATATACCTTTATTTATCCCACAGTGGGGAAATTTCTTCGTTACAGCAGCAAAGAACAATGTGGAAATAAATACAAAAAAGAGAAAAAAAGACATCAATACCCATGAAAACTGGAACACATGAAAAAATATTTTATAGTTTTATAAAAAATTTTAATTACATTTTTTTTCTTTGTGCTTTTGCTTAACTGACACAAAACTGAGTTTATCCTAAGACACGACTATGGAGTGGGTAGTTTGTGCTAATAAAATATTTTCGTCTGATTATTGAAAACAGTAGCACAATCATAACTGGAATATGTGAACAAATACGTTTATACTAGTGCGTTGCAATTGTAAAATATTAACTCGCAGCTGCATAAAACTACCTTGATTAAATAAAAAATACATTTTTTTTTTGTTCATTGCAAATGAAAAAACGGAAGGGTTTCTACATAATCTCCAATGAATTCAAGTCTCTCTGCATTCAATTAGTGGATTTTTCAAGGAAAAACTATTTGGTTCAAATCTAAATTGTAAGCATGCATAGTTGGAAATTTGGATTTATGTTAATGGGCCTAAAACAAGGCCTCACTAAGCTTTGGTAAATGTCCATGACAGTACAAGAAGAAGAAGGAAGACTGAAAAAATACTGTTTGTTTGGAAGAGTTGCCAGGAGAAACCTCTTTTGTCTAAAAAGTACATTGAAGAACATTCTATGAACAGAGGAGACCAAAGTGGCGGTGTTTTGGCCTTAATTCCGAGTGCCACGTTCGAAAAACAAACAGCATTTAAGCAGAAACACCTCATATCCACTGTCAAGCATAGCAGTGGAAAGTTGATCCAGTCCACCATGAACGTCCCTGTATACCAGAGCATTCTAGAGGTAAATGTGAGGCCATCTGTCTGACAGCTAAAGGTTGTGAAAAATTGGTTTATGCAACAGGACAATGATCCGAAGAACATCAGTAAACTACATTATAATGGCTGAAAAATAAAATAATCAAGGTCATGGAAAGGCCTAGTCGAAATCCAGACCTCAACCCAATTAAAATCTTGCAGTAGGACCTTAAGAGAGCTGTGCATAAGCGAAAAAAAAATAAAAAATAAAAATCAATGAAATAAAGCAATATTGTAAAAAAAGAATGGATAAAAATTTTCGGGAACAGCGTTCTATGGATAGAAGTCGAGTTGTTTGGCCTTGATGAACAGGGCCTTCTTTGGAGAAACAGAATTTCAGCAGAAGCACCTCATATCCACTGTTAAGCACAGCGGTGTGGAGGAGTAATGTTTGGGGCTTGTTTTGCAGTTACAGGACCTGGGGATCTTGAAGTCATGGAGTTGTCCATGAACTCCTCTGTACCAACAGAGTATTTCAGAGGCAAATGTCAGGCCAACTGTTGGACAGCTAAGGCTTGGTCAAAATTGGGTCAAGCAACAGGCAAATTATCTCAAGATCATCTACATCAGAATGGCTAAAAATAAAGTAATCAAGGTTGTGGAATGACCCAGTCAAAGTCCAGACCACAATCCAATTAAATGATGTGGTGGTACCATAAGTGCATACTGTAAGTGAATACCCCAGAACTTCAACGAACTGAAGAAGACTCTTTTAAAACGATTATTTCAAGTAATTTTTTTGTTTGTTTTGGCTTCATTTTTGGTAAATAATTAATGGCATGGAAATAGAAGAAGTTGTGATGTTGTATTCAATTTAAATTATGTTTTTACACCCAAAAAATCCACCATGGAATTAAAAAGGGGGGCACTAACTATTTAAACAAGACTGTAAATGCTCAAAGCGTTTAATCAAAATGTAACTTTTTCGACATGCACAGCAAAGTGGGTCTGAAATTCGTAGACCCTTAAAGCACAAAGCATTTTAGCCATTATTTGGTCAAATTTGAGGTTTGGTTAATCTTGCCTTCTACGAAATAATAGCTTAAAAGAATCTATGATTGGTTGGATATTTTACTAATGTCTGAGAAACAATTAGATCAAGTGTTTACATGGCTAAGATTTGCACCCCTCTGATTTGTTCCAATCGAGTCAGACTAATCCAACTGATGTGTTTACATGATTAATTTTTATTCTGATTAGGCTATTATTCCTATTATAAGTGAAATATTAGGGTCCAGGTAAAAAAAAAAAATCTGTTGTCATTTTTACCATGGCATGACGAAGCTGGTCATGCACTGTGTACAATGCAGCATTCACATCTCCAAGATGTAAAGGGCTGGTTGGTGTGCGATTGGTGGCGGCCATTATTCCATTCCACTGACTTCATTAGCCACATGATAGTAAAATCCCACTCCAACCTGATGCAATTTGAACCTTTTTTCACAAGCTTTTAATACAAATTTGTACTTGGATGTGCTCATACCAACACGTTATGAAAATTTTGTCTTCATTTTGCTCCTATAAAAATGTGGTACCAGAGCAAGAATCAATGATTCAGGTTAACGGTGTTGTCACAGAATTGATCAGAATTGCAGACGGGTTTGTTGGGGCAGACGATAAATGATGTTTTAAAATGGCAGCTGCTTGTTGCGCCTCTGTTGAAATAACAGGCACTTAAAACTGAAACCTGTGACATTCTACTGAGACAGACAATGAAGTGGTTCCACCGGCACGGACGATCATAAACAGACCCGCATAATGGCATGATGGTGATGGAAAAAAAAAGCTTAAAAAAAATTTCTTCCACTTAGATACACTTTTTGCTGGTGTGATGTATAAAGGATCTCCTCTTCTCTTGTCTGTGATGCTAATGATGAAACTGATCTGTGCTTAACCCTTGTGAGAGCGTGTAAATATGCAGGCGTGAGAACGGCGGGGGGAACGCACAGATGCGGCGGATTTGCGAGAAGCAGTTAAAGCAGATGATCTGCCAAACTACCACAAACTGTCACCAGATGACAAGGGTTGCATAGCAACCTCATTAACGCTCATATACCCGCCAGCAGGAATAAAACGATTCTTTTCAGACTCGTGTCATTTTTAATTACCTTTTAATTATGTTACACGTGGGCTGCATTAGGAAGAAGAACTGACACTGATATTTGATTTTTGTGTTTATAACAACTCCTATTAGATTCAACCTGGGCCCTCTTACTATCTTTTATAATTGAATGTCGATAAAACTTAATGACCATGCTATGTGAATAACCATATCGAGGTAAAAAGGTTTAGCATTAGGTAGAATATTTAAACTATTATTATTATTTTATGATGATACCGTTATTATCATCCTTTTGGTGATGGTGCACGTTTTCCGCATTTGGCAGGTGTTATATTAAAAAATAATGAACAGAAATATTAAAGGTGCATCAAAAGCTTTAGTGCAATATTTCAGCCTGTAAGGTCTGTGTGAGATCAGGTGTCAGGTGAAATTTAAGCCTAATTAAGGTTTGGAAAAATCTCATTGGATTACCGAACACAGTATGATTAGTGACATGCTTTCAGCGCCTTCTACAATTATTCTTTTACCCTTTCTAAAGATTAGTAGAAAAAAAAGGTTTGGTCGAATCTCAAATTCTAATAAATAACTTGATCTTGCTGTGCAAAACAAGAGAGAAAATTCCAACCTTTAATTGAAACCTCATATCCATCTTTTTGCCAATAAAAAAGCCTCTTAGTAGAAAAGACTCTAAACAGTCTTCTCCTATAACATGTTATAACACTGTTAAAAAAAAAGAACAGAGCAGGGCAACTAAGACCAGGGTCAGTTCAAATCATCATAGGTCCATTCCACTTTTCAGCTAACCTCACAGGTTTCCAATGGGGTTCTGATCAGGAGACTGTGATGGCCATGGAAGAAGCTTTGTTAGGTCATCAGCTAACCATTTTCTGTTGATTTGGACATATGCTCCAGATAACTGTCCTGCTGAAAATGCCGATGTCCCAACTTTAAACACCAGACAGAGGAATCCCGGTTTTGATTTAAAATGTCCTGGTATTTCCATGATGCCCTAACAAGGTTTCCAGGGACTTTGGGGAGACAACAGCTTGACAGACTTACAGAAACTCAACTTTTATTTTTCAGCTGGGATAAGGTTCTTTTCATTATATTACATTATCTTATTTTTTATACCAAATCCCAATTGTTTATAAAGCCTTGTATATCACGCCAAACCCAATGTCCTGTAAAACTAAACCAGATGATTATTTTGGGTAGCAATCTGTCTGTGATGTTACAATGCCAATATACACTGATGAGCCATAACATTGCAATGTGAAACATTCAGCCCAGTATTTTTTAGGTTCCCTTTGTGCTGCCTGGACGGCTCTGGCCCAGCAAGGCAAGATCCGACATCGACGCCAGGGTGTAGGCAGTGGATGCTTTGGGTGCACTAGCTTGTGGGGTGGGCTCTCCTTGTACTACTTTGTCTAGCGCATCCCACAGGCACTCAGCTGGATCATGATCCATGTGGTCTCATGGGAGTTCTGTGATGTCCAGTGGATGCAGTGGATCCTTTGGGTGCAGTGTGTCCTTTGTGGACTTGTTTGTCCAGCGCATCCCACAGGCACTCAATCGGATTGGGATCTGTTGGAGGCTTTGACCAAATGCTGTGCCGCTTGAGTTTTATTAATATACACCAATATCTGGTCACACGCATCAGAAGGACAACCCATGTTAGATGTTTTGGAGATAAAGTCAGAGAGGCTAAATTTAGGTGGTTTGGACATGTTTAGAGGAGAGATTGTAAGCATATTGGTAGAAGGATGCTGAGGTTAAAACTGCCAAGCAGAAGGTCTAAAGGAAGACCAAAGGACATGAAGTTAGTTGGTGTAAGAGAAGAGGAAGCAGAGTATAGGGTTAGGTGGAGGGTGAATATTTTGTTTGCGCATCACATGATGTCAAGAGCCATAGAACACAGCTGTTTCAAAACACTTATGTTTTTACACAGTAGTTAATAGAAAAATATTTTTTCTGACATAACTTCCACATCATCTGGTGGCATAGAGGTGTCTAATGATTGGTTTGAAGACTCCAACAATTTATTAGTTCTTATAATTTACCAGCAGTTTTCCTTGTGTAGTTTTTGCCACTCTTACCATTATCCTTACTGTACCTGGGGCCAAATACTTTTAGGGTCCTCCTTCAGGCAGGTTTATAAATTTTATAAACAGTTGATGTTCACTGTTTTATCATTGCCCTTACAGCAGAGATGGGCATTTTTATGAAAGTTACTACTTTTTTATAACCACAAACATCTTTCTTATTTGGTTGGTGTGTTCTCATTTCTTTCCCATGTTGATGGATGACTAAAGGAATTTAGCCTCTTTGTCACCTCTTATTTGTACGCCAGTTAATCAAGAAGTCATAGATAACAGCTTAAGGTTCCTACATTCTCCAATCAACAAAACATGTACAAATTTAAATGAGAAACATGATGAGGTTAGATTTTGTTCCCTATAATTTAACAAAATTTGATGTATATTTCTACTAATTGTTTCTTGATGAAGGATTTCTTTTTCTCAGAATAAATAAATTGTAATTAAATCTTGAATTTTTCTTTGTTTTCAGGGTTAGATAAACCTATGTAACCCATTTTCCTACTCTTCACAAGGGGTGCCAATAATTGTGCACAGCACCGTATATTAATCTGATAGTCGGGATTTGCATGGTATATTCACTACCGTATACCAGTGAAAAAACGGATATACTATGTAGGAGCCATGCTTTTTGTGAAATGGGTTTTAGCCAGATGAATCTGATTTTGTGTCCAATGTAGTTTGGTGTTTTTCAATGAAGCTATGAAAGTATTATCTCTCCTTTTCTACTATCCCATGAGGTTCCTATCTTCCTTGTCTAACTTGCATGAGAGGAAAAACCATAAGCTTCACAAGCCATGTGCTCACGAGTATTGATAGACAAAATAAAGTATAAAAAATGTCTAGCCCTTGAAATGTTTTAAATAAATCTGAAAAATAAGTCACAGACTGGTGGAAATTATGAAAATATATTTTTTTCCTGGTTATAATGTACCTCAAACCAGCACATCATGATAATGCTGCTCTGTGCATGAAAATACTATTGAAAAGCAGCAGGTCAAATGCATCTGTAGCTCTTAACATGCAATTCCATAAACAGTCAGGGACTTATGATCATAGATTGTAAGAAATGTGGAGGTCGAGAAGTGTGGAATTCAAATTACGCAGCATGGTCTGCACCTGTTGTCTAAGCCCTCTTTCAAGGAAGGTGAGGACAAAAATAATATAATCTTTTCTAAGGGCAATATAATGAAAAATAAAATGAAATGGCTGAAAGCTAGAAAAAAATAACCTTTTTAAAGTTGTTGTTAGTAGCAGGTGGCACAGTGGCTTAGGGGGTAGAATTGTTGCCTTGCATGTCCAGGTTCTGAGTTTGATTCCAGCCTCGTGTCTGTGTGGAGTTCCCTTTCAGTCGATTCACTCGGTACAACACATATAGTATGGGATATCACGCCCTCTCGTGTCCTGGCTGAAGCCACCTTTATTCACGCCGTAAAGGCAGGCAAACCTGTGGTGACGTAGGTGTAGCCCCGCCTACACCTATAAACCATCGTCGCCACGGTTGACCCTCAGTTCTTACGCTCTTCACCTCGCTGTGAACACCTTTTCCGTAGAGTTTTCTAGGTGCTGCTAGTAAACTCTACGTTTTACGTTTTACGTTGAAAGACTGCGCTTAAAATCAGCTTAACTGCTCTTGTTGGCGTTAGCGACAACAGCCTCATTTTGGTGAGTCGTCTACCCGCGGGGCGCTGACTTTTAAGTTTTCTGACAGTCAGAACATTAGCAACATCTCAGTTAGTTGGCTTCTGTTTAGCTGTGCTAACAGCGCTAGCTAAGATGAGCATGCAAGCTAATGTAGCTAAGAAGAGGTCCGCTGTTCGCCCCTGTCCTCAGGAGTGCGGCTTCTCCTTGCACGAGAAGGACCAGCACGAAGCGTGCCCCGTCTGTCTGGGGATTCTCCATGCTAGGAGAGCTCTAGCTGAGCCAGAGTCATGTGAGCTTTGTCGCCAGCTCCGGCGTTCAACGCTGGAAAGACGGGTCACGTTCGTGGAAAGGACCCTGGGGAGAAATACAGTCGCTCAGCAGGACCCCCTCCTTTCCGAATCAGCAGTCCCAGCTTCGCCTGTGTCTGCTGACGAGGAATTTCCATCAGAAGTCCCCGCACCTAGCTGGGCGGACCAGATGGAGTATCTCGAGGGTTCGGAGGACCGTGGGCTCTCCTACAGCGCTGGCCAGCAGCCAGGCACCGAGCAGCATGCTTTCGAGGACGATGACGTGCTCGACATCGGCCTAGAGATACATGGCTTGTCGGAGGACGAGCATGAAATTGTGCCGCCTGTTCAGAGCTCCGCTGCTACTGCGTTAACCGCTCGGGACGACACTTCATTTTTTGCTCTCTACCGCCGAGCGGCTGAGAAGCTGGAGGTGGAGTGGCCCTCCCCGCAGCCGGCTCAAAAACCGTCAAGGTTCGCGGGATTTTTTCTTCCTCCTGAACCGACAACAGTTAAGAACTGCTTGCCCATGTTTCCCGACTTTGTCGGCGAATTAACGTCGTCATGGAGCAAGCCGCTGTCGACCCGTGTATCAGTGCCCGGTTACGGACAATATTTGGAATTAGACGGAGCTGAGAAGGCAGGACTAGTTAGCCCACCGCCAATGGAGCCATCTTTGGCTGCTTATTTGGCACCCTCGCACAATCATGGAGTGTCTGGACCTACTCTCCTTCCGTCTAAACATTGTAGATTCTCCTCTGCCCAGCTGGAGAAGATTTATCGCGCTCAAGCGGGCACTGCTCGTGCGCTCAATTCCGCTACGCTGCTTCAAACATATCAGGCAATGTGTTTGGCAGAGCTCGGCTCACTGGTGCCTCAGGAGAGCCCGTTCTGTGCGCTGCTTAACGAGGTCAGGACAGCGACAGACTACATTTTGCGCATGTCTCGTTGTGCGGCTCTTTCCCTCGGAAGAGGGATGGCGAGCGCAGTAGTAGCACAGAGGCATTTATGGCTCACGCTCTCTGACATTCCTGATAGAGACAGGGCTGTCTACTTGGACGAACCGCTGTCTGCTGAGGGTTTGTTCGGCCAGTCACTCGATGCCATTCAGGCAAAGTTTGACTTCAGAAGGAAACAGGCCGAAGCGTTGCGAGACATTATTCCGCGACGAGAGGTGAAGCCCAAACAGGCTCGAAGTATGACCACTCCGCGACCACCTCATAAGAGACCACCGCCGGCAGCTAGCTCGAGCTCTCGACCGGTGAAACAACAGCCTCCCAGGCAAAACCCACGGCAGTCGGCCTGGGGTATGGGCCCCCCACCAGGCGTCCGAAAGGATTCAGCGACTAGGAGGAAGAATCCTCACTCCTCCTAGCTCAGATTTTAAAGAGAGAGGAGCTCTGGCAGCAGGGAGACACTGCTTCTCCTCTCTCAATGCCGCCCAAGAGGCCGCTACGTTATGTTCAGGAAATCAGTCCCAAACGGCGCTGCACTTCCCTAACACAGTCTCCCAAGCACAATCCCCCCCCCTCACACACAAGTGTTTATGTTCGAGTTATGAACCCCAGTTGGGGCGTGTTAAAAAGTTCTCAGGGACTTACAGCAAGTACCCTCGATGTTTGCAGTGTGATTGCCCCAAAAATGGTGCATTTTGTAAATCATGTGAATGTTACATTATTAAAACCAATAAAGAATTTTCCTGTTTACAATGTTGCAAAACAAAAAAGCCCAGTGCCATCGATGAGGCTGCACTCTGGCGAAACGCCAGGGGGCAGCAGACCCCTTTCAGAAACCAATGCGGGCCGGTTGGCGTCCCACGTTCTCGAGTGGCGCGCATGCGCAGTCTCGACATGGGTGCAAAACACAGTCGCTATGGGATACCGACTGCAGTTTCGCGTAAAGCCACCGCGCTTCTCTTCCATAATCAACACCGAGGTGTCGGACGACGCCGCAGCGGTGCTTCGGGAAGAGATAAATTCTCTTCTGAGCAAAAGGGCGATTCAAGTGGTGCCTCCTTCGGAAGCGAACTCAGGTTGGTACAGCCGGTATTTTGTCGTTCCGAAGAGGGGGGGAGGACTGCGTCCTATTTTGGATCTGAGAATATTGAACACGTTTCTAAGAACGTACAAGTTCAAAATGCTTACTCTGAGGCAACTGCTAAATGCAATAGGCCCGGGAGATTGGTTCACTACGATCGATCTCACAGATGCTTATTTTCATATAGCGATCTTTCCGCGCCACAGAAAGTTTCTGAGGTTTGCATTCGAGGGCGTGGCCTACGAGTACCTAGTGCTGCCGTTCGGCCTGTCACTAGCTCCCCGAACGTTCACGAAGTGCGCCGAGGCGGCGCTGTCTCCTCTTCGGGAGAAAGGCATTCGCATATTAGCCTATTTAGACGACTGGGCACTGATAGCGAGCTCAAGCGAGCAGGCAGAGAAACAGACAGCACTAGTTCTGTCTCACATTCAGACTTTAGGGTTCTCAGTAAATATGCAGAAAAGCTCACTGATTCCGAGTCAACAGTGTTCATTCCTGGGTCTGGAGATATGCTCCGTTACCAGCCGAGCACGTCTCTCAGAGCACAGAATAGCCGCGTTTCAGTGCTGCCTTGCTCTGTTTCAGTTGCAACACAAACTTCGTTTCCGAGTGTTTTTACAACTAATGGGAATGATGGCGTCTATGATCACTGTGGTGCCTCTCGGGCTGTTGAACATGCGTGCGTTTCAGCGCTGGGTGCGCTCTCACCGCCTATGTGCGGCGCGCCACCTCAACAGGAGGCTGACGGTGACACCGTCATGCATGTCAGCCCTTCTGCCCTGGAGGGAACCCAGGCTATTACGTCAGGGCTCTCCGATAGGCAGGGTATCGTTTCGCAAAGTGGTGTCAACAGATGCCTCCCTCAGCGGCTGGGGCGCTCTGTGCGACGGCTCCGCGATCAGGGGGGCGTGGTCACAGAAACAACGCAGGCTTCACATCAACTATTTGGAGCTGTTAGCAGTGTTCTTAGCCCTGAGTCATTTTCGTCTGGCTTTAACAGGCCATCATGTTCTAATCAGGACAGACAATACAACAGTGGTGTCGTATATAAACAGACAAGGGGGGACTCGTTCACTTCCCCTGCTGAAACTCTCTCATTCTCTATTGCTATGGTCCAGTGTTCATCTTCTGTCACTCAGGGCCACTCACATTCCAGGGCACCTGAATTTGGGGGCGGACCTTCTATCCAGAGGGGGCCCGCTTGTGAGGGAATGGAGATTACACCCATGGGTGGTAGCTCAGATCTGGGAGCGCTTCGGCAGGGCAGCAGTGGATCTTTTTGCATCCAAAGAAAATGCTCACTGCCCACTATTCTTCTCCATAACGGATCGCAATGCCCCACTGGGGATCGATGCGCTGGCACACTCATGGCCCCCAGCTCTATTGTATGCTTTCCCTCCGGTAGAACTGATTCTGCCTGTCACAGAGAGGGTACGTCAGCAGGGCCTGTCACTAATCCTGGTGGCACCTCATTGGCCGGCGAAGTTGTGGTACGCAGAGATAGTCAGCCTGCTAGCAGCAGAACCATGGAAACTTCCTCTCCTCAGGGACCTTCTGTCTCAGGCAGGGGGAGAGGTAGTGCACCCGCGTCCCGAGCTGTGGAACTTGCACGCTTACCTGTTGAAAGGTCCAATTTGTTAGCAAAAGGGCTTCCCCCGAATGTGATTGAGACAATCCAAAGTGCTCGGGCCTCGTCTACTAGAGGTTTATATGCTTACAAGTGGCGAGCATTTGAGCAATGGTGTCAAGAACATAATGTTCTTCCATTTCAGTGCTCCATGGTGGAGATTTTGTCTTTTCTACAAGAACTATTAGAGAAAGGCCTTTCCTTTTCTACTATTAAAGTGTACTTGGCGGCTATATCAGCCTGTCATGTTGGTTTTGACGGAGTGTCACCAGGGGCTCATCCGCTGGCAGTACGGTTTTTAAAGGGAGTGCGACGTCTGCGACCCACTACGAGGTCCAGTGTTCCGTCCTGGGATTTATTGTTAGTGCTTGAGGCCCTCTGTGGTCCTCCTTTTGAGCCAGTTGAGTCTATAGATATGAAAATTCTTTCATATAAGACGGCACTTCTTCTTGCTTTAGCATCTGCTAAACGAGTGGGCGATCTCCACGCTTTATCCGTGCATCCATCCTGTACGCAGTTTGCTGCTAATGGGTTAAAGGTTACTCTACGGCCGAACGCGGCCTATGTACCGAAGGTCGTCTCCACTGATTATAGCTCTATGGTCTTTGACCTTTATAGCTTTTTTCCTCCTCCTTTTGCTTCTGATGAGCAGAGAAAATTGCATAATTTGTGCCCCGTACGTGCACTACGAGTGTACATGGACCGTACAGTAGATATGCGCTTATGTGATCAACTGTTTATCTGCTTTGCCAGTCCAGTAAAGGGTAAAGCGCTGTCTAAACAGCGGCTTTCCCATTGGATTGTGGAGGCTATTACACTAGCTTATAGTAGCAAGAGTGTCCCATTGCCTCTGGGTGTGAAAGCACATTCAACGAGAGCTATGGCAACATCATGGGCTCTGTTCAAAGGAATGTCTGTGGGCGAGATTTGCGCGGCAGCCAGTTGGTCCTCACCACACACTTTTGTCCGGTTCTACCGACTTGATATAACGGCCCCCTCGGTGGCTCATTGTGTCCTCTCTGCGGGGTCCTTAATGCAGTAGAGTAGCTGTCAGGGTTCTTGTGACTAACTTTGATAGATACTCGGCGGGGCGTGAATATATGTCCCATACTATATGTGTTGTACCGAGTGAATCGACTGAAAGGGAACGAATGGTTATGACTATAACCTCTGTTCCCTGAAGGAGAGGAACGAGGTACAACACATTGCTGCCCCGCCTCATAGTTACGCTCGGCGAAGAGCGGCTATCGAACTGAGGGTCAACCGTGGCGACGATGGTTTATAGGTGTAGGCGGGGCTACACCTACGTCACCACAGGTTTGCCTGCCTTTACGGCGTGAATAAAGGTGGCTTCAGCCAGGACACGAGAGGGCGTGATATCCCATACTATATGTGTTGTACCTCGTTCCTCTCCTTCAGGGAACAGAGGTTATAGTCATAACCATTCGTTTTCATATTCTCTCCGTGCTTGGTGGGTTTCCTCCATGTTCTCTGGTTTTCTACCACAGTCCAAAGACATGTAGATTATGCTAATTAGGGCAGTGGTGGCTCAGTGTGTTAAGGCTCTGAGTTACGGATCGGAAGATCAGCAGTTCGAGCCCCAGCACCGCCACGTTGCCGCTGTTGGGCCCTTGAGTAAGGCTGTCTGCTCCAGGGTCGCCTTAAAAATGGCTGACGCAGCGCTCTGACCCCTGCCCACCAACAAGAAGCTGGGATATAGGAAGAATTAATAGATATAGGAAGAATTAATGGATATAGGAATAATTAAATATTAATAAAAAGTTGTGCTAAGCTTTACGATCATGGATCTGGTACGAAGTATTTAGTTGGTTATTAAAGAGACATATAGACAGCTTTAGCAGGAATGCTAGTGATACAACCTTATTGCAAACACACGTTTAAAAAAAACTAAAAGTAAAAAAATGGGGAGGGGGGGGGGGCCTCAGGAATTCTTTGTTATTTAAGAGAAAAGCAATTCTTTTAATATATTTATTAACTGAAATGAGACTCTTAGCTAATAGCAATCGTTAACAAACATTTCAACATCAACATCAAAGTTCAACTGATAATCCTACATTTGGTTTGGTTGTTGGCAACCAATCTAATTCCATTTTTATTGCTATTTGGTCATTTACTTGATGGACCTGGTGGGCTTAATGAGTGAGTGAGGAGTGAGTGTTTAAAGACAAGTATCCTCTCAAATTGAAGATTTTATAGAAATGAGTCAACTTGGCTTATGGAACTGATTAGCAGATCTGGAAACTGGCTATTCCTACCAAATTCTAAAAGGTTTATATCAAAAAGTGTTTCAATTTATATATATATATATATATATATATATATATATATATATATGTATATATATATATATATATATAATATTAAACTCTATTTCCCTACAGTATATAAGCCCCTGCTGTCTTTTATCTGAAGCACTGGCCTCTCAGGAACCTCTTTAATGACCTTAACATGGCCAAGGTCAGACAGGGGGTCTGGCAATAACAATTCCTAGCTGAGTTTCTGTAACAGTAAATGATTGTTTGTACAGTTCCCACGGATAGATGCATCTGCTCTGCAGGTTGATGACAAGTTATCCTTCAATTTTCAAGGATCAGGCGTTCCACTCGCAGTGTTCACGGGAATGACTGCAGTGAGATCCGATCCACCTCGGCTGGGGTTCTTTAAAAAGTTTGGACCATTTTAAATGTTTTACCCGCGGCTCAGAGTCTCATTAATGTCATCAATCTTACAGTTTTGCCCTTGTATCATTTGTATATCTAATATTGTCGATGGGTCTTCTATTTTTCAGAGCATCATTTGTGAGGCAACAACTGCTCCTTCAATTTCTGTCCAGCTGCTTATACTTTCATCAGTGTTGTCCACAGTTACTTGATTCCAATCTAAATTTTGCATCAGTTGTTCCATCAGTGTTTATTTCAGTGAGAATTTGAAATCATTTTTCATGTTGCACTTTTATGTGGAATTGTTCTAGAGAAATCAAAAACGCATAAAAAGTCATCATTTTGATATTTGGTTGCCCTTTATGAAAGTGTTTTGTATAAATAAACAAAATCACCATCCTCAATAAGCCCGTTATAGTTTGAGATTTTTGGCCTTAACTTGTTTTTAATTTAATTCAAAATCTTTATTATGTGACTCATAAGGTAGATGGTCTAATTATTCTCACAATCAATAGTCTCAGGGATGTCTGGCAGGGTTATAAATCCTCGGGCAAAACACCAGACACTCTTTTGTGATATTGATGGTCTTCTGTCTTAGAGTATTTAGTAAAAGTTTGACTTTAGCCATACAACTGGTTCCGTGTTATCCATATACGAATAAGTACAGTATAAGTCCACGATTTGTATCAGGGTGAACAGACACTGTTACAACAGTCACTTTAATATGTTTAAAGGAATACTGTAATTTCTCTGCTCCACTTATTTTGACATGTCTTTAGCTTTCAATAGCTTTGCACCAGTTACACCAGTTACAGTTAGGTCCACTGTCTCTTATCGGCTGAAACAGGTTTTGAATTCATATCCTACTTCTCCCCAGCTCTTTCTTCGGTCCTACAGTACGATGATAACCCTGCTAACCGAAAATGAAAGACAGCAGGCTGCAATTACAAAGATGCAAATTACACGCCACAAGCATTACACAGTCGCCAAACACTGCTTTTGTTCTACAAAGCACTCGCATAAAGAAGTGCGCATATGATTACAGATGCTGGATTCTGCGTGAAACAAGTCGTCCCTATTGGAAGTAAACACCTGGGTGTAATTCCTTACTTTGACCACAATATCTAGCAACAACAGGAAACAACACGGTAAAAACCCACTTTGTGGGTGTTTCATACACTTTAACCATTTGGTTTGGTTTGTGCTTTACAAGAGAATTTTATAGTATAACAAAAGCTTGCCATATTTAGTGTTGATTCCAGACTAACTAATTGTTTTTTTTGTTGTTTTTATGATTTTTTTTCTCACAGCATGGTTTTTAAGCATACAGCATCTGCCCTGTTGCTGATAATCTACCTGGCCGAAGGTTACATGCTTCTTTCCACTGAATCCTTTTTATTTTGCCAACAGTTAACAGCTCTGTCTCAGCTTGGCATGCATGCTTGTGCAGCCCACATAGCACGGCTGGCTATTTAATTATGGGCTTTTACCGAGAGCGAAATAAGCAAGCATTAAAAAAAAAAGAAAGAAAATAAAAAAAAAATCCTACAATAAAATGTAAAAACAGTTTCAATCTTATTTTATGACTTATTTTAGCTGATAAAACCGTTAAAACACCAGAATCTGGGCTCAGTGCCTTGGCTTAGTACGTGTTTCTGCATTGTTTCAAAGTTCTGTTTCTAATATCAGGCACGGAAAGTAGTTCCATCACAAGTGGCTTGATTCTAAGCAAATGTAAGTAATCACTTTACCCAGATCAGGGTGACGGTGAATCTCTGAAATATTAAGCAGAAGGTGGGAATACACTCTAAATAGGTAAAACAATTATTTACTTTATCAAAATATTACAGGTTTTTAATCCGGATATACAGTACAGTGCAAAAGTTCCTGTCTAAATTGTTAGTGCAGAAATGATACCTTGTCTTGGAGCCGGCAATGATATAAGAGCTGAAAAAAAAAAAAAAATCCTTTTTGTGGAAACAGATTTGAGAATCCTACTTCTGCTTCCACTTCTTTCAAAAATTCCTTCATACCACTCCAAGACTTAAAAATGCCTGTGAATGGTCCTACGTGGATGATCAAAAGATTGCACGCCATAATATTTTTAGTCTCAAGTCTCATTCATTATTAAGGCGGATAACTTTGATACTTCAGATTCAAAGGTGAAAACAATTCTTCGGCTTGTACAGAAGATTCTTTCAACGTGCGCAGGAGCACTGTATGACTTTCTAGCATACAGTTCTGGAACTGTAATGACTCATAATCTCACTATCTGGTGTCAACCACAGGAGGATGAATTCCCTTTCAAGTCTGGTCCTTGACAGCGTTCCTTCCTCATATTGTCTTTGGGGAATTTCTTTTGTTTCTCCACAGTTGCCTTTGGCTTGCTTGTTAGTGATCTAAAAATACATTTATTATTCATACCCCCCCCCCCCCCATCTTCCTTCTCCAACTTTGCCCCCAAAAAAGGCTTCCAGAGCTAGTATTTCACGAAGTCCTGGAATATGACTGATCCATCAAGGGGGACAAAAAAAAAAAAAACTCCATATGATAAGATAACCTCATCATTCAGTACATTCAGGTCGTCAGCTGACTTATTTTTTTGCCACATACTGTCAATGAGTCTAGACCTGACCAACTGAAGCAACCTCAGATCATAACACTTCCTCCGGAGGCTTGTACAGTAGGCACTATACAGTACATGATGGATGCATCGCGTCATGCACACCCCTTTTATCCTGATATACAGTACAGTATCTACAGTATCGCTCTGGAATAGGGTCGATCAAACATCAAGACATTGCTCTAATGTTCCTTCTTCATGCTCCTTAGCAAACTGAAACATTTTTCTGATTAGTCTCAGTAACAAGTGGTTTTCTCAGCTGTTCAGTCCCAATCCTGTGAGTTCTTGTCACATCGTACGAGTGGAAATGCTCTTACTTTTACTCACAAAAATAGCACAGACTTCTACCGTTAACTTTTTTTTTCTTTACAATGCAATTTCACCAAGTGTTTTAAGTGATTTTTAAGTGATCATAGTTATTCATACTTTTATTCTGAGCACATTTCTTCATTATAGTTGACATTTTAGCACTATTTGTCCAGACTTTAGTAATGTGTTGTACTCTTACTGTAAGCTCATCAACTACAGTATATGTAGTTTATCCGCCTCCACGTTCAACCCTGGGCACTATGCATACAGTAGGTCAGGGGTAGCTCTGTGGACTACGGTTCGGAAGGTCCCAGGTTCAAATCCCACAGCCACCAAGTTGTCCTTGTTTGGCCCTTGAGCCTCCTGGAGTCTCTCTGGATTAAAGCGTCTGCCAAATGCCTAAATATAAACATGTTGCTCATTCTGGGATGCTTTACTGCTTACCACAAATGTCCAGAGTGGTTATATGAGGTAGTCTTCTAGAAGTTTAATCCAGTCTGGCCATTCACAGTTAAGCTCTCTAATCAACAAGGCTTTTTTTTTATTTTTTAAATCACATTGTGATTAATTTGACACTTATCGCATTTATAATTTAAACTGTAATATCATGCTATTAAACTGTATTATTTTATATTCAAATGTATTTATCCAGGCTAAAACCAAATAATTGGATTCTTGATCTCATTAAGAGGATGTTTTTGTGTGTGAAAATCCCAGGAGATCTGCAGTTGAAGCAATAAGAGACAGCCGATCTGGCACCAACAATTGTGCCGCGGTCAAAATCATTGAGACTGTTCCTCATTCCGATGGTGAACATTACCTAAAGCCCTTTTCCTGTATCTGCATGATTTTGTGCATTGAACCGGTGCCACATGAGAGCTTGATTAGATAATTGTATGAATAAGTAGGTTTACAGGTTTTCCTAAAATACTGTATGCTCACTGAGTATTTCCATCTGTCCGTCCGTCTGTCTGTCTGTCTGTCTGTCTGTCTGCCTGTTCTTTATGGATTTCTGTAAAGCTGCATCAAGACTTTTTAATAGCCATTGTTAAGTGCACCATATAAGTAAAATTGACCTGAATTGTCAATTTGAAACCAACAGTGCTGCGGTATAATAGGGATAAATGGTATAAGACCATTAGTAGTTCTGACCATTCTATCTGACTTGTTGAAAAGCTTTCTTTTCACTCAGTGCGGATTGCTAAGTAACAGCAACTGTCGTATTAATCTGGACTGTTTCACACTGTTGGATTAGACAATAGAAATAAAAATGGATTTGAAATAACAGCATATGAAGTATAGTATAGTATAGTTTAAACTTGGAAAAGTTTTGTTGGACAGCCTTTTACAGTTCCTTCATTATAGCTGTCGCATTATTTTGATGAACATTTATTTCAGTCCAATGACACATTAATTTCTTTTCAAGGTCATGTTTTAATGATTGGAGAGTCAAACCATTGTGTAACGCCTTCTCCAGCACATACCAAAGATTCTAAATGGGGTTGGGGTCTGGACCATATGGTGGCCAATTCATGTGTGAAAACGATGTTTCGTGCTCCCTGACCCACTCTTTCACAATTTGAACCCGATGAAACCTGGCATTCTAGTATCTTGAAAATATATGTCCATGACACCAGGGAAGAAAAAAATCTATCGATATTGAAAAAAAACAGGTTTATTTAGTATTTCCAGGCAGTCAGCTGACCTCCTTTTTTAACATTACTCTCACAGGCTTGTACGGCAGGCACATGATAGGTGCACTTCATCTGGCTCTCTTCTCACCCTGATGAACCCATCACTCTGGAACTGGGTAAATCCAGACTCATCAGACCACATAACCTTTTTCCAATGCTCCACAGTCCATTCTTTATGCTCCCTAGCGAATTGAAGATTTTTTTTACAATTAGCCTTACTGATAAGCGTTTTTCTTAAGGCTGCTCAGCTGTTTCGTCCAAGTCTCTTCACGTTCTCTCCTGAGAGTGTAGAGCATGCACTTACTTTCACAATAAGCTTAGATCTTTACGATTTCATTTCACTAAGCGTTTAAGTGATCTCCCATCATTTAAGATGTTTTACTGACTACATTTCTTCCTCGAAGATGATTGTTCATTACTAAACTTCCAGGTTTTAATAATGCTTTTCACAATTCTTAACCACATTTTAGTAGTTTCACCAAACTCCTTAGTTGTTTTCTTTGCTTGATGGAGGCCAATAATTTTGAACAGAGTAACATCTCTGCCACAACCGCAAGATATTGCTTCTGACGTTGTTGTTTAATGAATGAGAAGTTACTCTTAGGGTTTAATAACTTGTTGCCAGTTTAACCAGACTGTATTAATCACTGCAGTAATTATCTAATGGACAGTTTATAACTATTAGCTTAGTTAGATCCAGGTGGTGGCCTTTTTTTTTTCTTGTATATTATTAGTAAAATAAAATAAAAATAAAAGTCGGTTTTTTTTTCAGACATACAGGTTTCTAATTGGTCTTTCAATGTTTCTTTTTGGAAGGAGTCTCCAATACAAGCATTTTTTAACATTATACTACATTAAGTTTATCAGGTATACCTGTACCGCTACAGTACTGGATATTTCTGGTTGATCATTAACCTGCATCGTCCATCCTTTTAAATTTTATTGATTTTGAAATTTATGAAACCGGGAGCTTGTTTACAGATGTGCCACAACAGTAAATGTAACCATACATCGATAAATAAAATAGTTCTATGTTTAAATAAAAATTTTTTTATTGTAAATTGTTGATGTATATCATGATTAATTTTCTGGTGTGACCACTAACTTGCACATCATTGCACATCACACCACCCCTTGTGTTTATTCCTTTCATATTATAATGGTTCGTATTGTTATTTCATGCCGTGTACACTTCTCATATTGATTTGAACCCTGTCCAGGCATATTGGCAGGCTAGAGTTTGGCTGGAGCTTGGCATGCATTACGAATATAAGAGGTGGATAACGCCAGCTTAGCTTGGACTGAAGCCACTCCTCGGCTCCTCCAGCCCTATTTATCACTTCATTTGTTAGGGCCACTGTGGACCTCTTGCTTAAAGCTTAAGAGTCAATTAGAAAGGTTTTACGGGTGGCAGACTTCTCTAATATGGTGGATCAAAAGGCATGAAAGACAAATAACCTTGCCAGAGATTGACTTAATGTTATAGAGAATGTACTGCTCTTGCTACTTGAGAACATTAATGTTAAATATGTAAAAAAAAAAATGTAAATATTCAAATGAAACCGCAACTTTTGGTTGTGCAGAATAACAGAACACAGTTATGAGAGTAAAAACTGCCTTTATTTCTCAATGTAGTATAATCCCGTGCTATGTACTGTAAAGTTCACTTAGTACGCCTAAGCCATGCTTGGACTGCCTACTTCACGTTATAAACACTGGCCTCCCAGGAACTCCTTTAAAGGGCCAAATGTGGAAAAAAATTATTTGTCACATACACAAACATAAACAATGTGATATGCAGTTAAACACTGCTTAAAAAAGAAAAATGTGATGAAATAAGGAGATAGAAAGATAGATCTGTGATAAAATGGAAAAAAATGGATAATTTACACAGAAAATAGAAAAAGGTCAGGATTCTACTTGGGATGTGCCCAAAACTCCCAGCTTCTAGTTCCTTTAACGTGCAAATGGTGCCCTGTCCAGTATGAGGTCATGCATCGTCCTGCAAAAAAACAGAGCGCCTTTTATTGAGCCTTTTTAGAGGCCCTTTTCGTCCCTGAGAGTGTTCCACTTTGTTAAATGTTTGAATGTCAAGGTGTGCTCCAAGCTACTTTGGCCAGGATTATCATTCACAGGGGTGCAGCCTTCTTTAAAACGTTTGCACTATACTAAGAGTGTCATCACCGTGCTTGAAGTCTTCATGAAAATGTCAATGGATTTTTCGCCCGCTTTCATTCACAAACCGATAAATCTCATCGTCTTAGTTATTGACATTATTATTATTATTATTATTAAAAAAGAAAACTTCAAACTGTTGGTTCTCATCTTTTTACAAATAAAATCTTTTTTATTTTTTTTTTACCTCCAGATAAAAGTCCCCACAAAGTCAAAACTGTTAGACAGTAGATATCTCGGCCTAAGACTTAATGTCACTAACTGCACACGAGGTAAATTTTACTGTAGCGCTGAGAGCCATGATCTGGCTGCTTAATTATATGATGGTTAGTTCATTAATACATTTTTAATGTAGATTTTTATTCGGGGAATTTAAAATCATTGTTAACCTTGGTTTTAGTTTCCAGTGCCAGCAGTTACATCATTTTAATATCCTGTTTAAGGATGCACTGTCATGTAAAGTGCTGCGCATAAACATTGAAAGGCTGCATGTGCTGTCTGTCTTCAGCTTTATTTCCCCTGCTAGGAGCCACAAGAGACAGCGGCAGTAAATTGTCTTTTTCTGAGAAGCGCCCAGGTGTTCGGCACACCGCATAACAATAAGCTTATGCAAATGTCCCGAAAATATACAGCCAGACACAGGGAGGTGATGGCATCGACACATAATAGGTCTAATTACCTATTTAATCATAGATTAACATTCAAAGGGAGACATTTAAACATACAGCATGTCATATATTGTTTATTATTGCGACCAAAAGTCCTATCTGACGTGAGCATGTGACCAGTTCTACACATCACGTGCAGCAGTATTTCTGGAAGTGCAGCATCAGAAGTAAAGCTTAATGCAATTCAGGACTTTTTTTTTTTGCTGTGAGCTTTTAAATAAATTGATGTAACGATCGTCTCCAGACGAAATTTCTTTAACTTGTGCTGTCAATTCTGTATGTATGAAGGCTTTGATGATTGATTGGGTGGACTGATTAGAGCGGGTGCTCCATCTCCGAGTGAAACATTTGTGTCACATTTCATTATATTTTCATGTTTTGGCCCAGCACCATATTAGATAGACAGCCAAAATAAACACTAAATAGAGGTTTTAAATGATCCTGGATGGGCACATTCTGGGTTAATTCATTCCAGCAGGCTAAACGTTCTCATCCAGCAGCACGCTATGCTGCAACCTAGAGAAACTAGGGAAGAAATGTACAATATGAAAGTTATTAAAATAGATCAGTTAGGAAATGGTTACAAAAGCATTTCTTAAGCTTTAGGACTTCAGCCAACTACAATGAGTGCAATTATAGAGACAAATGGAGACAACTTAGAACTTGAATCTTTCCATAAGTGGTCATCTCAACAGAATTCCTCCAGTTCAGGAAGTCCAAATAGAACATAGACTAACATCTAACATCTGCAGGCCTCCCTGGCTCGCCTCGGATAAGGTCCGCGTTAATGATGCGTTTTTAGGAAAGAGACTTGCGAGAATTGTATCCATGGGAGAGTTGCAAAGGAAAAAACAAGAATTTTTTTTTTTATTATTATTCCTTATTTGTAAAAATTTTGTACATGTCTCTGAAATGAATGCCCACCCTGTCATTTCTGGATAATTGCCCTTTCAAGAAACAATGTTATATCGTTCTTCAATAGAGACTGAAACAACTGCTATAAGTACATTTAGGTCATATTTCGTTATATTGTTTTTGTAGTTTGATGTTGTCAAGCTTAACATGTCCAAATATTCATTAAAATATAAAATATATAAACAGTACAGTATGTAACACAGTCACCTTCAACACCAAGACAGTTTGCTAACTGAAGGTTTACAGTACCATGTGCTCATTAAATGCTAACTTTAGCAAAAAGTGTCCACCCTGTCATGTCATTCAGTCTTCCGTGGCATGGTGGACATGAGTGCATAGTTTTTGCCACATTTTGGATCAATTTTATTATTACCAACAGACTTTTCCCATTAACTACATTTACATTATATAATGACTATACAGTAAAAATGATGACCGATGACAGGGTGAATTTGCTTTGTACATTGACCAGATGCAGTAAATTTATAAAAAGTATATATAAATACACATATACTGTATGGCATCATGGTGACTTAGTGGTTAGCTCCGTCGCTTTGCACCGCCAGGGACGAGGGTTTGATTCCTGCCTTGGGGGTTTCCTCTGAGTAATCCAAAGACAGATTAGGCTAAAAATGGGAATAAATACAATGGTCACTGTTGGTTTTCATGGTCCCTAAGTAAACTACACTACAGACGTGTCGTTAAATTTTTGAATGTCAAGGTCTGCTCTAGGATTATCATTCACAGAGGTTCCGCTTTCTTTAATGTTTTCTCCATTCAAATGTTTTACTGTGGTTAAGAGTCTCATCACCGTACTCTTCGCTGTGCGATTTTTCACCCGCCTTCATTCACGAGAAATTTCATCACAACTCCTGGTTTGACTCGAAGGCCTATTGTACAATAAGCTATACTGTGAAACCAAATAGGGGACACACTTTGTTTAATTGCATACACAAACACACACATACATACAAATCTCATAATGTATCTTAATTATATAATCTAATTTATATATATATTTTTTTATTATAAACCATGAATTTAGCTCTCTAAAATCTAAAGCAGAATGTCCAGAGATCAGTCCATGATCTTAAAATTAGTTAGATTTTGCAGAATGACAATGAAAGAAGGCACAAGACTACAGTAGAGTGTATATTTTAATGACTCTAAAAAATAAATACATAATAAAAAAATCAAGGTTTTGGAGTGATCAAAACCCTTGTGCAGTTCATGCTAAAAATCCCTTCACTGTTGGTAAATTAAAATAATTCTTCAAAGAATAGTGTGCTACAATTTCACCACTGTGATGGAAATGTTAAATTTGGAATCCACATAGGTGTTTCTGCTTAGGGTAGTGGGAGCCATTACTTTTTCACCAGGGTGATACTGAAGTTTATAATCCTTTTTCCTTCAATAAATTAAACGATCACATAAACAAAAACTGTATATTTGTGTTCCATAACCTTGTCTTACATTATCTTGTTTAAAGAAGTGAAACTATTTAATGTGACAAACATGCAAATGTAAGAGAGGGAAAGGAGCTCAGAAGGGGGCAAATACTTTTTCACAGCACTATATTTTTCTAGGGGTGTTACACCATACCTGTTTTTATATTTGGAACTGGATTTTAAACCAGGAACCGGGAATTAAATTAGAACCCTGCCACTGTGTCCCTGAGTAAATGTCAGTGTGGGCTGTGACTTCTGACTCCAACAGTTCCTCAACCTCAGCTACATCACTCGAGTTATTCATTGCAACTAGACATATGTGTAGGAATGTATTTTTATTTTATTTTTTTTTACCACTGCTTGAACATTTATTTTTGCTTTCCCTGCCCACATTTTCTTCTAATTGGTTCTGTTTCCAAAAATCAGTGCCTAATTTAAACCACAGATAAATATTTACTATGAATGCCTAATGCATGTGCATGGTGATGCATGTTATCTATCTGTATTAAAACCTTTATACCTTACAGTACGTCTGCATGAAAGAAAAACTTTTTTTTTTTTACAAGATCCTAGGGCTACTTTTGTATAATTCATTGCAATATTTGGCATTTTCCAATATGAGTTTCTGTGACAAACACACCAGGGATGATGTCATTAGAGCAGTATCACAGAGCAAAACACACATATACACACACACACATACTTGAATAGCCAAATACACTACTGTTAGCTATTAGACTGAAAAATGCTGAAACCGGCGGGGAGTGAGACTGTATTTGAGAAGGAATTGGCACAGAATAGCAAAGGCATGCGTGCATTTTGTTGGTCTTCTGGTTTAAGCAATGTTGCCATTTTTAAAAGAAAAATACTGTACACTGTATTTACTGTAGTATAAAGGAATTGTTTGCATGGAACAATGTGGTAGAGTGATCATGCTAGTAATTTTTTTATATAGTTTTTGAATATTTCTTAAAATCTATTGCAATATTTCATGTTTTTTATATAAATGTGGTTTTAATCATAGTATTTTATTTATTAATTATTTTTTTTGTCATACAGCTCTACCTGCTCCGGCAAGCCACCACGAGCTATGCAGAACATCACTCACATGTATAAGAAGTATATGAATGTGAGAATGGACAGGTCTATAGATATACAGTACAGTGGTACCTCAGCAAACAAGTTTTATCCATTCCGGAGGCGAGAACTTAAGGCAAAACTTCGTATTGTGAAACTTATTTTTCCATAGGAAATAATGTAAATGCAGATCATCTTCTCCAGCCACCCAAAAAATATTACTAATTTTACCAATTTACAACACTATAATCATAATAAAAACAATCAAAAAATTTAAAAAAGACATGTAAATAAAGTAAAATATGAAATAAATAGATATTTAATCTCACTTAATTTTAACTTATGATTCCTCTTGGCACTGGCTGCTTTAGAAACAAAACTGGTCCTCACTAAATCTGCTATATAATGCAAAAAAAAAAAAAAAAAGACCAGATAAAATATGCAATATTGGAATGGAAAAATATTTCCATTAACGCAAACAGGTTTTGAACGGCTCCTGAGCGTGCGTTCAACTTACAGTAGCCCGTGTTCGGTTCGGTTGTTCGTATGCCGAAGATTCTGCGTATGCAATAATTCTTGAGGCAGGGCGTTCGTATGCCGAGGTACCACTGTACATATAATACAAAAATTTGATATTTATCACAGCATAAAAATGGCCCTCCCTTTCTTTTAAGAAAAAAAAGATACCATATATAAAAACAACCCTCAATTTTTTAGTATTTGCAAGTGCAATTATTTATTTATGTATTTATTTTTACTTTAGTGGAACTAAGAGCAATAACTTCACCAATGGTCATGCGTACATATTAGAAATATAGTATATTATAATGCAGATCCTCTTTCCTAGCTACTTACCTATTGTACCTATCAACCTACCTATCTGTAATTTCCGATGCACCACCTGCATTTTCCCATCATATAAAAACTTTGATTAATTCATTACTTTAATGAAACGACGTTGGAACGTTGAGTACAGGACACTGGGATAACTTTGAACGAATGCCTCTAACACTTGAAATCATTATTAAAACCAAACCAATGTCCTGAGCAGGACTTGACGACTGGCTTCTAAGGCGAGAGCACTGTGAGAAAATGAGCTTACCACCGGACCGGTAGGAAAACAAGCTGCTGATATGGTTAAGTGCATGTAGATGGCATGAAGTGTCTCACAACAGAGAGGTACAATTACAACACTTAGATATGTGCATGAAGCTGTCATGTTCATCCCAATCTCTGAATTGGAATTATAAGCCCTAGTGAAAACTTAAGCAACCATGGATGTCTCCAGACGTTGTGCGAATGGACTTCAATCAGCAACAAATGCTCCAAATCAAGGTTACAGTTATATTGTTTGAAGGTTGTATTTGCAATACTGTATGTTTGCGTCATTCATTTCTTTAACATTATGTAATTTTATCAAAAGTTTCGATAAATAGGTGGACATCATCACAACCAAAACACGAGTCCTCTGATGTTAGGGTTCCTGCTCTCAGGTAGTTTTTAAGAGGACGCATATACAATTTAATATGCTTTAGTGAATACGACTGAACATGCACTTTTAAAGTCAAAGTACAAGTAATAAAATGTAACATAAGATAAAAAAATAAGTTTTGGTTTGAATGAAAAAGCTTGCTAAATGGGAAGGGCAGCTGTTAGTTTACCTTACTTGCTTGAAACCTTTTGACTTTAAAGAAAAAAGAAAAGTAGAAAGCAAGTATCCTTGAAAGAAGTTACTTGCATATGTACTCCTCTGTGTATGTGTAATTGATGAGACTTCACACTACAAGGCTTAACCATAAGATTTATCTCTGTACTACATGATACTGTAGATATTCTAGCACAGTGGGTTAGTTTAATTCCCATCTCTGGGTGTATGTGTAGTAGTAGTTTGCATGTTCTCCCCCTGTTTGGTGGGTTTCCTCCGGGTACTCTGGTTTCCTCCCACAGTCCGAAGACATGCAGATTAGATTAATTGGCGTTCCCAAATTGCCCATAGTGTGCGAATGAGCGTTTGAATGTGTGTTTGTCTGTGTGTGCCCTGCGATGGATTGGTACCCTGTCCAGGGTGTACCCCGCCTTGTGCCCTAAGTCTCCTGGAATGGGATAGGCTCCAGGCCCCCCACGACCCTGTATACAGAATAAAGTGGTATAGACGATGAGTGAGTGAGCTTTGGAAGATTTGCAGAAGTAATTGATTGTTTTCTCTTCTAGCTCTCTTTTCTTCACTGCTATTTAACGAGCTTCAATGGGTCAGCTGAAGCTCTGGCATGCTTTTCTTAGCCGATCAGATAATGTGCGAACAGACCCGCTGGGATTTGCATTGCTGGCCACACTCCAGCTCCAAGAGGAAGTGTTATTTAGAAAAAAACATACAACACAAGTAGTGCATGCATGACGCATTTAGCAGCGTGCAGAAGTTAGGGTTGATACTGTATTCTGGACAAAATGTCATCTTTGTTTTTTTTTGTGAAAAAATGTAGAGGAAATACTAATTTTAGGAAAGGTTTGCTTAATTTCAGTGTCTGCAGCTATATAATAATTATAATAATAATAATAAAATAATGCTACATGCAATACACTTCAATTTACGCTAGATTTTAATCTGTTTAGCTTTGCTCTTGCTTCAGCCAAGAAAAGCAATCTATTTGATGTGAATATGAGTTGTAAACTTTATTATTATTGTCTTAGCATTATGAGTAATGATAGGATAACTGCGACATGCTCTGCTGGAATCCGGGCATGTTGAAATGATCCCTGCTGTAAATGATAGCAGTTTCTTTTCCTGCCTCTTCTTGATGTGAAGTGTTTTTAAAGCCTTTGATGGAAAGATAACTGGGAAAGTGGTCTCCAGCTCCAGGATGAGGCATCAGAATGCAGTAGCAGGGATGTTGAAACAGGAAAGAGCTTAAAACAGGAAAGAAACAGCTGGACATTTGTTCCAGACGTTAAATCAGTTCGAGGTAAGCAAGCCTGTCTAATTTTATTGAGTATACAGAGTCTGTCAGCGGATCTCAGATATGTTGTTAAGTATAACACAATATTTGGATTAAAAAAAATCTACCATTTTGTCCTTAACACTGGAAAAAAAAAAAAAACTCGGAAGTACTGTAACAATGCCAGTGCTGTCAACATGGTTTTTCAATTCTTGCAATGATAGTTCTTTAAACTAACACATATCGTGCGGGATCATAATTCATCTCACCTAAAGGTGTGCACAGGATGTGTTCTGTTCACACGGTTGTATTTTGGTTGTACCCGCTGCTGTAATTCAAATAAGTACTGTATATATTTAGCTCATGGCGGCACAGTGGCTTAGTGATTAGCACTGTTGCCTTACCCCTACCGCATCCGGTCATGGAGTTTGCATGTTCTCCCTGTGCTTGGTGGGTTTCCTCTGGGTTATCTGGTTTCTTCCCACATTCCCAAACTGCCCATAGTGTGTCAATGAGCACATGAATGTTGACCGGAGGTTCTACCATAGTTGTACAAATGGGAATAAATACGATGGTCACCACTGGCCTCCACGGCCACTGGTTGGACTACAGAGGTTCCTAGATGACTGGATGGATAGATATACAGTAGTTAGTTCAGCCTATATTAATCACATATACATTATTTTAGACAGGGTTAAGGGTCTTGGTTAAGGGCCCAGCAGGGGCAACCTGGCAGAGCTGGTGCTCGAACCACTGACCTTTCAATCAGTAACTCATAGTCTTAACACACTGAGCCACCACCAGCTACACTCAAAATAGTTGTCCAGTTTAAACCACCATGAGCCTGACCTGCCCAGGTAGGAACGGAGGAATGCATGTATGTTTATGTTAAGAAACATTTTATCTTTTGAGTTAGCGGCACAGTGTTGTAGTGGTTAGTGCTGTGGCCTCCAGTTCCAGAGTCGAGTGTTTAATTCGTGCCTTGGTTCTGTGCGAGTGGAGTTTGCCTGTTCTCTCCCCGCTTGGTGGGGTTTCACTGGGTGCTTTGGTTTCCTCTCACAGTCCAAAGACATGCATGGTTGGCTAATTGTCGTTTCCAAATTGTGTGAGTGATTATGTGTGGATGTGTGCGTACTTGTGCTCTGATTTACTGTACTGGCATCCCTTCCAGGGTGAACCCCACCTAGTCCTCTGGGATAGGCTACAGGCTTCCGCGACCCTGAACAGGATAAGTGGTATAGAAAATTAGTGAGTGAGCATGAATGAGGATATCTTTCCCTGGAACCTGTATATGTAGGACAAAGCATGTCGGCAATTGATGATATGTTGAGTAGAAAGGCTTGCGTGCGTCCTGCGATGGATTGGCACCCAGTCCAAGGTGTACAGTACCTCATCTGGTGCATGAAGTCTCTTGGGATAGGCAAACCCTAACCCTCCAGGCTTAATGTAATCTTGTACGAGATAAGCGTTAAAAAAAATAAATGAATGAATAAACCACCTTGGTAAACTTGCTTAATCTTTTTTATGTTAAAAATAAAGCCCAAGATAAGCCATGTGATGCTGTAATGCAAACAACTAAATTGAAGTGAAAAACAGAAATGTTTTAGGACTGAAAAAACCTCACAATAACCTGTTGCATAACTGTGCATGTCTAATACGGAGTACTGTGTAGTGTTACAGCACTATTTGCTTGTAATATTGCACTTAGTCTTTTGGGTCATTGTTTACCAATTTAAGACATGTTGGATTAGCGAGTTTCTTCCATCCTCTCTTGCAAAAGAAAAGCTCCAGTGTTATAAAATTGTGAGTTGATCTCCTGTGCACAGCCTGAAGGCATTATTCAGGTTTTAGTTAGGATTTAGTTATTGACTCTGACTGGACCATTCCAAAACTTTGATCATCTTCTTTTGAAGCTATTCCTTTGTTCACTTGGATGTTATGCTTTGGGTCATTATTGCGCGAGAAGGTAAATTTTTACGTTCAGCTGTCAAAAAGTGGCTTGGTTCCAAAATAGATTAATATTTGGAGCTATCCAAGATTCCTGATACCTTACTGCACTGTTTCGCCACAACATTAACACTACCACCAGATACATTAAATAACATTGATTATTAACTACCCCTTTCATCCTAACATTATGATTACCTGCCGAATATTGAGTAGGTCTCCCTTCAGCAAACCACTGGATTCCAAAAAAACGTTCCTGTTGTTTTTACCTTTTGAGGGATGTTCCCATTGTGCATTGGTCAGGACATAGCAAAAGTGATCCAAGGAATGAAAACCGGTGAACTGGTGACAGGGTCATATGTGGCCAAGGCTCATAAATGCAAGTGGCCCGTGTAGTCTGACCTAATAGAAGAGCCACTGTATCTCAACTTGCTGAAAAAATTAGTTAATTATTGCTGCTTTTCATAGAACATTGTCAGAAAACACAGCCATTACTGTTTTGTTTGCAAAAGGTGAGACCTATGTGGTCGTAACGTTAGGGCTGATCAGAGTGTATACCAGTAAACTCGTGACAGGATCATGAGCAGGTGTGGACTAAAGGCCTGCCCTTCCAGGCCAATCCCACAGAAAAGTACCAGGTAGCACAAATTGGCAAAAAAACAACATCCCAATGCTGGACACAATAGATATCAGAACAACCAATATTATCAGAACATCTAGTGAACCACAGCTCACACGGGGCCTAGTAGAAAAAGAGCTCAAGGCCACAAACCTGGCCTCCAAACTCCCCAGATCCCACTATGGTTGAGCATGCATGGGATGCTCCACACAAACTGTTCTGCTCCATGAAGCCCTCACCCTGCACCACACAGCACCCAAATGACCTGCTACCAATATCTTGGTGCCAGAACTCCCAGAGGCCGTGTTGAGCCACACACCGAGGGGCCAGAGGTTCTCTTGAAGAATATTTTATACATTTACAGAAACCTTTATGGATAATAAGAGGTCAAATTCATCATCTGGGTGTAAGTTTCTATGGTGCAGATTTAAGAGTGTGTAGACTTTTTATATCCATTGTCTGGACACTCTGTCACACCTACAAAAAAAATACAAATCTCCCACCAGTCTTGCAGTAGTCACCTCTAATGTCTACTAAGTGCCATGTAATCCTCCATGAGCTGCTTTCTTTAAATAAAAAGAAAAATGCTAAATGAATAGTGTGTCTTCTGTTTATGTCTGTACATGTATCTCTTTTGAATAATGTATTTTTATTGTAAATTTAGAACTAAGTTGTAATAAAAAGAGATGGTTTGCTGCATGCACAAAGTCAAAATGGATGTTTTATAGTGTAAACAAAAGCGGGGAGCTAGACACAGCAGGCTGCAGGCTTTTTATAATGATGTACATCCAAGATGAATAATGTCTAATGTTAATAAAGAAGAAAAACATTATGGCCCTTGGGTCTTAATGTTTTTCTTCTTTATTAATGCTAGAAAATGAATGTGTTTATGTGTCCATGAGAAGTAAATAAATACAGTTATATAAATCACATTACTGTTAAATGGGTTTGATCGTAAAATGAACAAATCATATTTCCATTAACCATAAAATCAGACAGAGCAGTGTTTCTGTTTGTGTGTGTGGGTGTGTGTAAGTCGTCCTGCACCACAGTAGCCCCCTTCCTACTCCCTGTTTGTCTTGCAATACTCCAAGGTACTCACAATCCAAGGTTCCACTGTTTACTAATATAATATACATACTGTGTGTGTATATATATATATATATATATATATATATGAATGATTTATATTATAATAATGTATATATATCAAAAAAAGTACACACACTGCAGGAAAAGAGAAATAGTGTGTGTCTGTGTTTTTATATCCGTCATAAAAAGTAATATTCCCACATTGTTTCTATCTGTAATTTGTATGAAGTAATGATCAGTAGTGAATATCTGTCATAAGGAAAGCTTTCACGCTGTCTTTTACACAACCTTAACTATGAATCTTTTTAGCCGTGGTGAATCATTTGATAATTGCATCTACATGCCCATGCTAATTAGTGAAACACAGGTCTGGGATCAGCAAATTATACCTAGTGAAGTGTGTAAAGACAGTCAGAGTAGTTAAGCGCGCTCTCCGGAGGGCATTCCAGAGTGCAGGTGTCAGCGATTGTAACTTGGCAGCTGGAGCTTCGGGACACATGAACATGTTTGTGTCTCTAGGTTGGATTTATTCACCCAAACATGAAGAGGTGGTTCATTGGTTATAGCATCTAACATAATGCGTTTGCCAGGGGATTCAGACTTTGTGAGGGATCTCAACCAGCTTTTAACCAGATGATGAGCCAAATCATTATTACACACAACACACCCAATAATGAGTCAAAAATGATCCACACTCTGGTTGTGTTAAAACTCCTCTTGGTTTCATCTTGCTTTCTGTTTAGTGCTCCTGTCTCCCCAGTCACTGCTGTGCAGATGTGACCATGTTACTGCACATCAGTTTATTTGTAATGAGCAGAAATGGATGCCCCACTTGTGATTCTCATGAAAGAAGATCAGCGTACAGTGATTTGTTTTCGGTGGCCTGAGGGTGTACCGGGGTCTGAAACAATTTAGAGAAGAGCATAAACAGAAGTGTTTGGATATCTGAAAACTAAATCTTGACAAATACTCTAAGGAAGGTTAAAGATTCTTAAGGAGAATCATTACTGGTGACACGGATTCATCACTATGAGCCTGAGAGTAAACGTCAGAGTATGGGCCAAAAACATCCTCAATCACCAGCCAAGATAAAATTCAAAAGTCAACCATCAGCTGGAGAACTAATGCTTAAGTTTTTTGGGGGATTTTCATCTCAAGGGCCAATATTGAAACATTATCAGGAAAAAGGATCAACGATCAACGGTGCTCGTTACAGTGAGACGCTTACGGAAGAGCTGAAGCCTAAACTTCGGAAGACTGATATCCAAGAGGTGTGTGATCTTCCATGACGATAGAGTACAATAGCTGCTTAAGTTGTTCTGAGGAACTTCCTTTGCACCTGCTTCCTTTTTTTCATGCAAAAAAAAAAAAAAAAAAGCAAGAAGCTTGTATTTTTTTTGGAAAAGTGATCTTTTACTTCTTTTACATCTTTTACGGCCAACAGAAATTTTTCTGAATACAAATTTTTGGGTATCAGATTTTTTTTTTTCTGTACTGACTTAATAATGAAGTCATAAAATAAACATGTATAGCAGAGGCCGCACAAAAAAACACAAGTTGTCTAATATGTTTGCACAGTACTATAGATAAATAGATAAATAGTAAAAAATGCAAGAATATGAAAATATGAGGGTTGTTTCAGAGTATAAGGCTTTTAACCCACTGTAAAGCAATTTTAGAAGCAGGAAACATCAGCGTTCCTTGTAAAAAAAAAAGCCCTGGTATCTGAGTATTTGGCCTGCCTTTCATTTCACTGTATAAACCATATGGATTTTTGAATCATCCAAGACATGACAGAGCCTAAGCTGACCTTATTTAGTTAATAATTACATTTATGGAATTGCATGTTTTGGGGGAAATGTGGTTTAGATAAGGCATAATCCAAGAGCAGCTGAACATTGTCTATTGATTACTCATTCAATCTTACTCAAAGGACATGAACACTTCTGGATACTGCTCTGATTAAAAGCGTCAGGATTGTGTACATTGTATGCTTTTGTGCATCCATACACTGTGTGTGTGTGTGTGGAAGGTAGACTTGCATAATCCTTGTTGCTTTGGGAAATGGAGGTGGAGTGCATGAGTACACTCAGCGAGCACGGCCAGTGTTTTATCGGCTTGTGCTGCTCTTCTAAGACCTTTATGTCCTTTCATGAGATCAGTCTTTTCTATTAAATGTGGGGAGACGTTTCCATACCTTTAAACGCTGCCTGCTGGGCATCTCATGTGCCAACAGAAAGCAAAGAAAGAACTTGCGTAATACGAGTGAGTATGTCTCAAAGAAAAAAGAGTATGTCCTTGCACTTTCCACGACAGTACTACACCTCTCTACTGTATGTCTCCGCCGAGGACATTGTTACTCTTCGTCCTGCATGGAGCTCCACCGCTACTTTTGTTAACAGAGTTGTCATATTACCTCACACCTTCACTAAGGACACTGTCTCTCTGGCTCTTTCTCTTCCATAGTTGCTCTTTCAGGCAACATCAACGATGTTGTCATTTAGCCTCCTGCTTCTGTAAGGATAATTAACTTCTCCAGAGAGGATATTATCACTCTGACTTTGCCAAGGATGTAGCTGCTTCTGCCAAGAACATAATGTCTCCACGTCCTATCTCCCTCTCTCTTCGGGTCTTTGTAGGTCCACCTCCCACCCCAAGGACACTCATCTCTGTAACTTGTCTCCTTCAAGGACATTGTCATGTTGCTTTTGCCAAGGATGTTTTTGCACCTTTACCCTCCCTCACATTCAAAGATGCTATCACTCTGTCTCCTGCCTCTGCTGAGGACATTTCCACTCTGCCTCGCAACACCATAGAACGTTGTAGGTTAGGTTTGCCTGCCTCTGAACTCTCACGTGGACTATCGTCATGCCATTATCTCTTTCCCGTCCTTTGTCTATTCTCTTACTTTACCTCCCACATTCTCTAAGGACATTGCTCCTCTGCTTTCTGTCATTCCTAGTGAGCACTTTGTCACTTTGCCTCTGCTGGGGACAATGTTGCTTTGCTTCCCACCTTCATCAAGGACTTAGCTGTGGCCTTCTGTTGTGGGGAAGCTGCTCTATTTTCACTAAAAACCTCACCTAGATACTAATAGTATTCAGTCCTCAAGCAACCTGTGGACAAAATTCTTAGCGATCAACCACTTTTTTTTATGTCCTTCAAGTCCTCATGTGAACATGTCCTGTATGTTAAGGACGGGTTTGTCAGAATTCCCTCCCTCATTGGGCATTGTGTTGTGCAGCACAGCAAGCGTTAGGGTTTATTTTCTCCCCCAAGTTGATCTGTCCTTGGTCATTGCATATTCATGCATCTTTTTTTATGCATTTTTGCCGTACCTTGTGCATCTATTCTTATATTAAAACCTTGAAAATATTATCACGTTTCCTGAATTCCTTGTTTCGAGTTATCACTGTTGTCTGTTATCATGCTGACAATGTGCAGTGTAACAATGTGTTTAATATTATTGACTCTCTATTATTGAATTCATTTAATTAATGAGCTGGGGAAAAAAAATTATCATGTCTAGTACATGCATTGCCTCTAACAATTTCCATACAATTAAATAGACGTCTAAGACACTTTAGTTATTTCTTTTTTTTTTCTCTCTCTGCAAAAGAACACACTTTATATGTGACAGTCCTGAAGTCATATTGGCTCAAAAATGTTTCTGTGATTTAAAAAAAGAAAAAAGTCATGCCTCTTTTGTGCTCATTCCTCTACCTCATATCATCCTGTCAATCTTCATAGATAAAGCTGTCAGATGATGTCAGAAATCTAATGATTGCAAGAGAAGCCCAGAAGGGGGTTTAGTGCTGGTGGTGGTGGCAGTGCTCATGGGGAAGCTAAGGAGGTTTTATTTGATGGATTGCATGGAGCTCTGCTACAATGCTGTTAACAGTGAGGCACTCAGGTGTCTCCTGGGTATTCTGAAAGCGAAGTGTTTGGCTGCACTGTGTTGACACAGTGACGGTTTATAACGTAGCTGTTTTGACTAATAGCTGAGAACGCTAGTGGTAGTGGGGGCAAAAAGTCTGACTCATACACACCGTGCGATGTTTGGATTAGTTCTGCTGATAGGATCATGCCAGTAAAATGTGTGTATGTTGGGCGTTCTGTGCCTGCTACATCTCCTCTTTATGGGTCAGCGGACTTAATAGCGGTGTTGCTTAGTTGTCGTTTATATTAGTGTCTAGCTGGGGCTTAATTGATGGTAGATAAGAATGTTCAATGCCATTAGAACCTGACTGGCTTAAATTTGCAATATATTTCTTTAGTGAAGCAACCTACTTTCCCACAGCACCGTTGAATCCTCCAATGTGATTCAAAGTAAAATGGATTAATGAACTCTTAACGATGGTGTTATTTCAGGAGTAGTGCCAGCTGCAATTGTTAACATGTTTATATTAATGTGCTTAAGGGTATTCGAGTCAAACTGGGACCAGCAGTCCGATCATGGCTCTGGCGGAGTGAGAAAACAATCTACCTTGATGGTATCCAAACACTGGGATGAGTGCATTAGTGTAGTTGGGGATTATATAAAGAAATAAAGAGAGTTTTAACTCTTATAACTGTGCAACTGTGCAATAACCCAATCAAAAGTCCTGCTTTGATGTGAACACCCCTTGCATTATTTGTTTGGCGCTTTTTTTTTTTTTTTTTTTTTACAATTTACATTGTTGCAAAGCAGCTTTACATAATCAAAAGATTTATTGAAGTTTGTAAGAAATGTGAATGTGTATGAGTCGAAGTGATAAGATAGTCCCTGGTGAGCAAGCCGAGGACAGTGGCAAGGAAAAATTTCCTGAGATGGCAGTAGGAAGAAACCTTGAGAGGAACCAGACTCAACAGGGAACCCATCCTCATTTGGGTGATAACGGATAACAGGAATTGATCTGCAATCATACTGTGTTTGGAAGCTGGAAGTTCAGTATAACAGGAGATGTGTTTAAGTTAATATGGAGTCCAGTTTGTTATAAATGAATTATTAATTATTTTATGACCCTTCACCACCTGGATTTGATCATTTTTGAGCCCATGCCCAAGTTTCACTTTATGTTTCGGCTCAATACCACATTTTAAATGATAAAAAAGAGAGAATTAACAGGTTATTTGTTGTTTAATTGAAGTGATTTAATTGATGAGAAATCCGTTGGTCCAATTTAGATTGCCCCTAAAAAGTGATGCTGTGGCTGGTTTAAAGGGAAGCTGGCATTGCCCTTGCAATTAGAACAAATCAAGATCAGCAGCTTGTTCTTGTTCTTCCTTATTCCTATACCAACCATAGTAAGGTTTTTCCTAGAAGTAACTGCCCAAACAAGCCAAACTAAACATTTAAAAACCTCGGCCAACACTACCTTCTGATCACCAAGTCTATTTTTGGATAATCTGGTCCATTTTATGAAGATGTTTCAGACAATCTTATAAAATAATGTAATTAAGGAGTTTTTTTTAATTGCTCTTAAATTTTAAAATGTGTGCTGGATAAAAATGTATGTACTGTAAGGAGTCTCCAGTGTCAGCTTTGTGAAAGTCAGATGCTTTTTTTTTTTTTACAGTTAGAGACTCCAGGACAGTTTTTTTTTTTTTCAGTTTTCTCTGTAACATGACTTTTCTCTCTCTCTCTCTCTCTCTCTCTCTTGAACATCAAGAAAACAAAATAAGTGACTGGTTACACAAATTACTATTTATATCTCTTGCAACTGATAAATGACTTGATCATCAGGGGCTTTTAGATCACTATGATCTAAACATCTTTACTTTCTCCTACACATTTTCATAATCTTCTTTTAATTTTGTAAAACTGCTTTGAGACATCTAATTTTTTTTTTTATTATGAGCGCAATATAAAGAGAATACAATTGAATCAAATCGAATTAAATAAAACCTATGATAGGCAAATTCAGGAGGGTAATATAAGCTTAATATGAGGCTGCATCACACAACCCCCTTGTTGATTCTTTTCATACAGTGACATCCCAAGTCATGTTTTAGTTTTTATCTACTGTAAGTCCTTCCTGGGCATTCAGAAACACAGAAACTTTATTCATTTAAATTTTTTCTAATTGACCTAAACATATTTTCTAAAAGTCCAATTTTCCTTTTAAGCATTTCCTAAATGTCTGCTTTTCTTTGTAATATTTAAATCAGAGATTTGACTCACTCTGATAGTTCTTCCTTTAAACCCTAACATGTGTCCTAGTGTCAGCTCTACTAATAAAACCAACCTTTCATTGCAACAGCACAGCGAGGCCCAATCCTGGTATGTGCCACTTTCGTTTCCAATCTGTCACGCTCGCTTTACTAAAGAATGTGCTCTGTGATTGGTTTCAGAGGGCAAGGTGGAGGTAACCAAGGAAGGCATGAAGCTGTGCACCATGGCACCGGGGAAGGTGTTCGGCGAGCTGGCCATCCTCTACAACTGCACCCGCACCGCCACGGTTCAGAGTGAGTAAGCACGATACTTATGTCATGTGTTGACTAGAAATTCCTAGAAAGTAATGATACAGTAGCAGTTAAATCATGAGCAATAGTAACAATGCAAGCATTTATCCTGATAGACAAGGTGCATTCAAATCAAACAGGGACTCTTCGCGTAAATGAAGGTGCAAACGTTTTATAGAAGGCTGTACAGTATGTCTGTGAATGACTCCAGTCTCGACTCTAGTGTACTGAGAAAGCTTTCGACCTTGATTGTATCCAAACACTAGGAAAACCCTGGGATAAGTGCATTAGTGTAGCATACAGTAACTGTGTTCTGTTACTCTGTCTTATCGAATGTCCCGGTTTGACTTGAACGCATATATGCATGTACACATATAGACACATTAAAATTCCCTTACAGTTTCATGCATTGATTCGGTCACCATGGAAACCTGTGCATATTCTTTTGCTGTTCTTTTGGTAATGTAGTTCTGGCAGTTACTTTCGAGGGTAACTATGGAAACACACACACACACACACACACACACACAACCTAGCACGTCTTTGCACTCTTCTAGGAATAATGACATGTGAACAGACCTGGGCCAAAATCTAAAGCACACAGCTTTTTTCGTTGGGCGGCAACAATTTTTTTATTATTCATCTATTTTTTAATTTAATGAAACAAACATATATAAATTCCACTTGTTTGCGTACAAACCAGAGGCATGTCAGATGCATGATCTTATTTGCTAGTATTATCTAAATGAACAATTAGCATAGACAAAGCAGAGTGGAGCTGATTTTCCCCCTCATTATTTTAAACATAATCGCGTCTCATATTTTAGTGTCACTGCTCAGTGCACATTGCTTTATTTAAATCAAGTCACTTATGTTTTCAGTGCATGAAACATTCCTGATTATGAAAGTCTTTTCATGTGCAAAACCCTGATAAGTGAGTCAAACGGAGAAGGTAAGTTTTGCATGGCTTCGTACCAGATAGCAGGTCTGACAGTGTGTTGAGATATAATGATGGGAAATCCCAACGCAGCCATGAACTTACCACCAGGATGCACGCTTTAGCAATGGGAGCTGAAGATCTTATCGTTTTTCCTTATATTGCTCTCTGCTGAAAGACAAATATAAATTCCTCTCTCTTTTTCTCCATTGTTTTTATTTCTTTTTTTTTTGCATTTAAAAAACAAATAAAATAAAAAAAGCATCAGAAACATGCATAATGTATATAAATTTAGACATTCTGTCAGCTAATCATAAATCACAAGAGAGACAGAAGGGGAAAAAATCCAGACAACCAGCATGACACAAACCTACACACAGATTATAGAGAGTTTCTCATGACTGTTTTACAAGTGATATCTATCTGGGCATCTACAGTACAGCGAGTACAGTAGCGTAGCGAGTCCTGTAAGAGTGGAAATTTAATTTTATCTGTTAAGTGATGAAGGTGGCTTAGTGGCATAGTGATTAGCGCAAATCTTAGTGCATGGAGATTGCATGTTCTCCCCGTGCTTGGTGGGTTTCCTCCTGGTACTCCAGTTTCCTCCCACAGACCATACAGATTAGTTTAATTGGCGTTCCCAAATTGTGTGTGAATAAGTGTGTGTATGTGTGTTTGTGCCCTGCGGTTAATCGTACCCCCATTCAGGGTGTACCCTACCTCATGCCTTAGTCTCCAGGGATAGTCTCCAGGCCCCCTGCCATCCTGTATACAGTACAAAGCGGTATAGGTGATGAGTAAGTGAGTGTTACGTAGTGTCGCCTATAATGTAATTATGATTGATTCACACATGTGTGAGTGAGTGGGTTACATGACTATAACATGCACATATTACAGTGGTAGAGTAACTTTTCTCTATGCAAAGGGATTAATCAACATAGTCTCAATGCATCTGCGGCATTGTTAAAGCCCCCCATCAGATGCTTTGTGGATGGTCTCCCACTGCTCTAGAATGTAGGAGATGACCATGTGCACATATGAATGAAAAAGTGTTTAAACAAGGTGCTTTTTCATTTAACAAAAATGGGGGTAAGGGAGCAGGGAAGAGGGGGTGATCGTCAAGGAGGAAGGTGCAGAGTGTGCAGGTCTTTGCATTTGTACAGTAAGTGGCAGCAGTCCTCCTAAACTAGGGGGTAAACGCCACTGGCAGAGGAGGTCGAGGAAGCCGAGGGGGGCGGTGGACCTTTCTTGGAAGTGTGTCTCACGGAGGACAATTTCCAGAGTGATCAGAAAACAAAAACAAAACAGAAGACCCGCTACTGACCAGATTGATGATCTGTCCTTTTGTAGGCAGTGTAGCCAAAAACTCGCTAGCAGTCCTGGTGAGTGGAGGCACTGGCACTGGCTGTAGGCCTGCTGTCACAAACGGGAAACCAGCACTGAAGGCAAAACACACAATGTGCACATTGCTCTCGTCATTGGTGTCATCTCCACCACAACAAACAACACATTGTTTTTTTAATTAAAACTCTATTCGTGTTTTGCGAGCAAAGACATTCATGGCTCTTATCTGTTATCTGAGCATGGGCAAGGTAGGCTAAGATGCATCAGAGAACAATTTTTTTTTTATTGTCAGACTGGACAAGCTTTTAAGGTCTGTATAAGATTAAAAATAGGCATGTGATTTAGCACAAGTTACTTTTGTCAATCCTAAAGCACCTGCCAGTGTATTCAGCTTGATAAATAACCTCTCTCTGTGAAGTTGCCTTGTGTATGCTTGGTGTTGCAGGAGGTTTGGGGTCCCAAGCAGTGAACATGGTGTGAAGTCATAAGTGCTTTCCCCCAAACGTTGGTTGTGATGATGGAG
The DNA here is from genome assembly GCF_024256425.1 of Clarias gariepinus. Taxonomy (NCBI): domain Eukaryota; kingdom Metazoa; phylum Chordata; class Actinopteri; order Siluriformes; family Clariidae; genus Clarias; species Clarias gariepinus. The sequence continues at coordinate 8,601,817 of NC_071113.1, forward strand.
AAGAACGAAAAACAAAACAAAACACTGGTTTAAGTGACAAATCTGTATATTTTAAACAGTACTGTCTCGACAATTCATTTCATTTGCATGAAAAAAGCAAGGCCCCTCCCACCTTATGTACTGTTTAATGATGGAATGTAGAATACCTGTTTATTAATTAATACAAAAAGCATTGGAAAAACTGCGTGCAAATAATGTTTTCTGATTAGACTTGGTTGTGCGAGTTTACAGAGTGAGACTCTTATTTACACAAGCTCGTGTGCACATACGTACATAGATACAAACACAAAATCAAAAATGCTTTACATACACACTTGTGGTCACAGTGTTGTAGTAAACAGTATATGTGCGCACGGATGTTGACTATACGAGTGACGCATGTGCACTGAGACTGATTATGGAGATGATTTTCCATAATACTGCCCGTATTTCAAGACCTCACTATAATAAATTGTTTAAAATGTATGCCCATCTTGCGAAACATGACCTGACCAAGGTACTCACAATCCATATATATATATATATAAAACCAGAACCCAAAGCCCCCTTATTCTTTTTGTCATTCTTTCTGGTATATAGCCTAGGAATGTCTTATTTTTAAGGTTCTAGGTTCACTATATCTCCAAATACTGACTTCTGACACCAGAATGTTCTCTGGCATTTTTAGAGTTTTTCAGTAATAAACTACTTATTCCATTCACCTCTAATAGTCATTATTTTTTTCACTTTCCTCTTACAGTTTGGTCTTTTGCCATGCACTATTGTAGCCCTAGACACCAATCAACCTGGTCAAGGCTGAAGGCTAACATGCTTCCTTTTAGAGACACGAGTTAGCCAACACATCTTTTCAAACTGTTGCTCATGCCTCAGTTCTGGACGAAAGGACTAACTGTCCTCTTTGGTTCACTGATGCACCCTCATCACTCCCACCCAGTGAGCACAGCAACTTATTCTTTCTTGGACTCGTAGCCACTGGTGTCTTTGTCATGATCCTGATTTTACAGTAGCTCCCAATCTCCAGAAAAAAAAAAAAACCCTGGATCCCTTTTTGTGCTTGCACATGGTGGATGCTTCCAGAAAAGTCATAAATTAAATACTGTGCATGCACGTGTAGATGCTTTTGCCCCAAAGTTCTACTGATCAGCTTGTCTGCTGTTGCCTCTGATGGTTGCCCACTGTAAGTGGATGAGTGGTCCTATGTGTCAAGTAGCCCATCATTATTACACATTATGGCAGAAAGTCTCATGGTGAAGCTATTAAAGTCTCATGGTGAAGCTTACTTCATGACAATTCATTGGGATGAAGCTACTGTAGAAAAATTGGGAATGCTATCCACTCTGACCCAGTGACCCAGTGTATGGGGGACAATCGAATTTAGGCAGGGTGCTACTATGTGCAGTCAGTAACTCTTCCTAAGAGACGATTTGAAAGTTAAAAGTGGCCCAATCTGCCTGATATTTTTGCTCATATGCGACTCAGATCTCATTTTTTTTATACCTCTGTGAACAGCACAAATCAAATGATCTGATCTGATCTGCAGATTTACGTATGCAGTCCTAAATCTGACACAAATCAAATTTTTCACAATTCGAGCGCGGTCTGAACAGTCAGATCAGATTTCAAGCCACCTTTTGTCAGTCCAATTTGACATTCATTACAATGTCATTTTGGGCTAGAAAATATGGAAGATGATGGATAGTGGATCAGGAAAGAAAGAATATCTCTGTGACTCATATCCATTCAGGAAAGTGCTTGAAGAACCAATCATCAGATAAGTGCATATCAGGCTAGAAAACCAATAAACAAATACAGTAGTACTCCACCTCTGAAACATTTCACTGATGTTACCGTACAAGTGAAATTATAAAACGCACATCAGAGCTGCTCTGTATTTGAAGAGATTCCAAAAGAAATGGCCAAACAGGCATAGAAGATCCTGTCTCCAGTGGCCAAGGAAAACTAAAACATAACAAGAACATCAGAACATAAAAATCGGATTTGGCTGGTAATTTGAACATGGGTGACTTATGTTTGCAGTGGAAATGTTAAGTAAAGTACGTGGGTCAGAGAGCGTTAGAACAGTGATCGAGAGGAGAGGAGTAGAGCTTGTGAGTATTAACGGACACACCAACATGCAGAAGCTTTATCTGACAGTTTATCCCCCCCTCCCTCCCCTACTGATTGCAGTTGTCCTTTTGTATGTGCTTGGGTTTGTTTTGCTGTGTGGCTTCATTGTTTGTCGAGTGTATTTATGTTCTAGTCCAGTGTGTGCACCTGTCCCATGTTATACAGTACGTTTCTGTTCTTTTGTCTCATTGCAAAGTCCTAAGCACCTTGCACACATAAAGAGTCTGATGAGAAATCTCATAATGAGCGCTCATAAATCTCATAATGAGGTCATTCCGTGACCTAGAAGAAGAAGTGTTAGATTAAGGGTGTACGGATTTGAGGGGAGCTTTGACACGAACAAAGAACAAAGTTTATTCGGCGACCTCGTGATTTGGGAATATGGAATGCTCGTATGTAGGAGAGCTCAAAATGAGACCTGTGAATATGAGGAGAGCTTGACGAGATTGACACCGGCAAAGTATGAGAAAATGACGTTGCAGGCCCTAGGGGAAGTTCTCAGCAAACCTTCTCCTTTTTTTCTTTAATCTTCTCAGAACTCCCGCCAAGTACAAAATACATTTTCACTGAAAGTACGAATTCTCCTTGATTACTTCTTGATCTTCTCAGTCACTCCTCAGTCTCACCACTACTCTCCTGCATCTACAATATATGTGAGAAAGAGGAGAGCCCTGTGGAGTGCCAGGAGAGCGCTACAAGAGAAATGTATTGATTTTTTTCTTTTTCTTCAAAAGTCTACAGAAAGTACTGACATGTTTAATAATTCCATAGTTCTTTATAGAGATTGGCAAGATTGGTGAGAGACTTGAGGAGTTTTGAAGAGAGCTCTATGAGAGCCCTACATGAGACCAGGGCCCGTACTCACAAAGATTCTTAAGCCTAAAAGTTGCTCCTAGTGATGCAATTCTAAGATGATATTTTCTTAGAATATCCCCTTCAATTTAGAACTTTAGATCAAAATGATTCATGAAACATCTTAGCCCTTAAAACAGCTGAAAAAATGTTAAAAGTAGAGAAGGACTTTTAAGAGGCTTAAGTGTTTCTATAGCAGAGGACACTGAACGTAAAGCTAAAAGTAAACACTTTGCTTTTCTGTTCAATTTGGTTGGTTTTGGTGAGGGTCGACCACACCTTGGTCGCTTTTAGAGTTGCTCTGAGAAGTTTCCTAAAATCACTTTTAGTCTAGGACTCCCAGCTAGGACTTTTTAAGCTAAGATAGGAGCTCTCTGAGAGAATTATAAGAAGCTTTCTGAATACGGGCCCAGGAGTTTCAAGATTTCTTGTTAAACTTTTGTTTTTATGAAAGGAGATTTATTATGCAATTTAGCGTTGTTAAATTTGGCCTTGCTTTACTTTGAATGTGCTAAATCCTAGTTTGTTGCTGTCGGCCTTTGTATTGGCCATGGACTGGCCTAAATATATACGTCAAGACAAGAAGACTGGACTGAAGTAGTGTCTTTGTCCTTGTTACAAACATGATCTTTGTGTGATGATTTGTATCATTGTTTGATGGCTTTGTACTCATGCTAGAAGGGATCCAGGTGGTTGTCATCATCCCATAACTAAGATTTGACTTCCTTGTAAAGTGTTATGTGTTATAGCTCTCTATGTATATGTCTAAATATTAAGCACTGTTAGTTCTGGTTAACTAAACCATATACTACTACATTATTAGTAAAACTTATTCGTGGCTTTACGTACACTGACAATTGTTTCAATTTTCTTTTGAAACAATTGTTTTGTTATGATCTGTTTAAGTAGGAACACACATGGTCTCATTTCTTAAGTTTTTTTTATTAATTTGAATAAAATTTTCATGTGAATTTTGTAGTGCTGCACAGTTAACCGCAGAAAAGTCAGGCCTTACATAAGTTATTTATCGGGCCTTACATGCAGTTATTTAAAGGCAAAAGGCTGCAATTTATGATAATATACACATAGTCTGGATTTTTGTGTAGAGATTGTTAATAATTAAAGCATTTGTTTATTATTGATCAGTACATTTTAATGAAAAGGTAAAGTAATGAGATAATTTATTATACAGTATTATTACTGGTTAGCCTAGATTAATACATTCATAAATTCAAAATTATACATTTATTATTTAAGAACTTTTTTAAGAACTATTAGTACTATTACTACTACTGTATCAAACCATGCAGCCCTAGAATGCTGTGATCCTGTAACTGGCCATCTGCATTTCAAAGCAATGGTTGTAGAGGGGTTTCCATGAGAGTTTTCATGTTGTTATTACACGTTTATCACAAGTAAAATCTATTTATCTATTATATTATATTATATTATATTATATTATATTATATTATATTATATTATATTATATTATATTATCTCACTCATTGACTATACTGTATTATCCTGTATGCAGGGTCGCAGGGGCCTGGAGCCTATGGCCTATGCCAATCTATCACAAGGCACAAACATGCGCACACACACCTACACGCACCCTTCATTCACACTCTTAGAGCAATTTGGGAATGACAAATAGCCTAACCTGCATGAAACCCACCAAGCACAAGAAGAACATGAAAACTCCAATCACACATACAGTACCGGAGGTGGGATATGAACCCAGACCCTGGAGGTGCGACAGCGCTAACCACTAAGCCACAATGCTGCTGCTATGATATGATATAATATGATATGATATGATATATGCCACCAAATCTGGTTCTTCTTATACAGTCTTACGAGAGCCTTTGTTATGCAAACTTCTAAGCATCTTTAACCACATTTAAATTCAAATGAACTTGATATTGTTTGGATGTGTGGGGTAGAAGGGAACTAAAAGCTTTTGTCTTCTCTTTTGAGTTTATAATAAAAAAAAGTCTTTTTAACGATTAGTTCATAACATGCTTTAAATTTACCGTCCTTATCTTTTAAAAACCACTTCCTTACTGCCTGTGGAGTCCCAGTGGATCCAGGGGGTCCAAGAAATTCTGTGTGAAGTCAAAACACACTATTCTTAAAAAAATATGCACAGAAACCTCACACAGACTTACCCGAAGGCAGGATTAAACCAGGGTGCATGGAGCTGTACGGCGAGAGGACTACACAGTACACCATGGTAACGCTGGGGTACGCAGAAGCAGAAATCCCTGCAGATTGCAACATTACATAAAGAAAACTTTCCCTCAATTGGAAGAAAAAATAGGCCTGCATTGTCAGTTTGTACGGTAGTAAAGTGTGTAGCATTGCTCCCTCAACGCCTTAACCTGTGTCACATTCACCATGCAGTCGCTCATCGTTCACATCCAGTATTCATTGCACGATTACATAGCACTCTGTTAAATAGCGACAGCATTAAATATAACTTTTAAAAAGGTTTCCATTCACATACTGTAAACCGTATTAACATAAAGAACACTGATGTCTACACAGTTTTATTCACTTCCTCCCCTAAAAAGGGTTTAACTTAAAATGAAGTTTCCCTTTTCTGGAACTCTAGAGAAAAATTAACTCACAGTCAAATTAACACTGTGTATTCTGCATCGTAGTTAATAATAATTTTGCTCAAGGCAGCTTGGTGTGCTGGGATTTGAACTCATGACCTTCTGATCAGAAGAACAACATCTTAATGTTGTAAGAGATTTTTAGAGTTAACTTGAGCCAGACAGCCTGGAATTCTTTAAAATCTTTTAATTCTATTAACAAAAAAAAAGAAAGAAAGGTGTATAAGGTGTAGTCTTTTTTTCATGTGATTAAGACTGAGATTAAGATTAAGTAAGGAAGCACTACGAAGCTTTCGTACTTTCTTTTGGGTTGGCTAAACATGGCTCATCCTCATCGAAATCCTTTAAACTTTATCTGTATACGGATTGCACTGCTTTTTAGCAACACAGGCTCCAAAACTGGGCTTGAATTTGAGACTACATTTCCATTGTCTTTTGCCACCTGTCTTCTGTTTTGTGTGGCTGTAAAGTCTGTCAGTGGATACGTACGGTATGTTCACAGGGGGAGAAGTGTGGCAGTGGATATTTACGCTGTTCCCGTCACAATGGCTGTTAAGTTTATATTTGAAATCTTCACTTTTGCCAGATGTAAAGCTGGCTTTACACATCGCGTTCCTTTTGACAGACATTTCACATTGCAGTTGCATAATTCTGTAATCGTAAGTTGAGATTTTTAAAGGTTTTACGTTGCAAACAGAAAAATTGCCACACTTCAATCATTGATAGAGACCAAATGGGAGTGTGATTGCTGATATGATGCTTGACTAAAATCCACCAGAAGCAGGACACCCTAGAATTAGCTTGTGGTAATGGTAATGCATAAAAACTTCATAACAGAAAGACAAAGGTACTGTAATGTATGCAACAACTGTAAAACTAGCTTTTCTTTTCCATATTATTCCCTACTATACTAATGCATTCCTAGCATTTTACAGTTTTCTCTGTAAAATGGTATTTTACAAGAGAAAAAGGTATTTTTCACATTTGAAACACTTCCCTCTCAAAAATTCCTGTACTAATGGGCCAAACATGTGGAAATGGCTTGGAGCGAGGTCAGGACTGGACGTGGTCGAGACTGGACGTGGGAAAAAATCCCATCTCTTCCACAAATTGTCTGTTGAAACAGTGTCTGAATGATTAGATGTTTCGTACCAGTTCACAACTGCAGTGGACTCCGAGCCACCTTCTTTAAAATATTTACACCATTCGAATGTTTTACTGCGGCTAAGAACCTCATTACCACACCGTGCTCGAAGCCTTCTTTCTGTCAATCAGTTTATTGCCTTCATTCACAAGAGGTTCCATCACACCATTATTGATTACCTTTCTGTCACCAGCATGGACTATCTTGCAGGGGTTCTTGAGTTAAGATATTTTTTTTGTTACTGCACATACAGTATGTCTTTATATATTTGGTATAAACTCGGCATCTCTGTTTGATTTCTTTTTCAAGTCATGTCATTGCTTTTAATCCCCTGAATTCTACAGTTATATTCATTCCCCGTGTCCATACTAATAACCTGCTTAGTTATTCTTGCAGCACATTTCCAGTTTCCCAGTTTGACTTGAACACCACCCATATGATCTAACATGGAGACACATTAGCACCCAGTTTGTTACAGAATTTGGTGAAGATTTAATCCGGATCTAAAAATGACAGTGTGGCAAAAAAATATTTGGTCTTAAAAGATGCTATAATTGCTTTAGCCAGGTCGGTACTATATACTGGGTTTAAAGCACTTCATGCATAAATATAGTAGTTTTTACTGTGTACAATGATAACCAGAAACGTATCTACGGCACTCATTAACTGAACGCCTACAGCCAGGGTGGCTTCTCACATTACAGATACAGTTCAAGGATAAAAATAATTAACTTGTACTTCTCTTGTGCTTGTTCCACTTTCATTACAAGATGACTTAAATTGTAAAGGCAGTTACAACTGTTCAAAGCAGACGTTTGAACAAAGAACAAGGACGGGTTTTATTTTATAAATATTCTGTTTAACCACTCTATTATTTATCTAAGACAGGCATATTTTGTCTGGGTTATAGAGATGATCACAGGCCGAAAAAAAAAAGAAAAAAGATCCCTTTCAAAAACATCAGGCTCATTGTGCCAGCGGGAAATAAAGGGCTGTAAAATAAATCGAAGCAACCAGACACCAGATTGTTTTGACATGAATGTATTGAAAGACTTATTAAAGGAAGCTTGTTGATGGAGAAAATAGCTTTGAAGTGACTGATAATAATACAATGTTAGTGAGAAATTTTAAACTTTTTGTCTATTCCAGCCATAACAAAAGAAAAAAAAAACTCATGCTAGAGAAAAAAGGGAGAAAAAAAAAACATTTTTGGGTTTCCATGTTCTTCCTGTGCTTGGTGGGTTTCCTCCAGGTACTCGGTTTTCTCCCACAGTCCAAAGACATGCAGATTAGGCTAACTGGCATTCCCGAATTACCTGTGGGTGAGTGTGTGGTTCCCTGCGATGGATTGGCACCCAGTTCAGGATGTACCTTGCTTTGTGCCCTAAGTCTCCTGGAATAGGCTCTAGATGCCCCATGACCCTGTGTACAGGTATAGACACATCATGCAGGATGTGTGGTCGTGCTCAGTAGTCTCTCACTGTCAGCCGTAAGTTAAACCCGGGCCATTTTACTGATACTGGTTTTAGCATTTTTTCTCTGCTATAAGTAATAACTTTTCATATTCAAATTATTCTGGGTGCATTGCTTACATGGAGGAGAATAAGGTATGGTTAGTTAAAGTTTTTGGAAGCCGTTTTGATTTAGAAAAAACTGCATATTGCAATTTTGACTTCCTTTAAAGAAAATTTGTGATATTCTCAGACTGGCGATGGCATGGTAATGTGGATAATATGAGGTGAATATGCAAACTCCAGGCACACAGACCGGAGGCGAAAATCAAACCCTTGATCCCGGAGTACACTAGGCGACAGTGCTTACCACTAAGCCACTGTGCCATCGCAAGCAATACAAACTAGGGCAAAACAACAGAGAGCAGGTGTCATACAGTATAAGGAAAAAACAACATATTAAAAAGTTTAGGCAAGACTTAGCTAAAAAAAGACATGTATATATAGGCTTGTCCAAAATACAAGATTACAAAAATTAATTACATGTATTATTATTATTTTTTATTTATTTTTTCTGTGCATTTTGGTGTCCTGTTCGCATTTAAAACTTTAGTAACCACTAACTTTTTGGTAAACCACTATAGGGTGAAGATGTTAAGAAACTTTAGTAGTTTCTTTGTGTGGATGGACAAAAATTTTATTTTTATTACGTAAGAGTATACGCCACATACTCTTTTTTTTTTTCTACGTAGATGAACATTTTTGATTAAAATACCAGAGACTGGAACATGGCCTTCCTAGAGAGAGAGAGGGAGAAAGAGAAAGACACCTCAGTATATCACAAACTGGTTTCACACAACTGATTGCAGTCATCTACGTATATAATACAGTTGCTATAAAAAAAGAATTACCCTCTTTAAAATAATCACATTTTGTGCTTTGCACAAAGACAGACACTGGTTTGTTTTCTTGTTTTTCATTTATCATCCAAGTAAAAGATATAACACCAACATGTCCGGAAAAAAAAAAAAAAAAACAGAAATCACTGATTTGAAAAAGGATCACCCCTCCAAAATAATACTTTTAAACTCAACCAGGTGAATTTAATCACTTGCAAAGCAAAAAAATGGGATTATTCTAAAGGGGTGATTATTTTCTATCCCACTTTATTCTAATTCACCTAATTTTTAAACAAAAAAACATGTCTTAGCATCCATTCAAAGGATCAACACAAGCTCCATGATTGCTAAAAGTTCTGCTGGAAGATGCATGCATCCCACCTAGATTTCTATCACAAAATTGTTAATTTTATCAGCCATCTTTCTTAACGCACTGCTTAAAGTTTAGTAATAAATAATAATAAGTAAATATTTAGCTCGATGCACCCAGCCGACATTTCCAATACATTAAGCGGTAAGTGATTTTTCATAATGAATTGCACAGGTAGGACTGGAATGGTCATGATTACTTTACTCGTTCCTTGCACCTCTCTGTCTTCTCGGTCATTAGGACTGAGGGATGGATGAGCGAGTTATAGCCGCCGAGCTGCACACTGCCACTCTCTTAGATTTCCACTCATCCTGGGCTACATTTGAGGCATTAGCAGCTGAAGTTTAGAGAGACAAAGAGATGCATCGCCAGCTGCCCGTTCATGTGTTAAGTGCTGCGAGTGCCTCGTTGCCATAGAGACCAGAGGATTTTGAAATACTCAGGGGAGAGTGTGCATCCCCCCCACAAAACCAGCACCATCACCATCACCGTTCACACCACAATATATATTAGGTTGTTAATGTGACTTTTTTTTTTTCTTGAAAACTCTGCCAGCTGCTTAATTCATAAACCAAATTGAGGATTTATCTAGAAAAAAATGAAAGAACAGTGTACTCTTTGTCTTCACTGGTGCTTGGATGCGATTGTTGGAGTCATGCCTGGCTGGTGCCTCTGAACTATGGCTTTTATAATTCTCCTTATTTGTGTCTCCCAGACGTGAGCTTTTGCTGTAATTGCTATAAGGCTTATGTTCGGTTTTACGAAAAATTTTTTGGTTCTTATTTGTTAAGGCTACAGCCCATTATCAATCCATTGGCAGCAGGCTCGTCCTCTCTTCTGTCTCATAAATGATCCGGCCATTAGGGTTCCCCATGGCTCTGCTGTTACACAACATTTCAGAAGTTTTCTTCAGATTTCATTTGTACCTACCCAAGCCTTTTTCCTCGGCAACTGTTTTACTTTAATGAAACATCCTGCTCCGCTCCCAGCGTGACCATTTCCATTTTATCTTCGTCTATATCTCAGTCTGAAGCAAAGTAACCAGGGACTCTAATGAAACAGACCAATATCCCACATACCTATTATATGAGTGATGTGCTTTGAAGGGGGAATAAAACGAGCCTTTAATATATTAAATATTAATTTAAGCATCAGGTTTTCATAGTGCATCATAGCTGACATTTTTAAAAAAAGATTCGATTTTCGAAGGACCCGCTTAAATGTAGGTCTGATCTTTGATTTGAGATTTCATAAAGCCATGCTGCTTGTGAAGTGAAGTGTGTCCGTTTTCAAATCTTCATAGACCAGTGGATGGGAAAATAAGCTTGAACTTGTTTTGTTAGTGGAGTGTGCCACAGCCATAGAAGCAAAATCATTACATCAAATGTTTTTTCTTTTCAAAATATCATATATATTTGTTATGTACAGTCATGTTCAAAAGTTAGTATCCCCTCTTTTAATTCAAGTTTTTAATATTCAATATTTTGTGCGTAAAAAAAATATATTTTTTAAATCATCTGATCATGGTGGGTCTTAGTATTGGGCAAATACAATGTCAGATGAAAATCATATACTGTACCTCTTTTCATTTGTTCCATTATTCATGTAACCAAAAAACATGGGCAATACTGTAGCTTGCAGGTCCACCTTTAGCAGCAAGAATTTGAAAAGAGAGATTTTATCAGTCTCTGGCATTGTTCTGGAGAAATTTTGGCTTATTCTTCTTTATACCATTGCTTAATTTCATTGAGGTTTTTGAGCATTTGCTTATGCACAGCTCTCTTAAGGTCCTGCCGAAGCATTTTAGTTTGGTTTAGATCTTTGGCTATTCCAAAACTTCAATTGTTTAGCCATTCTGAAAGATTTACTGGTGTGCTTGGGATCATTGTCCTATTGCAGGACACAATTTCATCAAAGCTTTAGCTATCAGACAGATCGCCCTCACGTTTGCCTCTAAAATAGCATACGATGCCCCGCCTACAAAGCATTTTCAGCATTTAAAAGAGGCAAGACGAACTAAATATTAGCTAAGTTTCACATACGTCCAGGAGCTGTTCAAAACCTGTTTGCATCAGTGGAAAGCCAAGCGAAGTGAGTTTACATATTTCTTGTGTTTTTTTTTTGCATTTTTGCAAGTGAACACATAGTCATAGACATAGCTTTAGGATGGGTCCCAAGACATAGCACGATGGGTCCTAAGAATGTTAGCAAGGCCCGTAGCAAGAAAAAAAGGGAGCGACTTTCAGTTTTGTTTTTAAAGCAGCCGATGCCAAACAGAATCATAAATTAAGGTCAAGTGAGGTTTAATGGCTGTCTAACTCATATTTCACTTACGTTACATGTTTTTTTAAAAATGTTTTGATTGTTATTATATATGCTGCTCATAGTGTTGAAAATCGGTAACACTTTTGGGTTGCTGAAAGAGTTTTACATGCATTTAAATAATTTCCTATGGCAAAATGTGTTTCGCAGAATGAATTTCACCTCCGGAACAGATTCAATTTGTACGCTGAGGTACCACTGTGCTCTGGTATACAGAGGAGTTCATGGTTGACTCAGTGACTGCAAGGTGCACTGGTCCTATGGCTGCAAAACAAGGCCAAATCATTAACCCTCTACTGCCTTGCGTGACAATTGGTATGAGGTGTTCCTGTTGAAATGCTGTGTTTGGTTTCTGCCAAGTACTTGCTGGACATTAAGGCCAAACAACTCCACTTTGGTCTCATTTGTCCTTGGTTTGTTTAAATGCATTTTTGTTAGTCTCAGTCAGGCTTTGGTGTTCTTTTTAGATAGAAGTTGGTTTCCCTTGGCATTACTTTCAAAAACGATCATTCTTCTTCTAATTGTGCTGTAATTGTGGAGTTTGAGATTTAACTTGCTCAGTAACAACAATGCTGGGTTGTCCACTCCTGGGAAAATTGGCAACTGTCTTGAAGGCTTTCCACTTGTGATTAATCTCTCATTGTAGAACAAACTCCAAATTGTTTGGAAATGGATTTATTTGGAATGGCCTTTCCAGATTGATGTGCAGCAACTATTGCTTCTCTAAAACTATTGGTCATATCTTGCTTTCTTGGCATTGTGTTATCACGTACCTGAATGTTCTAGCAAACTGGCAAACCTCTGTTTTTTAAGTTTTGCACACCTGTTTATGATCAATCAATCAAGAGCTGATGGCTGCAACTTCCTTTCAAATCCTGTGAAAGCAGTAAGGGGGTACTTGGCATTGCCCACCTGTTTTGTTTTCTTTTCTTTTCGGCTTCTTTATTAATCGCATGGCGAAAGAAAGTTGTGTTGTTGTTCCTCTGATGTTGTATTAGCCTAATACTAAAACCGACTATGATCAGATTTTTATGATGTTTTTACACAAAAACACTTAGAATTAAAGGAGAGGGCACTAACTTTTGAACATGACTGTTCATGCTTATAGGATTCCGTCACTTGCAACAGGTGGAACATAGAGATTTGTATTGGAAAATATAAAAACAAATACAGTGTACAGCAATAAAGGACAGCTTTTTTCCCTCACTTTGGCATATAAGAGATATACAGTTGTTTGTTTACGTTCCTGTGATTCTTTGCAGTAAAACAATGTGTATAGATTTCTGTAATACATAGGAACATTCGGGTAGTTCTTATTCAGAATAGTTTCGTTCCAACAAAGGTTGCAGAACATGTTTTTTTCACTTGTTTCCTTTGTGAATTCAGAACGGCTTCCTGTGCACAAAACAGGTTTTACTAAATAGTTGGAGTCTTTCTGGCTAAAGATTTGTGCTAATTAACTGAAACTAGTTAAAAACTGGTCATATTACAATGGTATCCAGATTCTGGTCATCTCCAGACCTAAACCACTGTGAAAACTGTTGGACCATGGTGAAGAAGGCAGTAGCAGTCGGGGCTGACATGGTTTGAGCAAGTAAGACCAGAGCACCTCGGGCATGTTTTTGAGTCTTTGCCCAGCCGGACCCAACAGTTTTTGAAAAATACAGGTCTTGGTACTAAATATTAATTTTGGCAACCACTTTTGGCTGGCCTTAGGAATATAAATTTAAATATTGTCAAGTGCATTTGTGTATACTGTTGTTGTTGGTTTTTTTTTCTGTAGGCAAATTTGCTGATTTGTAGATTACTAACCATCATGGTTGAAGTAGGCAATTTTAGAAATCAGTGAGGTTATAGAGCTGGCCTTGAAGGTCAAGGACTCAGCTATTCTGAAAGGAGCAATATAACAAGGCAGTTTTCTCTAGCTTTGGTAGACAACCTTACCCTGTCAAACACTCCATAGTTGAAGTGTTGGGTCGATATTTGTTTTTGAACAAGCGTTTGTTAACAGCTGTGGTCTCAGTGAGTGTGTCCAATGGTGAGAGGTGGTTAGTATTAAAGAACTGTTAGATTTAGACTTTATCCCAGTGTTATTTTCAAGCTAAGTGTTTAATAGCTGCGGTATGATGTTATCTAACTAAAGTAATTTCTTTCTTCAAATTACAGACCTGTACAAATTGGTTTGTTCTGTAACCTCTTGCGATTCGGCCAGTCAGCAAAGATAGACCAGCAATAATATTCGGCATAGTATTGCAAATTAACCACATCTTCCATAAGGTGGCATTTCCACTGGAATCTGCAGTAGGAAATCTTCCAACAAAATATACCGTAATAGACGGTTGAATGCATTGGCCCATTTCCTTCCTGGCTTTTTCAACATATTCATGAAGAGATATCCATTTCCATTTATTATTTTTGCATATATATAAGATCAGGACTATAGAAAACTAGAAGTAAGTTTTTGCAGAAGTGTATGGACATGTACTGTTATGCAAGTTTTCAACACCGTTGGATAGGAGTGTTAAATCTGTGTTAAATCTAAAGTTTAGCCTTCGGCTTTTTAATGAGCGTTTCACTGTAACGAGCACTGTTGATTGTTGAACCTTTTCCTTGAAAATATTCTAATATTGGCCCTGGAGAATCGCAGAAAATGTAAGCATCAGTTCTGCACTTGATTGACTTTTTAACTTTTTTCTCAGTTGGCGATTGAGGATGTTTTATTCTGTACTCTGCCGTTTACTCTCAGGCTCGTAGTGATGAATCTAGGTCTCGTTACCAGTAATGATTCTTTTTAAGAAACATTCACGCTACTGGTTATGCTCTTCTGTGAGTTCTTTTGTGCTAATCACAAGTAAGGCATCCATTTTTGCTCGTGATGTAACACGTTCACACGTGCACAGCGGTGAATAGAGGGGACAGTAGCCTTGAACTTGCATAATGTGGGTAAGTTTTATACCTTTATATAACTAGAGTGGGGAATATTTTTTACAGTATAACTTTCCTACACTGTACTTTAGGATTCACAAAAAAAAATACTACTGTACATCTGCTTTCATCCTTTGGATCCATTGTGATAAAGCCTTGTTCTGACAGTCTTGGCATTAAAAGATCGCATGAGCCACATTTTGTCTATACTCTGGTCCAGAACTATACACCAGTTCACCAGCTCAGATCTTTAAATCTGTCCGGCATGTTGTTTATTGAGATTTGAACAGTGATAAAGTGGACGATCCCATGTACGCCCCATTAAACAAAAGGTTTAAAGTATCTAAAATAAAACACATGGTTGGCACGGTCTTTTTTGTTACCTCTCCAGTACCATCATTAATCTTTATTCTTTCATGACATGAATTCATTCAGATTTTCCAAGCACTTTACATCGATGCGTTTCAGCTCTTCGCACATCCTGTAAGAGGTTCTTAATAAGAGCCAAATTATCAAATGTAAATGTACAAATGGAGCCACATTATTAGGCCCTCCACACTTTCAGCCTTTAGTGGATGAGGCTTTGTTGTGTGTGATTGAGGTTAGCATTCTGTAAACCTGCCTCTTCACATCACCAACCCAGATAAAAAAAACCCCTCAGCCTCTTGTCGCCGACTCGCTTTTCACAGAATGACCCATGTGTGAACTGAACCTGTGAATTGCTGCCTGCAAAAGTGTCTTTTCTGTCCCGCTTGTCAAAAGAGACAAAACCGTGCTACGTCACAGGTTGGAAGTCCTGGGCACAGCATGGTAAAGCACGGTGCTTTCTTACACTTCTCTTAGGTTAACATTGTAACACTGGATGCGTCTGACATTCATCCGAACGGACATCTTTATTATTATTTTTTCCTCTTATAAAGCCACATTTTAAATCGGTTCTGTTAACAATGCACGACTTTTCACACTTTCCTTTTCAGCTTTCAGAAATGACATCAAGAAGAGCTACTGAGCTGTAGGAGTTATTTTCCTGCAAGTCCTTGGAAATTTATCTGCCCTAATAATGCCGGCTGTATTTGGTGTGGTCGATACACCTCCCGCTTTGTGTGACAATGCACTACTTGTTATTATCTCAGAGCGGCAGGCGAACCCTCTGGTCTATAGATGTTCCAGGGTCTACTCGTTCTTTTATTAGATGTGTGTAACAGTCCCGGTAGTGACAGCTCTCACATAATTACCCATTCTGTTTTTTTTTTTGTGCCTGTCATCAGGTGCTGACAGTTGCTACAGTTTCAACAAGCTCGCTCTCCCACAGCTCTAATGTGCTATGTGCTGGATGTAGTACAATATATTCAATATATGCACACAGCATTGCATAATCAAACTACTTTAGCTCAGCTGGATGTGGACAATGCTGTGTAAAGTGGCCTGTTTCCCCTCTTGTTAACAAGTTCGAAGCTTAGAGAGGTTCAGGCTCAGGTGATGAGGCTTTTTTTTTTTTTTTAACAAATGGCAAAAGTTTTTCTCTGCTAGTGAGGACCGGTTTAAGCATAAGCAGCCAGCTGGCTTAGACGTTAGGATGCAAATGAGGAATAGCAAAGAGGATTGGGCACATGGTGATTTGTTCTAGTGTGGGCGGGGAATTTAGCCGAGTTGTGAAGTGCTCGTTAAAGTGTGCACCTTAAAACAGGTGCTTTATACTCCAGCTGCATTAAGCATATGTTTAAAGCAAGCTGCTAAGTCGGATGGAAGTCTGCGTGTCTATATCAGGGTCATAGCATTATGAATTAGCTGGCCCACCAGACAAGTTGCAAATACATCAACGTTGCCAGTCATATGTTAAATTTTTCCAGTACTGAAATAACTCGGATAAAGATGTTTGCTACGTAGTGTAATGTGAGCTAGTAGACGGTGAAGCACATTAATACAGAAAAGTGAGTATATAAATCCTTATGTCTCATCATCAACATCAGCTGGCATCAGGATGGAGTTGCTGCCGGATCTCAGGCATTATTCATGCCGCTTTTCCATCTGATGTGGTCCATGACGATTCCTCTGGTATCATTTCCTCGGGTCCTTCTTGCCTGTTTTCAAGTGTGGCTCTTAAAGTGCTTTTATTCGGCCACCAGAGATGTTCGTACAGTATCCGGCTGCTGTTTTATATCTGCAGACATGCCCAAACCACTTCAACCTTCTTATATATCGTATATTGGTACAGTATATTGCCTTCTCGATGGTTGGTTGATGGTTGCATCTTGTCCGAAAGGTCTTGGTTTGGAGAGAACAGCCATCTCATGTGGAAGGCTTTGAATTTCCTCAGATTGCGGCATGATCTATGTTTCTGATTCATATCGCAGTATGGGCAGGACCAACATCTGAAGAAGTTGTATTTTAGTCTAGGTAGTGATGAGGCATCATTTGATTGAAGGCAAATGCCAACATTGCCTTGCCCTTGCCTCCTTCCCCATCTTACATCAGTAATATTTCAGCCTCAACTTGATCTTGCTTGAAAGATGTCCTTCCTTTTTGATGTGGTCTAAAAAGAAGCCAGACTCTTTGTACTTAGCAGGTCGCCAGGTCTGTGTTCTGGGATATAAGTTTAGTTTTGTAATGGTGTTACGCTAGTTTTTATTAATGTTTTCACAGAGCTGCATGCTGCTAAAGTTACATCAATGAGTTTCCTCCTACCAGTGCAGTACACTCAAATGTACACCAAATAAACATTTATTTTTGTGAAGAATAAATATTTAATAGGAAATACTTCTTTGAACATAAATAACCCCGAGCCACTGGATGCAGTGCCGGTCCCAAGCTCGGATAAAATGGGAGGGTTGCATCAGGAAGGGCATCCGGCGTAGGTTGTTGTGCGGACCGGATAGTCTGCTGTGGCGACCCCTTGCCGGGAGCAGCCGAAAGACCAACAACAACTTCTTTGAACATAAATACTTTACTTCTTTAAACATAAGATATAATGCTAAAGACCAATAAATTAATAGTGGGGAAAAAATGAAAATAGCCAAACCTGTATCTGATGTTGTATCACTTGAGCTCTCCTCAATGAACGTTTCTTGGACATGACATCACTGCCTGTCCAATAAAGGTTCATTATAAGATTTAGTTTGATTGCTTTAGGGCCAGTTTATGTGGGAAGATGATTCCTCATGCTCCCAGAACCACTCTTTTACAAATTAAGTCCTATAATATTCCTGAGTCATGGAATAATAACCTCATAAGGTTGCCTCCGGAGACTTGTACTGTACGGTGGGCACCATGCATGATGGGCGCATCGCTTCTTGCACTTCCTACCATACAGTTCCCTGCTGTGTCCATCATTCCAGAATAGACTCACTAACAAGTGGCTTCCTTATGGTGAAACAGCTGTTTTGTCCTAATCTTGTTAGTTTCCATCCTTTCATTATTAATCATGGCCCTGATTTATGTGAGGAGTAGCATTTTACCAGTTTACATAAATCCAGCAGGATTGTGAGCGTTGTGTACTAGCACGAAGCGGTAAAACTGTAATGCCTTCACAAGATCATAATTCAGTTATATCACATTGGATTTTTTAAAATACTATATTTAGTCCAAGACTAATCTGAAGTAACTGAGTAGGAGGAAAACAATTGGTGCTATAAACATGCAAAGTGCAAAATCTAAAAGTCTAAAAGAAAAGTTATTTTTAGAATGTAACTTGTGGAAAACTTAGACTCAATAACAACACTTATAAACACATGCTGCCCACACACATACAGTATACACAAATCAAAATTGTGTCCAGTCTGTTGTTCATCTTGGACCTGACAGTCAGACAGCATAAGCAACATACAGTACAGTACAGTACCTTAACATCTGGCAGACAAGCAGCCTGACCCCTTCAGGAAAAAAAAAAAAACTGACATTATGTCTTTATTTAATTATAAAATCAGTATACTTTTGAATATATTACGTTTTTTTGTAACTGATAAAAGTTGTGATATTTTATTCATCATTTAGAGATATTTTTTTTAATAACATGATTTGATATTAGTGTTCAAAACCAATCGCACAAACAGGCATGATATCCTTAAATTAGAAAATCACAGCATTAACTGAACATTGTGTGTTCTGGATATTTTTAATTTAAAAAAACTATTTTAAGCAAGAAAAACTAAATGGTTTGAACCTGTTTGTGAGCTTCCAAACTACACTAAACCTCAGAGGCCCGTCTCCTTTGTTTTGAAACTTCAAACATCAATCTGTCATCATCCCAAATACTAGATCATCTTTTGCATGATTGCATAAAGTCCCAGTTCCATTGTTTGTGTGTTTGCTTTTATAATAGGTTCTAGGGGAAAGAAAAGATAAACATAACCATGCCACATATTTCTTCTTACCGTATCTGTTCTTGTTTGTGCTGAAGACAACACCATGCAATCCCTTTTTTAAAAAGGAGGCCAGTACTGAAAATACATAATGCTTAAAAAGGTACTATGTAACATTACACTGTTCATTAAATTGTTCATTGTGCAGAATAACAAAACGCAGTTACACTATGAGAGTAAACGTCCCTTTATTTCTCTGTATAATCTCCTGCTACAATAATACACTTATCCGTGTTTTTTTAGCTCTTGAATACCATCAATATTGGCGCCATGATCAGACTGTTTCAGTTTCACATCCAAAACTCTGGCCTCCCAGGAACTCCATTAATGGCTCAAACATGTGGAAATGGAACGAGGCCAGGACTATACGGGGATTGTGGCAATAACTCCTGGCCGATATCTTATAATGTGCAAGTGATGTCGGTGAATGATTGTATGTACAGTACCCACAGACAGATGCATCTCTCATGCGACCTCGCTGAATGTTCACAGGAACGACTGCAGTGTGCTCCACCTCGGCTGGGATCGTCATCTATAGATGTACGGTCTTCTTTAAATCATTCACTCAGTTCAAATGTTTTACCCATCAGCATGCTGTGTTTGAAATCTCCTGTAAATGTCGTTTAGGGTTTTACATCTTCACTCACAATACATTTCATTACGAGTCCCGGTTTGACTTCTGCGCCTCTCGGAGATCAAAGACTGGAATAAGCACCATGGTGGTTCATCATACAGTATTTCCACACATCTGATTTGTTTTTACATCTGGGGTGTTGATTTTCCCTTATTGCTTAAAGACAACCTCCCGGATGGTACTGATGTTTCTGGGGCTGGTCCTCATCATCTCCCGACAGCTGACTATGGTAGACTTTTGGTAAAGCTGACTCATCGTTGGAGTAAAGTTTTGAGACAGCTCATAGCAGACAAAATAAAACCATAGTCCGAAATCCAAAGTAAGGCCAAGAAGTTATTTAAAATTAAGGCCAAGAAGTTATTTAAAATTAGAATGGAGTTGTGAGCAAGGTGAACTTAAAAAGTTTACTAATTTTGGCAGGGAAACTTAAAAGTTCCCTAATCCATATAAGCCACTTCACACATAGTGTTGCGGCGTTACTTGGCGAAGAAAAGTGAGTCACACAAACGGTTCTCAGTGCCCATATAATACCGTTGAAAAATGCTTAATAAGATAAAGGAAAGGGGTATCTGCTTCGCTCGCTTTTTAGATAGCACATTTTTCATATTATACAAAGACTAAGTATGGCAAGGTGGTGTAGTGGTACTATTGCCTTGCACCTCCAGGGTCTGGGTTTGATTCCCAGCTAGGGTCGATTCCCGTCTCTGTGTGCATGGAGCTTGCATATTCTCCCCGTGCTTGGTGGGTTTCCTCTGAGTACTCCGGTTTCCTCCCACAGTCCAAAGACCTGCAGATTAGGATAATTGGTGTTCCCAAATTGCCCGTAGTGTGTGAGTACATGTGTGTGTGCCCTGTAATGGATTGGCGCCCTAAGCCTCCTGGTACAGGCTCCAGGCCTCCCGTGAAAGCGGTATAGACGATAACTGACTGAGTATGGCAAAACTTCAAACAGGGTGTAACTAGGAAGGCACTGTTGGCATTTGTGCTAATACTGGTGATCGTGTCCTCTGCTGGCATGGACATGAAGTGTTTTGGGATGATGATGTTTACACACACGCAGTTTCTGTGAATGGTTGTTTCAATGGTTGTTAAAATCGCTCTCGCAGCAGAACCCAAGATCCAAATGGTGGCGCTGAATATAATCAACCTTGTCCTCATTTATAACCCTGTACAACACCGTACAGCACGAAATAACACAAACACATTTGTACCCTATCCTCTGTACATGTGGCGCAACTGGTGCATTCATTTTCTGGTTCTCATTTCTGGCAGGTTTTTGGCTCTCGTTTTCAGTCCAGTCTCTGTAAGCAGTTTCAGAGGAATGTTTTTTTGGCAAGCCACACAGTGACTTATAAATGATTAAAGCATAAAAACCTCTAATTTAAATGGGAAATAGCTGCAGATGATGACAGATGATCAGGCCAGTGTACGGCCGGTGATTAGTACAGAATACTGGGGATGCTAAATGCTGAGTGGTTGGAACAGATGAGAGGGGAAATAAGGTTGCTGCTGCTGAGATTGTTACATATACAGCCAATTTACAGTAAAACATTTGTTCACTCATTTCTTTAATATAATCTAATATTTAATATAAAGAAAGGGAGGTTGCTCAAGACTTTTGCACATAGTGTAAATACAGTACTATCTATTATTATAATTAGTAAAACAAAACATCAAACATTTGTATAGTAACAAACAGCGCTAATTTTGTGGCTTAAAAAGTGTATACAGAGCAGTGTTCAGTCTAGTAGCAACCCGCAGACAAAACATTTTTTTCACAGAAGCAGTTCGCTGCAAACACTGAAACGTATGATGTCGGCTTGACTCACAGCTTCTAAAACCCCTTCTCCTCCCCAAAGAGGTACAGTGTGTCCTAGAAAGACATTTGGTTCTTCCGGAGTATACTTTGAGCATGCTTGGTGGGGCTTTTGCTTCAGTTCTGTTCTTTTCTCACTTGATGTACACTGCCAGACCCCCCCAAGTGATTGAGTGCTATTTTATGCTCTAGCGACCAGGCTAACTGACAAACTCTTATTGTTGGAAGCATGGATTTCAAATGCATTTGCATGTTCAAGTTCATTATTGTGTTATTGCCCAGTTTAATATCTTGGTCGGTCAGAGACCTTGGCTAACTGTCTTGGCTGAAAAGTAGCCACTGTTTTTGAGTTGTTTTTCACAGATCTCTTCACCATGGCTGCTGATTTGTCTATCAATGTATTATCTTTGAGTAAGCTCATATGCAACATGCCATTGTGCTAATTCTGCTAAGAAAACTGATTGACTATGTGATGGGGTGTTATTGTCTTACATTTTAGGGACTTAATGCCATTATTTAGGGTGACTTTTTATCTCATTGTACATCTGAGCAGTTGAGGGTTAAGGACTTTGCTCAAGGGCGCTAAGGTTTGAACCCAGGACCTTCCAATCAGTAGTCTAACACTTTAACCACTGAGATACCCCTGCCACTTGTCTATGCAGTCCCCTCCAGAAATATTGGAATAGCCAGACCCATTTTTGTTTTTTTTTCTGTGATTTTCTCCCTAATTTAGTTGTGGTCAATTCCACCCCGTCACTAGGAGGCTTCCACATTAAGGCTAGTCATTTGGCAGACGCTCTTATCCAGAGCGACTTAAATTTTTATCTCATAACACATCTGAGCAGTTGAGGGTTAAGGGCCTTGCTCAAGAGCCCAACAGTGGCAACTTGGTGGTTGTGGGGTTTGAACCTGGGATCTTCCGAACCGTCGTCCAATGCCTTAACCACTGAGCTACCCCTGGCCCTACCACTCACTGGCTACTACTACCACCCACTCGGGAGGCCAAAGACTATCACGTGTTTTCTCCGAACCACGTGACGCCAGCCAACCGCATCTTTTCAAACTGATCGCTCACGCACAGTTGGGGGAGCACAGCGGAGCACAGTGCTATCCGCTCCTTCCGCTTGCGTGAGCTCACAGACGCCCCTGATTGGCTGTGAAGCCGTGATTAATGTGGGAGCACTAAGTAGCTCTCATCCCTCCCCTCTGAGAGAGCTCGGCCAATCAGCTCTCCAATCAGCTCTCTCTAGGCCTCTGGCTGCGAGAGATTACAGCATCACCCGAAAATCTAACTCGCGATCTCCGGATGTTAGGGCGAGCAATTTACCGCTTTCATTTCCAGATATTTACATGTAGATCCGTTAAGCAACTTAAAATATTGGGAGACGTAGTCAAAAAAAGTAATAAATAACACTTTATATTTGGTTGCATTTACATTTCATTTTTTGCAATAACTGCATCAAGCATGTGGCTCAATGACCTTTTTTTTATCCTTGCACCACAGCTTACTTGTTTTGTGGAGTTTCTCACTTCAGTCTGTTTTTCAGGAGGTGAAATGCTGCTCAGCTGGGTTAAGGTCTGGTGATTCACTTGGCTGGACTAAAACTTTCCTCTTTTCCTCCCTGATGAAGTGCTTTGTTGTGATGGCAGAGTGTTTTGGGTTAGCGTCGTGCTGCATGATGAATTTCTTCCCAATTAGGTATAATGCATTTCTCTGTAAATTGGCAGACAGAAGGTTTCTGTGGACTTTTGAATTCATTGTGCTGCTACCATCATAAAAAGATTAATGAGCCAGTTCCATCTGGCCTTCTGATTCTTCCTGCTGATGAGTGGTTTCGTCTTGTGGTATGGCATTTATAATTCTGCTCTCAAAGTCTTTTTCAAAGAATGAGTTGGGACCTTTACCCCTGCTCTCTCGAGGTTTTTGGTGATGTCACTGACTGTTGTTTTTGGGTTGTTCTTTACAGACTGCTGATTTGTCTATCTATGAGGACAGGAATCGAACCCACAACCTGTGGGTTCAACGATTGTGACTTGATTGTGCATCAAAAACACAACTATCGAAAGATTAATTTATTAAAGTGCAGCGCTCTTTTGATTACCCTGGTGTGGACAATGATTACATCAGACCAGCTATTAGACGAACTAATGGCCTGTGCTGTCTCTGAATGCGCTTCAGTAAAATTTGGAATTTCCTCCAAGCATTTCAGAGATGCATCCATAAATTAAGTTTTAGCTCATTAGTTACAAATGGACCCATTAGTGTGGTGCCTGCACAGTGATGTTTACTTAGCAGTTTTGCACAAACAGGAAATGATAGAGAGAGAGACAGAGAGAGAGAGAGAGAGAAAGCGTGAGCGAGAGTTTAGTATGATTGGCTTCGTTGCATTCTGTTTAAATGATTAACATCCCTAACAGTGATTGCAGGCCATGTTTTAATGGAGCTTATTGCAGTGAGATTAACACTAATGTAACAAAATAACACAAGCTCAGACACAAACTGGCACTAAAACCCTCACAACAGTCTGTGGTGAAAAATGAGTCTGCACTTAAAAGCCCACACGGGGGATATTGGCAGATTTTGGACAAGCAGCAAATCCAGCACGAGAAAGTAGGCTGGTGTCATCCAAGAAAATACCTTTAATCATGACTGGAGGCTGGACAAACAGTAAGTATAGTATTCCTCGGGTGCTTATTGTAAAATAGATATATAGCAGGCAGCACGATGGCTTACTGGTTAGCACTGTCAATGTACACCTCCAGGGTCTGGGTTTGATTCCCCCCTTGGGTCTGTGTGCAAGGAGTTTGCATGTTCTCTCCATGCTTGGTGGGTTTCCTCCGAGTATACCCGTTTCCACTTACAGTCCAAGGAAATGCAGATTAGGTTAATTGGCATTCCTGAATGAGCAATATGTGTGTCCCATGATGGGCAAGCACTTCATACAAGGCGTTTTATTAGGATTTTATAAATTTTTATCTTTCTAATTTTGATTGCATTGGCAATATAATATGCCAGCATGAATTTTTGGTTGTCAAAACGTTGTACACAACATTGACTACGCTTCAGTCGCTGCATGATAACCACTGGACCCCTAGGGAATGTGCTGTTGATGTTAATAAATGTATGTACATAACAATGAAGACTGCAAACACTATATTACAGTAGAGTAATTTGGGAGCCAAGATGTACCTCAAGGTAATATTTCTGAAAGAACATTATACAGAGAGGTAACATTACAACACTAAGAACAGCATGGCATGAGATGTGAACGCTGACCAATTTTAAACCCTGTTAGAAACCTAAGGGAACGTGGATGTGGTCAGACATTCCATAGTTTTACGGTTGTATTTCCAATGTTGTGTTGGCGTCATTTATTCCACGTTATCTCAACATCATTATATCGAAATCATTCCAAATTTGACGTCATCGCAAACAAATTGTAATGGATCCAGCCGGTAAGGTTCCAGTAGGGAAAATCAAGTAAGATCTTCAGTTAATGCATAAGTCAAACTTTAAAATGGGGACAGGTACTGTATAATCTTTAAATTTGACAGTGGCCTGGTTGTTGGTGGGCTGGTTTGACAACCTACAAAAACTTGACGTTTTTCCACAATCTTCAATCTTCCTCACTGAAGCCTCAGATTCCTGTTCATGGATGACGAGAGTCGAACCCGATGTGACCTTCTGCTCCTGTAGCTTGATCTGCCTCATGCTTTCACATTTTGTCCGTTCCGAGAGACATTTCTGCTCAGTATGGTTGGAAAGAATGGTACTGTAGTTAGAGTTACCATTGCCCTCCTTTTAGCTCGAATCCCATCTGGTCATTCTCCCCTGACCTCTCTCATCAGCAAGGCATTGCCACCCACAGAACTGCTGCTCACACCATTCTGTGTGAACTCTAGAGCCTGTTGTGCATGGAAACCCCAGGAGATTAGCTTTTTTTTTTTTTTTTTTTTTTTGCAGTACAAATCATATAGACTCACAAAAACAAAAGTACTAATAGAATGTAAAATAAAATGTAGGATAGCTTCGCAAATTTTTTTTTACAATTTTTTATTTATTTATTGAATGAGTGCTGCAGATTTGATATTCCAACTGAAAGTGTAGTGTCCACTCATTCATTCCTTTCTTCGCTCATTCTCATCTAATACGCTTCACTGTTGTGGTAGATCCAAAGTCTTGTGAGGGAATCCTCTTTTTGTACAGCAGACATGTTTTTAATTTATTAATGCATTCAATAAATGTTTCAAAAGAACATTAAAAATAATGCAATTTATGAAAAAGAATAAAAAAAAGAGATTGTAGGGTCTGCTTTGTATCCTTGAATCAGATCATATTTTCAGCTATGGCGTATTATTATTAATTCACCATGGTAGGCTAATTAGCGTGTCCGCCTAGTGCGCCGAGTCCCCTGGGATAGGCTACTGGCTTCCGCGACCCTGAACAGGATGAGCGGCATAAGAGAATGAGTGAGTGAGCATGAGTTTGGTATCTCTACAGCCTGTATATACAGTACAGATCAGAGCTTAATGATATGTTGAGGAGAAAATGTTTTCCCAGGCACTGTGTAATAGTCTTGCAGGATCCAGAGGTCAAAAGATCTGTGTGTAGATATGTGGAGTATTCTATATTGACCACTATATTTACAAGTT
Organism: Clarias gariepinus; assembly: GCF_024256425.1. Taxonomy (NCBI): domain Eukaryota; kingdom Metazoa; phylum Chordata; class Actinopteri; order Siluriformes; family Clariidae; genus Clarias; species Clarias gariepinus. Next base: position 8,627,986 of record NC_071113.1, read on the forward strand.
CTCACATGCACACCAAGGTCTAAGTTCACGTGTCTTAATTTCGACCGGCTGCTCTCCCTGTGGCCGTATCCTTGCACTTCACACCACGGACATATTTTGCGATGCTGCAGAAAAAACAACACAATGGCCCTTTTTTTCTTTTTAGGCCTTTTTCTTTTCACACCACCATCAGGCAACAGCAACAAGGACTTTCTCACTCGGCCCTCGCTGTACGTGGGCGAGCCATGTTATCTTCTTAAAGTAAACATAATTTGCTAATTCGTTCTTCCTTGAGTTAAGATATATTAAGACAATAATAGATTCACATCTATTTATGCAGAAATTAAGATTTTCAGAAATCCTGTTTAAGCCTGCCCAAGTTAGTCTTGAGCATTAGCCAGGGGTTATACTTTAACATCGCTTGAAACCCCAGAAGAAGTACACGCCTGTTTTCAAAGCAGTATATAAAATCAGTGCATTGTTTATTAACGGCAATCTGAGGCAGGAAGCAAACAAGGAATATGCTTAATTAGAAATGAGAGCACAAGGGATGGTCAAAACCGCAAAATACTATACAGGTAATGAGATCTAGGAGAGGCAGAAATTAAAACAAGTCTCGGGATGCACGATAACGTTGTGTAGACTTCGTAATGGGAGCGTGTGAGTAAAGACAAATGCACACAAGGTGAATGGAGACAACTGACTAATGATGGGACGGGATGGGACATGAGCAAAACAAAAAGCATGAGCTTAAAACTAATTAACAAGAGAAATGAGCTGGAAAACATACTGCACACTTGAAAAGGGACATTTGTGACAACTTTCGCTTTGAAATCAGGTAATCAGTCCAGTCAGTCTTTACCCTGGAAGAAAACTAAAAACTAAAAAAGAAAAAGGAATCTTAGGAACTCAGGGGAATATATATATAGAGGGTAGGCAAAAAGTAGGCCGAGGGTCGCTCAGTGGTTAAGCCGTTGGGGTGCGGAAGGTTTTAGGTTCAAATCCCATCACCACCAAATTGCCACTGCTTGAGCAAGGCCCTTAAGCCAAAAAAAATTATAATGAGCTAAAAATGTAAGTTCCTCTAGATGAAGCCGTCTGCCAATTTAATTAATATTTTTTGTTTTACATCCCAAGCTTTAAAACTAACAATCTCTATCCTCAAATACAGCCAGATCTAACACCATCTGAGGGCAGTATTTTATCAAAATCAGCCAAAAACAATCATTACACATTATACAGGTTCTGATAATGTACATTAAAGGTCCCATATATTACTTTTTCTTTAACAGGTCAACACATTTCCCAAACTGTGTTTGTGTGTGTTAATGCAACATCTCAAATACCCATCAGATAATAATAGATTTTTTTTCGTCCCTCTGTTTCACTACTCTTCTGTATGCACCATTTCAGTGTCTATGTAAATGAGTTACTGATGAGCTACACCTCGCATAGGACAACAGATCCGAAAAACAGGGTACACACACTCCGCAATAAGATATGTTTAACATTCTTGTATTCAGTGTATACACAGAGGCTGCCGGCAAGCATTTGCTATCATTTTTAGTTTGAAATTAATTTTGGGCTATATACTGTAGAAGATCCAGATTTTTGCGCCTGCTCTGTATTACAGTAGCTGAGGTTTTTTTCTACTGGACATCTGCAATCATTACTATAAATCCTCTGATGTAAACCTAGTCCAGTCTGAACAGATTAGGGTTTAAGGGTTAATGATTTCACTATCAGTTTCCAATCAGTTCTTTAGCTTACGTGGTAGTAAGCTACCATGATTTACCTGCATTTTGGTGTAAAAAAAAAAAGAAAAAAAAAAATCTTTGATTGGGCTAACACAGAGTTCTGCCTAATTATAATCTATCCTCTGTCTGTGTCTTATACCGCTACATGCATTTCTTATTCTCCACTAGATTTAACGCTGCCTTTTCACATGTGCGGCAAAAAACTGACGGAGAGTTACTGTAAGACTGGAATGTTTAAATCAGACTTTTTTTTTTCCAGGATAACATTTCTTTGGATCATAGAAATGCCACACCAGCTGAGTTGAAAGAAACACTCCCCTGCATGTTTCGCAGCAATTTATGAATTCCTTGAGTGGTTTTCCTAGAAATGTGCTGTGCTTTGATGAACACTCATTAATAAGCTGGTGTGTTCCTGTGACCTGAAACAAAGTATCTAATTTAGCTCTTATACTGTATGGTCATTTCATCTCAAACCAAGCCATCCATTTAAACCAAATCACTACTGAAGAGCGAGAATAGTCAGAGTAAGTGGAGTTTTTTATTTTATCCTATTTTTTTAGATGGGACGTCTACGTTTTTGTTTGCTCACACGACCCGTTTTTATCATCTGGAAGCATTCATCCTGAACGTCAATGCATTTTATTACAGAAGATGATTCAGATTGCCTGGCTGCAATGACAACAGAAAAGTAATATAAAGGGCACTGAGATATTTTTATTTATGAATTTAGATTATTCAATCACACTGGCTGAACAAGTCATTCATTGCTCATCTCTAGGAAGACAGCATTCACACACAGTCCAGAACTGTATATCACATTTTTGTGACTCCCCATGATACAGCTATATGAGAATTGTGAAGTCACCATTTGAAACTACAAATAGGTTTAGGGAGAAAAGTGAGAAAAGAAACAAAAGAGAATTTGGGAAAAACTTCATCCGGACTCTTTTGGACTTTTTCTACTGTATACACTGCGAAAACAAAACCCTAGGGTCAATTCTTGAAGAAACTGTGAAATTGGCACAGAACGGTAAAAATAGCTCTTTCTTTGCCCCCACAATTTCCAAAATATTATACAATAAATTCAAGAATTGAGACATTCTGGGTGGCACAGTGGCTAACTGGTTAGCGCGGTCACCTTGCACCTTCAGGGTCCGGGTTCAACGCCCGGCCAGGTTCGATTCCTGCCTCTGTGTGCACGTGCATGGAGTTTGCATGTTCTCTCCATGCTCCTGGTACACCGTTCTCAAATTGCCCGTCATATGTGTGTGTTCTCTGGATGGTGTGTACCCTGACTTGTGCCCAAAGTCTCCTGGGATAGGCTCCAGGCCCCCCGCGACCCTGTACACATGATTAAGCGGTACAGACAATTGGGTGCGTATACAGCCTATGAGTCCTGCGAGTGTGTGTGAATAGATAAGGTGTGATTTAACCTGGTCGCCATTACAATGTCCCGTCCTGAGGAGCTGATTTACACACAGTGAATGTAACGTGATTTCTTCTATTTACTTTAATGGGAGGGTGACTATGATTTACTCTGTTTCTAAACCAGATATCTTAAAAAGTTTGGGTTATTTGATTCTTTAAGAGAGGATGCTTTAATTTAGCTCCCTGTAAAGTTGAGAGTCTACACTCTGAAAGCAGTGGTTACGCAAAGGATTGATTTTTATTTATTTTTTTGTTCCTGGCAGATTATAGGAAAAAATCTTAACAATGAGAAGCCAATGCATTCCTATGAGGGAATTTTGTGTCATGTCTCAAATAAGCATTTAAACCTGACTGGAACTTTTTTCTGGGTTGTGGTCAAAATTGAGGGCGACATTAATGGGATTAATGAGAGTAGGGGTGCCATACTGCAACTTACGGTTAAAAAAAGTTAATTTTCTTTTGTAATTTAATTTAAAAAGTAAATCTCTTATATATACTCTACTAGTAAAACATTCATCAATTTATTTATTCTCTAAAACACTTATCCTATACAAAGCCTATCCCAGGAGACTTTGGGCACCAAAAGAGGTAGAACAGGATGCCAATCCATTGCAGGGCACACACACACACACACACACACATGCATGCACAAAATGGGCAATTTGTGAATGACAATTAGCCTAATCTGCATGTCTTTGGACTCTGGGAGGAAACTGGAATACTTGGAGGAAAAAAGGGGCCAAGCACGAGGAGAACATACAAACTTCATGCACACAGACCCGAGGCAGGAATCGACCCCTCGGTTTAAAAAAAACTATGAGGCCACAGCGCTAAACACTGTGCCACCGTTATATTAGATTTTAACTTTTTAAATTGGGATTTCATAACGATTGACGGCATAACTGTTATGTTGAATTGTTCTGCCACCTTTTTTAATGTCCGACCACTTCCGTATGAGTATACAATACTTTTTCTACCGTCTGAAGACCTATTTCCAACAACAACTGCACAACACAACTTCCTTTTCATTACTGGGAATACGCACTGCTGGGGTTATGCCCCGAGTTTCAGAAACGGTAACAAATACTTTTTAAATATTTAGTATATTTTTTGTTATTCATTTGTATTAGTTAATTTTAATAAATCTTTTTAAGATTTGTCCACCATCATTGAATGTTAAGTGCTCTTCTCTATTTTGATTAAGTTCCAGTACTAGAATATTCGATTTCTTTGTCCCTGTAACTCTAGATAGCTGAAAAATATACAATTATTTTTTATATAGTGAAAATTGAGAGGTTCAGTTTCCATGGGCACAAATTACATTTTTTTTATTATTATTTACTTTACTTCAAATTGATTTTGACATCTCCAGCAGATCCACCAAATGTAGTGCTTGCCTCGGCATGAAATATAGTTCTTAGATGTCTGTTTAGTCAAGAAGGCACATCTATTGCTGCTGCCAATCCAGTGCAATTTACTTTGGCAGAGTCTTCTTGAGAGGTAGGATATGATAAGCACAACAGCTTTTAAGAAGTTGATATTTCCATTCCATGTGCTTTTTCACACTTTCATCCAGTAACTTAAATTTGCAACTCAAAGGAATATATATATATATTCAGCAAAAAAAGGAAAGTCCTCTGACTTTTAACTGTTTTTACTTTCAGTAAACTTAATGTGTAAATATTTGTATGAACACTAAAAGAGTCAACACCATAAGACATAAACTACCCGGGCATAATTCAGGTGTTGTTACACGTGGTCTTCCACTGCGAGGATGATCAGCTGTCCTTCCTGTCTCCCTGTAGAAATACACAGTCCTGAAAAAGGGACTTTACTTTTATATATAGTATACACTATATATACATATACACTCAGCAACGTCCCTTTTTCAGGACTGTGTATTTCAACAATAATGTTGTAAAAATCCAAATAACTTTGCAGATCTTCATTGTAAAGGGTTTAAACAATGTTTTCCATGCATGTTCAATTACCCATAAACCATAATTAATTTATTAACATGCACCTGTGGAATGGTCGTTAAGACCTTAACAGCTTACAGAAAGTAGGCATTTAAGGTCACAGTTCTAAAACGCAGGACACTAAAGAGACTTGTCTACCGACTGTGAAAAACACCCAAAGAAAGATGCCCAAGATGCAAATAAATCGCCATGTCCGCACTGTGAGACGCCTAAGACGGCGCTACAGGGAAACAGGAAGGACAGCTGATCATCGTCGCAGTGGAAGACCACGTGTAACAACACCTGCACAGGATCGGTACATCCGAATATCACTCCTGCGTGACCGGTACAGGATGGCCACAACAACTGCCCGAGTCACACCAGGAACACACAATCCCTCCATCAGTGCTCAGACTGTCCACAATAGGCAGTCCATGAGGAGGAGATGCACTGCAGTACTTCAAGACTAACTTTTGAACATGACTGTATCATAAAGAGGATGGGCTAACATAAATTATTGTTATTGATGCCCAAAACCCTAGATCGTATTTTTTGCCCTGATCCTCTCTAACACATACAGTGCTGATTGCTATGAAGCATAATTTTTAATAGAATAAAACATAATTATTTGTTAACTAATCCTTGGGGCTCTAGCATGAACACATTTCATGCTCTAGCATGAACACACTCCACAGAAGCAGTGCTAAAGAAGTCTTTGAATAGCTTTTTCTGTCATTACCAGTTATTGCAAAAGAACAGAAATAATTTGAGTTGTTTTACATTTTGCCAGTATACCAAAAAAAACCTGGTGGCTCAAACCACCGACCTTCCGATCAGTAACTTAATGCCTGAGCCAAGACGGTTGGTAAAATTCCTGGAAGTGGGTTAAGACCTGTTTAACACCTGGAAGGAACGTCAACGGCACAAGAAATGTGGTCAGAAAATAATAATAAATTACCAGTAAGTAAATAAAATTACTTAAATGTTTAGTTTAAGTTTTAAGTTGCATCTTTAAAAATGAAGAGTGGAAATCCCACCTATGTTTAATAGTGTAAGAGCATTTCTACTTGCGTAATGCAATGAGAGCTTACCAAACTGGGTATAAACACTCGTGTTGCCAACGTTATGTGGCAATAAAATAAAGTTAGCTGCCTACCTGAGCGTACTAGATGACCAGGTTATCCCATCAATGCATTTTTCCCCTCCCTGGCGTCATGGACATATTCCAGGGATCAGATTGTAAAAGAGTGTTTCAGGGAGGATGAGAAATCATTTTCCTACATGAATTGTCCATCACACTGTGCACATTCTGTGCGTCTTCATATTGTGAACTATGCAGTCTGAATTTAAATCACTTTCAAGTAATATTCAGATAAATGCAATGCAATGTTTGTCCCGATGCATAACAGTACATCACTTATAAATCCCCCAGGGAATAACCCGCGTTAACACAGTATCTTGCTTAAATTACTTCATGGAGTCGAGTTTCTCTACAGAGCACGTGGCTGCTCTCAAGCGATATTTCTAATCGGCCTGAAGTATATTTGACTCCTCTTTACTTTTTAATTGGAAAATTAGAAGGATCTATTACAGTGATTGTATTAAAACATGCACTTTAGACATTTTGAATAGCCTTCTAAGTGCAGCTTGACTAAACTGTTTCATATGAAATGAATTTTGCTTTGATATACCATCTGAAATCTGATTGTTTTAAAACTTTACTTTAAAACTTTAAAAATGGCTTCTGCGATAAAGCATTTAAAATTCACCTACAGACATTCCTTTCCTTGTATTTGCATTGTATTTCAACTTTGTGATTTGAAGTTTGCACTCCATCGAGTGTGTAATGAAAGATGAAGTTTATTGTCATGACTGGTTGCATGCTGTTATTAAGTAAAAATTAGATTCTTCTTATTTTCATTAGTAGAAGGTTAATGAAGCTGCTACTGTATTTCTAATATGTAACAATAGGTCTTTGACAACTTTCTAATATTGATGATCTAAGGTTTGTTAAACTACTGTATATCAGAACATCCCAAAGAACCATTTTACAATTCATTAAATGAATAATGACATCATGACCTTATTCATGTTTTGATTTATGACCTATTTATGTTTAGGTTTTGAGAAATATATCATTATCTTTGAAGGCCTTAAGGTGTTGACACTGGGTGTTACTATAGAAACGGTGATGTAGTAGAACAAGTTTATTATGCCAGCACAACTCTCAGATCTTCTGTTAGGCAAACTAAAGAATCAACACCCTCTGACAAATCGAATTGCAGCACTAAAGACTGATATTTTCCATCGTTTTTGTTTTCTTATTTCTGCAGCAGAATAGCTTTGAAGCTGACAACATTGAAAAGCTAGTACAGATTATCGTAAAATATAGTTGGTAACAATTCCATATTTGATTATTTGTAAGTGATACGTGATTGATTAATAATTGGTTTAGGTGGCACAGTACAATAGTTTAAAGGCACAGTATAATGTTTCTTTGATATTTTTTGTCTGTCAATCAAAAACATCAAAATTGAGGTACATATACAGTAAGTATAGTACAGTAAGTACCGATTGTCAAGTTTTCTGACTGTGAAATTTGTCACCCAGAATGTGAATGCAATGTAATTAATCAGGGCCAAATTTAAGAGCAGAAAAAAAAACAAGCAAAATTGCGTGTTATTAGAATTTTTTTTTACGATTAAATTGTTATAATATTTTTTGTAATCGCTCACTTGAAATGCACAGGATAACTGTAATCAATAATTGTCCCATCTGTAACAGTTATTACATGAACTGTATATATTAGAGAGTGGCCTATTAACATTTTTTAAATCAGGTCTATCTTGACATCAGGATCTCTTCTGGATTGTCACATTCTCTTTTGTTCAACACTTTTAGAATTATAACTTTGACAAAAGTCCCTTCCTGCAATGTTTTTCCCCCCTACCCTGTCATTTGATTTGTGAAATATCATGGCTTTGATATTGATTTGATCAAACAGCAATGATGATTGACAGAAATAACAAACCCCAGGGCATAAAATTGCAATTCTTGATCTCACGTCCCATCTAATTCTAGTGACTGAAAGGCAGTCTCTGTGCTAAAGGGTCTGTCATTCATTTGTTTTACTTTGCCATGAATAACATTAAAAGACTCCAATCAATAATGGACTAAAACTTAATTTAAGTCGACTGATCACTCTTTCTGTTGCAGTTTTTTATTCATGCTGCCACAGTGTCTCTCAACATGTGACAAATTACTGTGATTGAAGTGAAATGACCCAAGTTACATTTACCTCTGCTTTTCAAAGGAGGAAAAAAGTGTCATTTCCCTACTTTATGACGAGTGCTGAATATTTATTAGCCTGGATCGGTGCTCGTTGATGTGCCGAGCATCTGCCAGCCACATTATTGTGTTAGTAATCATACTCTCCGTTTGGGAGTTGAAATTCATTAGAGCTGTGACGAGTGCGTGGACAGTTTGGTGGACTGTGTTAATTAACAGTCTGCTGTCAAGCTCTTTATGCACTGCAGGCTAAAGCCAGTAAATTATTATGAAACAGTTGGCTGTAAATGATTGTGTGATTATCTGAACACAGTTATACAGTTACTTAGGGTTTGTCGAGATGCCTGAATCGCTTAAAAATGTCAGAGTATTTTTTTCAAGGTTAAGGATGTAGATGTTTTAATAAAATGCCTAAAGATTTCTGTTTTTTTTTTTATTAATATATATTTCCAAAAAAAGGATTAAAATTTTTAAAATAACTTCTTAAATGCTGCAGTAACTAGTTCACTAGTTCAGCCGTATAAGTACTGTAGGTGGTCTGTGCCTTTTTCAAAGTTTAGATGCCTACCAGCCACCCAACACTGTTATACCTACTGTAGTGTATCTGCCAGGATGACATACAGTACAAATCAAAGGGAAAAAACACATCTTGTTACAGTAAAAGTTAAACACACAGAAGCACATTGGAATTTTTCAAGAAAAAAACAGACAGTGTTTTTATGTTTGTATGTGGCAAATAAATACTGACTGGCAACAAAGTTATTACCAGATGAAATTATAAACTATAAGCCGGGGTTTAAAATCACAAGTGAGCAGAGCTTAAACAAGGAAGTAGTTGTTTGTCTTTTTGGCTGCTCCAATTCAATTTGCTTACAGTAAGTCCCCGACTTATGAACATTCGAATTTCTGCAGAAAAGAATGGACCATGTATCCGCAAACATTTGTGGATGCGAACAAATCACGGACGTACCTCACGTGTATTGTACAATAATAGACACTGCAGTGCGCCAGATACCAATGTTTACAATTATATACAATATTTTCAATGTGTAAGTGAATGTATAAAATTCACTTATTTAATAAAAGTCCAGAATATTGTACAAAATAGTGAATTGTAGTCGAAGTTCACACTCCAAGACAGTGGAAAACAGCTCTGAGACGAAATGGTGTCCATTCAAGTACACGGTAAACGCCATGTATCATGTAACATCATCCAAATTTCTTGGAAAAAGAGAAAAAAAAAACAGTCAACACGAGATGTACAAATGTTCTTAACCATCGCAATCGGCTCTTACCCAGGTGAGGTAATGAGTCCCACTTGATCTTAAATTCAAGGTGCATAGGGGTAGAATATAAAAAAGCATAGTATGTGTTCATATAATTTTTCTTGCACAAGGCTCATTGTTCTATTGGAATATGAATGTTTGACCCATTTTTTTGCCTTCTGCATTAGGTTCTTCCCAGAATCTTTATGTAATTGGCTCTTTTCATCTTCCCCTGAATTTTGACTTCTGTCCCTGCAAATGAAAAACATCCCTACAACATTATGTTTCCACCACCATGCTTCACAGTCAAAACGATCATTTATATATGTCATTTATACAAAACAATTTACCCCAAAAAACTGTATCCCATATAATCTTTCTGCTAAATTAATGCACCACTTTAAATGGACACTTTCTTTCTGCAACTTCCTATTTGTCATTTGATTGGGATGTTTGTCCTTAAAATCCTGTAGGTCTTTCAAAGGCTTTCTTTGATTGCGTTTCTTCTTTCCCTGGTATCTAGTCTCGATGGAAGCTTAGATTGTTAAATAGTTTACTGACTGATAGTTAAATTTAACATAAAATCTTAAGGTTTTTGCCTTAAGAATTTAAATTTTGCAAGAAATTTGTATTGGGACACAAAGCATTTTTTGCCTTACAAACAAACCAAACTGAACACAAGTTTTGTCTGTGTCTGGGAGCCGTCGGTGAAAAGGGAGTTCATGAATTTAACATTTTTATTAAAGTCTGTGAAAGCTGTTTATAAAAAAAGAGCCATCCGACAATACCGACCTTGCCTTCAGCATGAGTGCAAAAGCTATGTTTTTACGCTTCTTTTTAAAAAAAAGGGTCAGCTAGAATAGATTATCTGCCCTGACATTATTATACGAATTTTCACCATAAGAACTCACCTCCATAACCTTTATATCCAGATGTTCTGCTGCACATTGATATATTACTAGTTGTATATTCACACTGTAAATGAGCTAACAGGGTCTTAAATCACTGAGTGACTTACTGAGGGTCACTGCTTAAATGGTTTTTATTGCTGGTTCACATACTGTACCACTTGGTAATGTGTACAAAACACAATTGTTTGTAAAAATAAACATTTTAAATGTATAAAATGGAATTATACTCAAAAATTATAATTAAACTCTATAATATATATTAAATTAATAAATATATATGCTCTATAAACTATAATAAAACGTTTAATTAATTACCTTAAACGCCATGCCCAATCTATTTTTGATCCTTTTGGCTTCCCTTGGTCTTTGCAACCAGTAGCCCCCTTTTGCAGTTCTGATTTTCCTTATTTGGTCGTTGCTTCCTGGTCTTGTTATCATGCTCGCAGACTGATGATTGGTTGCACCTGTTCCTTGCTTTAGGCAGTATATATATATATAGGGGGTGGGTGTAGCGTAGGAGTTTTTTGGATAAAGTTTTCACCATTTTTCTCTAATGATTTCCTTAATTTTAGTTTGAGTTGTTTTTTTTTGTTTTCTTTGAATTCTCTTTATGAATGTTTCCCCCTGTTCTTCTACACTTTGTGGTACATAAGGCTATATAATTCAATCCTGATGAAGGTTAAATCCATTCTAACATTGTGTGTTAAGTGGTTTCTGATGGTAGTTTGACTGACGGTTCCTTTAGAAGCTATTTAACAGGCCTGGAGTTAATTAATGATCAAAGCCTGAGTGGAGATTTGTCAGAGCATTACATTTGATGCATTAAATCCAGATTTAAAACCATTTTAGACAAATTTGTTTAGAAACGGATCCCTAATGCCACCTGAGTTTTACTTTCTCCCCTAATAGTAATGGAGTTGGTGCTAAGCGTCTCTGAGGTTTGGGAATCATAAGTGTTAGCCGTGTAAAGATGCACGGTTCAAACCTAATGCAATATAGATTCATCTAGACAATTAATTTTTCAGTAAAGCAAATGCCTGAAGGTTTATATTTTCACAATTTATGCTGTAACATCTCCATCCACCACTTGTTAGCTGTCAGTGTCATAAATCAACATAGAATTTAAAGATTTAGTGGAATCTTTCAGGTCTTGCTTGATGTTGTCCAGAGCCCTTACACGTTTTTAGCAAACTAGTTGCTTGTATGCTAGCAAATTACCTTGCAGTTACACCCCAAATAAATATAATTTTCGACATTTTTATTCAGCTTGGTCATCTCATTGCTTTGGATTAAAACGTTTTCCTATACAATATGCTCTCTTGTTGATGAACCGATGCCTGGAATGCACAGGAGCATGACTGTACTGTATATAATCGAAAAGAAGCTAATGTCCTGTCCGCTGAAGTGTGACCTTTTAATGATGGATTTTTTTTTTTTTTATCCTTTCATGTGCTGAAATTGCCTTTCCTAATTTAGGAGGGATTAAAGAAAACTAAATGTAAAGTAGACGGTAATTGACGATCAGTCCGTTCCCATAGGCTGCAAAGGTCCAAAGCACCAATCTGGCATCGCCATGTCCGGTTACATTTCAGATTTCATTCGCAGACTGGGAATGATCATTTTCCATCTGCTATATCCATATTTTAATCACCTGAATATTAGATGCTATAACACAATATCTGCCAGTTCCTATATTGTAAGTAAAGCTAAACAATAACTTTTCCTATGATGGGTAAGCAGAACTTTTTTTTTTTTAAATGTATTTACACATTTTCTGTTAATCATAGTTTCAATACTGTGATTACTGCTTTAACACTGAATCCTTGAGGCTAGACATGGCTGGATCTGTTAATATTGCAGAATGGCGCCATCCAGTCACATGACTACAAACACTCTATGGAGGTCTGATGCACTCTTACCTCTGGGTTAACTGTGATCATTGTGCGATGCCAAAGCCTCTCTAGGTACCTCATGACGGAGGCTGCCAAACCAGTACTTCATTGAAAATCCAAGACACACCTCCCATCTGAACCCATTGCACTCCCAAGATACTTGAACTCTATAGCAGCCTCGACCTTTCTGACCCATGACAGTTTTGGTTTCTGCCAAGGTACATGCAATCTGAGACAAGATGTGTTTAAGTCAAGAGGCATCTTGTCTCAGACTGCATGGAACTAGTAAATAAATAGTACTAAAATATTTATCGAAAAATCTTTATTGTATGAACCATACTGTGTTTTTAGGTAATCCGCTCACAACCAATCAGTTGGTTATTTGTTTCTTCTTTCATTGACCAATTTAGCCCAACACCTTATTACATTAGTTCAGCAGTTCGCATTCCTTTCATGCTTCCTCACTTGTGTTTTTTCTCTTATTCTTCTTACAAAATGATAGTCATTAGTTCCAACCCATTGAAGAAAAAGCTGATTGCATACACGTTTCGTGTCACTGCTGCTGTCACTGATCACAACAGCAAAGAGAAAATGACCATGTTGCAGAGTCTGTATGCGGTTCCACCGGCTCTGTGAACACTCTCTCTCTCTCTCTCTCTCTCTCTCTCTCTCTCTCTCTCTCTCTCTCTCACTCTCTCTCTCTCTCTCTCTCTAAGCTTGAGTGCCTCTCGAATCGCCTTCCACTCAGGACTAGAGGTAGTGCCTGACATCTTATCAAACAAAACGTTGTCTAGCTGTTAAATTTATAGGTAGCTTTATAGTACTGGGTAATACGTAATCGGTAGTTAGAAATTTGAACATCTTTTCTATTGGCATTTTTTTAACATTTAATATTAAATTGAGGTACGAGGGCACATAATGTGGTATACTATAGAAAACATTATTTATCATCAACAGATTGCTATTTCCCTGCGACTCGACTTTGGATAAGCAGTTGAAGATGCATGGATGAGATTACTATTTGTTTGTAGATTTTAACCAGTTATTTTTGTTCACCACCACATCATATCCTTTCACGACTAAAGGAACCCAATAACTGCAACAGGCAGAGCTGGCGAATGACAGTTAGTGTAATTGCGGCGAAAGTAGTTTGAAATTCTTACTGGTACTATGTAGGCAAAAGATAAGGAGAAAGAACTATTATAGGATCCACTATTTGGTGAATGGTCTTGTAAATCCCTAAATAAGTTTCTCCTTATTTCTACTTATTCCTGTTTAGAATATCAGCTCCGTTAACTTCCAGGTACCGGGGTAAAATCCCAATTACCGTGGACCCTCGGCACGAATATACAAGTTTTTAGGGAAAAAATTTGTATTGCAATGCGCATGTTTCTATTGAAAATAATGTAGATGCAGATAATCTGTTTCAGTCCTTTAAAAAGTATTAACAATATTACCAATTTCCAACACTATAATCATTTTTAAGCATATTTAAACATTTAGAAAAGACATGTAAATGAAGTAAAATATGAAATACATGGACATTTAAACCACACATTAAATCGTTAATCTTCTTGAGACTGGCTGCTTTAAACTACAAGTATGTTCCTTTTTCTTCTTGCTAACGTACTTGCTAACATTCTTGGGGCCGATAGTGCTGTGTTTTCACTAAATCTTGCACCAAATTCTCGGTTCGTTCTGTTGTATGCCTAGAATTCTTTGTATTCCAAGGCAAGCTTCTTGCAAAATTACAGTACAGTTCCTAAGGCAAACATTTTTGAGGCGGGGCGTTTTGTATGCTGAGGTGCCACTGTATCATTAAATGGAAAGCTAGTGCACTACAGTATGTAAGGCATACAATCCACTTGTCACACCAAATACTGGGTAGGGATTTGGAACTCAGCCTTGTGCTAGAGGCTAGTTATAAAGGCTAGAGGCTTGTTCGGACACCTTTTTCTAACTCCATTATGAGCGGAAGTAATACTCAACTATAAATCCTATGATAAACTATAAAACTATAAAAATATGAATAGAGAGACACATTTCCAGCAACTGCACAACACAACTTCCTTTTCATTACTGGGAACATGTATGGCTGGAGCTATTTACTATCAAGAAATGCAAATGCACGTTTGGGATTTAAGTTTTAGTACTGGTATTTTTTTGGTGCATACCGTGTATATTTAAAATTTTAAGTGAAGGAAAAAGTAAATGGACCACATGTCATATTAATATGACGTCATTTATAAGGGTGCCAATATAAATGATGTATCATGGAAACAATTTGGGACTTTAATTTAGCTGGAAGACTTCCTATTTATACTGGGATATAAATATGAGGTGATACAAAGGCCAGTTAGTCTGAATTATTCTTCATCAGTGTTTGCACAAATAAACTCCTATAAAATTGGATACATGAAAATGTCAATGGTGTAGAAATAAATTAATAATCAAAGGTTAATTAATAAATAGATGTTTTAAATAACCAATGCTTTAATGATCCTTTTTCTTGCAAGATGTTGTAAGTGTATTTTGTTCTTATGCACATTGACTAAGATAGTAAGAAAATCAAATGAGGGGGAAAATGCATCATGGTTAGTGACTTTTACACAAGCATTTTGAAAACTAAAAATGTACAATTAGATACCATCTCCATGACGACAACAATCACAGCAGCAAAACAAACACACAAATATATATATATATATATATATATAAAAATAAAGCACTCCTATCTAATTCCAAAGTGCCTGAAGTTCAGTTGAAATGACTGGAACTTTTGACTGGAACCTGTTTCCATGGCAACAAACACTCAAGGTGGGATTGGCATAAAACTACAGAAAAGAAATGAATCTCTATTGTTAGCTATGGTGGAAAAAAGTCCCGGGGATCATTTTTAAGATACATGATCTGCATGAAGATGTTAAAAAAAAAAAATCTGTCTGCAACTTGGAATTGGTTGGATCTTATCTGCAGGATTGTGATTTATAACGGAAACAGAATAGTTCAATGAGCATAGAATCAAGCTTTTGATGTGTTTATCCATGTTTATACATTTGATTTAAATGTATCCTTATTGCACTATGATCTACTCTGAGCTTGTGTTCAGCTTACAAATCAAAGAAACACATTTGTGTTATTTTTATTAATTTTTTTTGACAAGCATGCACATCAGTTTTTAATCTGATCATATTTCACATTTGACACTTTAAACCTTAAAGAGTTATTAAAAGTAAACAGAGCATCGCTTTAAAACTATGAAATATGAAAAAAAAAAAAAAAAAACTGTTTCATTGATCTTTGTAAAATGAACACAGTCAATGTTCTGTTTAAAGGTGTAAATAAGGAATGTTTCGTTTTATGTGTTTTTTTTTTTTTGAACAGAAATTAATTTGCCTTGGATTTATAGGTTGCATGCAATGTAATCATTTAGGACCAGTTCAGACTACCAGCCCAAATCTGCTTTCTGGCATATCCAGATTTGGAATCTGTTTGCTTTTATATAGTTTTTGTCCTTTGTTCAGGCTGCTACTACTGCTCTCCCAATTCCATACTGTGAGTAACGCCAGACGCTCTTTTGTAAAACACATACTTTTACATACTTAGCAAGTAATGGCCCGATAAGTGGAAAAACATTGAATCTAATTTTTGCAAATCTGATCTAAACCACTTCCAGAGGTGGTTTGAAATCGGATTTCTTAACTTGTGTCTGTCTGGATTCACTGCCCACTCAAATCAGAATTCAAACTTTCCATTACATCCCTCATAACCTGATGTGGAAGTTTAAGGTTCAGTGGTGGCCCTGGGGAATAAAGCACTAAGTTACTGATTGGAAGGTCAGCAGGTCGGCCCTAGCTCCACCAGGTACACCACTGTTGGGCCACGTATTTTAAGTCCATACGATCACATGGTATGGGTTTCCCACGGGAAACTTGTTGATAAGTAATGGAGAAATTGAAATGGAATAAAATATAGATTTGTAGTTAGAAAAGATGCTATGTTTTAGTACATTTTAACATTATCCAGAGTGACTTACATTTTTAATGCATTCCCCCCCGCTCCTTTGAATTTAAGAGTATTAAAATTAGAAGTAGTGTTTTACGAAAAAGCATGTGGCTTAACCACAGTATGGAAATGGAAAACAAAGTGTCTGATAGCCCTTTGGGTAATGCGTCAGTACAGATACGTGAAGATAAGCCCGATTCGGACGGGACTAGTTTTACAGGCGGTCGTTAGAGAAATTTCTGTTTCACAGACGTACTTTGTGATTTTTAATCCCGTCCAAATCTGCCATGTCTGTCTTTCTCTGACACGACCTCTGTAAAAATTCCAGAGCAAATTACCTACTGTTTTTCAGCAAACTCTGAGGTCCTCTGAGGAATCTAATCCCGTCCGAATGCGAATGTCTGTGATTGACGATTTTTTTTTCCCAAAACACGTTTTCTTTTGTGTTTTGGTCAACGTGAACTACCGTACTATCTTTAGAGCGCCGGGATTCCAGTTTGCGCACCAATAATGGATGTAGATGTGGACATGTGATCTTGTGCAACGCCCACATGTAAAGCACAGACACTCACACCTTCGTAATAAACATGGAGATGTTAGTCCCGTCCGAATGCATACATGAAATGACAGACGTCATCTAAAAAAAATTCAAACTCAAACGTCGTTTGGAAAACTAGTCCCGTCCAAATAGGGCTATAGAGGGACTGCTCTAAAACACTCCGATATGAGGAAATAATGCATTGCACACAAGCCTTCGCGTTGCTACCATGGCAACCAAATGCAGATACTCAGGTCAACAAGGTGTCAGATTTGGTCAGTACAGAGCCAGATCTGATGACTTTCAAATAACCGTCCTAACGATTAGATTTGTGTAACAAATCAGATTTGCCTTCAGTCTAAACAAGGCCTTATTTGGGGCTATAAATATATTTTACAACTTGACTTTATTAAAAAAAAAAATTGCTCATAACATAACTCATCAGTGTGAAAATCCAATCTAGGCTTTTTTTTCAGATTTGTATATTCAGCTTATATTTCTTACTTTTAGAATGACCTGAATATTTTGTGTCCTTTTTATAAATTGTTTCACACTCATTAGAGAAATTAAAGAATCACGTTCTTAACAAAGCCATGTTAATACTGTATAGGATTACCTTTTTGCTGTTAGATCTCTCGGTTTTCAGGGGTATTTGTAAGGCGGGGATTCCATTAGGTATTAGATACATTTCCTTTGAGATACTGCAACACATAATTTGCGCACACATGCTGAGAAACTCTCATTCTACCAAACCCCAAAGGTGTTCAATTGGATTCGGATCTGGTGACTGGGGCTTAGTGAATAACACTGAACTTGCTGATATGTTTTGTGAAAGTAGTTATAATAACTCTGCGCTTTGTGACGTGGGACATTATTATGCTGGAAGTGGCCTAAGCACATGAACTCAGCAACAATACTCGTAGATACAGTAGGCTGTGGAGCATGGCCTCCTGTTCACCACAGTTGCGTAGAGTTACTGTACTTTGCCTGTCAGTTTCTGACCTTTTTCAAGTTGTTTCCAACCACAGAAGTACTTTCTTTTTCACAAAATTTAGCTTTAGTAACTTTAGTTGTGTGTTTAAAATACCAGGACTCCAGCGTTTTCTGCAGTACTCAAACTAGCATCAAAAACATAATTTCCATGGTCAAAATCACTGAGATCAAAGTTTTTCCTATTATAATGTTTGATGTGGACATTAACTCGAGCTCTTTACCTTTTATCTGCATGGTGTTTTACATTGTCCTGCGATCACATGATTGGGTAATTTGAATAAATGCATGAATGAGTAGGCGTGCTTGTGTTCTGAGTGCGGTACTACGTTAGGGAAAATGTGGTTCCTTTTACAAAAAAAGCATTTACCTTTTGTCAGCGTGACCATCCAGGCATGAGCATATAACACACAGAATATCTAAAATGAGTTTATTTACTATTGGATGTTTTAAAATTTCTCATAAATGAATGTCTTTTTTTTGAAGATTGGTGTCCATGTCCCCCATCAAGGGGGTGCATAAGCCATTGTCTTCTCTGAGGCTGTTGGCAGAAGATTTGCACATTATTGAATAAAATCATAATTATGATGATGATGATTTTATTTTACAATTTTTATCATGAAATACAAGCATGTGTGGTTCAAGGAAAAATAAATTGAGAAGCACTGCTCTAGGCAGCTGAGATAAATCAAGAGTAACAACTTTCTATGTTTAATTCTGTCCTAAATGAGTGTCTTAGCCCAGGCAAAGCTATTAGTGTTAAAGTTCAGAATGAAAGGTATTCTCCACCGAGCCAACCTGAATATCAGACAGAGGGGGAAAAAAGACATTAATCTTGGTCAGTTACGGGGCACTCAGTCCTCATGTCACTAAAGTGGGGCCTGTTGTTATCCTTGTCCCCTATGTCCTGATCAAAGAGCCATTTCCTAGACATGTCTTCCTCAAAAACAGACAACATGATGAATAAAACCAGTGTACATCACTATATAACTATATAAAAAAAAATCAAAGTCCACCAGTTATGGACAAAGTCATGGTTGTCTTGAAGCTTGATGATGTCCAGACGGGAATAAAATAGAGGAGAGGCAAATTGCCTACCTGGACCATGAAAGAGGAAGAAATCTGGCTGTGGGTATAGGATTTAATGAACACAATGATTGCCTTGTATTTAAATAGTAAATCTTCTTTTTCTGATGATTTGGCCTTCATTTTGCTTTCACATTATCTGTACTTCCGACTAATTTCACCTTGAAAATCTATGTTGTATAATTGTACCTGGATAATCTAAGTTGCATTACTTTTTAATGTTGCGCAAAATAAAGCATCTAATGCTTAACATTTTACGGCTTGGGTAATGACTGTAAATAAGAGAACTGGAAGTAATTTTGTAGTGGGTTAGCTTGTCTACCACCCCTGATCCCAGGACAGAGATTTCAGTTTGGGGTTTAACACTGGCAGAATAAAATCCGGCTGCTTTATTAATTTCAATATACTGAAATACAGCTTTCATAGTCGATTTTAAATGTGAGTTTACATTACCTTTTTTAATATTCTATTGATAATAAATAAAATGAATGAAAAATGCATCATGTAGACACCTCAGCCGGAACAGTAACAATCTGGGTCAATCGGAATAAATTTTCAATGGGAATGAGAAGGGATGATGTAAAAAAATATACTTGATCCAATATTTTTTGTCTTATTTAAATATATATATTTATTCTGCATGTTTGACCCATTAGAAGGGGAAATTTTGCTTTTGTTCCTGATGAATTGACTCGGAAAGCATCTAATCAATCATAAGATGAGACTAAATTCTTGTAACCAATAACAAGGCAGAAGATGTACTTTATCATAAAAGTTGGGAAGTGTAAACTAACCTCAAAGCTGTGGGGGGCGGGGCGGAACATACAAAACTTAGATTATATTTCCACTAGATGGCATGGTGGCTTGCACATCCGTGTTCGGTTCCCGCCTCTGTGTGTGTGGAGTTAGCATGTTCCTCTGGGTACTCTGGTTTTCTCCCACAGTCCAATGACATGCAGATTTGGCTAATTGTCTTTCCCCAAATTGTCCTGTGTGTGTGTGTGTGTGTGTGTGTGTGTGTGTGTGTGTGTGTGTGTGTGTGTGTGTGCGCGCTCTGTAATGGAATGGCATCTTATCCAGGGTGTACCCCACCTCTGCCCTAAGTCTCCTGGGATATTATCAATGTAAAATGTTGTCACAGCCTCTGAAAAAGCCACTTTCTTAAATAAAAAAAAGAGGCATGGTGGCTACAGTACAACCAGGTGCCAATTCATGCAAAATCTATGTTAAGTCTGCTTTTATAAACACTTTGACAAAAAGGTCCATTTAAAATGTCTGTTTTTATTGTGCATTCAAATCTTAAAAGTACAGAAGCAAGTTTTGAGGAAGGCAAATGGAAAGTAACTTTCGAAAAGAAAAGATTGTACAGTATATGTTGTGAAAAATAATGGTACGGTACAAGATTAGAAGAGATCAGACTTTTTGAATACTCATAAATTTAATAATACATTTTACTGACTGCATTCTTTTAATTTTTTAAGTTGATTTTTTTTTTTTTTTTACCTTGCATGGTCTCAAAATTTGTATTTTGGAGACTCATTAAATTTGCATTTAAAAAGTGCATAATTAAAGCAGGAAAAAAAGACTTGAGCCAAAACAAGCTTTGCATGAGTAATCTTAAAACAAGGTCCTGCATCCATGTGCAACAATAAGGGTCTATCTGTTTTTCAATGGAAAATTAATTTAGTTTATAATTAAGCTTAACAGCATGTCTGAGTGGTCTATTATTGGTCTATTATCCAGACATACGGCTATTTCATGTCACTAGCATGCCAGATGAATTCACCAAACTTCTTCATGCTGTGCTAATGTTCCAGACAGGAGAATAATTGCTGGCAAATTTAAGTGAATTAACAGTTCAAAAGTGAGATTTAGAATATGGATTATACGGAAGATGAGGTTAATCTTTGCTGGTGTTTTTTTATTTATTTATTTATTTCTTCTATTCCCTATTGCCAGCGTGACCATACCTCAGCATTCGAGAATTATTATAATGGCATGAGCTTGGTATTATAAAGCAGTATTATAATAGCCTAAAGCAAAAATGTAATCTAAGAGAAATATAATGCGTTGCATAGCTAGCCATTTTTCTTCTTTAAAAAGCAATATGATAACTTTTCACCCTTTAGGCTAGACAGGGGCTTATTTTGGAAAAAAGCATAGCTTGTTTAGTGGCACAGCATTGCATCTAAACTAGTGGTTTATGTTGTAGGTGTTTTGAATTAAATGCTATATAAACAGCACACTTTATGGGTATGAAGTAGTGCTCATGGCGAAATGCAAGTTTTACATTGGATCTAATCTATCCTGTTTGTCCTTCTCAGCTCTCACAAATGTAAAGCTATGGGCCATTGACCGGCAGTGTTTCCAGACAATCATGATGAGGACTGGACTCATCAAACATGCTGAATACATGGAGTTCCTCAAGAGGTGAGCTTTTATATCCTTACAATATTATACATGCTGTACTTTCTTTAGTATACACTCAAGGGTATACTTTTTGTTCCTTTTTGTTCCTTTATTGCATATCTTTTACCCTGTATCTTACAGGGTACTTTTTAAAGGTGTATCTTGGTATAGCTTTTTTAAAATACTAATTTAATGGAACAACACTGGTCCTGACTAGTCTTAAAGCGTACTTTGTGTGTACTCTGGCAGTATCATGGAATAAGTGCTGAAAATGAGAGTAAATACATGCAAAATACTCTGCCTGGCCAAAAAAAAATGACCACTCTTTCACAATTTCAGCCTGATGACTCCTGGTATCATCTTGCAATATGCTCTTGCCATTAGGAAGGAAAAAAAAACATTGGAAAAACTTGGTCATTTATACATTCAGCTTGTCGACTCACCTCATTTTTTTTGTGGGTACATAATGTCGCTGAACCTAGACTTACCCAATGAAGTAACCCCAGATCATAACACTGCCCCCACAGGCTTGTACTGTAGGCACTAGGCATGATGGGTACTTCATCCGTCTCTCTTCTTACCCTGATTCACCCATAACTTTGGAACTGGGTGAATTTGAACTCAGCACACCTTGAGCACAGCATGACCTTTTCCCAACACTACACAGTCCATTATTTATGCTCCCTAGCAAATTGATTAATTTTAGGGAAACTAACCCTTGAAGTGATTTAATTTGTCATGTTTTCCTGACCGCATTGCTTCCTTAAAGGTGATGAACCTAAAATTGGGTTAAGAACTAATAACACACATTATTAAAACCTGGAACCATGGGTGCACCACACAACCTGTGTGATTTTTGAGCATGTTAACTGTAAACATGTTTTTAGACAAAACATATTTAATCATATACAGTGAAAACTTGGATTGCGAGAATGATTCTTCCTGGAAGCATGTTTGTATATCAAAGCGAATTTCCCCATAAATAATAATGGAAACACTGATTATTTGTTCCACATCCCAAAATAATAAATATTTCAAATAATTAATACAAAATATAAAGTAAAAATAAAACAAATTAACCTGCAGTGACTTATTAGAGAGGAGGGGCTCGCATAGTCAAACTGTATAGGTGAGATAGGGGTATAACAGCAGGAATAACAGAGGGGGGCAGGTTATCTGGGACGGGGCTTGTAGGACGACACACACACACACAATAACGGATTGGTGTCTGGCTCACTGATTACATGATAATTACATAATGAATAACGGATTACATTTTTAAATAAGTAACTAAATAACTGAGTACTTACAGTAAATGGAACCTAATGCGTTAGATTACTCGTTACATCAAAAAAGTAATCCAAGTACTTCAACGCATTACTTTGTAATGCATTACACCCAACACTGCTCATGACATACATCATCATATGTAAACACCTTGCATACACAATGCTTGTCAAATGAAGATAGCCTGTTTACCGTAACATGGGTGCCAACTGTGTACGATCAATATCTGCTGTCAGGGCAAAAATAAATTTGTACTTTCTCACAGTACACTTCTTTCACATACTTGCAATGAAAACTGAGGTGCATTTCTACAATCTGTATTTTAACATTGTTTGGATATACTAGGAACAGCTAAAGTTGTTCCCTTAACAGAATCAATCTAATAATCTTCCAGCTTCTTGAACTAAAGAGGTAATAGAGCATGCTGTTATAGAATAAGTACCAATGTGAAGATCTTACCAGCTCAGAGGTGTATTTTTTTATTTTTCTCCAATAACAGTATGCCCTGATGCTTTTTCTTCCTCTCACACAACAGTAGTAGTAGTAGTAGTAGTAGTAGTAGTAGTATCTGTCATTTATCATCATCTTGTTAAAAATAAAATGTACTGTGTACAGTAGAAAGGCATTCAGTTTCCTTTTACTCTTGCAGCAAGTGACCCTTTAAATATTTTTTTGCCTTTTTGAGTTATCGTTTATTCTTTAAACTTTATTTTTTTGGTATTCAAGATATGCCGAGCTATTAAAGATTCACGATCGTTAGTCCAGGAAACAAAAAAAAAAATCAATCTCCTGTTCTGTTGCTTTTGTTCTAAGTGTTTATCTCGAAATTGATTGTGGGATGAAACAGCAACACTCTGAATTTGTTTAAAGAAGTCAAGTAGTCCAGTATCATGCCATTATTATAAAATTATTATTATTATTAATCTTTCAGTGATATTTGTTTCATACATTAGAGGTTGTAGAAAAAATTGTCTTTCTGTACAGAAATGCTGCAAAACCGTCTGAACAGAGTTCAGTGAAACTTTTTGGAGGTTTTTGTCTAAAGTTAAAGCTCCCCCTTAAATGAAATCATAATGTTGACTGTAAGTAAAGTTATGTGCCAGATGTAATAATCTACTTTAACACTAAACTACTAATAAACTACTTGCTCAATCTAAACTGACTATTTTTACTGGGATTAGTTCATATTTTCAGCACTGAAATCACAGTGCTGACGTGGTATAAGTGATTTTTATTTTTTTAAACACTGGAGTCGTTTCAAGACAAAACTTCATCTTTTATCCGATCTACTTTTCCGATTTTTCATCTGTGATTTGACTCTCTGATTACCAAACAGTGAGTGTACGAAACGAACGGCTGACGACTAAAGAAACACAACTTGCAGCGTGAAAAATGCGTAAGATACTCAAAACCTTACAAAACAGCACTTTGCTTTCTTATTACCTGCTTTA
Organism: Clarias gariepinus; assembly: GCF_024256425.1. Lineage (NCBI taxonomy): Eukaryota > Metazoa > Chordata > Actinopteri > Siluriformes > Clariidae > Clarias > Clarias gariepinus. The sequence goes on from NC_071113.1 coordinate 8,652,230, forward strand.
AAGTCATTCCGAATTGCCTCTAAACTGCCCGTGTTGTGTTTTTTTAATCTTTTAATTACTGATTGTTAACATGAGCGTGAGCTTCCGGTGACTAATATCTAGGAGTGTGAGGTTTTGGCAGGCAGGCGTTCGTTGCGAAATCTCCAAATGCATCAGAATAAATTGTGATGGTTCATGATATTCTCTTTTATTCCAACGACACAGACAGCAGCTCAGACAAGCTCCGTTTGAGGTGACAAAACATGGATTCTTTAAAACCCGGCTTCATAAACACAGTGTCTGTGAAATGGATCTGCTGTTCTGGGACATTTTAATTAAAACAAACAAGTCATGAGGATTTTAAAGTTATATTTTTTTCGTTTTAATTTTCACATGAGCTTTTTTAAAGGTTGCACATTTAAGCATTAAATAAAAACTAATCTTTTGCTATACACAATATGAAGTGATTTCAATCTATTTCTGCTTCATACAGGAATTAAAGTATTGACATTTAATTTAATAAATTAAAGACTTTATTCACTGAATATGACACAAACCTAGCACACACACAATTATGCAGTTTAAACAAGCTGACTGTACTGTGATTTAGTATCTAATTATTATTTGTAGGATTTGATTAGATTCATGTTGTTTTTGGGAGACATTTCTTTTTTTTTTCCTTATTCTCAATGGAAATCAAGATATACAATGTGTTCTAGAGACAGAGGTGCTGATGACTGCCATTGCTTTCTGTGAATTTATCTTGCCTAGCCGATACTAATCTGCTCACTAATCTTTACCTAAGTGAACTATGGTTGTGGAGCATGTCGTAGATGCTGAAGTTTTTATTTTTTTCTTTTCCCCATGTTAGGCATTTATACAGGATGGCTCGAAGGTATCCCCAAAACGTCTATTAGAATTGCCCCAGAAGAGTTATAGCACTAAAGGAGAAAATCATATAATTTAGTTTTAGTTCTAGTCCTATATGGCTGAAGAGTTGAGTTGAGCAAATTACCGGGAAAAACTGGCGATGTGACAATATGATATTCAGCTTCTGAAAAGAAAACTGTCGAACGATGGTAAAGTCAGCGGCAGCAGCAGGTAAAGAAACCGTCTTCTGTACATGATCTTCAGGAAGCGATTAAGCAGGCATGAACTCCAGATCCAGCAGATTTTGAAGAATGAAGAACTTCATACTAAATATTGATTGTTGTATAGCATGTTTGTAGTGACTAATAGTGTCACTCACTCACTAACTCGCTAGCTCATTGTTCATACAGCGTCGTGGGGAGGCTAGGGGCACTAGGCGGGGTAGACCTTGGACAGGGTGTCAATCCATCACAATGGGCGATTTGGGAACACTTAATCTGATTTAATGATAAATTAGCCTAATCTGCATGTCTTTGGACTGTGGGGGGACACTGGAGTACCCAGATGAAACCCACCAAGTACCGGGAGAACATGCACACTCCATGCACACTGACCCTGAGGCGGGAATAGAACCCGGAGGTGCGAGGGGACAGAGCTAGTCACTTACACCTTTGTGCTACCATATTGGAAGGTTATAACATAACACGCGTTCCTAATATTATTTAGATTTTTCCTTAATTAAAAAAACTGATGTCGTGGAGTCTTTTTTGGACATATAGATGCAGACATGCAGACAATAAAATTTAATTGAATTTTGTGTAAAGCTGCTTTGCGACAATGACGATTTTTAAAAGCGCTATACAAATAAAATTGAATTGAATTGAATTGAATTTGGGCTGTCCTGTATATTACAGAGCACATTGTGATACTTTTTACATTAAATGTGTGTTTTAATGAGCTAAAGTCTTTTTTTTATGTTAAATGGTAATATAAACATGCTGAGAAATGCAAATGATTTCAGGCGATTATAAACCCGTATACAGTATTTAACGTGATGTGATATCCAGGTAAGGAATGAGTTTAATGGCTTCGCCTGCCAGAAGCGATGTGTTTTGGTGGCTCCCTACAGTGCATTTCACACGGTTTCTACTCAAACCTGTTTTTATATGTCTCCTTCCTGCAGTGTTCCCACATTCCAAGGCCTTCAAGAAGAAATACTCAGCAAACTCGCGGACGTGCTGGAAGAGGTACGCTTTCCGGCACTCGAGACACACACACACACACACACACACACACACAACTGCTTTTTGTTTTCATGACATTTTTCAAATTTTATAATATAAGAGCGGTTTATTTATTACTAAACACATTTCCCTTCACGTACTACACTATCAGTCACTACAAACATGCCAAAAATAGGTAGAGTCAAAGTTTCCTATCTTGAACACACAGAAGCCCAGTCACAATGGAGTTTCAGTTTGTTTTGTACACATCATACAGACCATAGAAAATGCGAGATTAGAAGCTAAGCCTGTGTCATATAAATCTTTCCCTTTGTGTGAAAAATGATAAAGAATTTAATCTGACACAACCAATAGAGCCGATATAAAAGACAGGAAAACAAGGATTTCCTCCATTTCAGTATTATCAGCTGTGCAGCGGGGATCTCACAAACTCAGCCAGATGGTGGACCGTTGGGTGATTCTGCAGTAATGTGCAATAGAGTGTAAGGATTTTTGGATCTTATTCTGTTACAAATGGTTTTTTAATGTCAACACAGGGAAGATTTTTACTGCTCAAACCTGTCTGGGTGCAGTACGGGAGAGGGGAAAATCGCTTTCTCATTATCGGCAATAACATGCTTCGTAAGACGTTAGATTTACCACTCGGGTGAGGACTGGGTAATCTTTTTGGGCTTTATAGTCTTAATGGTTTTTTGTTTGTTTTTGGTTTATGTTTTTGACCTTTTTATTAAATGTCCAGACATCTCCGTGGGAGCATACACATGTCCCAAGGGTCCTATGTCCTTAGGTTTCATTTTTGTTAACACAAATAAATCCTCTTATTCTGTTTGAGGCATTTTGTGGTTTTGGAGGTCTCTATAAAGAATTTTTGCAGACAAATAAAACCATCCTTGGGCACCATCTTTTTCTTCAGGTTTACATTATGTGTGCTGTATTGACCAGGGACACATGGGGAGCCTTTGTCATGCTGCCATTACAGTATCTTCCATATAAATCTGGGGACCATAAGACGCCCAGGAACATAGGCAGGAGCGATTCTAGAGGGGGGGCATGATTTTAGGGCTCTTGTGACAGTGCCACATTTAACTTAATACTTACCCGGGAACAGGGCATTGCTCAAGGTGTTGGAAATCATGTTTAATGTTTTCTAAGCCATTATACAGTATACTGCTATTTGAATCTGATTTGCCATTGCCCCCCCTGACTGGTTCTTGTTCCCCCTGTGCCCCCCGACTCAGAAAATCCTAGAATCGCCCCTGAACATAGGGCCCTGGTAACATGGGATATAATAACATAGAATAAAATCTGAAGATAGTTCTGCGTTTATCTACATACTCATCATTTACACTTGAATTACTCACAAAGTAGTAGTTACACATTTATTCATGCGTATTCACACTCCTGCTTACTGGTCAAATAAGTCACCAAGTCATTGCCTTTACACATATCAAAATAAACAACAGGCCCTGGATTTTCACACAATCCGAGCTGTGCATCTTTGTGACAAAGCGTTGCCGAGTAACCCTGTTTTGAAATACCAGCGAATTTCTTTTTTCTCCAATGTTGTGCTTATAATCTCACTTTTGCGTGATCGAGGGATGTAAGCAACTAACGTGTGCACATAGACACTTGCGTATGCACAGGTCATGTTCGGTCACTACGGGTCAGTTTGTGTCACAAACACTGAGGAATGACTTTAATAGAAAGTGAGTAGAAAAGAAATTCAGATATGCCATAAAAAAAACTGTCCTGCTGAGGACGAGGCAGAGCTTGTCATTGGTGCTTTCCATGACTTTGGTCCTAGTGATGTTGGGATGGGTCCTGGATTTTTATGTAGATATTGCATGTTTGTTTGTTTTTTTCCTGTTTCCAATGAAACACATTGTTTCTTGATTGTGTATTGAAAATATTAATGACTGTTTGGGACACAGTTTTCCATAATTGTGGTTTATGCCATTTCAGACAATCTCTTCTAAACAATTCTAGGAAAAATAACAAAACAAAAACAGAACTTAAAAAAAAAAAATTGTAGGATACTTGTATGGAACTTTCATAAGACTATATAGGATTTTTATTGATTGGTGTAGTTGTTAGCACTGTCACCTTTCACCTCCTGAGACTGGGTTCGATTCCCGGCCAGGCTCGATTCCCGTCTCTGTGTGCATGGAGTTTGCATGTTCTCCCCCTGCTTGATGAGTTTCCTCCAGGTACTCTGGTTTCCTCCCACAGTCCAAAGACATGCAGATTAGGTTAATTGGTGCTCCCAAATCGCCCATAGTGTGTGATTGATCATGTATGTGTGTGTGTGTGCCTTGCGATGGATTGGCGCCCTGTCCAGTGTGTACCCTGCCTTGTGCCCTAAGTCTCCGGGGATAGGCTTAAGGCTCCTCCAGGATAAAGCGGTACAGATAATGCGTGAGTATGATATATCAAATAATTGACTCTGTAGACTGTACTGGGGGAAAAAGATAATAGCATGTATAGACAGCTTTTATTATTATTAAAATATGTTCTTAAAACTAAAAGTAGAAAAATTGCCCTGAAAATGGCTTAGGGCTCATATGGTTAATCAATATAAATGATATCAGTAACAACTTGTGAAATGTAGAATCTTAAAAAAAAAAAGATTCTGATTTTCTCAGTGATTGGTGTGATGGTGATTGGTGTACCCTGGTGCTCGTGAGTTGGCATGGACGCCATGTGGTGTACGCAGCGGCATGGCGACTTGAGTACATACTTCAGTACAAAAGATTAGTCTTGACAGTACTGATTAATACACTGTGTGTGTGTGTGTGTGTGTGTTTCCCAGTATCATAATCAACCTCAGGTCATGTCCATAACCCGGCTTCATGTCGGGACACATTACACCGCGCTCTCACGTCGGTTGTTTGCCTAAAACAGCATGTTCTGTCGTGTTTCATTTCTTATGTTACAGTCTACATTACAAATGCATTGCATTTTCTCATTTCTCACAGTCTCATTGTGCACACATTTGGGATAGCTCAGACACGTTCATTTCCGAAAAGGCTTTAAATTATGTTGCAGCGCACTTCCTTTCCACTCCATTAGAAGCTGACTGTGAGCAATTGAAGCAATTTCCCCGCTGTTCCCTGTGACAAACCGTGTCACTACACCAGACCACATTTTATATGCAGCTGTTAGCTTTTTTACTTCCCAAACTCCAAGCTTTTCATATTGAATGATATTTTTGCTTTTCCATGCAATTGCAGTCTGGTTGTGACTCAGAATCATTTAAGTCAAGATTGAGTCATGCTGCCGAAGCGTGGATTGCTAAAGCTATATAGTCAGCGGTGCTTGAAGCGTTAGACAGGCTGTCAACATGCAATCTCATCATATTGATAAAAGGTTCATGCTAACCTCAACAGCCCAAAATAGAACATTATAGTCTGTTGAGGTTAGCATGAACCTTTTATCAATATGATGGGATTGCATGTTCATGGTTTTATATGCGAAGCTTTCTGGCTCATTGTTAGGATTTTTTTTTTTTTTTTTAAATACTGGGGCGTTCAAGTCAAACCAGAACTTTTGAATGACAAAACAGTTGTGAGAGTAAAAACTCACTTTTTCTGGATTTAATCCTCTGCTACACTAATGCACCAGTGCTTGGAGACCATCAGGGTAGAAAGTTTTCTCAGTATGCCGGAGCCATGATCAGACCGCCTGCTGGCTTGGTGGAGTGAGGTCAGAACTGTACTGGAAATTCCTGTAATGTGTAAGGGGTGATGGTGAAAGATTGTTTGTACAGTTTCCATAGACAGGTGCATTGCTACAGCAAGTTGCAAGGTTTTTTAAGGATCAGGCGCTTCACTCACTGAATGTTGATGGGAACGAACATACGGCCTTTTTTAAAGCATTTGCATCGTTGAATTTTTTTTTATTGATTTAAAAGTCTCATCATTGTACTGTGCTTAAAGTTACATCACTTTTACGCCTTCATTCATAAGAAATTTCATCCCAAGTCCCAGTTTGACCTGAACAACCGTGTGTGTGTGTGTGTGTGTAGTATTAATTATTCTGTACAAGGACCAGATGCTGACTTTTTTTTTTATTTCAGAATGCCTGCCAACTCAAATCCCTTAAATGTCAGTATCCGTCCCTGCTTGAATACACAGAAAATCTTTTGTCTCTTGAAGACCCAGAAGAACTCAAAGAGGAGAGATAGGGACTGTCACATTGATCAATATGAAATGCTATCTTTTGTTGTTGTTACTTTACATATTCTGAAGAAGAAGGCTTTCTTTGTTACAAATACTTTTCTTTACATATGAGCTTGTTACATAGTTGAGGTCAGAGCACAGGGTCAGGCTTCAGAGCAGAGAGGGGTTAAGGGTCTCGCTCAAGGGCATAAGAGTGGTTTGAACCCCTGACTCTCTGATTTAACCACAAGCCTTGACCTTTTAAGCCGAAGCAGAAATAATTATTTACCGTAAAAATCAATGCGTTTTTTCCTTTGCTTGGGATAAGTTATCTTTCTTTAAACTACAGAAATGGAAAAGTCTCCATTACATTATTTGTATATTGTGACGCCAAAATGGGAAATATCTAAACCAAGGAATTATAAAAGCACATCCTTAAGATAGTACAGACCTTAATATGACATACTGTAGAGATCCAAAGGCAGCTTCCGATCAGTCCTCGGGTATGTAAGAGTTTAGCCCAACATAATTTATCCATTCTTCATTGTCAAGATATAAATAGATTTAGCCTCACATTTAATCACCACCAGCTGTCACTGAGCAGATGGATTATCTATATTCCAGGATTGTGTCCTAAAATCTGGAGATAAGACCTCAGCATACAACACATTTCACCAAGCATTAAATCCTAAACTTTTTTTATTCTGTATATACAACAAAAAAAAAAAAAAACATTCTCTATCCAGAATTACCAACTCAAAGAAGTTGACAAGTCATATTCTATGTCTCGTACTCGTTATCTTATTCATACACTTTTTTTAACTGACAGTTATACAATTTATAACACAATTCTGTGCCGTTTCTATTGAAAATCAAGCCAATGTAAAGTCTTTCATCGAAGTGCTGTGTGTTTTGGGTAATACTTCAACAAAAATGTTTTATAATGTTTTTTTTATTTCCACTGAAATTATCTTGCTAATTGTCTGAATCAGAAAATTAATTTGATATTTCACTTTTGTACTTTCACTTGTTTGGCCTCGTAGTAGACAGTGCAAGCTTGTTTCTTTTATCCTTTTGTTATAGAAAGTCTGTAAGTACTACAGTATATAGACCTATAAGGTCCCAGGTTCAAACCCACAACCACCAAGTTGCCACTGTTGGGCCCTTAAACAAGGCCCTTAACCCTCAACTGCTCAGATGTATAATGAGATAAAAATGTAAGTCGCTCTGGATAAGAGCGTCTGCCAAATGCCTAAATGTAAATATAGACAAAAAGATTTGCCCAAACCTGCAATAACAAAGAATACAAATACATATACTTCAATATGAAGTGGGTCCCCCAACATTTTGCACTATTTTGTTTCTATGGGAATTCATGCCCATTCATTCTGTAGAGCAGACCAGTCAATTTTTTCCACACTGACCATCAAACCATGTCTTGTTCACTGGTGCACAGTCATGTTGGAATAGAAAAGGGCCTTCCCCAAATGGTTGCCACAAAGTTGGAAGCATAGCATTATCCAAGATACGCTGAAGCATTAAGTTTACCCTTCACTGGTGATAAGAGGCCCGCTCGAAACACCTGAATTAAATAATTAACAGGTTTGTATGGCTTGTATAGTGTATCTTAATTATGCCCACTAGATGTTGCCTGTCATTTCCCCTACTACTAATTGATCCTGATTGTCTCACACCTTGGCTGGGTCTTGGCACTCTTGTAAAGTCCAGTGCTTTTTTTTTTTTATTTATCTTTGTCTCACATCTGTTATAAAGGTTATTGTCCCTTAGTGTTAGCAGTATGCTGAAGTACGAGTTTCAAGTTATAGTTCCTGTTCATGTTTTGATCTGAGAGTGTTTGTTCACGAAGTCTATTAAACACAAATCCGTACCTGCATCTGCTGTTCTTCCTTATCCCGACACAGGCCAACACTAATTTACCAGAAGCTACCTATTGGGACACACCTTTTGAAAAATCTGTTGGAAAGTTCCCACAGGATATTATAAAATATTTACCAAGATCTTTCTTTTTATAGAGATGCACCAATTTATCAGCCTTTTTTTTTGCCTTGTTGACTGGCATCGACTTACTGGTAATTAGAAAGACATTCACCGACGCCAGTGGCTGACATTGGTTAATTGCAGTCTGAGTCAGGAAATATCCGAAAGATGGGGCTGTAATATAAAGTGGTATCAAAGCTTCAACATTTGCGCACCGCAGATCCAGTTGCTTTTGCCGATTGTCTTCCCTTAGATGCCTTAAAACCTGGCAGTAAAATTCGCTATCTGGCCCCTGGGTACGAATTCTTGATGCACAATGCTGGGAATGACAAAAAGGCCAGAAGCATGGACTTGGTCAAGCTGCAGAGCTTCCTCGCATTTTTCTTCCACTGTGAATACACTTGCTTCCTCTCAGGGTTGTACCAATACCCAAGTTTCACCACTGATAACGATGCTCACCATGAAGGACAGGTCATCCATGGCAACTCCATTCCTGAGATGGAGTTCTTGGCAGACTTCGACACAATGTTCCTTCTGCTTCTGAGTCAACAGCCTGGGGAAACTTGAAAGCAGCACCGCGCATGTTCAAATTACACAAGAAGATTGCCCGGACTATTTTGTGACACACTGACATTAGTAGCAACATTGTGGATTGTTCTCTAATGATCATCAAACACAAGTTGCCAAATGGTTTTGACGTTTTTAGGGATGGAGCTTTTTGAAGGTTTTTCTGATTCTTCTAGCGATGTTCTTCTGCTCTTGAAGCACGCATACCACTCAAAGTACCTTAAACAACTCATTGCATCATTGCTGTACACTTGCTAAATTATGTCAAACATCTCCCATGGTGGATTTGCACAGTTTTATGCAGAATTTCATGTTTGCGTTTTTTTTTAACTTGGTGTCCAAGATGAAATAGCATTTGTAGTAATCCATGTGGTCAGATTAGCACCAGTGGCACTGCTCCTATTTTGACACACTGACTTATTAAGGTCGGTGCACCCTGTGACTGTGTGTGTGGCCTTGTGCAGCCATCTGTTGGCGTGTTAAAAAACCAGTCTCAACTTTTTAATACCACCTCATACTTTCCATAACAACAATATGCCTATTGTATGTGTTAGTGAATGTGGGATTGCTGTGTGGGATTATTTCACTGTCCGAGAAAGATCTGCAGTTTAAAAGACATGTTCCACTGACTTTTCAAGGGGACGGACATAAAGGCTGACTTTAAATTAATTTATTTTTATTTTTCATTCTTTTACATATAACTACATTTAGTTATGTTTCACAAAAATAATTTTTAGAGCTTAGAACATTTATTTTGGACAATAAAACAATCTGTCTTGTGAAAGAATGTTATATTAAACATTGAGCCTCATGCAGCAGCATGCTTTATTTTATTTTTTCCTATTAACAAAAAATTAAGTCAACACACTAGATGTATTAAACATTCTTTATCATCCCAATCAGCTTTTAATCATGTAAGCAGATGTGTTTTAAGTCGTTGTATAAAGATTGACAGAGACTCAGCTGTCTGGACATCTAGGGGAAGTTCATTCCACCACTTAGGTGAAAAAGTGTCTAGTCGCACATCTTTGATCCCTAAGAGATGTTTGGACCAGCCAAGCAATGCTGGAGGATTGGAGGGAATGTGGTGCAATGCGAGGTGTGATTAAAGCAGAGAGGTAAGTGGGTGCTGGGCTGTTTTTGGCTTTGTAAGGAAGCCTCAGGGTTTTGAATTGGATGTGGGCAGCTACAGGAAGACAGTGCAGAGAGCGGAGAAGTGGGGTAGTGTTGGAGAACTTAGCAAGGTGGAAAATGAAAATGATCATCCAGAGTTACCCAAGGTTGCCAGTGGCTGCTGAAGGAGTGGTCTGATTTTTGTCCAGGGAGATCTTGACCAGGGGATAAATCATCAGGGAAAGAACAGCAGTTCGTTTTTACTGAGATTGAGTTTTAGCTGATGAGTTGCCATCCAGGATGAGATGTCTGGCTGACATGCTGAGATCCAGTTGGAAACCTGAGTGTGAAAGGAGAGAATAAGTTGCATGTCATCTACATATGGTATGAAAAAGCATGCAAAAATATGGCTTAACCAAGAGACTGGATATAGAGGGAGAACAGAAGAGGATTCAGTACCGAGCCCTGTAGGACACCATTAGAGAGTCTGCGTAGGGAAGATGTAGATCTCCTTCATGTCATCTCATACAACCTATCTTTTAGGTAATGCCACGCTTTTCCACGGATTCCAGTGCTTGTAAGAATAGATAATAGAATCTTGTGGTTCACGGTGTTAAATGCAGCTGACAGGTACAGGAGGATGAGTACAGATGACAGTTTATCTGATCTAGCGGCATGGAGCTTCTCAGTGACTAACAGAAGGGCAGTTTCTGTGGAATGTGCTGCTTTGAATCCAGATTGGTTGGGATCGTTGTGGTTGTTGAGTAGCAAAGAGAAGATATTGTGAAAGTTGCCAAAATCATGTGCAGAGACTTCCAGCTTTTCCCAGTAGAAGGCAGTTTTGGCAGAAGTCACGTCACATAAGAATTTGGAGAGAAGAGCGCGGTAAGAGACAAGCATCAACCATCTGCATCAAGCTGTGATTTCTTCCATCTTCTCTCTGCTGTTCTTAATTCTCTTTTGTTGTTGCATAATACTTCGCAGAGCCAAGGCACAGGACAAGAAATCTTTCTTGGATTAGAAGACAGAGGACATAAGAGGTCCATGGATGAGGAGAGAAAGCAGAGAAAAGTATCAGTTGCAGTCTCTAGTGGTAGAGAGGAAAAGGGGTCTGGGAGGGATGATGGGGTACAGGAAGACAGAAATACTCTTCCTTGGAGAGAAATAGGAGCTGGTGTGAAGGCTTCTGCGAATTCAGTTTAATTCAATTTTATTTGTATAGCGCTTTTAACAATTGTCATTGTCGCAAAGCAGCTTTACACAATCAAAAGAAATTATGGAATTTTGTATAAAAGATAAATGTGTATGAATTAAAATGATCAGATTTTCCCAGATGTCCCAGGTTAGCACTTTCAACTTGCACCTCCAGGGTCGGTGTTCAATTCCCGACCAGGCTCGAATTCCGTCTCTGTGTGCATGGAGTTTGCATGTTCTCCCCGTGCTTGGTGAGTTTCCTCCGGTTTCCCTCCACAGTCCAAAGACATGCAGATTAGGACAATTGGTGTTCCCAAATTGCCCGTAGTGTGTGTGTGTGTGTGTGTGTGTGTGTGGGGACCATCACAAGGCACACACACATACCCCGCCTCGTGCCCCAAGTCTCCTGGGATAGGTTCCAGGTCTCCGCGATCCTGAATACAAAATAAAGCGGTATAGATGATGAGTGAGTGAGCTTTAGAGAGGATAGGAAGGGTGATGTTGAAGGATACCAGGTACTGTAATGATCAGATTTATAAAGAGGGATAGCAGTGACACTGTGGCTCGGGTAGGACGGCAGAATACCAGGTCAAGAGAGTTCCCTCTCTTGTGTGTGGAAGGGCAGCTGTTTAGTGTAAGAGGAGTGTTATCAGAAGGAAAAAGACTAAGGCGTTTTCTCACTGGGGTCCGGTAACTGTTTCCAAGCACACTTGCCCCCAGGGTCAGTTGATTTTTGTCTGTGAGCATGCAGTTGTTCAGAGCCCAGGAACCGAGGTGGTCTCGGGAACGATTCATGCGTTCCTGAGCACGGTAGATGTGACATGTGTACGCACTCGTGCTCAATAGAGGAAGTGACTGTTGGACTCCGTACACAAACAAACGTAGCTGCTAAAGAATCTCTGTGAAGTAGTACTGATTTAGTGTTTGCTTAAAATTTAGGCAGACAAAAAACATCCAAAGTCAATGGGACACTACACATAAAAACTCTGGTATTTACCGAAATATCCGTGAGTATTTACATGTGTGTGTAACATGGGGGGGGGGGGGGGGGGGCAGTAGAGAACAAGAATGTGGAAGTCAAATGGAAAGGTTACCTTAACAGCATGAAGTTTGAATGATCAAAGGGGATAGGTGTGAGGGACCATTTAGTTTAATAACCCCCTAAACACCATATAAAGGGAGGTGCATGTTGGACCGTGTGGTGGGAATAAAAATATAGTAATAACAATAAGAACTACAGCAGTAATGGACTTAAAGTACTTTGTAATCAACTTAACAGAGTAAACGTGTTTCTCTAGAGAGGGAGTACTGCCAGTATGGGTCAATCAAAAAAATGCAGCACTGGCAAAAGATCTGTGATGCTGTGAATGATGTCAGTCAAGAAACATCTAGATAAAAAAAAATAAAGTGGTTTGATGGCACATGTAGTGAAGGCACAACCTCTGGAGTTTTATAAAGTTAAGGGTCTTTTATGAAGGTTGAACTGGATAGTGGTTTTCATAATTATGTGCTTCAGAATGCTCATGGCAATCCAAAACGACTCTTTATCCATCCATCTGTCTTATCAAATCTGTGTGATCTCCAAAACCATGCTCTCTGCGCAAGCCAGAGAGCCATCAAGCCAGAAGTGGAGCACACACGAGAGTCAAAAGGTTTTATAGTCTTAATAAAGATCAACTGAACAACAGGATCTCTTTAACCTTCTCTGGAGTTAAAATAACAATCACTATAATTCGTCTAAAGACAAGGGATAGTCCAAACTTGATTATATGACACTTTTTTTTTTTAGAACATAAAATGCATTGGACAAATAATCTGTGAACTGTGAGAGTACTCGTGACCACTCAAAAATGTTCTCTCTACTAATAAAAAAAAGAAAAAACAGCGGTTCCCAGAAAAGAATGGTTCCAGACAAAATAATAAAAAAATATTATGGAAAAAAAAAAAGAACAGTAGTTTGGATAGCATGCTTTTCTATGATTTTTTTAAAAGCTCTTTTGTTTTTTTTTCTGGCACAAATTAGGGAATAAATAACACAAGCAAAAAATATCGGCATCAGCTATTGGCCAAATTAATGGTATCAGTATCAGCCCAGAATTTGACATTTACTGTAATAGACAGGTCTTCTCTCCAATATTCAGCTCCTCAGCTCCAGGGATCCTGTGCCCAATATAGGCGCCTGTTTTTGGGTGATATTGAACAGAATCTGTTATTTTTACCCACGAACCTCAAAGTTAAACATGTTATGCATTTTTTTGATGCATTCTTGCACTCTTGAGATGAGTGAGGTTATTAATGGTGCAAATCCGTCCATGAATGGGCATCTCTTTGGTCTTCTCGGCACTCGAACATCATGTGTGCTAATTTCTTTTAGCAATTGAAACCATAACCACCCTTGTGGAATCTGGATCGAGGAAAGCAGCTGTTTATTTGGTGCGATATGGAAATGCAACTGATTGCCTGTGGGATAAATATTAATTACGATGCTGTTGCTCGGTTTATCTCCTCTGCATTGTTTTGCACTGAGAACAGAATTCATAATTCCGGAAATATCAGTAGAAATGTTGCCATGGCACCAAAATACAGATAACACCACAATGCTGATTAAAACCCATCCACATTAATACGCGTCTTATTATACAATTTGTTGCTGTTAAAGAACAAACACAAACAGGAACAAGACTGTTAAGATCATGACTTAAGGTTGGTGCCATGACAGTTTTTTGAGTCTCTTGCAAGCAATGATTAAAAACTTAAAATAATAATATAAAGATTCATTTATGACATTGAGACACGATTCCGAAACAGTTTAAGCTGATACACGTTTGAGTTTTTAGTTTAAGTTGCACTTTCTGTAATCTAGACCGCTTTAGTAAACTTGAAAGAGGAGACATCCCTCTTATCTCTACAACTATAATCTATTGAAGAGGATGACCTTAAAACCAACGAAGGAAGTGTGATTGATGGCTTTGGTGATGCTGCATGAGTCACCTGGAACCTGGAGACTATAATCGCCAATACTACTGGGTTGGCCTCTTCATCGATGTCTGTTCTTTTTATTGTTTTTGTGGTGTTAAGTTATTTCACACACACAGGTCTTTTTTGAAGGTTTTGTTCCAAATTCTGATGGTCTATAAAAGCTGGTACATATATGCATGAACCATGCTCAGAAATATCACCCATTTAAATGTCTGGGGAAAACCTTCATACTGTATGATGACATATTTTTTTCTGTATACTGACTTGCCTTTACTTGGGATCTCAATCACAAGTGCCAGCAATTAAAAATTTGTTTTCCCAACAAGTGAAAAACTATTATTAAATAAGTGAATTCCAACTATAGTTAAAAAGCATCAGACATTTTCAGAGCTGGTATGCGGTGCCTGGCGGGACAGTGGCTTCGTGGTTAGCACTGTGGCTTTGCACCTCCAGGGTCTTTGTGGTTTTGGTCAGGTGTAGCTCAGTGGTTAAGGCATTAGACTATGGTTCAGAAGATCTCAGGTTCAAACCCCACAGCCACCAGGTTGCCACTGTTGGGCCCTTGAGCAAGGCCCTTAACCCTCAACTGCTCAGATGTATAATGAGATAAAAATGTAAGTCGCTCTGGATAAGAGCGTCTGCCTAAATGTAAATGGGTCTGGGTTTACAGTAATTCCACCCTTGGGGTCTGTTTGCACGTTCAATTTAATTCAATTTTATTTGTATACTGTAGCACTTCTAACAATTGAAATTGTCACAAAGGAGCTTCACACAATCAACATGTCCTCCCCATGCTTGATGGGCTTCCTCCCAATACCCCTGTTTTCTCCCACAGTCTAGAGACATGCAGAGGCTAATTGGCGTTACCAAATTAGATCATAAAGGTACTGTAAAAGTACAGTACAATGGTCACCGTTGGCCACCATTGGGTATTTTGCATGTTGCACTACAGAGGATCATGGATGGATGGATGGATGGATGGATGGATCTGGTGCCTACCTGAAATCATTAGGTTTCATATCTGTTTTGCCACCCAACAACTTGATAAGTGTGGCATCTTTCTCACTAGGTACGAAAATCACAGCTAGGTTTCCAGACATCATTTTCCAACTGTTGACTTCTGTGTTTGTTAAACTGGCTTCTAAACCCAGTATTCATACAAGCAAAAGCTGTAAACCAAGATATATAGCATGCAGCTCACTATACACGTCACATTTTGTTTTGTTTAAATAATACATGCCAGGGTTATTACAGTATTTGTTACTTTTCCAGATTAGCAAAGCAAGGAAACTATACTAGAAAGACCAGCAGTTACATTGATCTTTAATTGTCGATTCGAAAATATACCTAGCTTAAAATATACCATAGCTATGCAGAAAACATAAGAGCTGTTCAAGTCAAACTGGTACTTTTGATCGTGCAGAATAACAGAGCACAGTTACGAGAGTATTTCTTAATATAACACTACAACAATGCCCTTATCCAAGTGTTTCACTAGCAGCTTGGATACCATCAAAATAAAAAGTTTTTACTCTAGAGCCGAGATTACACTGCCTGCTTCACATGTGAAATGTTGGCCTCCCAGGAACTGGGCCAAATGTGTGTAAATGTCTTGGAGCGAGGTCAGGACTGTATGGGGATGTGGCAATAACTCCCAGACGAGTTCCTGTAATGTGCAAGTAAATGATGGTCGTGAATGATTGTTTGTTTGTACAGTTCTCACACAGCTGTGTCTCTCCGGCAAGTTGGTGGCAAGTAGATTTTCCATGATCAAGCGTTTCCTCTTGCTGAATGTCCACAGGAGTGCGTTTTCAATGTGTATTAAATACTTTTGGTAGATTTTCATACGTTTAAAACCTGTAAGAAAATGTATTTTCTTCCAATCTACTATAATAGCTAAAACACTATAGGGCTTTTTTTTTCCCAGGAGCAAAAACTAAGGGTTATTAGCGATACCAAAGAGCAAAATTGTCATGTCTACTGCATTAACTCTTAATATAATTATGCATCGTGGTTCGTGTGCATCTCTGTGTAGTTATTTAGATTCGCTGCCTGTGCAGGTGACATCAGATTTATTCAGATTGCTCTGCAGTGAAGAGTAATTTGAAGATACATTAAATAAGAGCTGGTTCAAGTGCACCCTCCTGGGTTTCTAGTCTCTTTTGGCAGGTGCTGTCAAAGACCGTCATGAAAAACCATTACATAAAACCCTTTGAATATGACAGGGCATGACCGCTCTCAGCAATCCAGTCAGTCAGAGACGCAACATTTCATTTGCACCTTGTCATCTGGTCAACCATCACATTTTCACTTTCTCACTGAAAAGCGCTGATTTTTTTTTTCCTGCTGTTTGAGAATCTTTGAAATGCACCAATTCTAAAGATTTAATCGAGTTCATGGTGATATTTTGGAATAAATAACTGCCTTAATATGTGTTGCCTCAGTGGGTGTGTGTGAATTTTTGTATTTGTACCGAGGTTTCAAAATTCTAAATCTAATTCTAAACTACATTTAGTCACTTAATCAACGGAAACAAAATATATTTTGTTGAAAGTTAGAATTTATGACAGTAATTTAATGTTCAATGTACAGTGGAGTGGTGGCTCAGATGGCAAAGGCTCTAGGTTATTGATTTGGGGATCTGGGTTCAAGCCCCGCCCTCAGTGGGTTTGCCACGCCCCAAGCAGTGCCAGTCCCAAGCCCCGTAAGAAAAACTTGAGGTTGGCATCTGGCGTGCCAAAGTTGTTCGCTGTGGTGACCACTTGTTTTTTTTTTTATAAAAAATGTTCAATGTATCCCCATTAAAAAGTTGTTAAATTAAGTGTATAGCTTCATTGCATCATGTGGTCATTGTGTTTTTTAGTTAGACATATTTTTCAAGTGTTATTTGTTTTAATCTAGAAAAGTTTGACAGAGTTTGCTGTGACCTTTGCATAGGCATTGATTCCCTGTCCTTCTTGCCCAACCGGCCATTTAATAGCTTTTTCCTAGACTGATGTGCTCAGTCTGTGAGAGCACAAAAAACCAAGAGAGAGCTGTTCAGCTGCGTTTGTCCTTTGTGACTAAAACTTAATTCCAGACTCTTTGGTAAATACAGCTTGACATAAACTCACACCTTCTAAAAATAAAGACAGATTTAACTCTTCTTCCGTGCAGCGATGGCTCGTCTAACATAAACATACACTCTCACGTCCAGCACGCGCCACCCGAGCCATGTTAAATAAATCAGCCTCTGAAAGACATGCGGAGGATAGGGCTTTATTTGACACTGTACAATGACAAGATGTTTGGCTTCAATCTCAAACACATGGGCTGGAGTGCCGGAGTGCCGGAGTGGGAGTGTACTCTGTTCCCGTACTGCTTGGGGCTGTGCTCGGGGCAGATTGAGTCAGAAGGTCAGCGTTTTCCATCTGATGTGCGAGGCGCAGAAGTGCAGTGCAATAGTGAGAGATTGAAGGACAGGGAAATAATAGAAGCTTTGCTTCATCTACCCATCCAATTATTGCCAACATCTCAGGAGGCTTTCTCACAATACATGAGGGCACTACTGTGTACTGAGATATTGTAAGAGCATGATGAAATCAGGGACGGCTTCAGTTCTACAATCTGATTGGTTGAGCTGATTTGGAGTCCTTGCAACACACTATACTGTGCTGAAGTGTCAACGTCATGAAAATAATGTACAAAATAATGTAATGAACATTTAGTGAAGTTGCATTGTAAAACAACGGACTGTGCAAATGGCAGCTATGTTTAATAGCGAGAGCAAGAGCATTTTCATATGCACAAAGTCACAGGATTGGGACTTAACAGGTGTTTGATCATTAACAAGGCCATAGTTTCCTAGGGTTAAATATTAGACTTTGGAGCAACGGAAAAGGCACACAAGTTTAGATTGACCCTATGCTGGAGCGATAGGTGGGTCAGGGTAAGAACAGAAGTGCATGAAGCGATGTAGCCCTCATGCATAGTGTCCACTGTACAAGCCTCTGGGGGCAGTGTTATGATCTGGGGTTTGTTGGGTCTAGGTTCATCAACGTAATGTGACAATAAATGAAGTCAGCTGACGACCTGAATGTGGTGAATGACCAGGTTATATCATCTACAGAGTCAAACTCTAGGACTTTCTAGTAAATTGTGAAAGAGTGGTTCTAGGAGCATGAGAAATCATTTTCACATATGAACTGGCTACTAAATGGCATATCATAATCAAAACTAAAATGGAAGATTAGTGTGTGTGTGATGTTTATGTATGCAATATTATATTATGTAGTCATGTTTTAAACCAGTTTATGATACGGTTAAGAATGAATGATTGTCAGCTTTTCACAGACTGATATGGGATCACTTATTCACTACTCTGCGTCTCTACTGCTTTATCCTGTATTCCCAGGAGGCTTAGGGTACAAGGCGGGGTACACCCTGGACAGGGTACCAATCCATCGCAGAGCACACACACATACTCACTTACACACACTATGGGCAATCTGGAAACGCCAATTAGCCTAATCGGCATGTGTTTGGACTGTGGGAGGAAACCAGAGTACCCGGAGGAAACCCACCAAGCACGGAGAGAATGTTACACTTAATTTGGTTAAAAGCTTTAACATCAGTCTTGTCATCATGGGGGAAAAAAAGACCTGTACTAGACACTTCTGATTTTTCACCTCTTTAATTGATCACTTTAATTGAATAATCTTAATGTAACTCATAAAGAAGTCAACATAATAATAACATCAGCAGGAACCTTATTGTTACGAACTACTGCTGCAGGTAGTTGTGTTATCGGACAAGGCAAGATTCATATTTCAAATAATTAAACAAGATCATGTGCAATTATTTGGTCAATAATGGGGGTTGGTAACATCAGGAGAAAATCACTGGTGCATGTACTTCGTGGTGCTCAAACCCCACATGAGCTCTATTTAAACTTTGGCACAATTAGTCACAGGTGTCTCTCGTTAGAACTTCAGTGAAATTGAGCTCGTGCGCTGGGAATTGTGGTTCGAGTCCAGCAAATTTGTACAGTGTGTGATAGCACATTTTATGCTAATACAAAAAGAAAAGTACACATTTCAACATCAAAGAAATAAGTCTGTACTGGATGCTTTGAGTTTAGTTGTATAGCTAAAGTGGTAGAAGTTAGAAAGTATAATATGAACATCCAAACAGTAATTTGCTATAATTTTATTATAATGCAAGTAATTTATGAAGCGCTATTAATGTTGAAGTATGAAACATTAAGGAATCCTGCTTCATATTTTGTGTGCATGGTTTTTCAGAAGTCAAACAGCTTGCAGTGCAACAGCTAATAATAGGATCCCTTTTGGGAAGGATTCATCTGGCTGAGTTGCTCTTCTGCCAGTAACCCTTCATGCTGGAGCAAACCGGCCGCTGACCTCAGCACACACTGAGGAATCGCTCAGATAGAAGATGGAGTAAGCCACTGACCCCGGTTGGTGTTCAATAGACAGCTTCCTGTGCTTCAAGATAGAGAGAGAGAGAGAGAGAGAGAGATTTATTATTAGACTAACTCAGTGCATTAATGGTGGCTGGGTTTATTCCTGCACCAAGGAAAGTCTTTCAATCAGTCATGGTCTGTGCTGCAATAAGTAATTTAGCATTTCCCATTCTTCTAGTTGCAGGGCAGACGTCACTCTAGGTTGTGTTTATAACTGTTCATGAATTTGTTTTTTTAATCTTATGATCATATACCGTATCAGAATCCAGCATATGATTTAGCAACATCACTAAACTGTTGAATTCTTCCTTAATGATAATTTCCCAGGCTTGTAGTTGTTTTTTCCCTCCCCTTTTGTCTCCTCTTCAAAATGTGAGATGCTGCTCACATGTTAAGACCTGGTGATTGACACGGCCAGTCTATAACCTTTCATTTGAAAAAGTCGTCTTTTGTGGTAATAGTGTGTTTTTGGTCATTGGACCCCGTGCAACAACATTCTCCTAATTTTTCTCTTAAGAAAAAATAAATAAATAAATACAAGAAGTCAATGCCAGATGCTCCAAATATTCATAACCATCCCAATCTGCTCTTACCCAAGTGACCTGTATGGCAAATCCCACTTGATCCTTTATTGGTGGCGTATAGGATTATAACAGGATTAGCACCTAATTAGCATTGGTTGCATATTGTGCCGTGTGCACAAGAGATGCCATCAAACACGGCAAAATCTCCAGTGTCGATTTAACGCTTCCAGAGTTGGATCCAATACACTACATTGTTTATTCAACACTCCGCATGTTATGTCTACAGTAAGAATTTTGATATGAAGAAACGTACTTATAAGCCTCACGGTAGTGAAACGGAAGTACATTGTAATCAACTTGAACAAAGTGAATGTGATCTTCACTGGTGTTACAGCTCAATCAAAAACCAGCAATGGCAAAATAAAATCAGTGGTGATGTGAATGCCATGTTAGCCGAGGGGGACACAGTTAAAGATGCAGTAATAAAAAAAAAATAATGTCATGGCACATGGAGTGAGGGCACAACCTCCATCACATCTGTTAGAAAACAAACTCTAACAGTTGAACTGGATAGTGGTTTTTATAATTATGTATTTTAGAATGCTGATGGACGGAGGTGGTGCACCTCCAGGGTCCGGGTTCGATTCTCGGCTCTAACAACATGCCAAATTGTGCACGGAGTTTGCATGTTCTCCCCGTGTTTGGTGGGTTTCCTCCGGGGTCTCGGGTTTCCCCCCACAGTCCAAAGACATGTAGATTAGGCTAATTGGCGTTCCCAAATTAGCCATAATGTGTGAATGTCTGTGTGTGTGTGTGCCCTGCGATGGATTGGCACACCGTCCAGGGTGTACCCCGCCTCGTTAAATGATTACAATGCCTACTAAAACGTATACTAATCAAAGTTTGATTATATGACAATTTTTTATGTTTAAGGTTTAAAACTTTGGACTGGTCAGGTTTTTTTTTTATTGTTTGCTCTCTGCAACTTGTATACATTTCTCTTAACTAAGAAAATGAGAAAGCATTGGTGAATCCCGAACTAAGAACAAAATATTGATACGATAAATAATATGAGAACTTGTATGTATAATTGCTTCTTGATTGAGGCCCAATGTCTTGCTGCATGATAATGTCCCCTAGGTTGGATGTTGAATTGGGAGATAAAAGGATTCTGTAGACTTCTGAATTCATTCTTCTGCTACCATCATAATTTTATCATTGATGAGGATTAGTGAGCCAGTTCCAGAATGTTTTAGATCCTTTCTTTCTCCACAATTTCTGACGAAGAGTGGTTTGCATCTTGTAGAATGGCCTGTACGTTTTCTGTTCTCAATAACCTCTTTGAAAAGTGTAGTACGATCATCTTACCCTGCCCTGTATATATAATATATATTTGTTCTTCACAGCTCTCACAATGTTCATCGAATGCTGTTGATTTTTCTTAGCCAACATGTTCAATGTATGGTTGTTAGTAAATCGGTTAATTAGTTTTTTAACAACATTTCAAATTGTTGCATTTGCCATGGTCAGTGCTTGTGCAATCATTGATTTTGTCTCTTTTCCCAACTTCGAAATGTCTTTTTCCCAAAATGTTTTTTTTCCCATAGACAGCTCCCTGCTCTTCATCTTGGTTTATCAAGGGTTATAACAAGGGTTTAAATATGATGAGGCCAAACAATGCTTAAATGATCAGTCTAAGAGGGCACACCTGGGCAACAAGAAACATCTATCACATGCTCCAATATGTTTGATCACTTAAAAGGTGGGTGGGTTCAAATAATTAGTGCCATGTTCTAAGTTGTGGGATTTAGGAGGCCAATGCCTTTATCAAATAGGCCACTGGGGCTTTTTTAATGTTTATAAAGTTCCCTGAAACTAAGTAAAGTTGGTTATAAAGATATAGACTGCGTTCCATTCCACAGTGTACTTCAAAGTGCACTCCCTGCTCACTTCCTCTGTGCTTTACCATGGTAATATACTGTAAGCACCTTGGATACCTGTTGCTGCTGTTGTAGAAATTTCACATTTATAAAAATTTAATAATGAGTATTTATTGAAAAAAAAAAAATGATATCATTATAAAACATGAACTACTGAAATGTGTATAACTCCTGAATAAACTATTTTATTAATTTACGAAATTTATGAGTAAATTGTGTTTTTACAGTGTACTATAGATTAATACTATAGATTTATTATTTATTGATTTAAATGTATTTTTTCATGTTATGCCATCCTTAACAATAATAATAATAATGATGATATTATTATTAATAATAATAATAATAATAATAATAATAATTGCTATATAAATCCCTTTTCAAGCTCCTTTTTTTCATGAAATTTTGGTGTCTGCTTTCAGCAAAGTGATGACTCATTGCTCACTTGTTCCCTATCTTTAGACTGAGCAGTTTCACTTCCAGCAGCTTGGAATCACAAAACATTACTGAATACCCTGTGCTGTGTACTTTGCAGGAAACTTGAAGGCGATCAGAACACACCCATTGTCATAGCTGTCATAGATAATTTAATTTTGTTCATACTTTATTTATTACGTATTTGTTTACATAAGGATGGCTTTTTGGCATTTGGCTAAGCACTGTGGCCTCGCAGCTCCAGGGTCGAGGGTTTGATTCCTGCCACTTGCATGTTCTCCTGAACTTGTGAGTACCAGGGTTTTGGAAATAACAAATTACTATAAATTCATGCACCACATCAGAACAACCATTAAATTTAAATCCAACATTTACTTCAAGCATAATCCTTGAATTTGACAAAGGACAATAAAAAAAAATATATATATTGTTTGTGGTTTACTGTTGTCTGTCTCATTGGATATAAAGGAAATTGCTTTTTTATTTCGGAATGTGCTTTTACTTTATTGCAATGCATAGTGCAGTACACCGCAGAGAGTTCTCTCTCACTACAAGTACATAAAGTTATTGAGTATGCAGCTTGGGAAAATGGGACCTTTTGTAAGCCATGACACTCAGTTTGATACTTCACTACTTTACACCACTCTCTTGTGCTTCATTGCTGATTTTTTTGTCTCACATAGTGTTGCAAACATGCAAAAGCTATTATGTAGAAAAGAACAAAACTGGAACGTGGCAGTTGGTCCATCGCCACAGTCATTCATTTAGGATGTTTTTTTTTTTCTCTTTTCACATGGGTTATTGGCTTGAGATTAAAACTTAAACTATTATTTAAAAAATATATATATTTTTGTGATTTTTTTTTCCTGATATTCGCCCTAATTTAGTCGTATCCAATTCCTCCCCGTCACTAGGGGGCTTCCACATTAAGGCTACTACTACCACTTAGTCGAGAGCGCCGAAAACTATCACATGTTTCCTCCGAACCACGTGATGGCATCTTTTCACACTGCTCGCTCACACACCGTTGGGGACACACTTGGAGGACAGCGCTATCCGCTCCTTCCGTTTGCGTGAGCTCACAGACGCCCCTGATTGGCTGTAGAGCCGTGATTAATGTGAGAGCACTAAGTACCTCCTTTCCCTCCCCCCTGAGAGAGCTCGGCCAATCAGCTCTCTCTAGACCTCCGGCTGCGAGAGGTTACAGCAATACCTGGAAATCGAACTTGTGATCTCCCAGATGATAGGGCGAGCACTTTACCACTGCAACACTCGGAGACATTAAGTCATTCTTTAGCTCTTTATCATTGGCTTTTAGTTTTCCTTACAGCACACATTGTGGTGGCGGCTCCATAGACATAACCTCGTCATTCAGTACATTTAAGGGTCATCGGCTGACTTCATTTTGTTTCCAAATAACATTACTGAGCCTCGAGCTGCCCAACTACAGCAACACTACCTCCCGTGGCTCTGGAACACGATCAGCGCTCTGGAATAAGATCAATCCGAACTCATCAGGCTGTATGAACATTTTCCATTGGTCCAAATCCAATCTTTTTTTCTCCTTAGTAAATTAAAGCCTGATTAGTCTCACTAACAAGTGATTTTTCACAGCTTTTTAGTCCCAAGTTTATATTTCTGCATTAGGCTTTAGGGTTTTAATAACGTGCTGCAGTGTTTCTAACCCAATTGCAGTCATTGTAAATCTCCTTAGTTGTTTTCTTTGCTTGATGAAGGGCAAATGTTTTTTGTATTATTATTGTATATCAATAAAAAACACCTGCTGATTAGCTCATTAGTCCCATTAGTTCATACAATTATCCCAAGACTAGGGGTTTTCCCATTCTTTATCTGTCTAGTTTTGGTGTCCATATTATTATATCTTCCTATCTGGGAACCACATGTGGTCTCTTGCTGTTGTAGATTCTTATGCTTTTGACATGTTTTATACTCTGGGATGCTGTTCTGATCTGTACGGTTGTAAAGAGTGATTAAGTTAATATAGCTTTCATTTCAGCTCAAACCTTTCTAATCATTTGTCTCTGACCTCAATCACCAGCCAGGCACTGCCTCTTACTGATTACTGTTTGTACCATTTTGTGCAAATTATAGAGACTATTAGAAATCAGATAATGAAATATTTAAGTTACACATCACTTTTTTTCCTCATTCTGATGTTTGATGTGCATGTTAACTCAAACTCTTGACCTGCATGTACATGATTTTATGTGTTTGAAGATTTGAATAGAGAGAGGGTACAGATGTTGTTATTAAAATGAATGAGTGTATAATTAAATATGTGCACTAGACACTGTTTAAAAGGGTTTAAGTGTAAGGTTATGGTTGGGTGTAATATGGCGACAAATGAGCTGCATTCATAATTTTGCAAAAGGTTGGAACAAGAATAGTAAATTGTGTGTGTGTGTGTGTGTGTGTTTCCCTTCCATACACTCACATTCAATTACTTGTTAATGCAAATACCAATTACAAAAAGCCAATCACATGGTCAAGATGATCTGCTAAAGTTCATACCAAGCATCAGAATAGGGAAGAAATTTTATTTCAGTGTTTTTAAACATCGTTCGGTTGTTGGTACCAGATGGGCTGGTCTGAGTATTTAAGAAACTGCTGGTCTACTGAGATTTTCACACACAACCATCTCTAGGGTTTATAGAGAATGGCTGTTCTCTGGGTGAAGTTGTTGATGCTAGAGGTCAGAGGAGAGTGACCAGACTGGTTTGAGCTGATAGTAAGGCAACAGTAACTCAAATAACATCTTGTTGCAATTGAACACACTTCATATTGAACTCTGAAGTAGATGGGCTACAGCTCACATGGGCTCACCAAAATTGGACAATAGAAGATGGAAAAATATTTTCTGCTCTGATAAGTCTCGATTTCTGCTGCGACATTCGGGTGGTAGAGCCAGAATTTTGTGTTAACGCCATGAAGTTATGGATCCATCCTATCTTGTATCAACGCTTCAGGATGGTGGTGGTGTAATGGTGTGTATTTGCTTGTCACACTTTGTGTGGTTAGCACTGTTGCCTTGCACCTATAGGGTCTAGGTTTGCATGTTCTCCTCAGGTAGTCCGGTTCCCTCTCACAGTCCAAAGACATGCAGATTAGGCTAATTGGCGTTCCAAAATTGCCCGTGTGAAAGTTGGCCAGAGGTTCTACCATGGTTGTAAAATAAATTTTAAATAAATACGATAGCCTCTATGGTCCCTTGTTGGACTACAGAGGTTCTTGGATGGATGGATGGATTTGTTTAGAAGCCACAGCCTACCTGACTATTTTTGCCAACCATATCCATCCATTTATGACCATAGGATAACTTGCCATTTCACAAAGCTAAAATCATCTCAAACTGATTTCTTGGACATGACCATGTCACAAATGGCCTTCGTATTATGGGGCACCTTTTGAATGTATTGGAATGGGAGATTCGCATCATGAATGCATCTGATGAATCTGCAGCAACTGCTAGAAGCCTTTCTGTCAATATGGGCCAAAATCTCTTTGGAATGTTTCCAATACATTGTTGAATCTGTGTCCTAAAGAATTAAGACAGTTCTAAAGGCATAGGAGGTCCAACTCAGTACGTGCAAAGTGTACCTAATGATGTAGCCGGTGAGTGTACTGTACTTTGGCAGCCCTCTCCAGCATTCTGTTCCTACTTGCACCTCTTATCCTCCAGATCCGCCATGCTCCTGACCAGAATAAAGTGCTTCCCCAAGATGAATGAATAAGCCAATTATCACAATTAGTCTCATCTCAGCCACAATGCAGTCCCTTGTGTTTAATTAATTACGAAACTCATGATCACAATTAAAATACATTAACTCATTCAGCTCTGTGTGTAACGATTGGTTCACGTGTTGTGCCAGCCTCGTGGATAAACAAAGCAACTGTTTTAAGAAAATGTCAAGACAACAGTATGATCGAATAAAGCAGTAAACGTGTTAATTGAGTCTTGCTCATGTTAAAGCCATTTATTTTGTGTCTTAGGCTTGAGGCTGACTATTATTATTCTCTATGATACAAGTTAATGGACTACTTTAGGCTCAAATCAGGATAATGTAGTTGCCATTAAGCTGTTAGAAAATCAATAGAGTTAAAGAAACTGTTGTGTGTGCTGGAAGAGTGATGTTCTCGTGCTCTCGAAGAGCCGTGTTATGGTGTGTTCAGCATGCTAATGTCTAATGACACAATGACCCTAGAAAATAGACAAAAAACATGTTTTTTTTTTTCTTTTTACAAAATAATATAATTCACAATTAACACCAAAAGTGTGTTCAAAATTATTATTTTCTTTTTGGTGCAAGCCAACTGGATTGGAGAAAAACAATTATCTAAACAACATTTAACTCTTAAGCATGCTCTAAGAATTCTTAGAGAGCAAAACCATGCAGCTTTGGTCTGTACATGACTAAAAGCTAGTGGTGAGGAGGCTTTATGATGGATTTATAAGTACTGATTAAAAGACCCAACCAGACATCTAGGGTCAGAACAGTCAGATTCCTGTCTTTCTTTCTTCCTGATGTGTTAAGAACGGCAAAGTTAACCGTCTGCTCTCACTCTCACTCTGTTTCTCTCTGGCTTTTTTCCCCTGCTATAGACTCACTATAGCGATGGAGAATACATAATCAGACAGGGAGCTAGAGGAGACACCTTCTTCATCATCAGTAAAGGAAAGGTAAGAAAAGCGCTGCTCTCAAACACACTGCATACTGTGAGTTTTAATCTTCTCAAAGCTTCAATTCTAATCTTCAGACTGGTGTGTTGGGGGTTTTTTGGTGTTGTTTTTTTTGATGACAGGTGAACGTTACCCGGGAAGATTCGCCTAATGACACTGTTCATCTCCGTGGCCTGGGGAAAGGGGACTGGTTTGGAGAGAAAGCACTTCAGGGGTGAGTAAATGTGCATGTTCAAACCCTTTATATGGTAAACATTGGACAGTTTCTACAAGTTATAAAAACTACACATTTTCCTGAATTGAAATCCCTTTTAAAATGAGTGAACAAAGAGTTGAAAGATTGAGAAATGAGTTATCATTTTTGATTATCATCTTCTTCACATCGGTCTCTGTCTCATTACCTAAGATAAAAGTAAGTCACGGAGTTTAAACGAGGCTCATCAAACTCTTTACTCCATTTATTTCGTTTTAACACCAACATTGCTGGACAAATGAACGCTAATGATTTTTACTTTATTAAATCAGTGGTGCTGAAAGTCTTGAAATATCTTTTAATGTACAAAGCCTATTCCCGCTCATCTTTCCCTTAATGAACATAAGAAACTTCAGACATTATCATGGTAGGACTTTATGGAGTCCCAGGGTAGGTACTGTGTCACTTCGTGTGTACCTTTGGTGACCACCACGACAGGTACTTGGGTTTTTAAGGGGGCACCATGGTAGTATTATGGTGTACCAGAATCCTTTGCTGTACATCGTGGTACGTATTGGGTACCACAATGGCTACCAAAGTCCACCAAGTACCATAATGAATATGTTAGGACATACCACTGGTATGGTATAGGCAAGATAGTACCACAACGTGTATAACATACAAGGGTGAGTCAAGAATTATCCGCACTCTGGCTGTAGAATTTATTTTAATTAACTTGTACAAAAGACAAATCCATTATTTTTGGACATAATCTCCTTGCTCTTCAATACACTTTGTCCATTTGTCAATAAGCTCATTAA
Source organism: Clarias gariepinus (assembly GCF_024256425.1). Classification (NCBI taxonomy): domain Eukaryota; kingdom Metazoa; phylum Chordata; class Actinopteri; order Siluriformes; family Clariidae; genus Clarias; species Clarias gariepinus. Next base: position 8,680,404 of record NC_071113.1, read on the forward strand.
AAATATTTAGCCTGAGCTGCCCGCCACAAATGCACCACTGTCTTCCCTTAATCAGAAGTGAATCTTTGTCTTCATAGATCAGGGCCCATATCTACTAAATAACTCTCAGAGTAGGAAATTGCTCCTAAGTGGCCAAAAAATCTCAGAGTGACGTGATTTTTGATTTTGGTCCTACTTTTAGGAGCATGAGTAAGAGCTATTTATCAAGATTCTTAAATTGGAACTCACAGCTCCGGATGTGTCCTAACTGGTTAGGAGTAGCGAGGTAATGGTGTTCAGGCAGAGATGCACACAGAGGAGAGATGTTTTAGTAACACTGAGTGACGCAGAGCTCATCAAAGAAACGGAATCCTTGTCTGTGTGCATAAAGCTTTCAGACAACTGCCGCTGATTTTACAGTTTTTGCTTTTCACCCATTTTTAAAACCGTCAAAACGACAACACCCACCATAACGTGCAGCCTACGTTACGGCTCTCAGTGTCGTAAAAAAAAGGGACGTCCCACTCTTTCCTCTGCGCAGTTCTACTCCTCACTGAAAAAATAGGGTAGGAAGCTTCATAATAAACTTTTATGTCCTACTTCTTAGGTAGGATGATTTTCACTCCTAAATGAACTTTGAGTCTGATTCCTACGAGTGATTCTGAGACGCTTAGTAAATACGTGCCCTGGACTTTAGGGAGGATGCTTTAGCAGGGTGTCAACGGTGTGGCCAGTAGTGTGCGGATGTGTGTTGTTGGTAATGCAAGATCCCGACTCTTGGATATCAGTCCTCTGTATTTAATCCAAAGTTTCAATAAGCGTCTCACTGTAACGAGCACCGTTGATTATTGAACCTGATAAATGTTCCAATGCTGGCCCCAGAAAACTGTAAGCATTAATTTTCTAGCTGACGGTTGACTTTTTAACTTTTTCTCAGTCGGCGATTGAGGACGTTTCCGTTCCATACTTTATCGTTTACTCTCAGGCTCGTAGTGATGAATCCATGTCTCTTCACCAGTAATGATTCTCTCTATCACCTTCCTTAGAGTATTGGGCCAAATTTAGTTTGCAGATATGCAAACACTTCTGTTTATGCTCTTCTTTAAATAGTTTCAGATCCAGGTAAAGTGGGACAACCTTTTTCGCTCGCACCGCAATTACAAATAAACTGATGTAACATGCTCACACCTGCACAGCTGTGACTGTCGGTGATAAAGCTGATTTACAGTATTATAGAAGTTTTAATATACAGTATGTAACCGGAGTGCGGATAATTTTCGACTTACCCCATATTTTGACATTTTCCTAATACAAGTACTGTGGCACCAAAGTATGTGAACCATGGTAGAATTATGTACCCCTGTGTCGTCCATATACATTTTTGTTTATATCAGCAAATAAGTACCATGCTACTACATACAGTATTGTACCATGTTCCAGTGACCATTAGACTGCCATGATACATGTACTGTACCATGGTAACATTTCGTATGTTTTTTTTTTCTGTGCCAACTTTCAGTTCAATACAGTATGTAGTAATGTGTACTTGTACAGTTTTCATTAAATAGACTAGAAGATTCAGGCCAAAAGATGTTTTTTTAAGCGTGACATCATTAATGTGTTCCGACATTCATGCAAAAATATTCCTAATTTGTGGTACAATGAAATCTTAACTTTACAAAGTGTAGTTGGAATGGAATTCTGTTTTCCTGGTGCTGTACATTTGATTAACATCATGATACAATTATATGAAATGTGCCAATAGATTTTTACATAAATATTTAATATGATGGTATAAATGAAATATCACTAGGACACGAATGTCAAATATAAAAATACCTCTACCTCTCAGGTGAAGTGCTGTCATTATGGATGGCGCTGTGTTTTTCCTCAGGGAACGCGATTCTTGTTGCTCAGAAGAGTTATATCAGGTACTGTATTTCATTATTAATGTAGGTTAAAGAGGGATAGAGGTGTGACACGAAACATAGTAGGGACCCCTAGTGGAAGAGGAGTAGTGGTGTCTGCATGTCCTCCTGTTTAATGACGCTTGCGTGTCGCCATTACAGTAATGTATCCGAGGGAGTATTTTGGTAAACACGGATAATGAACGTTTTGAACATCCTACCCGTTGGTGGTTGTGTGGCGGATCAGAGCTCAGTCATGATGCATCTGGTGACTGAGCAGGGAGTCTGCTAACATAAAATCATCACAGTGGACCATCAGAGATTATTAAAGCTCAAATGATTACACACACACATGCATAATTATCATGCAAGGGCAAGCCTTAATCCATGGAGTCCTTGGTTGGAATGAGTTTTTTTTTTTTTTTTTCCCCATAAGTGACCAAGACACTGGGGCACTGGGTAGTGTGGGAACCTTATTGGTTTTCTGAGAAAAGAGAACATTTAAAATAAAAAATTAGAAAATAAACAGCCAAGCCAATTTTTTTTTTTTTTTTATTCGAAGATGAGTATATTAGTTGACTTTAAATAAATAACCCTGACAAATAGTCATGTCAGTTTTCTCTTCAGTTCGAGTCTTTGCCATACACCTTTTATTTGCTGAAACCTGTTTATTCTGCTGTGCGCATGCATGTGTGAAGATCAAGAAGTGTAAAAGAAGTGACAGCATTTAAAAAGAACAGGGCACATGTGGGTGAAAGAGTATGCGGGTGATATAAGGCTCGTCATCTGTCTGGTCAACTGGTCAACTAAAGGGTTGTTGTGAAGTTTATTATGAACAACTTGTCATGCTTTGCTGCCGCCATGTTAGGAAATTCATCCTGGTTTTTTTCTGTAGTTATTTTGGTGATTTTTCTTTCTTCTATTTTGTACAATATGCCTACTGTATGCCGCCTTCATGTCTTTTACTTGCCGTTAGCTAATCATTTGTCACTGGCACAAGTCATGCAGATACAGGGCAAGAGCTTTAGTTAACCATTACATCAAGCACATAAAAGTTTACCCAACAGCGATACCATCCTGGCACTTAACACTGAACACACACACACTGTCTCACCTGGGTTTGAATCCCAAAATAACAAGATTTCGCAGGAATGCTTTTTTTCCCCCGAACTACACTTCGTATCATTCTAAAGACTCGTGGTTTTACATCAGTTAGCCTTTACATTAAAACCACTTAAGGTTTTAGGGTCCTTATGTGCCACCAAAACAGTTCTGACCCTATAAGGCATGACTTCACAAGACCTCTGAAGTTGTGCTGTGGTGTCTGCCGCCAGGACGTCAGCAGTAAGATCCAGTAATGCAGTATATTGCAAGCTTGGACTGGGAAATCTGGAGGTTTAGATCAACAACCTCGACCTCTTTGCTTGCTAACCCACGCCCAGTGGGCTGTGATGCACTTGGTGTTCTGGTGAGCAGAACATCCAAGTGTACCAGAGAACAGAGCACAAAAAACAATATGAACGCTGGCTAGCAGGGGAGTGGAAATGGGGAAGCAAAACCCCAAGTTAGTTCCTGTGATCACCTCAATTATTAATTAATTAATTATACAAATGTATTTATTTATTTATTTATTTATTTATTTATGGGGTTGAAGATCTTATTAACCTTATTAGACCTGGACTCTACTGCAGCATGCATTGCAATTTCTTTTCACTAGCGTCTGATAACTATCAACATATTCTATAATTTATGTCTTTAAACAAAAGTAGTCAACAAACAAGACTATATAGGCAATGTAGTTAGAAAATAGTGTAATGACATGAGGACAATATGAGGACATTCAGGTCTCAAGAGGTCACCGCAAACACACACTGACACTTAAGACTCCATCCATAAGTATTAAATATGAGTCTCCTTAGATAGTACTGTACTTCACCTTGTCAAAGATTATGGTTTATTTTAACTGATGTATTTTATCTGTTCATTTTCTGTTGTAGGTTCTGTCGCTCGTTTGCCATAAATCTACAGCATTAAAGAATTAAATATGTTCATATAAATCGATAATCTGAACTACAGCTTGCACGGCACTTAGTCATGCACTTTCTAAAAACTTGCGATTAAGGACTATAACTGTAAGTACAGTATTTCCTTTGAGAGTTCTCTCTCTCTGTAAGCTAAGAGAGTGCCTTGTTAAACGGCCAGCTCTTTGATGTGATCTTAAGCTGACTGTCACTGATGAGGAACGCTAATAGGCCACACTGTGTCTTTGTTTTTTGTTTTGTTTTTTTTGGGTGTTACTCTTCCGCACGCCTCTTCTTGATCTCTGTCCCTTTGATCTCACCTGTAGCTGTCTGTGGTAATTAGCACACAGGCTCGCATGTTCGTTAGCTCTGTCCTCTTTAGCAACGCAAATCACCTTTCTGTTGTGCTCGTTGGTCTGAGACGGTCTTTCATCTTAAACAATATTTGCTCATTCTCGGTTATGTCGCGTGAGATGAGGCGTGAAAAGGGAAAAAGACGCAGTACTCAAAAGCCACAGACAATCCAGTTTCAGTGAAATTTAACTGCTCGGAATTAAGGCAACCTTTATTCACACAGAAACTTTTCCCATCCCGATTGTTTAATAAATCACTTATTGACCGCATCAAAGGTCACTCTTGTTTGAACACTATGTACAGCTGCTACTCTATTAATAGCCCTTCTCTGTATTTATGTCTATGAATAACTTCAAGGACTTTTATTAACGCGGTTTCATCGTAGACATGCTTTCCTCCTGCGCCCCAAAGGACTCGGATTCTGACAGAGCGAGAGCTGGGTTGCTCTGCTACTCTGTCTTCCACTTCTGTTCTCACTCCACATGCATTTTTCTTTTCTCCCATCAGATTGACAGACTTGACCTTTCCTTTATGGGCTGGTGAGAGTTAGTGTGGTATATTCTGACCCAGGCCAGACGTTTAACAGATCACTGGTGCATGCCGGTGCTCAACTCGTTTTATCTTTGCCATCTCTTTTTTTTATTCTTCAGCTTTTTGTAAATTCTTGCTCTTTCATCATCTTAAATGAGTGCGACACAATCATAGATGCAAGGAGACGGTTTGATTTTCTTTCCATTCTTTGGACTGAATGGTGGAAAGTCAGTTTGTTTGTACCATTGTGTCAATCATGTGAGGGGGGAAATTGCATGTGTGATCTAATTCTTCAGGGAGACACTGATTGTAAAGGATCCGAGAAGCTATCTGTGTTCAAACTTTTGCTCTTTGGTGATGTGCAATATCGACGGGGGACCAGGATAATGCAGCCGAGCTTCACAAACGTCATTTGCTGTCATCACTTTAAAAAAAAGAAACGTCTCTAGATGGCAGATTGCAGACCACAAGCACAGTCTCTTGGTAGAAGGCTGTGAACTCACAAATGATGGACTGTTTATCTGCTTGACAGTAATAGACCTTAGATAGGTTTCCTGTTTGGTTACTATGGTCACCCAGAATTCCTAAAATGGGATGAGGGTGTAACTGAATGTAAATATATTGTTCAGAAGGAGCAGCTATATGTACATATTTGAATTTTTTTGTAGTATCTGGTTAAGATGAGTGGTGAGGATCAGGACTGGGATTCCACAGGAAGCAACAACCCTAACTTTGGGTGCCATCACAATTGGGTTGGAATAACATTTTGATATCGTCCAACATCGGGACAACGTTGTTGAGAATGACTTTAATATAAAGTTAAATCTACATCAAGGTATATTTACTCAATGCATGCAGACCCGAGGCAGGGATGGAACCTGTAACCACGGAGGTGCAAGGCAACCTTGCTAACCACTAAGAACCCGTGCCGCCCAAACCATACAAAATGTTAATTAAAACAAAAGGTTAACCTTTGCTCAGAGCATTTATGGTGATTAACACCTATTTGCATAATGTCCAACAATATGCACGTTTTTTTTTACGTTTTTAACAGGGTTTAGAAATGAAATCGGAAATTGGGCCAGGCACAACGACTTCACCCACACATCACGTAGTGTTGTAATGTTACCTCTCTGTTTAATTGCAGTGAGGTTCATGTTAACTTTCAGATGACTCTACTGTAATATGATGACGGTTCGCCCATCATCTTTTAAGAATTATTTTGGTTGGAATGAATTAATATTGTGTTGGGGGCATTCATTCAGCGTTGGCATAAACTGTGCACATTAGTGGCTCAGTGGTAGGTTTCTTGCTTGCAATGCAAAAGTTCAAATTTCAGCCAATGCCCAAACCCCAAACCTGAATGCAGTGCCGGTCCCAAATCCAGATAAAATTTAAGGGTTGTATTAGGAAGGGCATCCATTGTACAATCGGTGCCAAAGTTGTGTGCTGATCAGATGGTCTGCTGAGGCTACCTACAGATGGGAAGCAGCTAAAGGAAAACACCAACAACATCCTATTTGTCATAAATTCATTATGGTTTCGACATCACTTCATCATAGTACTTCTAACTTTCAGAAACCTAAAATACAGACATTGTCCAAACATCCATAACGTTGCCAGTTTTGACAACCAAAAATTCCTCCTTATGGGAGGAAAAATGTTCCTTAATGTGGCAGACAGGCAATGATGAAACCAATGGACACTAATTGAAATATGCAACCTTGTGCAATGCATTCAAACATCCTTAGTAACAGGATTGCTATGGTTAAATTAATAGCTGCAAGCAGGATTGAAGTTTATATCTGATATGAACTTTAAGATTCAACTATTAGTCACATGCACTTTTACAGTAAAATGATTGTTTCTCTAGATAGGATACAGCGCCCCTAGTGTAGCCAGGGTTAAGGGCCTTGCTCAGGGGAACAACAGTGGCAGCTTTGGCGGGGCTGGGGCTTGAAACCCCTAACCTTCCGGTCAATAAACCAGAGTCTTAACCAATTGAGCCACCACTGCCCCATATTGGTCATATGTTTTAGATATGTTCAGAATCCAGAGTAACAGAATGCCCACTTCAGGTTCAAATCAAGCACATTTAAGCAAATACACATTCCATTTACTTTATTTGTTTAGTCACTTATTCTTTTATTGATTTTTCCCAATCAAGGTCATGATGGATCATATCATGCAAGTTTCACTTAAACACCTAGAAGTGTCTTATAAACCAGAATTTCAGTTTTTTATGTACAGATGCAGCATTAAGAACATATTATATGTTTTTTTCATGTCATGATGAACAGTTCATTCCCTTCATTTAATTATTCTTATTAGTGGGTACATGACGATTTTTTAGAAACGAAAAAACATCTATGCGAAATAAATTGAGCTACTGCTGAAATGAATATGAGCCAAACCCTGGCATTTGGCATCCAAAAAAAAAAAAAACGGCTGGCAGGAGTTACACATAAACACTTATGTGGGTGTGCTACCGGCGTTTTAGCACAGCCGGCAATGTTGTCATACTGTCACGCTGTCAGCTTTAACCAAACAAACTTATACATTTTTCACAAGACTGACAAGCATGTTATGTTTGCCAGTAATGACAAATGATTAATTTATTAAACGCGCCTTCAACAGTGAGCCACCAGTCTCTTATCGTTAAGCTTTAACTCACTCTGCACGAGAGTTCTGTGTAAACCAATAAACCAGCTTAATGGATGGGAAGGTTTGTGCCGTCATCCTGTAATGCTAATCTGAATAAAAAGTTGGCTTTGCGACGTGATTTAAAGTAGTCCCAGCCCATCATCGATCCCTCATTCAATTCATGTTGTTATCCTTAGAATATGAATTATTAACTAATTTCAGAAGCAGATCCAGATGCTAATTATATCGCCATCTGGGAGGATACGTCTACGATGTTCAGACATGATCCATTGACATCAGGGTTTTAAACCAACAATTCTCTTTTGATTTACTTTATAATTCCACCAGCAATCATTTTAATAAGATATAAAATTCTAATTAATGTGCAGCCAAGCAGCATGTACAAATATTATGTAATGTGTTATACTTATCATTATCATTCTGGGCTTCTGGAATTGCATCTCGTTTGTGATTCCATCTCTACTTGTGTGAGCCAAATCCAAATAAAAATCTCCAACAAATCACCAAAAAACAAGTTTTTTTTTTCCCCTTTTGATTAACCATGATGGTGCTAAGTGAGTTCCTGATACAGCATTGGTATTTAGTGATGTATTAAATGAATGTACAGATTTGAAGTGCACACGCAGCTAGGAGCAGAAAAGAAACAATCAGGCTCAAGGCTGAAAGACATAAAAGTGGAAGTTGTTACAATTCAGCAATAATAAGTACGGTGAAGGCTGAAAACATTTAATAAGAAGAATAAATCAGCTAAGGCATTTGTTAATGGCTCATGGCTGTGCACAGACAGACAGAACGTCCCATCCAACATTTATACACCGTCGTTTTTTAAAAACGATTATTTGTCTTTATTTATCTGTTTGTGTTGGCTTGTTTACTTTACTTTATTTTAATATTCTTTAATCCAGTGATTTCTGTACTTATCAAGGCTGCGGCCTAATTTGAAATGAAAAGCCTTTAATCACTACTCTGATCAGCACACAAGACTAAGATTATTGTTTAAATCCTGTGGCTTTGTTTTACTAATTCTGGTCGCTTTTTAAATGAAAATACGGTGGAGGCTCGGCATACAAATGCCCTCCCTTAGTTTTCATTTTCAAAATTGAAATTTTGCAAGCAATTTGCATCAATATAGGAAGATTTTCTACATACAAACAAACTAACCGAACCAAACCACGGCTAAGTTGCACGTACGTCCGGGAGGCGTTTAAAAAAACGAGAAGATTAATAACTAATTTTATTCATTTTGTTATTGCACGTTGTGTTGTGTAAAAGTTTTGAATGTTTTTATAAGCAAAAAGATCAAATGATTGTCTGGAACTTCAGTTGGTCAATTTGGTAAGGGGACAGTTTCCATATGCCAAGCCGAATCATAATTCAAGGTTAAGTGAAGTTTAATGTCTTTTCATATTTTACTTCATTTACATGTCTTTTTTTAAATGTTTTAATTGGTTTTATATGCAAAAATTTGATTATAGTGTTGGAAATTAGTGATATTAGTAATATTTTTGGTTAAGTGGCATTTCCAAATTGCTTGAGTGTGTGCTTGTGCACCCTGAGATGGCTTTGGTACGCTGTCCAGGGTGTTGCTCCTTAGCGCCCCGAGTCCCCTGTGATAGGTTCTGTACATGAGGTATATAGAACGAGTGAGTGTATGAGTGAGTGGGTGAGTAAGAGAGAGATACATCTCCTACACTTCTTTAATCAATGTCAGTAATCAGGACCCGTATTCTTTCAAAGAAGAAATATTCCACAAACACTAAAGTAAACACTGTTTTTCTGTAGAATTTGGTTTTCTTGTTGTTTTACTTCCTCTTGGATTTTTGGCTACATACCATCCAAAAGTACAACTTAAATATACTGTCCTGCAATCATGTAAATTGATAAAAGTTGAGCCATTTTGCTCTAATCAATCTGAAATGGATTACAAGTAATAAAATTCCAAATAAATGTTAGAACTTAAATATAGTAACTACTGTGTGAAAATTTGTTGCTTCAAAAGTAGACACATTTTCAATTCAATTCGATTCAATTTTATTTGTATAGCGCTTTTAACATTTATCATTGTCGCAAAGCAGCTTTATACACTCAAAATAATATTTAAGTTTGTATGAGATGTGAACATGTATAAATCAGAATGATAAGATTGTCCCTGATAAGCAAGCCAAGGACGACGGCAACAGAGACAAGGAAAAACTCCCGAGATGGTAACAGGAAGGAACCTTGAGAGGAACCGCACTCAACAGGAAACCCATCCTCATCTGGGTGAAATGGATAGGACAGGACCGTCTTCGTGGAAAAGTGGGACTGTCCCCAGTCACCACACGCATCCCAGGCAGCAGCAGGACACCAGGACGAGTCAGAAAGCTCCAGGGGCAGAGGGGGTCTGGATCACTGGCAGCTCAGGAGTGACATGTACTGTATAGCTCGATAGAGAGACAGGGAGAGGGAAAGAGAGAGAGGAGAGGAAAGAGCAGAAGAGAAGGAGAGATGGCAGTTAGGTCTGGTCACAGTCACACAATGTATAAAGTGAATGTATATTTAGTGCAGAGTGCAAGCAGGGACTCCGGCAGGACTGACTATAACGGCATAACTAAAAGGGACATTTTCAACATTTGGCTGTTTTATTATCTTTAAGATATTTAGCCTATAACAGAAACTTTGCATAAAGTAGCCTGTAGTCATGATTATACAATTTCTTTATACAAACACTATGATTTCACTCTCTGTTCTATTATCATATGTTCTATTTTCACAAAGAGTCCATTTTAAGACCTTTTACAGATTTTTTTTATTATTAACCAATCACTCCCCTTGAATTGCAACCCTAGGGTTAACCCTAACCCTAACCCTAACCCTAGGTCAACCACACCTTCTCACCAAGATAAAGGTTTTTGTACTTTCCTAAATCACTTTTAGTCTGGGATTCCCAGCTAGGACTTTATAAGCTAAGATAGGAGCTCTCTGAGAGAATTTTAACAAGCTTTGTTTTTTCCTGGTTCTTGTTCTAGCGAACTATATGAGGATATGCTTTTTCAGATTGCTGCCACAGAACGAGCATAGCACCGCTCAAGGCTGCAGTTACCCCGAGCTCCCCACGGAAAAATAATCTCATTTAAATGGGGATTAAGTGTCTTTACAGTAATGACGACTAGGATGAAGTATTGAAGTCGTGTCAGTACTGACAGTTTCTCTCAACAAGAGTCGAGAGTCATGTAGCAGTACAGTAACCAGCTGAGCATCTCTAAAACAAAACACCATTACATTTCAAGCATTACAAGAATAAACAAGTCCTTGTTCTGTACATGATGTGATTGGGAGGGTTATCGCTACTTTCACGTTGTCAACATCCATCATATTCCACAAAAAACGAATTTTTAAGCACTGGCGATGCAAACTTTTCTCAAATCCTTGCTGGGTTTGTGTGTGTGTGTGTGTGTGTGTGTGTGTGTGTGTGTGTGTGTGTGTGTGTGTGTATGACCTGCAAGGACACCTGTACTCAGTGCTTTAGCAGAGTGCAGCTGCTGGAAGCGATCACTGAGTGCAGATTGTTCCAGATCTCCTCCTCTCTGTACGTTTGCCTAAACTCAGAGCTCAGGCTTGGGCTACACGGCATTTCAGTGATGGAGGATCTGAAAGTTCTGCTTCATGCTGCTGTGATGGAGTTCAAATCTGAACTGAACTCCTGCAGTGAGGAGGACTTCAGTGACAACGAGGCGAGCCCTACAGAGTAATTTCACAGATGGATTTTATAGATGCTGTTGGAATTATTGCAGTGTGTGTGTGTGTGTGTGTGTGTGTGTGTTTAAAGATGAATGGGTAACTTGTCTCATCTAAGTAACACCTGAACTGTGTTAACCTTTTATGCTGTGAAGGGTAATAATATCGAAATATATTTTTAGGACACAGATGGTGGTCATTTTATAAATGATCATTTTCAGAATATTTTTATTATGATTCATTTAGTCAAGTGTGTATAAGTTCCTTTTTTTTGTCGTAAAGTTTATGCAAGGTGGAAGTGACCAGTCTTGGTTTCCTAAAAGTTTCAAGTTGCTGACTTTAGCCATTTTGGAGAGATGATTTTTATATGTGCCCCCCCAAAAAAAACAGTCTAACTTTAAACAATAATAGTTAAAATGCTAATTATTCATATTTGGGTATTGATAGTAAAATTGGTATAAGTTTTAAGAAGCATGTGACTCATATAATAGTTGCTTAAATTAGTTTTTGGTAAAAGCTTAAAAATGTGTAGTGTCCGTAACCATGTAAAATGTATTTCACAATATCTTAATACACTTTTTTAGGTTTATGTTTTTTCATGTAAAATCTAAATTGGCCAAGTTTCACCTGAATATCAGTTAAGATCATTAAAAGATTTAAGTTAAAAAAGATCAATATTACTACATAAAAAGGACATGAATTTATACCTAGCAAATGTGTTTTTTTATCTGAAAAAAAATATAAATGTGTACGCCTATTTACAAAAAATTAAGCATGCATTGGGAAATAAGAAGCATTAAGTATTATGAAATATGTATTATTAATGGGTTATTATAATTAATAATAATGATAATAATATGTATTATTATGTATTACAAGTATTATGAAAAATGATGTTATAAGATCCTATTTGAAAATTCACTTTTTCACCTAGGTGAGACACTTTGTAGCATCGATATCCTGTTTTGCCCGTTTTGTCCAAGTCTGTATTCACAAACAATATGTCTTTTATATAAATTATCATTTGTCTGCATTTTTATATTTCAATATTTCAATTTCTGTTCTGTTCTGTTTGTTTTTCGACTGCAGTCCTCTTTAACAGACAGGATCACATGCCACGTTTTCTCTGCACCCTAATAAAGTGATCTCCGCACGGTGCTCCGGCTCAGAAATTAATCGAGTGTCAAACAGATTTGACGGCATGCGACTGATGTGTTGTCGTTTTATGTTTCCGCAGAGAAGACGTTAGAACGGCCAATGTCATCGCTGCTGAGGCTGTCACTTGCCTGGTCATCGACAGAGAGTGAGTAACATCCCTTCATCTGTCTTTGCATCTGTGTCCTCAATGCCATGATGACTCTATTAATCTTTTATGCAGTTAGAAAGTTTTATTAACATCCTGCAACAAAGTACAAAGACCAACGACAATAACTAAAAACACAGAAACAGTGAGTTCTTCTATAAAGCGCTGCCGCATATGAGAGTACCTGGAGCTTTATGGTTCTCCGGCGTCCAGGGACTTGAAACCTGCAGCTTGTCTGACTTGTCTAAGGTGTGTGTGCTGCTTAAAATTCACAACCCCACCAACACCGACAAGGAGCGTGCTCTCCAGGAAAACAGCCGTGACTATGCTCCCACTGGCTATTCCTTTTGAACGCTGTGTATCGGTGTTGACAGGTGGTTACGCAACACGAGCGGAACCGGTGCATGGCCGTAGTCTGATGTCAGGACTGTGGGACGTCTCGGGGATGTTGAGTCTGTACATGTCCACAGAGCTATGATGTATAAATCACAGTCACACCTCTGTGAGGTCAGCTTGGCTCTCAAGTCTAGCAATGCTTGTGGAACCTGATTGAACAAGCCTGTTGTTTCCGAAACAGACTATAAAGTATTGCAGAAGACAATATTACGAGGACAATATAACAGAACACAGCTATGAAAGTAAAAATAACTTTATTTCTCTATATAATCGTCTGCTACACTAATGCACGTATCCCAGTGTTTCACTAGTGCTTGGATACCATCAGGGTGGAAAGTTTCCTCAGTACACAGCTCGACTCATGATCGGACTGCCTGCTCGATGTCTAAAACCCCGGCCTCCCAGGAACTCCTATAATGTCCTAAACATGTGGAAATGGCTTGGGGCAAGGTCAGGACTGTATGGGGGAAGTGGCACTAAGTTCCTGTAAATAAGCAAGCTGTGTGTCATAAATGATTGTGTTTTCAATCAGTATTCAGGTGCTGAATGTTAATAGAAACAAGTGCAGTGGGCTTAGAGCATTTTTAAGAAGGCCATCTAAAATAGGATAATCATTTACGGATGTACGGCCTTTAAAATATTTGCACCAGTCAAATATTTTATGTGGTTGAGATTCTCATCACTGTCCTGGTTTTGAAGTCTTCTGTAAATGTCAGTCAATCAGCTTCCTTCACAAGCAATCTCATCACGAGTCCCGGTTTGACTTGAACGCCCCTCATATTAAACTGGGGTGCAGCCAAAAATGCCACTTGTCAAGGATTAATCTATCTCAATTATTTAAGAAAAAGTAGACTAAGAAAGAATAAAATAGGGTGAAATACTCGTGTATCTTCCGTCAAAACGATTTGCCAATGAACGCAAGGTTTTATTTATGATCATACTTTTTAATCATTTACAGTCACCTCTCGACACTTCTAGTCATTTTGCCGAGAATCCATCAAGATTTTCTCGTCCTAGAATCCATCAGAACACTCCACTATATCGATAATTATAGATTATTATTCATTAAAACAGCAACCCATTTCTTAATCTGTTTACTGCTAGTCGTGGATTTATGTGGCTCATCTACCAAAGAGGTCCTTTTGTACGAGCTGTTGCTATAGAAACACTACCGTATCAGAACAAACGCTTGGATGTAAACCTTGTAAATTATTTATGTTACAATTGGAGCTGCTGTTCTAGGAAATTAATCAGAATTATTTATATTTGGGAATTTAACAGTAAGGTTCAGTATTGAATGTGCATTTTAATACTGGTAATGGAATTATTTTGTTGCCTGTAAGCTGAGGATTATATTCTCCAGTGTACTGTAGGTGTAAAGTGGGCCTGAAGGCTTTGGCCACACATATCCAGACCTAAACACATGCTCTCAGGTCATGTGGGAGAGACAGTCTGTGTTCTGACGTTTTTACTCTATTACATACTACATGATTTTTCATTATTTGAAATGATATCCTTTGTCACAATATTTAGACATACTACTATTAATACAGTCTCATGGCTTATACGGTCACACATACTTATAGTTCCAGATGTATGAGGTTTCTCAAATGATGATAAATGACACAGTGGCTTAGTGGTTAGCACTGTTGCCTTGCACCTCCAGGTACTGGGTTCGATTCCCACATCGTGGTTTGTGCTCATGGAGTAAAAAACACATGTGCTTGGTGGGTTTCCACCACGTTCTTCGGTTTCCTCCTACAATCACAAAACATGCAAATTAAGTTAGTTGGCATTCCCTTGTGATGGATTGGTACCCCGCCTCGTGCCCTTAGTCTCCTGTTATAGGCTCCAGGCCACCCGTGACCCTGTATACACGACGATGTGAGAGTGAGTGATAAATGGCTCGAGAGTAAAAGAAAATTTTCAGCTACATTAAAACTATTCAGTCCATATTCTTAGTTCCTAAAAGGGCGCTGATGGACCATTAGTTGAACTGTTTTTAATCACTATTATACTTAAAAAAAAAAAATTATTAACTTGAGTATTAATTTAAGTAAGGAGCTTGTGTTGTTGACGGTCACTCCACTCTTTGGTCAGTGCCGTTTAATCCAATCTCTATACGTAACAAATTTTCAACATGTTTACCCATGTACAAGATCAAAACCTTTTCGCTATTCAGTGTTGTCTAGGAGGCTTCATGGCATCCCCTGCTCTTTCTTAGTAGCTCTGCAGTCATTACAGTGTTGTATTGGTGCTATGCGGCATAGGATTCCCTTTGTAGGTCCAGAGACTGCCATGGCCACTGGTTCATGGCTCCCTAATAGACTTTCTCAGCTTAGCGTCAGGCTGCGGTACACTTTAATCAAGAGGGGAGGTGATCTTTAAAAAGAGAGAAGTTCTCCTCTGTAATAAACCACCAGTGTTGCATGCTATTATAGAATATAATCAGTGACAGGGTGCTGTGGACTATTTGATTGTTTTTTTTTATATGTATTTATTTGTAGTAATGTTTACTATTGGGGGAACATCCATGATAAAGGTTCTTTATGAAAGGCATGGAGGCGGCAGCACCAGGGGTCGTCGCTATTGCGCCTTTAATCCTGTAACAGAGGTAGTGACGGGCGATGTGTGAAAAGGGACACTTCCACTGCAGGACAGATGTCTGATGTCCTGTGATGTGATGTTGACACGCTTTGGGGAGGTAAACAGTTAGTAGCTAACCCACAGATATCTTATATAGGGGAGGTCAGACGTACACAATGCATTTAAATAGTGCTAAAGCAGAAGTCCATCAAGAACAATAAACTAAAGACCTTGAGACGATTCTAACAGAAATATTTTTTTTTCCCTAATAAATTCCAAAATCTGCTTTATGATTAATTGATTGCAAGAATTTGGTTTCATCTATGATTGATTGGGTCAACAAAGCTCTAAAATAGGAGCGTGAACACAGGACAGTTAAGAACCTCATCAGTGAGAAATGTCCGTTTCAGACAGCGAGCGCCAAGCAAAGCACTTCCACACTCAGTTAACCCACCCTTGTTGTTTTAAATGCAGTGGGTATGAAGTGTATTTCTGACGCGTGTGGTACACGTGCAGTCACACCAGATGCCGCTGCTGATGTGGTAAACACCACGATTACTCTGAGCCCGGAAAGCTATGCGCTGCTTGAAATCACACACTGAGGCGGCTTAGCCAAAAATGTGTGGCTCTGTGTGAATTGCAAAGCGCAACACTAAAGGGAGTCTTATTACCTCTACATGTAAGAAGGAGGATTGTGTCAGGTACTGAGGAATACACAACCCTGTCCTGAAAACTTACAGCTGAAACTGGAGTTTTCATTAGCAGTTATGCATAAATCGATTATAATTCTAAAAGTTCTAAAAGGTAAGATGGTACCAATGAAATGTTAAAATGTTAATACAAAGGTAGTAATATTAAGTAGCAGTTTTTTCCCTTTCGATTTAGAATTCAAATTTAAGTCTGAAAATGCATTATGCATAATGATAAAGACGATGATGATGAAAATATGTACTGGCATGTATGATGAATAAGACAGTTCTATTAACAAAAGGAAACTCTGTGGTGTTGAATTACAATTATGTGTTCTCTCTCTCTCTCTCTTTTATGTTGCAGTTCATTTAAGCATTTGATTGGAGGTCTGGATGACGTCTCGAACAAAGGCTATGAGGAAGCTGGAGCCAAAGCGAAGTAAGTTCTAAACGTATTCTGTGGTTAATATGTGAAATAATTCACACTAATATTCTTTACAGCAAATATACAGTGTACATGCATTTATCTCATAAGTTTAATTCAATTATATAAAATTATTTATAAGTTTAAAGCTCACAAGCTAAGCATCCATACTATATATATATATATATATATATATATATATATATATATATATATATATATAAAGAAACCATGAATGTCCAGATCTGTTTTACATCCTAGTGAGAAACACTGCATCACATCCCATGGATCCAAAGAAATCTTATTCCTCATCTATTAATATTTTACTTAATGAGTCTGGCTATGTGGTGCTGAGTTTGGGTCGAGACCAAGCATGAATTAATTGGTCCGCGTCTCTTATCTGCTTTAAATGTTTGGTTCCATATATGACCTGCTAGTGCCTCTGGTCATCTCTGAGACTCTAAGAAAAGAGCATTTAAATCTCACTGCGTGGTTCACAAATCTGTTTTTTTTTCTTCTTCAAAATGCAATTATTATAATTTTTTTATTCCATTAACATTTTGTATTTATTTAGTTTGGACTCTACAACTGATTATTAACAACTGAGCTATTCATATCTTACATCTTACACTGTCTGGCCCAAATAAAAAAATAATAAAACAGTCACAACACAGTCTGAAATTTTATTCCTCCACAATGTGGTGGCCAGTTCATGTGTGAAAATGCAATCCCAGGCATGCTCTGAGAAGATCTCTTTCACAATTTAAGTCCTGGAATATCTCTGTGGCATCAGAAAAAAAAAAACTGGTCATTCAGTACATTCAGGTCGTCAGCTGACTTCATTTAATTGCCACATAACCTTGCTGAGCCTGGACCTGAAGTGGAGTGAAGCAACCCCAGAATTCCTTCCCTCCAAAGTCCAATCATATTTGCTCCCTAGCACTCTGAAGCCTTACTCCATTATAAGTGTCACTAATAAGTTCTTATATGCAGTGAGTTCTCATCACATTGTGTGGGAGAAAATGCTTTTATTACAGAATACAACGGAAAATGCTTACTGTTAAACATAGCTGTGATTTCTATTGTTTTTTTTTTATGATGCATCCTCACCAAACTTTTAGATTTTCTTTTATATATATATAAAGTTGACTAAAATGTGTCGGACAGTTCCTAGTCCATTTCCAGCAAGTCCTCTGTTGTTTTCTTTGCTTGAAGCAGGCCAATAATTTAATCCAATCTGTTTAATGCTTCAAATATGCTGTATCAGTGTTCAGTTTAAAACCCGATGTGGAATAAACCAGAAGCACTAGGGGAAAGAATTAGTCATAGAAATGCCAGTACTGTCAGCATGGTCTGTTAATTCGACCCATTATTGTTTTCTGTTTGTATCTCTTCTCTACCACAAAATCAGCCTAATTAAATCATCGTGACCCTGACCAGAGTGTTACCATTTGATGAACAAATGCTGTGCATTAATATGATGATGAATATGTTCTGTTTTTCCTGCAAGCTTCATAGCTGCCGTATAACTAGAGTCTGCATGAAAGTAAAAAAAAAAAAAAAAAAAACTTTCCACTGGCATGCCTTATTTTGTTGCTTCCTATGGGATCCAGGGCAAACTTAAGTCTCAGACAGATGCCCATGAACCTTTCTGACAAGCTTTCTTAAATAAATCATCTTAAAAATATATATATATATTTTTTTTTTACAATGTGTCTCTGAATGAAGGGAGGCTCAAAATCAAAAGTACCAGTCAGTATCTGGTGTGGCCACCAGCTTCTTGAAGTACTGCAGTGCATCTCCTCCTCATGGACTGCCTATTGCGGACAGTCTGAGCACTGATGGAGGGATTGTGTGTTCCTGGTGTGACTCGGGCAGTTGTCGTGGCCATCCTGTACCTGTCACGCAGGTGTGATATTCGGATGTACCGATCCTGTGCAGGTGTTGTTACACGTGGTCTTCCACTGCGAGGATGATCAGCTGTCCTTCCTGTCTCCCTGTAGCGCTGTCTTAGGCGTCTCACAGTGCGGACATGGCGATTTATCGCCCTAGCCACATCAGCAGTCCTCATGCCTCCCTGCAGCATGCCTAATGCACGTTCACGCAGATGAGCAGGGACCCTGGGCATCTTTCTTTGGGTGTTTTTTACAGTCGGTAGACAAGTCTCTTTAGTGTCCTGCGTTTTTAGAACTGTGACCTTAAATGCCTACTTTCTGTAAGCTGTTAAGGTTTTAACCACCATTCCACAGGTGCATGTTAATTAATTGATTATGGTTAATTGAACATGCATGGAAAACATTGTTTAAACCCTTTACAATGAAGATCTGCAAAGTTATTTGGATTTTTACAACATTATTGTTGAAATACACAGTCCTGAAAAAGGGACGTTTCTTTTTTTGCTGAGTATATATATATATATATATTTGGAATGTTTGACCCTGGAAATTGTTGGTGTAAAAGCTCCCTCTTGTGGTTTTACGTAGTCATGTCACACCATCGTCTCAGTTTCAGGAGATTGTGCAATCAATATCTGTCTAGACTTCATTTTGTGCCTTTTCTTATTATGATTTTTCACGTTTAAAAGCCTTTTCTTGTGCTTTCAGCCGTAATGTGGTAGAGTTTTTTTGAATGATAAAAATCCTCTATTTGTGAATCAGACCTGAGCCCCTTTCTCATATGATCTGAGATCTAATACATATTTGATATTTGAATATTTGATCAAAATATGTGTGGATGATATGGATGATATGTAAGGAACTGAGGCAGCACGGTGGCTTAGTAGTTAGTAATATCGCCTTGCACCTCCGGGGTCCAGGACTCTGTGTTGCATGTTCTCCCTGTGCTTGGAGGGTTTCTTCCAGGTACTCCTGTTTCCTCCCACAAGTCAAAGGACATGCAGATTAGGCCAATTGGCATTCCCAAAATGTTCCTAGTGTGTGAATGAGCGTGTATACGCCCTGTGATGGATTGGCACTGCGTCCAGGTGCACCCTGTCCAGGTGTACCCCGTCTCTTCCTCATCACCATCGTCTATACCGGGTTTTCATGGTGATGATGAAAACTCAAACGAACTTTCCTGTAACCAAGCTGGCACTTGGGGGACATTTCCAGGGACCGGTGCTTTTAAATTAAAAACGGTTAAGGATCCAAAGGTCAACTGTATTTTGTGATCTGAGCAAAAAGTCTGAACTGTGTAACGTATTGTGTAATGTAATCCCAGACGTGTGCGATTATCGCTGTTGATGATAATGTCATTTCTTCTTTAGCTCTGCAAATGAGTCATGTTTTCCTAGTGCTTATTCAGTCAGAGTTGTTTGTGTGTCTGTTCAGCTCCTCTTGTCTCATTAACAAGCTCAGTGTTGTGGAGAGTGCTCGAGAGATGCATGCGGTGAGAGCAATAAGCTTGTGTTAATGAACAAGCTGCTGCAACAATGCTTGTGCCTACAAGTGTCTAAACAGCCGTCAGGAGCACTGCTGATGAACTTTCGTTTGGTTCATTAGTTACTAGGATACGAGCTTGTTTGCTGGATGTGTTTTTCATTGTGGTTTTCTCCTTTGAACAACTCGGTTCCTTGTCCTTGTTATAGGTTTGTTTACAGGGTGTCAGTGATTTACCACCGGATTTTATTCGAGTGCATCATTTCACACAAACGCACCCACCTGTCGGTGTGGTTTATAATTGCACATTCAATACTTTGTGTAAAGCCAAGCATTGATCTCATGTTATCCCCAGCTGGAATCTTGGCTCAGTCAAGCTGCCTGAATATAGAGAAGACCCAGATCAGTTACCTTTGTACTCGACTATAGTGGGAATTAGGGATGTTCTTTTCTGGTCACATGTAAACGGGGGAGACACCTGACACAGAGTTCTTATAGCTGGTGATAAAAAACTCAAACAAAAAAATAAGCCTCATGGAATTGACTATATAATTGAGATGGAAAAACATTGAAAAAAAATCTGTTACATTGTAGAGCTGTACTTGGATTGCTTAATGATCAGCCTTCTTGCATTCTTGAATCTCTAATGTATTTACATTCTAGTTATTCCAGATTAAACCAAAAGACAAACCATATTTGTAATTTAACATTGACAATTTGTCATTAACACTTAATATTATGGCTGATCGATGTGGTACGTTATTTATATGGTGGTTTATATATATATATATATATATATAAATAATACCAGTCAAGGAAACCGTAATTTAATTATCACTGACAGGTGAACTGAAAAGCATTGATCGACTATACACCAGAAAACTAGTGACAGGATCATGGGCACCCAGGCTCACCCATGCCTGCGGGGATCAAAGCCTGCCTTTCTGGTTTAATCCCATAGAAAAGTCAGTGCGACAAATAACTGAAAAAGTAAACTTTGCCCATGATAAAAAGACACCAGAACACACAGTGCACCACAGCCACAAAAAGCCCAAGGCCACCGACGCATCCCCCAGATCCCTATCCGATCAAGAACACATGAGATACACCGAGCAAACATGTGCCGTCCACGCAGGCCCCAGGGTGCCAAACAAGACAGCATTCCCCAGAGGTCTTGTATAGTTTTACACCGACAGGCCAGAGCCGGCTCAGTTCCCTGGGGGAACCCAAAACCTGGGTGGTATTAAAGTTAATGCGCATCATCTAAATTATCATGTCTGTGGTTGTTAAAGGACAAAATTTTGCACCGAGGTCACATGCTAAAAAGTTATTTAGAGATCAGATTTCAGTAAGGTCTCATAAAAATACATTTAGTAACATGCTGTAGTTTAATATTTCTTAAATTATTTTTAGTCAGGAACTGACTATGATATATGTTAAATAATGCTAAGAATAATGTCCCCCCCCCCCCAAAAAAAAAAAATAAAAAAAATTATAATGCCAATCATACAGATTTGCTAAGCCCTGAGAGCTGAATGAATGAGTGTATTTGGGTTAATGCATGAAAGTGTGGTTTGCTGTGTTACTGAAATCACAAGCAAAATCCGAAGCACAACTAATAAACACCCTACAGTGAGTTGGCACGGCATCCAGGGTGTCCCCTACCATGTGCCCTAAGTTCCCTGGGAAAGACTCCATGTCCTCTGCAACTCTACACGGAATAAGATATGGAAAATGAACGAATGAGTGAACTAATAAATGGTGGAATGTATATATAAACATTCCCAGCACTATTCCGGTGACAGTTTAATACAAAGGCCACCAGATAAAGAGTACAGATTCAGCTATTTTTAGTGTAATATAAATACTCTGGAGGCTGCTTGCTAGGAGTTTACATCTAGGAGAGAAAAATGTCCATCATGCATCTACTGCCACCTATTGGATGCAGTGCAATAATACACCATGGGTATTCAGGGAAGAGCAAGGATCATAGACTTGGCAGAACTTTTATTTTATTTGTTACAGAATCGATAAATTTATATTATCAATTATTTAATTAATTTATTGCTCTCTCTCTCTCTCTCTCTCTCTCTCTATATATATATATATATATATATATATATATATATATATATATATATATATATACACACATACACATACAGGTGAAACATAGAATATAGAATAGAATATTGTGCAAAAGTTCATTTATTTCAGTAACGCAACATAAAAGGTGAAACTTATATATAGGAGAGACTCATTACATGCAAAACAAGGTAGTTCAACCCATGATTTGTCATAATTAAGATGATTATGGCTTACAGCTCATGAAAACCCCAAATCCACAATCTCAGAAAATTGGAATATTGTGAAAAGGTTTAATATTCTAGACTCAACGTGTCCCACTCTAATCAGCTAATTAAGCCATAACACCTGCAAAGAGTTCCTAAGCCTTTAAATGGTCTCTCAGTCTGGTTCAGTAGGAAGCACAATCATGGGAAAGACTGCTGACCTGACAGTTGTGCAGAAAACCACATCCTGACATCCTCCAAAAGAAGGGAAAGCCTCAAAAGGTAATTACAAAAGTTGGATGTTCCCAAAGTGCTGTATTGAAACACATTAATAGAAAGTTATGTGGAAGGGAAAAGTGTGAAAGAAAAAGGTGCACAAGCAGCAAGGATGACCGCAGCCTGGAGAGGACTTTCAGGAAAAGGCCATTCAAAAGTGTTGGGGACTTTCACAAGGAGTGGACTGAGGCTGGAGCCAGTGCATCAAGAGCCAATACACATCCTGGACATGGGCTTCAAATGTCTTATTCCTCCTTAGCCGCTCCTGAACAACAAACAACGTCAGAAGTGTCTTACCCGGGCTAAAGAAAAAAAGAACTGGTTCATTGCTCAGTGGTCCAAAGTCCTCTTTTCTGATGTCCTCTTTTTGCATCTTATTTGGAAACATAGGACGCAGGGTCTGGAGGAAGAATGGAGAAGAACACACTGCAAGATGCTTGAAGTCCAGTGTTGATTTGGGGAGCCATGCCATCTGCTGGTGTTGGTTCACTGTGCTTCATTAAGTACAGGGTCAATGCAGCCGTCTACCAGGAGATCCAGCGGGACTTGGCACCTGCCCACACTGCCAAAACCTTGTTCAATGACCGTAAGGGATTATTGTGCTTGAACCCCATAGAGAATCTAATGGGCATTGCCAAGAGAAAGATGAGAGACATGATACCAAACAATGCAGAAGAGCCGAAGGCCACTATTGAAGCATCCTGGTCCTCCATAACACCTCAGCAGTGCCACAGGTTGATAGCTTCCATGCCATGCCGCATTTAGGTAGTAATTGCTGCAAAAGGGGCCCAAACCAAGTACTGAGTACATATGCATACTTATACTTTTTAGAGGTCCGATATGTTCTATGTACAATCCTTTTTTTATTGATTGCATGTAATATTCTAATTTTCTGAGATTGTGGATTTGGGGTTTTCATGAGCTGTAAGGCATAATCATCTCAATTATGACAAAACGGTTTGAAATATCTTGCTTTGCATGTAATGAGTCTATCTCATATTAGTCTCACCTTTTAAATTGCATTACTGAAATAAATGAACTTTTGCATGATTATCAAATTTTTGAGTGTTACGTGTGTGTGTGTGTGTGTGTGTGTGTGTGTGTGTGTGTGTGTGTGTGTGTGTGTATATAATGTATAAATAAGAACTATATAGCCAATCAACCATTTTGCCCATTTCAGCACCAGACAGCCTCTGAATATCAAATTAATGCCATATGCTCACAAATAGTTGTCATGCCTAATCACTAGCAAATGTTAAACACACTCACATAGTCTTAATCTTGCAAGCCAGCTAATACTCAATGTATCTTCTATTTATTGTAATTCAATTTTCACTTATTCCGAGTAATTAAAAATGGTCCCCTGTCCTCGTTCCCCTGAGGAGAGACGACATGGTTTTCTGCTTTCAGACCAACAACACAAGTTCTTTATTATTTTGAAGCACAGCAAGTAAGCTATAGTGTGCTAGTAAGTCTTTGTGGGCTCTCCCCCTACTTTGTGGATTTCTTTTGGGTATTTCAGTCTCCCCTAGTCAAACATCATGCAATGTAAACTGAAGTAGTGTTTCCAAATCACCCATAGTGTAGCTGTGTGTGTGTGAGAGAGAGAGAGAGAGAGAGAGAGAGAGAGCCTATGGCCTACGATGGATTGGGATGGGCTTCAGAACCCCTTTGGCCCTACACAGGATATGTAATATGAATAAATGGATGAAAGTCTCCATGACATATTTTGACTGAATATTAAAAATTATGCTCAGGCTAATATTAAGCTAACGTTGTAATTTTCCTGTATTCAAACCCTATGTCTTTACACAGTGTTTACAACGGCATACAAAGTGTCGTAGTTGCCTATATCGACCATGTATAATTAGAATGTAAGGAAAGCAAATGTTAGGTGTCCCACATGGTTCTGTTCTAGGTCCTCATTTAATCCATTGCAATGCTAATTTAACATACCTTACCATGTACTTGTATGTAGACACATAATTTTGCACACATTTTGCAAAAGATACAATATAGATACAATGATTTGTAAAATGGGAGACTGTAGAAAAGGTGTACAAGCTTTCTTTATTAAAAAAATATGTACTGTAGTGCCAAGGCTTCCTGATGGCATATCTCAGTGTAACATATAATCATATAATCTCTAAAACCATACATCTCTAACATATATATATATATTTTATCCTTTTAGAAACATAATGTAAACATGGTTAGATTGGACTAAAGTTTTAGACATATTGACACACTGACACTCAATTACTGCTTGATTTTTTTACTGATTTGTCCTGACCCATAGCTCTGTACTCACTTAAAAGCCCTAAGTAAACCTTGGGTAAATCTAATGCTTCATTTCAAGAGCATTTCTTCATGCGGACAAGTTGTAGGTAAAATGGTTTGGAGGAAGCATGCACATAGACGAGGCAAACCCTACTGTTGCTACTATATGTAGTTCCTTAAGAGAATGGCGTGTCAGAAACAGATTCTATATACAGCAGTAGAGGTCACCTCCAAAAGTAAGTAGACCTTACTCGCCATGTGACCAACCATTTGATTTGTGGTTGGCTGGCTATGAGCTCATGTCTTGAGGGACATGAAGTCATGTCCAGTGTGTGCTTTAAAAGACATGCTTGATTTTATGTTCCCTAAGAACATAAGTAGCTTATACATACATGAAAGACAGCTGCACACTCTTGAAAGACAGTTAGGTCAACTGGGTATTTATAGGCTTAACATTTCATTCTTTAATAAAATAAGTAGAATTGCTGTCTATTATATGGCAGCCTGTTCACAAAATCGCAAAATGTTGTATAAAGAAGAAAATCAAAGGAGGGGCACTGCTTTAGGGGAAATGAGCAATAATTGATTATTTTATAATTACATTCAATGGCATTGAATATCCATGCATCCATCCATCCATTATCGACACCACTTATCATTTATAGAGTATCAGTGGCCTGGATGAAATGAATGTCAACCTATTGTCTTTCGACTGTGGAAGGAAGGGGTTTTTACACCAGATGCCCTGCCTGACACAAACCTCCCATTTCATCCAGACTTGGGACTGGCACTGCATGCAGTGGCTGGGTAGTTCGGGGTGTGGCAACCCACTGACAGAGCGGATTGAACCCGGGTGCTTAGATTGCCGAATCAACAATCTAGCACCTTAGCCGCATGAGCCACCACTCCCCTGCAAACAAATAATCTTAGTAGTTCCAGTTATGGATAGATCAATTGGCATCGAACAGAATGGTGGTATGAATTTTTCATTAATATTTAATTTCAATATTTAATTCCACATGTTGTACTTGGGCATGGCATTTGTGTTTCTCATCAGTTATCATGGCCTTACAGCCAAATTGTTATGGAAGGAATTGTTTAAATGACTGTCCTTATGTGTATGTTAGTCCAACATTTGCTTGATATTAGTTTCAAATAAATTTACGGTTGCATGAAGAAGGTTTATTTATCACATAAATTACACTTGGCATTGGACTGGCTTAGTTAATTAGGACCTTAAACCTCATATAACAGTTCTATAAGTCAAGTTTTCCGATTTGTTATTTCCACTGGTATTCTACTCTAGTTTAAACTGAGACCACCCACAGACCAGAGCCACAGAGTGAGACGAACTAGCAGTGCCCTTGAAATTGGTGGGAGGTCTGCTCAAAACACATCAAAAACTATTATTTATTCTGGTGACCTCAGTGTAAATTGTACTAGACTCTATTATAAACAGTAAACGATTATTAATTTACAATAGGTACACTATATGGCCAAAGTTTGACCATTTTGGTTCTCCTCCAAACTCTTACAACACAGTTGGAATTATGCAACTGTACAGGATGTCCTTATATGCCATAGTCTTACAGTACTCCTTTGTTGGAACTAAAGGACCCAAACCTGTTCCAGCATCCCTGTGCCTCTGGCTACAAAGTGAACTACATAAACACATGGTTTGCCGAGGTCATAGTAGGAAAAACTCAAATGGCCTGCACAGACTGCTGACCTCAAACCTTCTAAACACTTTTGTCATGAACTAGAACACAAAAAGGGGGCCAGGGGTAGCCCAGTGGTTAAGGCATTGGACTACGGTTCGGAAGATCCCAGGTTCAAACCCCACAACCACCAAGTTGCCGCTGTTGGGCCCTTGAGCACGGCCCTTAACCCTCAACTGCTCAGATGTGTAATGAGATAAAAATGTAAGTCGCTCTGGATAAGAGCGTCTGCCAAATGCCCAAATGCAAAAAGAAACTCAGATCTAGTTTTCTCACATTAGGACTTGGTTTTACCAGCCAATTGAAAAAAAATTATAAAAAGCCTTCCCAGGTGAGTCGAGGCTATTATAACTTCAAATATCAGGGATGAAATGTTTAACAAGCAGATATGGCTTTGATGGTCAGGTGTCCACATGTAGTTTGGACATATATAGTACAATTCCGTTACAAACACTATGATACAGAAATGCATTTAAAAACGTAATATACAATGTGTTTGAAATGAACCCATGGTGAAAATGGAAAGGTTTGATTTGTTAAATTGATAAATAATGGCAATATTTTTATACTTTATTTTCTTTATTTTCTTATATGAAGATTAGTTCATAATTCCAGGTCAAGGGGGCTTATTTTTTACTGCATCTGTTCGTTTTCAAGCATGGGGTCAAGCCCTGCACCTAGACAAGATTTAGGTTCAGCTAATCACTGACCCCTGAAGAAGCAAGCCTCAACCATGCTGGATTTTGGACTTAGGGCTCAGAAGTGGCCACGTCGGCAGGTCAGAATTGTGCTGTGCTAGCACGTAGAAGCGGTGCGGGGTGTGTGTGTGTGTGTGAAGTACCGGATATGCAAGCTGCAATGAGTATTACATCATTCTCGTCCACCTTTTCAAAAAATATAATCCATTGAAACGCATTGGCTGTCGTTATAAATAGCCCAGCTATCGATTGGTCAGAGTAACGTAAAACTCTGTCAAATGTTCCAGTTAATAAACAGATACACCTTTCACTCGGTGCGATGCACTTGTTTACGCCGAGCTGTCGCTCATACAGTCTGCCAGCTCAGTGGAAAATCAGTATCAGAGCTCAGCTCACAGGAGCCCTCGCCTTGCATATCAGCTGTCATCAATTTACAAACTGGAACATATGACGGTGGCTCCTCTTCCCTCTTATGGACTTCAGAGATTCCCCATGCAAGCTGGCACTTTCAGTGGGGCATGGCTGTAGCTATGGCAACAGAAAACAAACCAGTAAAGAGCCACACTAGGAATGATGATATGCATAAGGAATTTACCTGTGTTTAAATGCGGCGTGTGAACAGCACACACATTTTATAGTATTGGAACTATACTTAAATATTACTGCTCGTCCCAAACCAGAATCGTGTTGCTAACAGCGTGTTCTGCCGAGGTCAAATAACACTGGGCTTCCCTGAAGTGCTTTCACAACTCTAAAATAACACCAAGGATCCTTTAGCACACTCTTTCCACTCCAAATTACAATCATAAGGGATTAGCTTTTTTAAAAAAAGATAATAGCAATCTGTCTTATGCTAGCTTTCATTCATTAATAGAACCTTGAGCATTTTATTTTAAAGGCAAGCCTAATAACACATTTATAATTCATTTGTAAAACGCTTACTCTAGGTGTGTATGCTACGCTTAGTCCAAGTAACGTAAAACTCTATCAAATATAACAACAGAATATTATATCTATATTAAATATAAAATATGAAATAATTAATAATCCTAATAATTAATTAACCTTTTATCAGAGTTAAATATACTGAATTTGACTTTACATAGTTAAATACACTGCATATTTAGTCTAAAAGATAACAGTTTGACAGCAAAAATGCATTTTATTTTATTTTTTTTACTTTTACTCATTTTGGTCAAATCTTTTCCTCAAACATTTTTGCTTTCTATTAACAAAAACTTTTGTTAAAAATGATTAAATATATTCTTCTATGTTATACAGCACAGACCTGTATGATAAGCCTTGATGAGGCGCTGTCATCGACTACCTAAGTGCAAGTGAAACTGATGGTGCTGTAAACTAATATATATATTTTTAATATATATTATATTATAGGCTATATATGCTACATGCATACAGACTCTAAGGTGGGAATCGAACCCAGGCCCTGGATGTGTATGGCCACAGTGCTAACAGGTTTGCTCAAGCAGTTGCCCAATGCCCTTGGTTTCCTTGATTCTAAATGCTCTTCTATAACTAGAACATGACCATGGTTTAAAACATAAGCTGACCAAGCATTTATCTGCCCAAGGGTACCAGTCAGCCATAACATTAAAACGCATAACATTAAGCCTAGTCTTGTGTAGTCTCCCCAGGGCAGATCTGGCCCCTCTGGGCGTGACTCCACAAGACCTCTCGGGATGTGCTGTGGTGTCTGGCACTTGGCCGTTGGCAGCGGATTCCATGGATGCTCGGTCGAATTGAGATCTGTGGAACTTGAAGTCCAAATCAACAACCTTGAACTCTTTGCCTGCTTCTAAACCACATACATGGCAGGCTGTGATGCACCGAGTGTTCTGATACCTTTCTGTTGTAGCTCATGTATTTTATGAAACTTACAAATGGCATAAAAGAAAGACCATGCAATGCTGTCATTTATTCATTTAACTTAATTATGTTCTGCCTACTCTGGATAATTCAGCATTTACTGCAAAGAATGCATAGAGTGATGATTTTTGAGAGAATCCATGATAGCATTACTTGATTTTCACATTAATAAAATGAATGTTAGACACGGTTACACACTTTGGAGCAGATGTGTACTGTAAAGTGGTGGGCAAACTGCACAAAACTTGTATTGAGTAAAAGTAGGAACATATTACTCAAGTAAAAGTTTAAAATTTATTTATGTACCTCAGTAAAAGTACAGCAGTATTAACTTTTAAATTTATTTAAGTATCAAAATAATAGAGCTTGTATTATCTCACAGTAGCAAATTTCAAGTTTACTCTTTACTCCCAGTTGTGAATGTGCTGTTTTCATCCATGTCTACAACCAGCTCCCCTTTAGATTTCACATGCTTCCGTTATTAGGCGTATCTCAAAGAAAAGGCAAGTCATGCAATTACACTTAATAGTCAGCAGGGGCTGATTTCCTGCTTTAAATAATACAGGCCACTACTGTTAGGTTACATGACGCCATGCAGAAATGTACATAAGTAAAAGTACAGATATTTACTGTACTTTTGAGCAGAGTAAAAGTAAAAAAAAAAATTTTTTTTATAAAAAATACTCATGCAAAGTACACATATGTAAAATGTGTACTTAAGAACAGTAAGGAAGTGAACGGACTGTTAGCTTTTGCTTTTCGAGGTAGGTTAATAAAACTGTCTGTAGCACTATATGTATCTATTTAGCACACTAAATATTTATATCTGTAATTGTATCTGGTTTAAACCCATATTTATGTGAGATTTGTTTTTTATTCGCAGTATTTCCTAACAACGGCAGCACGGTGGTATGGTGGTTAGCACTGTCGCCTTGCACGTCCAGGGTCCGGGTTCGATTTCCATCTCTGTGTGCATGGAGTTTGCATGTTCTCCCCGTGCTTGGTGGGTTTCTTCCCACAGTCCAAAGATATGCAGATTAGGCTAATTGGTGTTCCCAAATTGCCCGTAGTGTGTGAGTGTGTGAGTGTGTGTATGTGTGTGTGCCCTGCCCTGTCCAGAGTGTACCCTGCCTCGTGCCCTAAGACTCCTGGGATAGGCTCCAGGCCCCCGCGACCCTGAATACAGAATAAAGCGGTATAGACGATAAGTGAGTGAGTATTTCCTAACAAGGCAGCACGCTGGCTTAGTAGTTAAGAAATGTCAATTTGCTCCTCCAGGGGGGTTCGATTTCCAGCCTCGGGTCTGTGTGCATGAAGTTTGCATGCTCTCCCTGTGCTTGGTGGGTTTCCTCTGGGGACTTTGGTTTCCTCCGACAGTTCAAAGACCTGCACATGAGGTTAATTATCATTCCCAATTTGCCCGTAGTGTGTGAATAAGTGTGTGCGTCCCCTTGCGATGAATTGGTACCCCGCCTCGTACCCTAAGTCTTCTGGGATAGGCTGCAGTCCCATTTTGACCCTGTACACAGGATAAAGTGGTATAGGCGATGAGTGAGTTTGGTATTTCCCACCAAATTCATTTTTTAAATATAAACTAACTAGTCATGTCATTTAAACCACTACAAATCTGACCAGGCAGTTAGTCAGTGATCATAGTGTGTGTCTGTCATGTTAGCTCCATCTTGTGGCCCTCATGTTCGTGCCTGGCCCGTGTTGCCACTCAGATGGAAAATAAGCATTAAGTGATGATTGACGGTAGATGTTTGCAAAAGGGCAGAGGTGTGGAAAGCATGCTAACTGGGAAAACCTTGACCCAAGTTCACAGGCTAAAAATACTCGAGGGATCATCAGACAGACAGTATTAGTGGAGGCTGCTGCTCATAGAGGGACACTCTTGGACAGTGTTTTGGCATGCTTACTGACCTTTAAGCATAAGACTTACCAACAGCTTTGGTCTCACTATCCACTTGCTGTACCAGTGAGAGGACTCTTACTGGCCTGTTCAGTGATACAGACCTGAGGGAAAAACTTTCTAGAACTTGAGGAACGCCATTGAACTGGCTTTTCAGTCGCTTGTCGTTTTGGAGAGGCTTGGAGAGTGATCAGAGCCTGAGCTTAATGCACGAAGACTTTAGGGATCTGTACAAGTCTTTCTTTCTCCGTACACAGGCAACATTGCTGTGTAACTCTCAAAATGTAAACTGTAAATGGCGCCTTAACTCAACATTTGAGCTCGGGCTGTCGCGAACACTCTGCCGAACCTTCTCATAAACTGAAGCATCAGTCGCTTTCGACGAGGAAGATCTGTAAGCTTCGGTGTAGCATTGTTACTTTGCCTTTTGAGAGGGATACATTGGACTCTTCTGTATCATTTTATCTTTTGGCTGGACCAAGAGAAAGTCAAAATGCGTGACCTCCTTCCTGTTCAAGTGCGGGAGCGGAAAGCAAGAGGGCGAATCAACAGTTTGCCTGCTTCTGTTCCTGCTTTGCTCACATTCCCTGTTCAGTATTCTATTCAAACCTCTAAGAAGTTCCCCTTTTTTCACTTTAAAAAATGCAGATACGAGGCAGAAAATGCCTTCTTCTCCAACCTGAAGCTGGCAGATTTCAACATCATCGACACCTTAGGGGTGGGAGGATTCGGACGAGTCGAGCTGGTAAGATGGCCAGAAACCTGAGCCACCATTTTTTTTTAAATATTCTTATTAAGAAATTTGAATAGAAATTCTGCCATAATGTGTGCAATATTTAATATAATGTTAAGTTAAGTAATTATGATTGAATCCTCTAGGAATGAATATCATACAGTGTTTTGCTACAACTCCTTTTCCATGAAATTTTATTACATATAAAAATATATATGCGTGTGTTATATAATGATGCATTGCGGGTCTTATGCATGCCGTGCAGATCAGGTTCTAGGAACATTACAGGTCTATTCAGGGTAACTTTCCAGTACTAGTATAGCTCAGTGTTGATAGATCTCACATGTGACTCAAGGTCTCTCGATGTTTTGTTGTAATTTTAGAATTTTTTTAAAATAAAACTCAATGAAAATGACCAATGATTGTTGAATGATTAAACAAAAGTATTCTGCTCAAACTATAGGAGAAACTTAACTTTTTTTGTAAGATAACTGACTTACACTTTTAGTAAAAACTTATAGAGTAGTAATATAAATATTACGATAACTCATAAGTAACATTATATTCCTTAAAAAAAGTGTTTGTTTTTTTTTTTAGAAAATTGCTCTTATTCCTTGTGCGGTGTTCGAGTCAAACTGGGACTTCTGATTGTGCAGAATAACAGAACACGATTATGAGAGTAAAAACAACCTTTATTTCTCTATATAATCCCCTGCTACACTAATGCACTTATCCCAGTGTTTCATTACCATCAAGGTAAAACATTTTCTCAGTATGCCGGAGCCATGATCAGACTGCCTGCTTTACATCTGAAATACTGGCCTCCCAGAAACTCCTTTAATGGCCAAGACATATAGAAGTGGCTTGGAGTGAGGTCAGGAATGCACGCCAAATGTTGCAATAACTCCCAGCCAGGTTCCTGCAATGTGAAAGTGGTGTTAGTAAATGATTGTGTGTATGGTTAATACAGACAGGTCTGAGACTGCAGTCATGGTCTGAGACTCCAGTCATGGTCTGAGACACCTCGGCCAGGATCGTCATTCAGGGATTAATGGCCCTTTTTCAAAATGTTATGGGAGAATCATCACCGTACTGTGGTTAAAGCCTTTTTATAAATGTCAATCGGTTTTATGTCTTCATTCATGAGAAATTTCCTCACATGTCCCGGTTTGACTTGAACGCCCCTGGTACATCGTTGTGTTTGAGGACTTCCTGTTTTACAGGGTTATGACTATGATCATCTATCATCATGGGGAAACCATACACCTGAACTGATGGAATCACGAGAATTATTTAGTCCGAAATGTGGTGGTCAAGGTTAATCCCCAAACATGTATCCAAGGCAACACAGAAGGAGTTGTGTGATGCAAAAACAGTGTCCAAATTTAGACCTTAAAACTCTGCATTCTGCAGGAACTTCATTAAATATTAATCCAGGGTTTTTTTTCTGGTTATCTATTTTTACTTTCGTCAAAATTTATGAAACATTAAAAGTAAAATATGAAAAAACAAAATAGCAGCCAGATGCAGATTTTGTAAAAATCCCACTTGTAAACATATTTACTAACGTATGCAGACAGGTTGGGGTTGAGCAAGACGGGGAGCATGTCGCAATGCAGAGCTGCAGATTCCTTTTGCGGTGTCGTAAGGAGAAGGAAAAGCCCACTAGTCTGGTGGCCTAAAGAGGAATCCCCAAGTACCAGGTCTATTTTAGGGCCCTGAAACTCTACAGTAAAAAACAAGTATCCCTTTCCCCAGACGTACAGCCTGAGCGGCGGGCAGTGTGATAAAGTCACCCCTGACGTGTTCGATACGCTATGTGAAGCCTCTGTGCAATCTGTCAGTCCGTATTCAGATTTCAAAAACTATGATTAGTTCAAGAAAGTGGTAGCCACACTGGGTGCAAACACACACACATGCACAACCACACACACATGCACAACCACAAACAAAAAGATTTAGCATGGGATTTAAAAGTTTCTTCTTCTTCTTCTTATTATTATTATTATTATTATTATTATTATTATTATTAAGACCACATGCTACAATCCACATTATTTAAAAACATTAAGATGTGAAGTCACTGTCTGGTCAGACAGATTACATCATTTTCGTAGCTGATATGGCTGATGCTTCTTTCTTGTAGAAAATGCATGAAGGTAACAATAACTACACCCAGGCCATAACAGTCAAGTGGTAAATAATAATAAAATTAATTGACAGTGAGGGAGGCAGATAATTTAATTGAGATTTTATTATTTCCCACTTTAGTTGCAACTACAAAAACAAAACCAGTAAAAAATGGTGAAACGGGAAAATATGAAATATATACAGTAGGACTTGCGGGCAGTGGTGGATCATGCGCATGAGGCTCTGGGTTCGAGATGGGAGGGTTGAAGGTTTGAGTCCCATCACTGCCGGGTTGACACTGTTGGCCTATAACCTTATGCCAAGCAGGGCATGCTCAGTGCCAGTCTCATAATGGGTACTGTAGGTTGTGGGAGAAACGGCATTCGGGATAAAAACTCTGCCAATTACTTGCAGATAAAAAAATTAAGTCACTTAAGATATAAGCGAGATAGCTTAAATATAATTTTCCAATATTTTGACAGGTTGTTGAGAGATTACTATCACTTTAATTAGTTTCAAGTAATTTATTTCCTTTTTTTTATTTTTTATTTAATCCGTCAGCCTGCAGGTGATGTGTCATTTTTATAATTGACTTTCAACAAGAACTCATGTGCTCGTCTCTGTTTTTCTTATTGATTTTTCCGTCCAGGTGCAGCTCAAAAGTGACGAGACCAAAACGTTCGCCATGAAGATCCTGAAAAAGCGCCACATCGTGGACACGAGGCAACAGGAGCACATCCGCTCGGAGAAGCACATCATGCAGGAAGCCCATTCAGACTTTATCGTGAGGTAGCGGAGGATCCTCAGTTACAAGCAAAGTGCAAAATGCTTTCATTATCATAAACTGTTATCATCAACTCTCATTTCTTATATTAATTTCTTATTTTGTTTTCCAAATTCAGATTATACAGGACATTTAAAGACAGCAAATATCTGTATATGCTGATGGAAGCCTGTTTGGGAGGTGAACTGTGGACCATTCTCAGAGATCGGTAACCAACCCAGTGCATTACTCCATTACAACACACACACAACACACACACACATAGTGCTCCCAGATGGCCAGATTCTGACATTTCTCACCTCATTTGTCACTTACAGAGGATCTTTTGATGACTCCACAACACGCTTTTACACTGCCTGTGTAGTGGAAGCCTTCGCTTATTTGCATTCCAAAGGGATAATTTATCGAGATCTCAAGCCAGAAAACCTCATCCTGGATCACAGAGGCTACGCCAAGCTGGTGAGCTGCCATCACTGACACTTTTATAATTTTCCACTAAATTTAATGATGATGAACCAGGATGATGATGGAGACTGATCACCGTACTTTGGATTCTTCGCAGGTGGATTTCGGTTTTGCCAAAAAGATCGGCTTCGGGAAGAAGACGTGGACCTTCTGTGGAACACCGGAATACGTAGCACCGGAAATTATTCTTAACAAAGGCCATGACATCTCAGCAGATTACTGGTCACTCGGTATCCTCATGTATGAGCTCCTGACTGGCAGGTAAACAAAAAATCTGTTTGTTTGTTTTTTTTGCCTTGCTCAAAAGAAAAATTCATTTTAAAAAAGGTTTTGGTGTATAAAAATGTATCATGCCATTTACAGCCCACCATTCTCAGGGCCGGATCCAATGAAGACGTACAATATAATCTTAAGAGGTATTGATATGATTGAATTTCCAAAGAAGATCACCAAAAATGCTGCCAATCTAATAAAGAAACTATGCAGGTATGCTTTCATTTAATTGTTGTGCTCTAAAGACTTGGTGCTAAAAAAAAAATAATAATTCATAATACTTGTTAATAATAATGCATCCCATCTTTTTATTCATGCTTCAATTTTGTGTAAATATGCGTACACATCTATATTTTTATCAGATAATAAGAAACTTAATTCAATTTCATGCCCTTTAATTTTTTTATACAAATCTTTCAATAATCTTAATTGCTATTCAGATAAAACTTGACCAATTTAGACCTGAAAGGACATCAACCTGAAAAAGGGTATTATTTTAAAATTCTTACTTGTTGAGATATTGCGAAATGAATTTGACATGGTTACGGACACTACACATATTTAGCTTTTAAAGCTTTTACCAAAAACCAATTCAAGCAACAGTTTTGCAATTTAGTCATATCCTACTCGAAGCTTTACACCAATTTCAGTATCAATACTTTTAAAGAATTATGGAAAAAAATGCATTTTACATCAATTATTATTGTTTAAAGTGAGAGACAGTATAATGCTGAAAAAAATGGCCATTTTTGGGCAGTGTATAAAATCATCTCTCAAAAACTAAATTTTTAGGGGAAGGAAGATTGGTCACTTCCATGTTGCCTAAACTTCAGAAGTAGCTTCTTTTGCCACACACATTTTCTGTATTATATGTATTACATAAAAAATAAAATCAGCACCAATACTGTGTTTTTGTTTTGTGTTCTGTGTGGCAGAATAGACTGGGGTTGACTAGTTAACTTTAGTTAATATTCATAAATCATCATTATAAGAACATCAACTAGTTATTAGTTGTTGTTGTTGTTGTTGTTGTTATTTCAATGTCATTGGATGTAGTTCGATTCTAGTCTGAATCCATGAATAAATAAATTAAAATCTCAGATAGAGATGTCCTTAGGAAAATTTGTAGTCATTCAACCTCTAGTTGACTTTTTTCCCTATAATGCTATCAAGTTTTAATTTTTATTTAATCTTCAATTGTTTTATACAGAGACAATCCATCTGAGAGACTAGGAAACTTGAAAAACGGAGTTAAAGACATCCAAAAGCACAAGTAAGTAGTATGCAAAATGCTATGGTGTGTACTAATAATAGCCTTTGAGCCTTCGCCTTAGGTCTCATATTATCCTTGATCTCTTATCTCTTAACCACAGATGGTTTGAAGGCTTTAACTGGGAAGGGTTGCGCAAAGGGACTCTCACCCCTCCTATTATACCTGAAGTAAGTTTCCTCTGTAGTTTCTACTAATGATGGATGGATAAATGGATAGGTACTGCAGATGAATGCATGTGACACAGAATTATACTTAGGACTGTACATTTAAAATCATATTAAGGTTGTGCTTATCTCCCTCAGGTATCATCAGCAACCGACACTAGTAACTTTGACAGTTTCCCCGAGGACAACGAGGACCCGCCACCTGACGACAACTCGGGCTGGGACACGGATTTCTGATCCTATTGGCCTTTTTGACTCTCAGTCCAGACCTTCAGGACTTGGTTGTGTTGAGAGACCGCTGCTCAAGGAGGCGAACTTAAAAAAAAAATGATATAAAAAAAAAAAAAGAGTCCAGCTCTGGGTCACCATGATGCCTTCCCCAACGTTGTCCCTATTGGGATGCCCCAGATATCTAAACATCCACACACACCGATAGCTTTATCACATTGCATTATTCCTCATTCCCCGTTCATTATACTCTTGCCTTTTTATGATTGGACAGAACTCGAGTTGACAGGATTGGACAGTGCTGATTTTTTTTATTTTTTCAACCTGTGGTCATGCTGTTAAAAATCATGCTCTTAAATTTTAGTTTCTTAACCGGTGTAACAGTACAGTATATCATGATTGTGTATATATGGTATTATGTATGTGGAAAGTCTCGCACTCTGTATGTCATTATGACAGTGATTAAGGTATACATGATAACTTTCTTTAATACACTGAAAGGCCCGTCCACTTAAGTGCTTTTCCTTAACACTTATATTCAATTAAATATTCACAACATTTTAGCCTATTTCACCTTAAAGAAACAAAAAGCAAAAACCCCATCTATTGACATTTCTTATACTGAATGTGTCTTAGGCAAGGGTCAGTGTCTCTAGGTTTACACCACCAGAGGGCAGTCTGTGATAAACACAAATCACCTGATGGGCCGTGCGAATGAAGAGAAGTTAAAACGATCAGCGAACAATTATTGTGTACGTGCTGCTATATGATCCGTCCCATCATCATGGTTGGCCACGCCCACTACAAAACCACCATCATCCATCGTCTCATCGAACGGCTAGACGACTGCCTGAAGGCTGACAATAGCTTGAACACAAACTAATGTGCTGGAAAACAAATTAAGGATTTTTATTTATTGTAGGACCAGAGGTAAATATTTATGTACATATTCAGTGCTGATATTTTGTGATACTTGTAGAAGAAAAGAATGTCTATATATATATATATATATATATATATTGTCAGAGTAAAGCTGGCTCTGTTATTTAATTTGTTTGGAATACGTTTTATCTGTATGGTACTTTGTAGACTTTGTTGTATCTCCTTTTGTGCACCGCGTGTCCAAAACTTCATGATGGACAGTTTGTTTGATTGTTTATTTCCGGCATTATTGGAAGTGCCTTAATTCAATGGCATTCGATATAGACCCTGCGTTGGAACTGATGCTGCATGACTAGGTGAACACCTCGGATATGTAATCTTTACTCGTTTGTGGCTTTTTTAAGGTTCGCCGATTTCTATGCCTTTTTCTTACAATAAAAGCATCGAACATACTTGGACGTAATAGAGTCTTACTGCCAGGTTTGCTGGAGTTCTGTCTCAACACTGTATTTCTACTCCATGATCAGGTCTTTAACTATTACCAGTCATAACGACCTCACAAGGAACCCGAGCTTTGGCTTGACCCCATACAAGGGCTGACTCATATCAGTTGGTGATAATGATTTGTAAACAGCTATCTTCCCAGCTGATAAACTTAAAAAACAAAACAAAAATCATTGCCCAAAAAGCACTGTCTTCTAGACATCAAAAGATGTAATTACTGAAGATGCAGATGACATCATCAACCACTAATTTACAACTTGAAGTGTCATTCATATACCTTAAAGATACTAAATACATTTTCTATAAGAACCGCTACCAGTACTGTTCCCATTTCAAATTAATGATTTAATAAAGGAATTGGTCAAATAAGCAGAATTCTATGAAATATATATATTTTAAAAATCAATAAATTATGGTGGGACTTCAAGTCAAACAAGGACTTGTGCTGAAATTTCTCTGGAAGTTATCCCTCGGACAGTTCTGACCTCGGCC
This sequence comes from Clarias gariepinus, assembly GCF_024256425.1. Taxonomy (NCBI): domain Eukaryota; kingdom Metazoa; phylum Chordata; class Actinopteri; order Siluriformes; family Clariidae; genus Clarias; species Clarias gariepinus. The sequence goes on from NC_071113.1 coordinate 8,719,342, forward strand.
CAAGCCATTTCTACATGTTTGGAGTTCCTGGGAGGCCAGTAATTCAGATATAAAGTAGCAGTCCGATCATGGCTCTGGTGTACTAAGAAAACTTTTTGCCGTGTTTGTATCCAAGCACTGGTGAAACACTGGGATAAGTGCATTAGTGTAGCGGGGGATTATATAGAGAAATAAAGGTAGCTTTTACTCTCATAACTGTGTTCAGATATTCTGCACAATCAAAAACGCCAGTTCGACTTGAACACCAGTCAGATATTCCATTTGAGTGTAAACACCAGTATTTCATTCTTTCCTTTTATATCAAACCTTTTCTACATATGGTGCATTAAATCCTTGAGTCATTTCAGCATCCAAACTGCAATGTACCTGTCAGTTCACATTAAACAGAACCTCTGGGGCCCATTAGAGCAGCACGAAAGCCAATCTGCACAGCACTCCATACATGGAGAATCTCCATCAGCGGTGTGCCTTCATGTCAGCAAAGATGCTGGTCCTGGAGCTTCATCAGAAAGATGTTTTCACCCTCCCTGATCGAACTGAGCGCATGCATCAAGACTAAAAACAGAAAACAAGATTACATCCAAAAACGCATAGTAATGTATCAAATATTTTGACATGCTATTTATGACATAAGCAAGCTGTTCAGAACACCATAGATACATGGATAGGCTTGGTGTGCCTTTCCTAGGAGTTCCAAGACCAATAAATTGTTTGTTTAATAAGCAGGGTCAGATGTGTGGATCCCTGGTTTTACTTTTCTGTCAAGGAGAATTTATACTGGTCTAGTTTTAAATCAGGTTTATCTGGCTGGCTGGCACTGTCTGCAGACTTGAGCTTCGCAAAACTCACATAGTGTGAAGGGTGACATCTGAGAGAGTTGGACAAAGACAATTCCACTTTAGGAAACTTATAAGCTCACATACTCTCTGTGATTGCTCATTGTATTCAAGTGCTACACTACTGCAGGTGGCCATATTAAAATTCCAGGAATACAACAAATCCTCAAAGTCATCCATCTTAGAGCGAATTGACTTGAGCACACCTCATTTGTAAGGAACAATCATAGACTCAGATGTGTCGTGTGTTTATCCAATGAGTAGATGCTCCTTGGAATTTCACTACAATGAAAAAATGAATCTAGCAGCAAATCAAGTGACTATTTAAGGAGAGGATTGGGACATAGGTTTCCATAGTGTCTCTTTCCCACCTATTTGGTACCAGAGCTTCATTAAGTTGGTTCTTGATTGAAATTATAGTATATTGTTAATATAAAATGTAAACATTCTCGTGCATTTAACAGAGGAAAAAAAAAATCTTCATAAAGTCATAACCAGTAATGTTCTATTTTAGTACAACTCTTTTTTTATAAACCCAGAATATAGTTGCACTTTTTTTAAGTGCCCTAATGATAATAGTGAATGAACTAATTTAACATTATGATTAATTAATGATAGTAATTAACAAATTAAGATATAATAAGGTGAATTATAATGACATTTGAGCAGACATTACCTACTTTTACCTGAAAAGTGTCATCACGTCGCACCAGTAAAATGATAATTCAGTAAATTCTCCCCTCATTTTATGTATGTCTGTTGTATAGGCCTATGAATCTTTAAACAATTTTACAAATTGTCTTGATAAATTACGACAAACTCCTATAAGATACACCTGGGCATTTGAAGTCAGAATTTGGTGTAACACAATTAACAATAACTGAGCACAAAAAAGAAAGCCTGTTGTGATAAAAGGGTGTTTTAGATTGATCCAGATTAAGATTAAGCACTCAGGGCTCTTTTGTTCATCAAAGAGTACTTTCCACAACTGTGCTGTCCAATTAAAACAACGCCCGAAGAGCGTGAGGACGAAAAGCTGCCAATTCAAGTCTAATGAAGTGTATTGAGAATTTGTCCTGCAGTCCTTAGTTATGAGTGACCTCTGTGTCGGATACATCAAAGAGCCTGACGTTGAAGATTATCCTACAGTATTCAGCTCACACATTCACATTCTGAAACTGTTAACAAAGAAGCCTCTCCATCCAGAGACTTTTCAGAGGAATAAAGAATAAACAGGATATTATGACACCAAAATTACAAGACTAAATAAACTAAATTTTTATTAGTTTGTCAGGGGGAAATTTAAACGTTACAGCAGGATGTATGAAAGGGTGGATAGATAAATAGAACTACGACAGTAGGAGTGTCTGTGACAAGAACGTAAAATGAATGAAAACCACCATATGGAAGAACTTTTGTGGACACCTGTCCAATCACATCCATATAATTTGGAAGCTTACAATTGTATGGAATGTAGTGGTACGCTGTAGCACATAGTGATAAACTGGAATGCTGACTTGCACCACAAGACCTCTTCTTCCAGCATCAGTGCCTGACCTCACTAATGCTCTAAAGTCTAGTGGAAAGCCTTCCCAGAAGAATGGAGGTTATTAAAAGCGCTATTGAAGGTTCAACAAGGACGATGATGCATGCACAGGTGTGCACAAACCTTTATCTGTATTGTCTAGTGTATAGAGAGCCTAGGACGATAGTGCACAAACCCAATTATGTCATATCATAAAATCATATCAAAACATATAAACGTCTCCCCTCTAGATTTTTTTTTATTTTCAACTCCCTTCCCTTTAAGATAACACAAACAGTTTTAAATAAATGCCAGCCCTCTTGTCTGCAGAGTTGAGCTTCACAAGGCCAGGACCACTTACTTACCTTAGTGTTAATCAGCTACTATTTACTCGCGAGCGCAGACTGAAGGATAATTAATTCGGTAAACTTTCCCCGCCTTCTCATTTGCATTTCGCCTTTGATCTTTGCTTGCTTTTGTTTTATCGACTGCATTTCAAAGTCCCTTCATTACAATGTGGCTAATGCAAGAAGAGGCAGAGAGAACTTGAGTCGTTTTGTCTCTTATAACATTTCCACACACACACCCGCTTGCAGGCGTGCGCGCGCACATACACACACACGCGCGCGCCCGCGCGCGCAAGGCAGCAATTTCAGATGGGCTACTGTACATAAATCAGCCTGTAAATTAAATGATAGAAGGATAGATACTTTATTGAAATTCCAGATATCCAGCAGCAATAGGGACAACAACGCAAAGACATGCTTGTAGATGTGATTGCACACTGTATTTTTTTACACATATTCTGTAAGAACTGGGTATTTAATATCTTCATATGAGGACTATTGGGTATAAGTCTTTTGCCAAATAAATAAATAAATAAATAAAATAAATAAAAAGCAAGCTATGAATAACGATAAACAATCAGTAGAAATTGGAGTGTACACAACAGTAGAGTCTTAGGAGGATATTATGCACACACAATTGATCTATACATTAAATGCATGAATTGTGACACACACACACACACACACACCATGCATTTAATGTATAGACTAATGTTGAATATTTAAAATTGTATATTTTCAAGATCTACATAGTCAGACAAAAAATTTATATACACTTCAGAAAAAGAACAACTTATGTAAATATTTTAATACTAAATTTTAATTCATTTTAATACTATTATTATATATTTAATTATTATGTATACTATGTATACATTCTATCTATCTATCTATCTATCTATCGATCGATCACATATATAGCTCTTTTTTTATTAATCTTGGTTATTGAACAATGAAGTCGTAGAGACTCTGTGTGGTCACACAATAGACACTAACTGAGTGTGACGTAGCAAACGGATTGTAAAACTTTTTACGACATTATATGGAAGCCCGAATCGCCCTAATTTCCACAATAATCCCGGTTTGATTAGAAAGCTCCCCAATACACATCGCGTTAATTCCAGTTAAAGCGCGGGGAACGGCTCGGCTAACAGAGCGTTTGATGTGCGCTCGAGGCTTAAAGGCCACAAAGCGCGCGCCCTGCCCTTAGCTGCCAAACACACTACACACATAAACACACACACACACCGGCAGCGGCTCTTTTGAAATTTCATCCCCTCCTCCTCCTCCTGCCCTTGTGAGGGGCGGGCAACACAAACATGCAGCCTGGGGTATAAATGAAGCGTCACGCGCTGCACACCGGCAGGAAAGCGCGCTCTTGTAGGTGCTCGTGTAAGGTTAATGATGTCGCTCGTGAGGGTTTCCGCCTTGTGCCTCGCTCTGCTCAGGTGCGCGTTCGCGAGCGCTGTTCTCCACAACTCCAACGCCATCAAGTTCGGTACAGCTGCGGCCAGCGCGAGCCCAGATGTGCTCCCAGTGGACGGGGGCGAGCAGAACTTAGCCATCGATACAGCGCAGGTAAGCCGCATCACTACTGACGTGTAGCTCATCATTGTGTTTATGCATGCTCATCTCATCTGATCAATGCTTCATGGTTTTGTTTTGCCCCCCTTATAGCCTCAGGCGTGCACAGTCGACTCCGAGTGCCGTCGCGAGGAGTTCTGCCTGCTCTCCCGTGGCGCGTGCCTTCAGTGCAAGAAACGTAGAAAGCGCTGCACCCGGGACGCCATGTGCTGCCCTGGCAACCACTGTAGCAACGGTACGAAGACTATTTTACATAACATTCATTTACATTAACAGGGTCACTTGTCTTGCATCATCCTGTCAGGTTGTATCAGCATCATCAGTTAATCAGAATCAGAAAGAACTTTATTGCCAAGTACATTTGCATATACAAGGAACACACACACACACACACACACACACACACACACACACAAATTATAATTAACAAGTAATAGAATTGGATGTTAGGTGTAACCATCAGTGGTTTTGCACATATTAGTATTGCACATCATTTTATTGCAAAGTAGGGAGAACATTGAAACTGTTCACTCTTCATTCTGGATATGCACTGATAATCCCTTCAGCAGCCCAAACCCTCCTTTTGTAGTCTGTAAATCAGGAACTCTATAAAATTCTAAAGATCATAGTATATGATGTTTTGGTATAATAACTTTCACAAAACACAAATCATAACAGTGTCACTTGTCTTGCATTCTCATTAAATTAGGAAATGTATAAAATTTTAAACATTGTAGTGGGTACAGGTTAGGCCTGCATGATATGTTCAGGACTAGAGACCTATTGGTGATGTCCTCAGGACTCATTAAAGCTCTAAAAATGTTAAAACAAGGCAGCACATGACAACCACTGTAGCAAAGGTATGATGCGTCTTTCACAAAACATTAATTTTAACAGTGACTTGTTTTGCAGTATCTTGTCCTCTTGTATAAAAGCATCATCAGTTAATCTGGAACTTGTATAAAATTCTAAACATCTTAGTGGGTACAGTAGGACTGCTTCAAGACTAGAACCCGTAGGGATGTCCTCAAGACATCTTAAAATGTTAACATCCATTATGTCTTTATGAATAACGTCCCTGAGGGTTAATTCCTTCTACATACAACCTGAACAGGTTATCTGAACATTTTATTTTTCTTTTCCTTTCAGGAGTGTGCCAAACGAACGACCCAGACCTCATTCTTCAAGCCGTCGTAGAAGAGCTTGTGTCCATCAGCACTCATCTTAAAGAGAACGCTACAGTGACCCACCAATCCAAAGTACCGCTTCCGGAAGCACCTCAAAACCTTAAAGGTATACCTCGTTATTACAAGTAAAATCTAAGTAATATTCTACACTTTCCTCCAGTCGAGCAAGAAGTCTGATTTAGTTTGTGTGTGTGTGTGTGTTGCTTCAGGTCTGGAAGGAGAGAACTGCCTGAGATCTTCAGACTGCAGCGAGGGTCTCTGCTGTGCCCGTCACTTTTGGTCCAAGATATGCAAGCCGGTGCTGAAAGAGGGCCAGGTGTGCACGAAGCACAAGCGGAAAGCCACTCACGCTCTGGAGATCTTCCAGCGTTGTGACTGCGGGGAAGGTCTGAGTTGCAGAATGCAGAAAGGAGATCACGGCAAGGTCTCGCGAAGCCTCCACACATGCCAGAGACACTAAGATGCTCGAGTTGAGGATTATTTCCTGAAAGTTTCTGGGAAGAAGGAGCAATCTTTAAGAACGTAGAGAGAAAGAAAAAAGAAAAACATCAACAGTGGAAGTGGAAATGACATGGAATGGAATGGGATTCTATACTCTGTTTCGATTTATTTTTTTTGTTTTTTAATATGTTGTTCTTATTTCTTACCGTCTCCAGTTGTGTGTGTGTCAACATTGCAGAGTAGATATAAATGTTTCTCTATGGAACTTGGCATTTGATGGTTGCAGTACATTACTGTATTGTAAATACTATTGGGAATGTTGGCACTTAACTCTGATTTTTGTCAACACACAGAGTATGCATCACCCCCCTTTGTATATACAGATTTTTATAATCGTACAGAGACTGATATATGTCTATTTTTTATTCTAAATAAAGAGTGTAATGCTATTTATGTTTTAGGCTGTGTTTAAGTGTTTAAGCTGTAATAGCTGCCATAATTACCAATAAAAAAAGACCAATGGTAATCTTTTAGAGTTACATTCTTTTATTCATCCTCTAATATTAAAACTTGTTTAATTGTTAGCACTGTGAGAATACCTATTAGCAATAAATATGGGGGAAAATGGAGGAGGGAGGCAGTAACAGATGGTAAACGGTTATGTTTATGCAATTAATTAGGTGGCTTAAAGCTATTTTATTTATGGGCAAAGGAAAGTTGCATGGTCATTTCCTGTTTTCAACAGGTTACATTATGAAAATGAAAAATCGGGTGATAATACTTTGTTGCACCAGCGAGAACACACACAAAAAAACAGTACTAAAATCCAGTTAAAAAAAACATCTGCTTTACACATAACACAATAATTGATCTGTTTAGTCTTAAAGGTTTTAGGAAGCTGAACAATAGATCATAAACTCCAGAGATGACGGGTGTGCTCATAGTCCATATATGATAAAGCAAAGTGTCAGAATGTATGTGCATTTGTGTACGTTGAGGGGGCAGGGAACTCAGCGTAAAGGGTTGTAATTTCAAAAAGAGTACGGTGATATCACAAAAGCACGCAATCCCACAGCTCGTAACATAACATGCTGTCTTTTTAGAGCTGCGTCCTCTTTGAGTGTCTCTTTTGCGCTTCCTCCTTAGTAACCAGAAACTGAGGGTTTGAAGTCTTTACTTGGATCTGTCAAAGGAAACAAAACAGAAGGGGTAGACATTTCAAAGCACAGGATATATACACACTGACATTGTCCTTTTTGCATGTGCTTTGGCTGCTGTTTGAGAGGCCGTCCCTCATCTTTTGTCAATACCGACAACAGCTCAGAGACCAAAAACATCTGTGCATGGAATCCCAATCATAACAGTTGCGCAAACAGACACCAAAGTCCCTCGACTAAGCATACAAGTAAGGTGGCTAATTCTTTAGGCAATAGAGCAAGCATCCCTAGAATACTGGAGCAGCTCCAGGACTATTCAATTTGTTCTTTGCTTCAGGGGATAAACAAGCCATTAAAGGATGGCTCTGTCATTTAGTCATAACCGATCTGCAAGCATTACAGTGAAGTCACGGATTTCCCTCTATTTTCTTTTTGGAGGAGTGAAGACAATAAAATAGCAGTTGAAGCACTTCAGAAGAGGCCAGTGTGAATGTTTGTAGGCCTGCCTCACTTTGAAGTCGAGATCAGTCGACGGCTTCGTGGCACAATGTTAGTTTGGAACAAATAGTTAAATGACTGAAGCTTCCTGAGGGACTTAATTAGAAAGATGCAACCAGGTTAATATATGATAAATATTTATCTTTTGATTAATGCGTCACCTCGAGGTCACTTGCAGGCAGCAAAAGAGAAGAAAAAAAAAGAAAAGAAATCACTGTGATATTCATAAAAATGTATTGTTTTATTTATGCCCTTCATATAAAAAGAAAAAAAAGGTTATGGGGTAACCAGTAGAGATCTAAAGACAGACAAGAATGTTTCCCAGAGTTTTTGCTTTTAATGTCTTTTGATGTTCCTTTGTCCTAATGCCTGTCAAAAGTCCAGATGTTCAACAAGCCCATCATACGATTTAATAAAGACAGAGGAAAGCAGACGAGGCGCATTTTCTTCGTATCGGTCTAAACGTAGCAATCTGCTTTTTTACCCAATAGCTCTTCTTTTCCTTCTTATCTAAGCCTTTTTTGTACTTCCAGATGTTTTTCCACAAGCTCTATCTTCCATTTAAGTGGTTTCCTACTTCCAAG